>NW_027206105.1:2500-602500 GCF_024711535.1 Dipodomys merriami
CCTGCTGTTTGCAGAACAGAGACGACCCAGGATCCAAGACTCGGCGTGAGTACAAGCCCGACATCCTCACTCCTTCTCAGGGAGCAGAGGAGGGAAGGCCACCCCTCCCCCCCCAGCACCGGTGATCTCCATCTTGGTTACCGACAAAGCTCGGAGGAGCTGCTAGCTCCAGCTCAGGCCTTGGAATAAAACGAGTCATTTAGCAGGTCACAAGAACTTAACGGCGAAGTGACCTGCCAGACTCAGCTCCATCCAGGGAAAAGTCACCCAGCTCAGGCGCCAGCCATTGGAGTGCCTTGCCTCACTGGGTAACCAGAGCCACAGGCTGCCCCTCCCTCTAGCAGCCACCACAATCGATTGAAAAACAGAAACGCTGAGAATGGCTCCAGGCTGGGCGCTGTGAGCTTTATCAAAAAAATAGTCCCAGGGAAAAGCTACTGTTTGTTGAAAGGCCTCAACTCTACCCAGAACCTAGCCTCATCACCACATCCCCCTCTTTTGTGATTCTCAAAGCAGATCACCCTCCCAGAAAACTAACCTGGGAGGGGGATCTCAAAATCTTGGGTAAAGCAGAGCATTTTTCTGCCTCTTCCAACCAACCGACTTAAGAAACCAATCAAGCCACAGGACCTCGAGCTGACCAGAGACTCCAACAAGAGACTGGTTACAGACAAAAGGGAGATACAGGATTCTTCCCACTCCTCCCCCCCCCAAAAAAAAATCAAAAGACTTTTTTTTCTTTTTTTTTTCTTCTTCTTCTTTTCTTTTTTTGCTTGTTTTTTGTTTTTTGTTACCTTATATATATATATATATATGTATATGTATATACATTTTTCCCTTCTAAAACTTTTATTAATCTTTAATTTTGCCTCTTCTGAAAAAATAATTGTTTTCCAGTAACTTTTTTTTTCTCATCTTATAATTTTTATTTTAGGAATATGTGAATGAGCGTTTTCCTTTCTTTTCTTGTCTTCTTTCTCTTTTTCTTTCTTTCTTAATTATCTTTTTGTTTTTTGTCTAGCTCTACTGAACTTCTGATCTTTTCTTCTCCCTTTCCCATCCTTAAAGTTTTTCACATCTCCTCTATGTCCCTCCCCTTCTCTGAACATATTCACATTCCTCTCTAAATAGACGGTCTTTTAACCTCTATAATAACATTAATTTTTACGTTTCTATTTTTTTTCTGGTCTCTCTTCATTCCCCTTTCGGTCTCTTCTTTTTCTCTCTCTCTCTACTTGCATCCTACCCAACCCATTTCCTGCATTGTGATTAGGACATAGTTAACTCTCCCTGTGCCTCCCCACACCAATCTATTCCTGTTTTTTACCCACATCTCTCCCTAATCCTAATAATTTCTGGTTTTTCAAATTCTTTTCTGCGTTTCGAAGTACTTTAACATATAGTTGTTTGATGTTGAATAGATGTATCTGTTGAACTAGATTGTATCTGTAGACTATTGACTGTACAAATGCAAACTTTGGTTGATGGTTGCCTTAAGATAGTGTTCTAGCACAAAACTGGTGCAATCTTCATCTCAAATGGGCCGAGTAAGCCGGAAAAACACAAGAAAAATGGCAAATTCGGGTATCTCAATTCCCAATCTTGATAATCAGGGATTAGAACACATAAAGAATAATCCAGAGGAGAGTTCCCAAATAGCTCTACAAACACTAATAGCAAACATGATAAATGAGAAGTTTGACAATGTACAAAAAGGACTCTGTATGAGCGTGATAGGGAGAGAGAGGAGGAATCCCAGAAGTTTATACAGGAATATCACAAGCGTGAGGAAGCTACTCAAAAACTGATACAGGATTTGCGTGAACAACTTGAGAATACTCAAAGAGAAAGGGAGGAAGGGCGTGAGCAGGCAGAGAACACTCAAAGAGAACTGCAGGAATCCCACGAACGGGAAGAAAGAGAACTGCAGGAATCCCACAGACGGGAGGAAGCTAATCAAAGAGTAATTCAGGAATTGAGAGACCAGGTAGAGAATACACAAAGATCACTAAAGGCATTCATGGAATCCATTAACAAAGAGCTGAAGGAAGTCAGGGAGACCACAAAGGGAATGCTGAATGGAACCCAACAGAAGGAATGGGAGTCCAAAGAAACCATAACCAATCAACTAAGTGATTTGAGAACAAACACTGAACACCAAATTAAGGAAGTAAAGAAATTCATACAAGACCTAAAACAGAGTTTCAACAAAGAACTTGAAGCCATCAAAGCTGACCAATTGGAAGGAAAAGAGATAAAAAACAAAGTAGAGTCTTGACAGCAGGTTCGACCATGCAGAAGATCGAATCTCAGGGATTGAAGACAGCCTAGATATTATAGAGAAAGAACATACAACCATCCAAGACAAGTCCAAGAAATATGATAGGTCTATCCAACACCTGGAAGACACCATCAGAAGGCCCAATCTAAGGATAATGGGTGTAGAGGAGCACCTAGAAACAGAAGTTAATGGTCTAGGAAATTTGTTTAACAGGATCCTAGCAGAGAACTTCCCAAACATACAAAAAGATAGGCCTATTCAGATACAAGAAGCTTTTAGAACCCCAAATAGACCAGACCAGAATAGGACATCCCACCGTCACATTATAATCCACACAGGATCAACCCAGACCAAGGAAAAGATCCTTAAAGCTGTCAAGGAGAAAAGGGTAATCACCTATAAAGGGAAACCAATTAGAATTACCTCAGATTTCTCAGCAGAGACAATCAAAGCAAGAAGAGCCTGGAATGACGTATGCCATGCCCTAAAAACAAACAACTATCAACCAAGAATACTGTACCCAGCTAAACTCTCCTTCATAACTGAAGGCCAAATAAAAACCTTCCATAGCAAAGAAAAATTGAAACAATACATCTCCACCAAACCAGCCCTACAAAAGATTCTTAAAGATGTCCTACACATAGAAAACCAACAAGACCGCAACAAAGGCCAAGAAACTGCACCCAAACTGAGAATCCAAGAACCTTAGGAAGAACCCAGTTTTCGCAGCCCCCAAGAAGGTGGATAAGAGTTCCGGGAAGATGGCGGAGGAGAAGCTGGAATCTGAACAAGCTCTCGCATAGAAAGCAGCTTTAGAGTTCCAGTGAACAGTCCTAAGCCAGAGAATCACACCAAGTGTGCCATCACAGCACAGAGAGTTAGACAAGAGAGGGGAAGCCAAGGCAAGTGGTCGCCAGCAGCCGCCACGGCGGCGGCGGCGGCGACAGGGTCGCAAGCGGCAGAGACCACAGCCGGGGGCCATACCTGAGCGCTCACACAGAGAGTCCGGGACGAAGGAGCCAGACGCAGCGGCCGAGCGGATTCTACTCAACACCAGCAAGAACCAACAAAGAGCGGACATCTTCACCCTGCAGCTTGCAGACCAGAGACGACCCAGGATCCAAGACTCGGCACCAGAGACGACCCAGGACCCAAGACTCAGCGTGAGTACAAGCCCGACATCCTCACTCCTCAGGGAGCAGAGGAAGGAAGGCCACCCCTCCCCCCCCAGCACCGGTGATCTCCATCTTGGATACCGACAAAGCTCGGAGTTGCTGCTAGCTTCAGCTCAGGCCTTGGAATAAAATGAGTCATTTAGCAGGTCACAAGAACTTAACGCCGAAGTGACCTGCCAGACTCAGCTCCATCCAGGGAAAAGTCACCCAGCACAGGCGCCAGCCTAGCCTCACTGGGTAACCAGAGCCAGAGGCTGCCCCTCCCTCTAGCAGCCACCACAATCAATTGAAAAACAGAAACCCTGAGAATGGCTCCAGGCTGGGCGCTGTGAGTTATCACAAAATAGCCCCAGGGAAAAGCTACTGTTTGCTGAAAGGCCTCAACTCCACCCAGAACCTAGCCTCATCACCACATCCCCCTCTTTTGTGACTCTCAAAGCAGACCACCCTCCCAGAAAACTAACCTGGGAGGGGGATCTCAAAATCTTGGGTAAAGCAGAGCATTTTTCTGCCTCTTCCAACCAACTGACTTAAGAAACCAATCAAGCCACAGGACCTCAAGCTGACCAGAGACTCCAAGAGACTGGTTGCAGACAAAAGGGAGATACAGGATTCTTCCCACTCCTCCCCCCCCAAAAACAAAAAAACAAAAAAAAAAAAATCAAAAGACTTTTTTTTTTCTTCTTTTTTTTTTTTTTCTTTTTTTTTTTTTTTTTTTCTCTTTTTTTTTCTTCTTCTTCTTTTCTTTTTTTTGCTTGTTTTTTGTTTTTTGTTACCTTATATATATATATATATGTATATAAATTTTTTTCCCTTCTAAAACTTTTATCAATCTTTAATTTTTGCCTCTTCTGAAAAAATAATTGTTTTCCAGTAACTTTTTTTTCTCATCTTATAATTTTTATTTCAGAATTACGTGAATGAGTTTTCCTTTCTTTTCTTGTCTTCTTTCTCTTTTTCTTTCTTTCTTAATTATCTTTTTGTTTTTTATCTAGCTCTACTGAACTTCTGATCTTTTCTTCTCCCTTAAAGCTTTTCACATCTCCTCAATGTCCCTCCCCTTCTCTGAACATATTCACATTCCTCTCTAAATAGACGGTCTTTTAACCTCTATAATAACATTAATTTTTACGTTTCTATTCTTTTTCTGGTCTCTCTTTATACCCCTTTCCATCTCTTCTTTTTCTCTCTCTCTCTACTTGCATCCTACCCAACCCATTTCCTGCACTGTGAGTAGGACATAGTTAACTCTCCTTGTGCCTCCCCACACCAATCTATTCCTATTTTTTACCCACATCTCTCACTAATCCTAATAATTTCTGGTTTTCCAAATTCTTTTCTGCGGTTCGAAGTCCTTTAACATATAGTCGTTTGATGTTGAATAGATGTATCTGTTGAACTAGATTGTATCTGTAGACTATTGACTGTACAAATGCAAACTTTGGTTGATGGTTGCCTTAAGATAGTGTTCTAGCACAAAACTGGTGCAATCTTTATCTCAAATGGGCCGAGTAAGCCGGAAAAACACAAGAAAAATGGCAAATTCGGGTATCTCAATTCCCAACCTTGATAATCAGGGATTAGAACAGATAAAGAATAACCCAGAGGAGAGTTCCCAAATAGCTCTACAAACACTAATAGCAAACATGATAAATGAGAAGTTTGACAATGTACAAAGGACTCTGTATGAGCGTGATAGGGAGAGAGAGGAGGCATCCCAGAAGTTTATACAGGAATATCATAAGCGTGAGGAAGCTTCTCAAAAACTGATACAGGATTTGCATGAACAACTTGAGAATACTCAAAGAGAAAGGGAGGAATGGCGTGAGCAGGCAGAGAACACTCAAAGAGAACTGCAGGAATCCCACAGAAGGGAGGAAACTAATCAAAGAGTAATTCACGAATTAAGAGACCAGGTAGAGAATACACAAAGATCACTAAAGACATTCATGGAATCCATTAACAAAGAGCTGAAGGAAGTCAGGGAGACCACAAAGGGAATGTTGAATGGAACCCAACAGAAGGAATGGGAGTCCAAAGAAACCATAACCAATCAACTAAGTGATTTGAGAACAAACACTGAACACCAAATTAAGGAAGTAAAGAAATTCATACAAGACCTAAAACAGAGCTTCAACAAAGAACTTGAAGCCATCAAAGCTGACCAAGTAGAAGGAAAAGAGATAAAAAACAAAGTAGAGAGTCTTGACAGCAGGTTAGACCATGCAGAAGATCGAATCTCAGGGATTGAAGACAGCCTAGATATTATAGAGAAAGAACATACAACCATCCAAGACAAGTCCAAGAAATATGATAGGTCTATCCAACACCTGGAGGACACCATCAGAAGGCCCAATTTAAGGATAATGGGTGTAGAGGAGCACCTAGAAACAGAAGTTAATGGTCTAGGAAATTTGTTTAACAGGATCCTAGCAGAGAACTTCCCAAACATACAAAAAGATAGGCCTATTCAGATACAAGAAGCTTTTAGAACCCCAAATAGACCAGACCAGAATAGGACATCCCACCGTCACATTATAATCCACACAGGATCAACCCAGACCAAGGAAAAGATCCTTAAAGCTGTCAAGGAGAAAAGATTAATCACCTATAAAGGGAAACCAATTAGAATTACCTCAGATTTCTCAGCAGAGACAATCAAAGCAAGAAGAGCCTGGAATGACGTATGCCATGCCCTAAAAACAAACAACTATCAACCAAGAATACTGTACCCAGCTAAACTCTCCTTCATAACTGAAGGCCAAATAAAAACCTTCCATAGCAAAGAAAAATTGAAACAATACATCTCCACCAAACCAGCCCTGCAAAAGATTCTTAAAGATGTCCTACACATAGAAAACCAACAAGAACGCAACAAAGGCCAAGAAACTGCACACAAACGGAGAATCCAAGAACCTTAGGAAGAACCCAGTTTTCACAGCCCCCAAGAAGGTGGATAACATGGCAGGAACTCCCAAATACCTCTCAGTCCTATCTCTTAACGTTAACGGACTGAACTCTCCAATTAAGCGACATAGACTGTCTAGTTGGATTAAAAAACAAGACCCTTCTATCTGCTGCCTGCAGGAGTCACATCTTGCCCGTAAAAACAAACATATTTTCAAGGTTAAAGGCTGGAACAAAATCTACCAAGCAAACGGCCCTCATAAACAGGCGGGAGTTGCAATCCTAATATCAGATAAAATAGACTTCAAATTAAAATTCGTGAGAAGAGATAAAGAAGGTCGCTACATACTAATTAAAGGATCTCTCCTTCAGGAGGATATTACAATTCTAAATATCTATTCGCCAAACAATGGAGCACCCAAATTTATCAAAGAAACACTACTTTCCCTCAAATCCCAGATAGATCCAAAGACATTAATCGTTGGGGATTTTAACACACCACTCTCCCCACTAGATAGATCAACTCGGCAAAAACTCAACAGAGAAACCGCAGATCTAAACAGCTGCATAGATCAACTAGACTTAACAGACATTTACCGAACATTTCACCCAGCAGCATCAGAATACACGTTCTTCTCAGCAGCACATGGAACGTTTTCTAAAATAGACCACATTTTAGGCCACAAAGCAAACTTGTCTAAATTCAGAAACATTGAAGTTATACCTTGCATTCTCTCTGACCACAAGGGAATAAAATTAGAACTCAACACCAAAAGCCACCAAAGAAAGTCCGGTATCACATGGAGGCTGAACAACACACTACTGAATCATGAGTGGGTCATGGAAGAGATTAGAAAGGAAATTCAAATGTTCATGCTATTCAACAAAAATGAACACACAAATTACCAGCTCCTCTGGGACACAGCAAAGGCAGTACTCAGAGGAAAGTTTATAGCTCTGAGCTCCTACATCAACAAATTGGAGAGATCGGAAACTAACAATTTAATGACACATCTAAACCTCCTTGAAAAAGAGCAGCAAGATAAACCCCAATCCAGTAGACGGAAAGAAATAATCAAAATTAAATCAGAATTAAATGAATTAGAATCCAAAAAAACTATAGAAAGAATCAACAAAACAAAGAGTTGGTTCTTCGAAAAACTTAACAAAATCGACAGACCCTTAGCAAACCTTATCAGAAAAAGGAGAGAGCACACCCAAATTAATAAACTCAGAGATGAGAATGGAAACATCACCACGGAAACAACCAAGATTCAGAACATTATAAGGGAATACTTCTCAAAACTTTATGCTAATAAGTTTGAGAACTTGACAGAAATGGACCTTTTCCTAGCAAATATTGACATGCCAAAACTAAACCAAGATGAGTTAAACCAGCTTAACAGGCCCATATCAAGCATTGAAATAGAAACAGCAATAAGAGACCTCCCAGCTAAGAAAAGTCCAGGACCAGATGGTTTTACAGCGGAATTTTACAAGGCCTTCAAAGCAGAGCTCACACCAATACTCCTCCAACTCTTCAATGAAATTGAAAGAGAAAGCTCACTACCAAACACATTCTATGAAGCCATCATAACCCTCATCCCAAAACCAGGCAGGGACTCATCAAAGAAAGAAAACTATAGACCCATTTCTTTGATGAACATTGATGCAAAACTTCTCAACAAAATTTTGGCCAATCGACTTCAACAATTCATCCAAAAAATCATACACCATGATCAAACAGGATTCATTTCAGGGATGCAAAGCTGGTTCAATATACGCAAATCAATTAATATTATTCATCACATCAACAGGAGCAAGAATAAGAACCACATGGTTATCTCAATAGATGCAGAAAAAGCATTTGACAAGATCCAACACCCCTTTATGATGAAGGTTCTGGAAAAATTAGGAATCCATGGAACATTCCTCAATACAATAAAGGCTGTATATGACAAACCTACAGCCAGCATTATACTCAATGGTGAAAAACTAAAGCCATTTCCTCTTAACTCAGGAACAAGACAAGGATGCCCACTCTCTCCACTTCTCTTCAATCTAGTATTAGAATGCCTAGCTACAGCAATAAGGCAAGATGCAGACATAAAGGGGATCCAAATAGGGAAAGAAGAAATAAAACTTTCCCTCTTTGCAGATGACATGATCTTGTATTTAAAGAATCCCATAGACTCCACTCCCAAATTACTCAAGCTGATTCAAAACTTTGGCAAAGTAGCAGGTTATAAAATTAACCCCCAAAAATCAATGGCTTTTCTATATGCCAACAATGAGAAAAGTGTGGCTGAAATTAGGAAAGCAACTCCATTTGTAATAGCCCCACAAAAAATAAAATACCTAGGAATTAACTTAACCAAAGAAGTGAAGGACCTCTATGATGAAAACTTTAAAATCTTGAAAAAGGAAATCAACACAGAACTTAAAAAATGGCAAAACCTCCCATGCTCCTGGATTGGCAAGATTAACATCGTGAAAATGGCAATACTTCCCAAGGCTATCTACAAATTCAACGCGATACCTATCAAAATTCCACCCTCATTCTTCAAGGAAATAGAGGAGGCAATCCAAAAATTCATATGGAACAATAAAAGACCCCGAATAGCAAAAACGCTCCTCAACGGAAAGAACACTGCTGGAGGAATATCAATACCAAATTTCAAACTCTACTATAAAGCCATAGTAATCAAAACAGCTTGGTATTGGCATAAGAACAGACCTCAGGACCAATGGAATAGAATTGAAAACCCAGAAATGAACCTACAGACCTATAGCCATCTAATCTTCGATAAGGAAGCTAAAACAATAGAATGGAAGAAAGACAGCCTCTTCAGTAAATGGTGCTGGCAAAATTGGTTAACTACATGTAGAAAACTAAAGCTAGATCCTTATATATCACCCTGCACCAGAATCAACTCCAAATGGATCAAAGACCTTGAACTCAAAGCAGACACTCTGAAAACATTACAGGATGGAATAGGAGAAACCCTAGGTCTCCTTGGCTCAGGTCGAAATTTTCTGAATAGAGACCCGGAAGCACAACAAATCAAAGAAAGGTTGGACAAATGGGATTGCATAAGATTGCAGAGCTTCTGCAGGGCAAATGACATAGCTGGCAAGATCAATAGAAAGCCCACCGAGTGGGAGAAGATCTTTACTAGCCATACAACGGACAAAGGTCTCATATCAAAAATATACTTGGAACTCAAAAAATTAAACCACCCAACAACAAATCCTCAAAGAAACAACTGCCCAATAAATAAGTGGGCGAAAGACTTAAAGAGAAGCTTCTCTGAAGAAGAAAGAAGGATGGCCAATAGACACATGAAGAAATGTTCAACATCCCTAGCCATAAAAGAAATGCAAATCAAAACAACATTGAGATATCACCTCACTCCAGTTAGAACAGCAAAAATCAAGAACTCTAATAACAACAGATGCTGGAGGGGATGTGGACAGAAAGGAACCTTACTTCATTGTTGGTGGGAATGTAAACTTGTTCAACCACTTTGGAAAGCAGTATGGAGGTTCCTCAAAAGACTTCACATAGATCTCCCCTATGATCCAGCAATCCCACTTTTGGGCATTTACCCAAATGTTTACAAACAAGACCACACTAAAGCTACCAGCACAACTATGTTTATTGCAGCATTATTTACCATAGCTAAGATATGGAACCAACCCAGATGCCCCTCAGTAGATGAATGGATCAAGAAAATGTGGTATATATACACAATGGAATTCTATGCCTCCATCAGAAAGAATGACATTTCCCCATTTGTTAGGAAATGGAAAGGTTTGGAAAAAATTATATTAAGTGAAGTAAGCCAGGCCCAAAGAAGCATAGGTCCCATGGTTTCCCTTATTTGCAATATCTAGTATAGGTATGAGTCAAGCGGAAAAGGCCAGATAATGTGATGTTAGGAAAACGAACCCTTAAATATGTATTTTAATGTTTTCGTTTCTTTCATGCATGTATTTCTAATGCATTTATAAGATTATTCCTTTATTGCTTTGTATGTCCCTCCCCCACAGTGTAACCCCCGCTTTCACTATATTTGATATCAGTATATCATGTGGAGGAGATGGGGACAAACAAATCGTTTAAGGATTCAGGTGGACCTGTTGCAACAATGAGAAGTACAAAATGTCATGTCAAAACCAGCTTTACAATTTCGGTGTGGGGGGGGGAGGGGGGTATAATTGGGTGGGGGGAGGGGGGTAAAATTGGGTGGGGGGAGGGGGGAGGCAGGGAAGGGAAGTGAAGGGTAAACAAAGGAGGAGGCTGCAATGCTTGGTAAGAAATGTATGCATTATTCTGCCCATGTAATTGTAGCCCCTCTGTACAGTATGTTCTCAAATAAAATAAAATACAATTAAAAAAAAAAAAAAAAAAAAAAAAAGAAGGTGGATAACATGGCAGGAACTCCCAAATACCTCTCAGTCCTATCTCTTAACGTTAATGGACTGAACTCTCCAATTAAGCGACATAGACTGTCTAGTTGGATTAAAAAACAAGACCCTTCTATCTGCTGCCTGCAGGAGTCACATCTTGCCCGTAAAAACAAACACATTTTCAATGTTAAAGGCTGGAACAAAATCTACCAAGCAAACGGCCCTCATAAACAGGCGGGAGTTGCAATCCTAATATCAGATAAAATAGACTTCAAATTAAAATTCGTGAGAAGAGATAAAGAAGGTCGCTACATACTAATTAAAGGATCTCTCCTTCAGGAGGATATTACAATTCTAAATATCTATTCGCCAAACAATGGAGCACCCAAATTTATCAAAGAAACACTACTTTCCCTCAAATCCCATATAGATCCAAAGACATTAATTGTTGGGGATTTTAACACACCACTCTCCCCACTAGATAGATCAACTCGGCAAAAACTCAACAGAGAAACCGCAGATCTAAACAGCTGCATAGATCAACTAGACTTAACAGACATTTACCGAACATTTCACCCAGCAGCATCAGAATACACGTTCTTCTCAGCAACACATGGAACGTTTTCTAAAATAGACCACATTTTAGGCCACAAAGCAAACTTGTCTAAATTCAGAAACATTGAAGTTATACCTTGCATTCTCTCTGACCACAAGGGAATAAAATTAGAACTCAACACCAAAAGCCACCAAAGAAAGTCCGGTATCACATGGAGGCTGAACAACACACTGCTGAATCATGAGTGGGTCATGGAAGAGATTAGAAAGGAAATTCAAATGTTCATGCTATTCAACAAAAATGAACACACAAATTACCAGCTCCTCTGGGACACTGCAAAGGCAGTACTCAGAGGCAAGTTTATAGCTCTGAGCTCCTACATCAACAAATTGGAGAGATCTGAAACTAACAATTTAATGACACATCTAAACCTCCTTGAAAAAGAGCAGCAAGATAAACCCCAATCCAGTAGACGGAAAGAAATAATCAAAATTAAATCAGAATTAAATGAATTAGAATCCAAAAAAACTATAGAAAGAATCAACAAAACAAAGAGTTGGTTCTTCAAAAAACTTAACAAAATTGACAGACCCTTAGCAAACCTTATCAGAAAAAGGAGAGAACACACCCAAATTAATAAACTCAGAGATGAGAATGGAAACATCACCACGGAAACAACCAAGATTCAGAACATTATAAGGGAATACTTCTCAAAACTTTATGCTAATAAGTTTGAGAACTTGACAGAAATGGACCTTTTCCTAGCAAATATTGACATGCCAAAACTAAACCAAGATGAGTTAAACCAGCTTAACAGGCCCATATCAAGCATTGAAATAGAAACAGCAGTAAGAGACCTCCCAGCTAAGAAAAGTCCAGGACCAGATGGTTTTACAGTGGAATTTTACAAGGCCTTCAAAGCAGAGCTCACACCAATACTCCTCCAACTCTTCAATGAAATTGAAAGAGAAAGCTCACTACCGAACACATTCTATGAAGCCATCATAACCCTCATCCCAAAACCAGGCAAGGACTCATCAAAGAAAGAGAACTATAGACCCATTTCTTTGATGAACATTGATGCAAAACTTCTCAACAAAATTTTGGCCAATCGACTTCAACAATTCATCCAAAAATTCATACACCATGATCAAACAGGATTCATTTCAGGGATGCAAATCTGGTTCAATATACGCAAATCAATTAATATTATTCATCACATCAACAGGAGCAAGAATAAGAACCACATGGTTATCTCAATAGATGCAGAAAAAGCATTTGACAAGATCCAACACCCCTTTATGATGAAGGTTCTGGAAAAATTAGGAATCCATGGAACATTCCTCAATACAATAAAGGCTGTATATGACAAACCTACAGCCAGCATTATACTCAATGGTGAAAAACTAAAGCCATTTCCTCTTAACTCAGGAACAAGACAAGGATGCCCACTCTCTCCACTTTTCTTCAATCTAGTATTAGAATGCCTAGCTACAGCAATAAGACAAGATGCAGACATAAAGGGGATCCAAATAGGGAAAGAAGAAATAAAACTCTCCCTCTTTGCAGATGACATGATCTTGTATTTAAAGAATCCCATAGACTCCACGCCCAAATTACTCAAGCTGATTCAAAACTTTGGCAAAGTAGCAGGTTATAAAATTAACCCCCAAAAAATCAATGGCTTTTCTATATGCCAACAATGAGAAAAGTGTGGCTGAAATTAGGAAAGCAACTCCATTTGTAATAGCCCCACAAAAAATAAAATACCTAGGAATTAACTTAACCAAAGAAGTGAAGGACCTCTATGATGAAAACTTTAAAATCTTGAAAAAGGAAATCAACACAGAACTTAAAAAATGGCAAAACCTCCCATGCTCCTGGATTGGCAAGATTAACATCGTGAAAATGGCAATACTTCCCAAGGCTATCTACAAATTCAACGCGATACCTATCAAAATTCCACCCTCATTCTTCAAGGAAATAGAAGAAGCAATCCAAAAATTCATATGGAACAATAAAAGACCCCGAATAGCAAAAACGCTCCTCAACGGAAAGAACACTGCTGGAGGAATATCAATACCAAATTTCAAACTCTACTATAAAGCCATAGTAATCAAAACAGCTTGGTATTGGCATAAGAACAGACCTCAGGACCAATTTAATAGAATTGAAAACCCAGAAATGAACCTACAGACCTATAGCCATCTAATCTTCGATAAGGAAGCTAAAACAATAGAATGGAAGAAAGACAGCCTCTTCAGTAAATGGTGCTGGCAAAATTGGTTAACTACATGTAGAAAACTAAAGCTAGATCCTTATATATCACCCTGCACCAGAATCAACTCCAAATGGATCAAAGACCTTGAACTCAAAGCAGACACTCTGAAAACATTACAGGATGGAATAGGAGAAACCCTAGGTCTCCTTGGCTCAGGTCGAAATTTTCTGAATAGAGACCCGGAAGCACAACAAATCAAAGAAAGGTTGGACAAATGGGATTGCATAAGATTGCAGAGCTTCTGCAGGGCAAATGACATAGCTGGCAAGATCAATAGAAAGCCCACCGATTGGGAGAAGATCTTTACTAGCCATACAACGGACAAGGGTCTCATATCTAAAATATACTTGGAACTCAAAAAATTAAACCACCCAAAAACAAATCCTCAAAGAAACAACTGCCCAATAAATAAGTGGGCGAAAGACTTAAAGAGAAGCTTCTCTGAAGAAGAAAGAAGGATGGCCAATAGACACATGAAGAAATGTTCAACATCCCTAGCCATAAAAGAAATGCAAATCAAAACAACATTGAGATATCACCTCACTCCAGTTAGAACGGCAAAAATCAAGAACTCTAACAACAACAGATGCTGGAAGGGATGTGGACAGAAAGGAACCTTACTTAATTGTTGGTGGGAATGTAAACTTGTTCAACCACTTTGGAAAGCAGTATGTAGGTTCCTCAAAAGACTTCACATAGATCTCCCCTATGATCCAGCAATCCCACTTTTGGGCATTTACCCAAATGTTTACAAACAAGACCACACTAAAGCTACCAGCACAACTATGTTTATTGCAGAATTATTTACCATAGCTAAGATATGGAACCAACCCAGAAGCCCCTCAGTAGATGAATGGATCAAGAAAATGTGGTATATATACACAATGGAATTCTATGCCTCCATCAGAAAGAATGACATTTCCCCATTTGTTAGGAAATGGAAAGGTTTGGAAAAAATTATATTAAGTGAAGTAAGCCAGGCCCAAAGAAGCATAGGTCCCATGGTTTCCCTTATTTGCAATATCTAGTATAGGTATGAGTCAAGCGGAAAAGGTCAGATAATGTGATGTTAGGAAAATGAACCCTTAAATATGTATTTTAGTGTTTTCATTTCTTTCATGCATGTGTTTCTAACGCATTTATAAGATTATTTCTTTGTTGCTTTGTATGTCCCTCCCCCACAGTGTAACACCCGCTTTCAGTATATTTGATGTCAGTATAACATGTGAAGGAGATGGGGACAAACAAGTCGTTTAAGGATTCAGGTGGACCTGTTGCAACAATGAGAAGTACAAAATGTCATGTCAAAACCAGCTTTGCAATGTCGGTGTGGGGGGGGAGGGGGGTATAAATGGGTGGGGGGAGGGGGGTATAATTGGGTGGGGGGAGGAGGGAGACGGGGAAGGGAGGTGAAAGGTAAACAAAGGAGGAGGCTTCAATGCTTGGTAAGAAATGTATGCATTATCCTGCCCATGTAATTGTAGCCCCTTTGTACACTATGTTCTCAAATAAAATTAAATGAAATTAAAAAAAAAATAAAGACTAATAGAAAAGCTCAAGAAAAAAAAAAAGAAGCCTAAAAGAATTGAAATGCTCCTATGTGGCAATAACTCAGAACCTCATTCTGAGTGTTCCCGGCAGAGGTCATTCGGCTGAACACAACCGTGGACTAATTAGAGACAGATGAAGGCAGTGCCGTCCATAGTACTGGATGGACAGTGGTGGCGTGCCAAACAACTGGGCTCTAGTTCTCAACACTTTCACAAAGTGCCATAAGTTGAGGTTCAACTTACTGGTCCGGGTGAATAGAGTGTAGCCGTCAAAGCTGGAATCAGTAGCACTCAGGTGAGAAGAACGGGAAGCAGATATACCCAGTCCGCTGGCCGGGTCCTACGGGGACCAGCCTATCTGGCTGCCAGGTCTGGATGTTTGCAACCGTGGCAGAGCAAGGCAGGCGAAATTTTGCGGCAATGCAAACTGCATAACCTGGCCAAATTTCACGGGAGTACAAGAAACCAAGGGGGATTTACAAGGAGATGTACACCCGGAACAGCCCGAGGCCTGCCTGCAGGAAAATTCCGGAATTATTCTTGTGAAGCCTTGAAATCAGTGAAACGCTCCTATGTTGCAATAACTCAGAACCTCATTCTGAGTGTTACCGGCAGAGGTCATTCGGCTGAACACATCCGTCGACTAATTAGAGCCAGATGAAGGCAGTACCGTCCATTGTGCTGGAAGGAGAGTGGTAGCGTGACAAAGAACTGAGCTCTAGTTCTCAACAGTTTCACAAAGTGCCATAAGTTGAGGTTCAACTTACTGCTCCGGTTGAGTAGAGTGTAGCCGTCAAAGCCGTCAGAGCTCAGTTGTTTGGCACGCCACCACACTCCATGCAGCATTATGGACGGGCCTACGGCTGTTCCGGGTGAACATCTATTTGTAAATCCCCCGTGGTTTCTTGTACACCCGTGAAATTTGGCTAGCTTATGCAGTTTGCATTGCTACACAATTGCACCTGTCTAGCTCTGCTGCGCTGGCAAACATTCAGGCGTGGCAGCCAGATAGTCTGGTCCCCGTAGGACACTGCCAGCGGACTAGGGATATCTGCTTCCCGTTCTTCTCACCTGAGTGCTACTGATTCCAGCTTTAACGGCTACACTCTACTCAACTGGAGCCGAAAGTTGAACCTCAACTTATGGCACTTTGTGAAAGTGTTGAGAACTAGAGCTCAGTTGTTTGGCATGCCACCACTGTCCATCCAGCACTATGGACGGCACTGCTTCATCTGGCTCTAATTAGTCCACAGTTGTGTTCACCCGAATGACCTCTGCCAGGAACACTCAGAATGAGGTTCTGAGTTATTGCAACATAGGAGCGTTTCACTGCTTTCAAGGCTTCGCAGGAAGAATTCCTCAATCTTGCTTCCAGCAGTCCTCCGGCTGTTCCGGGTGAACATCTATTTGTGAATCCCCCGTGGTTTCTTGTACACCCGTGAAATTTGGCCAGGTTATGCAGTTTGCATTGCTGCACAATTGCGCCTGCCTAGCTCTGCTGCGATGGCAAACATTCAGGCGTGGCAGCCAGATAGGCTGGTCCCCGTAGGACACTGCCAGCGGACTGGGTATATCTGCTTTCCATTCTTCTCACCTGAGTGCTACTGAATCCAGCTTTGACAGCTACACTCTACTCAACCGGAGCAGTAAGATGAACCTCAACTTATGGCACTTTGTGAAAGTATTGAGAACTAGAGCTCAGTTGTTTGGCACGCGACCACAGTCCATCCAGCACTATGGACGGCACTGCATACATCTGGCTCTAATTAGTCCACGGTTGTGTTCAGCCGAATGACCTCTGCCGGGAACACTCAGAATGAGGTTCTGAGTTATTGTAAAATAGGAGCGTTTCACTGTTTTCAAGGCTTCTTAGGAAGAATTTCGGAATGTTGCTGCCGGCAGGCCTCCAGCTGTTCCGGGTGAACATTTCCTTGTAAATCCCCCGTGGTTTCTTGTACACCCGTGAAATTTGGCCAGGATATGCAGTTTGCATTGCTGCACAATTGCGCCTTCCGATCGCTGCCGCGCTGGCAAACATTCAGGCGTGGCAGCCAGATAGGCTGGTCCCCGTAGGACACTGCCAGCGGACTGGGTATATCTACTTCCCGTGCTTCTCACCTGAGTGCTACTGATTCCAGGTTTGACGGCTGCACTCTACTCAACCGACGCACTAAGTTGAACCTCAACTTATGGCACTTTGTGAAAGTGTTGAGAATTAGAGCTCAGTTGTTTGGCACGCCACCACAGTCCATCCAGCACTATGGACGGCATTGCCTACATATGGCTCTAATTAGTCCACGGTTGTGTTCAGCCAAAGGACCTCTGCCGGGAACACTAAGAATGAGGTTCTGAGTTATTGAAACATAGGAGCGTTTCACTGCTTTGAAGGCTTCTTTGGAAGAATTCCGGAATCTTGCTTCCAGCAGGCCTCCGGGTTTTCCGGGTGAACATCTCCTTGTAAATCTCCGGTGGTTTCTTGTACACCCGTGAAATTTGTCCTGGTTATGCAGTTTGCATTTCTGCACAATTGCACCTGCGTAGCTCTGCTGAGCTGGTAAAGATTCAGGCGTGGCAGCCAGATAGGCTGGCCCCGTAGGACAATGCCAGCTGACTGGGTATATCTGCTTCCCGTTCTTCTCACTTGAGTGCTACTGATTCCAGCTTTGACAGCTACACTCTACTCAACCGGAGCAGTAAGTTGAACCTCAACTTATGGCACTTTGTGAAAGTGTTGAGAACTAGAGCTCAGTTGTTTGGCACGTCACCACTGTTCATACAGAACTATGGACTGCACTGCCTACATCTGGTTCTAATTAGTCCACGGTTGTGTTCAGCCGAATGACCTATGCCAGGAACATTCAGAATGAGATTCTGAGTTATTCAAACATAGGAGCGTTTCATTGCTTTCAAGGCTTCTTAGGAAGATTTCCTCAATCTTGCTTCAGGCATATCTCCGGCTGTTCCGGGTGGACATCTATTTGTAAATCCCCCGTGGTTTCTTGTACACCCATGAAATTTGGCCAGGTTAGGCAGTTTGCATTGCTGCACAATTGCGCCTGTCTAGCTCTGCCGCACTGGCAAACATTCAGGCATGGCAGCCAAATAGGCTGGTCCCCGTAGGACACTCTCAGCGGACTGGGTATATCTGCTTCCCGTTCTTCCCACCTGAGTGCTACTGATTCCAACTTTGACAGCTACACTCTACTCAACCGGCGCAGTAAGTTGAACCTCAATTTATGGAACTTTGTGAAAGTGTTGAGAACTAGAGCTCAGTTGTTTGGCACGCCACCACTCTCCATCCAGCACTATGGATGGCACTGCCTACATCTGGCTCTAATTAGTCCACGGTGGTGTTCAGCCGAATGACTTCTGCCGGGAACACTCAGAATGAGGTTCTGAGTTATTGCAACATAGGAGCTTTTCACTGCTTTCAAGGCTTCTTAGGAAGAATTCCGGAATCTTGCTGCCGGCAGGCCTCCGGCTGTTCCAGGTGAACATCTATTTGTAAATCCCCTGTGGTTTCTTGTACTCCTGTGAAATTTGGCCAGGTTATGCAGTTTGCATTGCTGCACAATTGCGCCTGCCTAGCTCGGCCGCGGTTGCAAACATTCAGGGGAGGCAGCCAGATAGGCTGGTCCCTGTAGGACACTGCCAGCGGACTGGGTATATCTGCTTCCCGTTCTTCTCACCTGAGTGCTACTGATTCCAGCTTTGACGGCTACACTCTACTCAACCGGAGCAGTAAGATGAACCTCAACTTGTGACACTTTGTGAAAGTGTTGAGAACTAGAGCTCAGTTGTTTGGCACGCCACCACAGTCCATCCAGCACTATGGACGGCACTGCTGACATTTGACTCTAATTAGTCCAAGGTTGTGTACAGCCGAATGACCTCTGCCGGGAACACTCAGAATGAGGTTCTGAGTTACTGCAACATAGGAGCGTTTCACTGCTTTCAAGGCTTCACAGGAAGAATTCCGGAATCTTGCCTCAGGCACGCCTCCGGCTGTTCCGGGTGAACATCTCCCTGTAACTCCCCCGTAATTTCTTGTACACCGGTGAAATTTGGCCCGGTTATGCAGTTTGCATTGCTGCACAATTGCGCATGCCTAGCTCGACCGCGGTTGCAAACATTCAGGCGTGGCAGCCAGATAGGCTGATCCCCGTACGACACTGCCAGAGGACAGGGGATATCTGCTTCCTGTTCTTCTCACCTGAGTGCTACTGATTCCAGCTTTGACGGCTACACTCGACTCAACCGGAGCAGTAAGTTGAACCTCAACTTATGGCACTTTGCGAAAGTGTTGAGAATTTGAGCTCAGTTGTTTGGCACGCAACCACAGTCCATCCAGCACTATGTGCAGCACTGCTTACATCTGGCTCTAATTAGTCCATGGTTGTGTTCAGCTGAATGACCTCTGCCGGGAACACTCAGAATGAGGTTCTGAGTTATTGCCACATAGGAGCGTTTCACTGCTTTCGAGGCTTCTTAGGAAGAATTCCGGAATCTTGCGGCCTGCAGGCCTCCGTCTGTTCCGGGTGAACATCTCCTTGTAAATCCCCCGTGGTTTCTTGTACACCCGTGAAATTTGGCCAGGTTATGCAGTTTGCATTCCTGCACAATTGCGCCTGCCTAGCGCGGCCGTGGTTGCAAACATTCAGGCGTGGCAGCCAGATAGGCTGGTCCCCGTAGGACACTGCCAGCAGACTGGGTACATCTGCTTCCCTTTCTTCTCACCTGAGTGCTACTGATGCCAGCTTTGTCGGCGACACTCTCCTCAACCGGAGCAGTAAGTTGAACCTCAACTTATGGCACTTTGTGAAAGTGTTGAGAACTAGAGCTCAGTTGTTTTTCACGTCACCACTGTCCATCCAGCACCATTTACAGCACTGCCTACATCTGGCTCTAATTAGTCCACGGTTGTGTTCAGCCGAATGACCTCTGCCGGGAACACTCAGAATGAGCTTCTGAGTTATTGCAACATAGGAGCGTTACACTGCTTTCAAGGCTTCTTAGGAAGATTTCCTCAATCTTGCTTCAGGCATATCTACCGCAGTTCCGGGTGAACATCTATTTGTAAATCCCCCGTGGTTTCTTGTACACCCCTGAAATTTGGCCAGGTTATGCTGTTTGCATTGCTGCACAATTGTGCCTGCCTAGCTCTGCTGCGCTGGCAAATATTCAGGCTTGGCAGCCAGATAGGCTGCTCCCGGTAGGACACTGCCAGCGGACTGGGTATATCTGCTTCCCGTTCTTCTCACCTGAGTGCTAATGATTCCAGCTTTGACGGCTACACTCTACTCAACCGCAGCAGTAAGTTGAACCTCAACTCATGGTACTTTGTGAAAGTGTTGAGAACTAGAGCTCAGTTGTTTGGCACGCCACCACTTTCCATCCAGCACTATGGACGGCACTGCCTACATCTGGCTCTAATTAGTCCACGGTTGTGTTCAGCCGAATGACCTCTGCCGGGAACACTCAGAATGAGGTTCTGAGTTGTTGCAACATAGGAACTTTTCACTGCTTTCAAGGCTTCTAAGAAGAATTCCTCAATCTTGTTTCCGGCAGGCCTCTGGCTTTTGCGGGTGAACATCTATTTGTAAATCCCCGGTGGTTTCTTGGACACCCGTGAAATTTGGCCAGGTTAGGCAGTTCGCATTGGTGCACAATTCCGCCTGTCTAGCTTAGCCGCAGTCGCAAACATTCAGGCGTGGCAGCCAGATAGGCTGGTCCCCGTAGGACACTGCCAGCGGACTGGGTGTATCTGCTTCCCGTTCTTCTCACCTGAGTGCTACTGATTCCAGCTTTGACGGCTACACTCTACTCAACCGGAACAGTAAGTTGAACCTCAAATTATGGCACTTTGTGAAACTGTTGAGAACTAGAGCTCAGTTGTTTGGCACGCCACCACTGTCCATCCAGCACTATAGACGGCACTGCCTACATCTGGCTCTAATTAGTCCACGGTTGTGTTCAGCCGAATGACCTCTGCCGGGAAAACTCAGAATGAGGTTCTGAGTTATTGCAACATAGGAGCGTTTCACTGCTTTCAAGGCTTCACAGGAAGAATTTGGAATCTTGCTGCCAGCCGGCCTCCGGCTGTTCCGGGTGAACATCTCCTTGTAATTCCCCCGTGGTTTCTTGTACACCCGTGAAATTTGGCCAGGTTATGCAGTTTGCATTACTGCACAATTGCGCCTGCATAGCTCTGCCGCGGTTGCAAACATTCAGGCTTAGCAGCCAGATAGGCTGGTCCCCGTAGGACACTGCCAGCGGACTGGGTATATCTGCTTCCCGTTCTTCTCACCTGAGTGCTACTGATTCCAGCTTTGACCGCTAAACTCTACTCAACCAGAGCAGTAAGTTGAACCTCAACTTATGGCACTTTGTGAAGGTGTTGAGAACTAGAGCTCAGTTGTGTGGCAGGCCATCACTGAACATCTAGCTTTATGGACGGAACTGCATACATCTGGCTTTAATTAGTCCACTGTGTGTTCAGCAGAATGATCTCTGCCGAGAGCACTCAGAATGAGGTTCTGAGTTATTGCAACATAGGAGCGTTTCACTGCTTTCAAGGCTTCTTAGGATGAATTCCGGAATCTCGCTGCCGGCAGGCCTCCAAATATTGCGTGTGAACATGTCCTTGTAATTCCCCCGTGGTTTCTTGTACACCCGTGAAATTTGGCCAGGTTATGCAGTTGGCATTGCTGCACAATTGCGCCTGCCTAGCTCGGCCGTGGTTGCAAACATTCAGGCGTGGCAGCCAGATAGGCTGGTCCCCGTAGGACACTGCCAGCGGACTGGGTATATCTGCTTCCGTTCTTCTCACCTGAGTGCTAGTGATTCCAGCTTTGACGGCTACACTCTACTCAACCAGAGCAGTAAGTTGAACCTCAACTTATGGCACTTTGTGAAATTCTTGAGAACTAGACCTCAGTTGTTTGGCATGCCACCACTTTCCATCCAGCACTATGGACTGCACTGCCTACATCTTGCTCGAATTAGTCCACGGTTGTGTTCAGCCGAATGACCTCTGCCTGGAACACTCAGAATGAGGTTCTGAGTTATTGCAACATAGGAGCGTTTCACTGCTTTCAAGGCTTCTCAGGAAGAATTCCGAAATCTTGCTGCCGGCAGGCCTCCGGCTGTTCCGGGTGAACATCTCCTTGTAAATCCCCCGTGGTTTCTTGTACACCCGTGAAATTTTGCCACGTTATGCAGTTTGCATTGTTTCACAATTACGCCTGCGTAGCTCGGCAGCGGTTGCAAACATTCAGGCGTGGCAGCCAGATAGGCTGGTCCCCGTAGGACTCTGCCAGCAGACTGTGTATATCTGCTTCCCGTTCTTCTCAGCTGAGTGCTACTGATTCCAGTTTTGACGGCTACACTCTACTCAACCGGAGCAGTAAGTTGAACCTCATCTTATGGCACTTTGTGAAAGTGTTGAGAACTAGAGTTCAGTTGTTCGGCACGCCACCACTGTCCATCCAGGACTATGGACGGCACTGCCTACATCTGGCTCTAATTAGTCCACGGTTGTGTTCAGACGAATGACCTCTGCAGGGAACACTCAGAATGAGGTTCTGAGTTATTGCAACATAGGAGCGTTTCACTGCTATCAAGGCTTCTCAGGAAGAATTCCGGAATCTTGCTGCTGGCAGGCCTCCGGCTGTTCCGGATGAACATCTCCTTGTAAATCCCCCGTGGTTTCTTGTACACCCGTGAAATTTGGCCAGGTTATGCAGTTGGCAATCCTGCACAATTGCACCTGCCTAGGTCTGCCACGGTTGCAAACATTCAGGCATGGCAGCCAGACAGGCTGGTCCCCGTAAGACACTGCCAGCGGACTGTGTATATCTGCTTCCCGTTCTTCTCAGCTGAGTGCTACTGATTCCAGCTTTGACGGCTACACTCTATTCAACCGGAGCAGTAAGTTGAACCTCAACTTATGGCACTTTGTGAAACTGTTGAGAACTAGAGCTCAGTTGTTTGGCAGGCCACCACTGTCCATCCAGCACTGTGGACGGCACTGCCTACATCTGGCTCTAATTAGTCCACGGCTGTGTTCAGCCGAATGACCTCTGCCAGGAACACTCAGAATGAGGTTCTGAGTTAGTGCAACAATGGAGCGTTTCACTGCTTTCAAGGATTCTCAGGAAGAATTCCGGAATCTTGCTGCTGGCAGGCCTCCGGCTGTTCCGGGTGAATATCTCCTTGTAAATCCCCCATGGTTTCTTGTACACCCGTGAAATTTGGCCAGGTTATGCAGTTTGCATTGCTGCACAATTGCGCCTGCCTAGCTCAGTCGCGGTTGCAAACATTCAGGCGTGGCAGCCAGATAGGCTGGTCCCTGTAGGACACTGCCAGCGGACTGGGTATATGTGCTAACCGTTCTACTCCCCTGAGTGCTACTGATGCCAACTTTGACGGCTACACTCTACTCAACCGGAGCAGCAAGTTGAAACTCAATTTATGGCACTTTGTGAAACTGTTGAGAACTAGAGCTCAGTTGTTTGGCATGCCAGCACTGTCCATCCAGCACTATGGACGGCAGTGCCGACATCTGGCTCTAATTAGTCCACGGTTGTGTTCAGCTGAATGACCTCTGCCGGGAACACTCAGAATGAGGTTCTGAGTTATTGCAACATAGGAGCGTTTCACTGCTTTCAAGGCTTCTCAGGAAGAATTCCGGAATCTTGCTGCCGGCAGGCCTCCGGCTGTTCCGGGTGAACATCTCCTTGTAAATCCCCCGTGGTTTCTTGTACACCCGTGAAATTTGGCCGGGTTATGCAGTTTGCATTGCTGCACAATTGCGCTTGCCTAGCTCGGCCGCGGTAGCAAACATTCAGGCGTGGCAGCCAGATAGGATGGTCCCTGTAAGACTCTACCAGCGGACTGGGTATATCTGCTTCCCGTTCTTCTCAGCTGAGGGCTACTGATTCCAGCTTTGACGGCTACACTCTACTCAACCAGAGCAGTAATTTGAACCTCAACTTAAGGCACTTTATGAAACTGTTGAGAACTAGAGCTCAGTTGTTTGGCACTCAACCACTGTCCATCCAGTACTATGGACGGCACTGCCTACATCTGGCTCTAATTAGTCCACGGTTGTGTTCAGCCGAATGACCTGTGCCGGGAACACTCAGAATGAGGTTCTGAGTTATTGCAACATAGGAGCGTTTCACTGCTTTCAAGGTTTCACAGTAAGAATTCCTCAATCTTGATTCCGGCAGGCCTCTGGCAGTTCCGGGTGAACATCTATATGTAAATCCCCCGTGGTTTCTTGTACACCCGTGAAATTTGGCCAGGTTATGCAGTTTGCATTGCTGCACAATTGCGCCTGCCTAGCTCAGTCGTGGTTGCAAACATTCAGGAGTGGCAGCCAGATAGGCTGGTCCCCGTAGGACACTGCCAGCGGTCTGGGTATATCTGCTTCCCGTTCTTCTCA
This sequence comes from Dipodomys merriami, assembly GCF_024711535.1. NCBI lineage: Eukaryota > Metazoa > Chordata > Mammalia > Rodentia > Heteromyidae > Dipodomys > Dipodomys merriami. The sequence continues at coordinate 27,112 of NW_027206105.1, forward strand.
CCTGAGGACTACTGATTCCAGCTTTGACGGCTACACTCTACTCAACCGGAGCAGTAAGTTGAACCTCAACATATGGCATTTTGTGAAACTGTTGAGAACTAGAGCTCAGGTGTTTGGCACGCCACCACTGTCCATCCAGCACTATGGATGGCACTGCCTACATCTGGCTCTAATTAGTCCACGGTTGTGTTCAGCCGAATGACCTCTGCCGGGAACACTCAGAATGAGGTTCTGAGTTATTGCAACATAGGAGAGTTTCACTGCTTTCAAGGCTTCTCAGGAAGAATTCCGGAATCCTGCTGCCGGCAGGTCTCTGGCTGTTCCGGGTGAACATCTCCTTGTAAATCCCCCGTGGTTTCTTGTACACCCGTGAAATTGGGCCAGGTTCTGCAGTTTGCATTACTGCACAATTGCGCCTGCATAGCTCTGCCGTGGTTGCAAACATTCAGGCGTGGCAGGCAGATAGGCTGGTCCCCTATGACACTGCCAGCAGACTGGGTATATCTGCTTCCCGTTCTTCTCACCTGAGCGCTACTGATTCCAGCTTTGACGGCTACACTCTACTCAACCGGAGCAGTAAGTTGAACCTCAACTTATGGCATTTTGTGAAACTGTTGAGAACTAGAGCTCAGTTGTTTGGCTCGCCACCACGGTCCTTCCAGCAGTATGGACGGCACTGCCTACATCTGGCTCTAATTAGTGCACGGTTGTGTTCAGCCAAATGACTTCTGCCGGGAACACTCAGAATGAGGTTCTGAGTTATTGCAACATAGGAGCGTTTCACTGCTTTCAAGGCTTCTCAGGAAGAATTCCGGAATCTTGCTGCCGGCAGGCCTCCGGCTGTTCCGGATGAACATCTCCTTTTAAATCCCCCATGGTTTCTTGTACACCCGTGAAATTTGACCAGGTTATGCAGTTTGCATTGCTGCACAATTGCGCCTGCCTAGCTCAGTCGTGGTTGCAAACATTCAGGCGTGGCAGCCAGATAGGCTGGTCCCCGTAGGACACTGCCAGCGGACTGGGTATATCTGCTTCCCGTTCTTCTCACTTGAGTGCTAATGATTCCAGCTTTGACGGCTACACTCTACTCAACCGGAGCAGTATGTTGAACCTCAACTTATGGCACTTTGTGAAACTGTTGAGAACTAGAGCTCAGTTGTTTGGCACGCCACCACTGTCCATCCAGCACTAAGGACGGGACTACCTACATCTGGCTCTAATTATTCCACGGTTGTGTTCAGCCGAATGACCTCTACCGGGAACACTCAGAATGAGGTTCTGAGTTATTGCAACATACGAGTGTTTCAGTACTTTCAAAGCTTCTAAGGATGAATTCCGGAATCTTGCTGCCGGCAGGCCGCTGGCTGTTCCGGGTGAACATCTCCTTGTAAATCCCCTGTGGTTTCTTGTACACCCGTGAAATTTGGCCAGGTTATGCAGTTTGCATTGCTGCACAATTGCGCCTGCCTAGCTCGGCCGCGGTTGCAAACATTCAGGCGTGGCAGCCAGATAGGCTGGTCCCCGTAGGACATTGCCAGCGGACTGGGTATATCTGCTTACCGTTCTTCTCACCTGAGTGCTACTGATTCCAGCTTTGATGGCTACAAACTACTCAAGCGGAGCAGTAAGTTGAACCTCAACTTATGGCACTTAGTGAAACTGTTGAGAACTAGACCTCAGTTGTTTGGCACGCCACCACTGTCCATCCAGCACTATGGATGGCACTGCCTACATCTGGCTCTAATTAGTCCACGGTTGTGTTCAGCCAAATGACCTCTGCCGGGAACACTCAGAATGAGGTTCTGAGTTATTGCAACATAGGAGCGTTTCACTGCTTTCAAGGCTTCTCAGGAAGAATTCCGGAATCTTGCTGCCGGCAGGTCTCCGGCTGTTCCAGGTGAACATCTCCTTGTAAATGCCCCGTGGTTTCTTGTACACCCGTGAAATTTGGCCAGGTTATGCAATTTGCATTGCTGCACAATTGCGCCTGCCTAGCTCTGCCAGGGTTGCAAATATTCAGGGGAGGCAACCAGATAGTCTGGTCCCTGTAGGACACTGCCAGCGGACTGGGTATATCTGCTTCCCGTTCTTCTCACCTGAGTGCTACTGATTCCAGCTTTGACGGCTACACTCTGCTCAACAGGAGCAGTATGCTGAACCTCACCTTATGGCACTTTGTGAAACTTTGGTGAACTAGAGCTCAGTTGTTTGGCACGCCACCACTGTTCATCCAGCACTATGGATGGCACTGCCTATATCTGGCTCTAATTAGTCCACGGTTGTGTTCAGCCGAATGACCTCTGCTGGGAACACTCAGAATGAAGTTGTGAGTTATTGCAACATAGGAGCGTTTCACTGCTTTCAAGGCTTCTGAGGAAGAATTCCGGAATCTTGCTGCCGGCAAGCCTCCAGCTGTTCCGGATGAACATCTCCTTGTAAATCGCCCCTGGTTTTTGTACACCCGTGAAATTTGGCCAGGTTATGCAGTTTGCATTGCTGCACAATTGCGCCTGCCTAGCTCGGCCGCGGTTGCAAACATTCAGGCGTGGGAGCCAGATAGGCTGGTCCCTGGCGGTCACTGCCAGCGGACTGGGTATATCTGCTTCCCGTTCTTCTCACCTGAGTGCTACTGATTCCAGCTTTGACGGCTACACTCTACTCAACCGGAGCAGTATGTTGAACCTCAACTTATGGCACTTTGTGAAACTGTTGAGACCTAGAGCTCAGTTGTTTGGCACGCCACCACTGTCCATCAAGCACTATGGACGGCACTGCCTACATCTGGCTCTAATTAGTCCACGGTTGTGTTCAGCCGAATGACCTCTGCCGGGAACACTCAGAAAGAGGTTCTGAGTTATTGCAACATAGGAGCGTTTCACTGCTTTCAAGGCTTCTCAGGAAGAATTCCGGAATCTTGCTGCTGGCTGGCCTCCGGCTGCTCCGGGTGAACATCTCCTTGTAAATCCCCCGTGGTTTCTTATACACCCGTGTAATTTGGCCAGGTTATGCAGTTTGTATTGCTGCACAATTGCCCCTGCCTAGCACGGTCCTGGTTGCAAACATTCAGGCGTGGCAGCCAGATAGGCTGGTACCCGTAGGTCACTGCCAATAGGCTGGGTTTATGTGCTACCCGTTCTTCTCACCTGAGTGCTACTGATGCCAGCTTTGCCGGCTACACTCTACTGAACCGGAGCATTATGTTGAACCTCAATTTATGGCACTTTATGTAAGTGATGAGAACTAGAGCTCATTTGTTTTTCACGTCACCACTGTCCATCCAGCACCATTTACAGCACTGCCTACATCTGGCTCTAATTAGTCCACGGTTGTGTTCAGCCGAATGACCTCTGCCGGGAACACTCAGAATGAGCTTCTGAGTTATTGCAACATAGGAGCGTTACACTGCTTTCAAGGCTTCTTAGGAAGATTTCCTCAATCTTGCTTCAGGCATATCTCCCGCAGTTCTGGGTGAACACTATTTGTAAATCCCCCGTGGTTTCTTGTACACCCCTGAAATTTGGACAGGTTATGCAGTTTGCATTGCTGCACAATTGCGCCTGCCTAGCTCTGCTGCGCTGGCAAATATTCAGGCTTGGCAGCCAGATAGGCTGCTCCCCGTAGTACACTGCCAGCGGACTGGGTATATCTGCTTCCCATTCTTCACACCTGAGTGCTAATGATTCCAGCTTTGACGGCTACACTCTACTCAACCGCAGCAGTAAGTTGAACCTCAACTCATGGTACTTTGTGAAAGTGTTGAGAACTAGAGCTCAGTTGTTTGGCACGCCACCACTGTCCATCCAGCACTATGGAGGGCACTGCCTACATCTGGCTCTAATTAGGCCACGGTTGTGTTCAACCGAATGACCTCTGCCGGGAACACTCAGAATGAGGTTCTGAGTTGTTGCAACATAGGAGCTTTTCACTGCTTTCAAGGCTTCTAAGAAGAATTCCTCAATCTTGTTTCCGGCAGGCCTCCGGCTTTTCTGGGTGAACATCTATTTGTAAATCCTCCGTGGTTTCTTGTACACCCGTGAAATTTGGCTAGGTTATGCAGTTTGCATTGCTGCACAATTGCGCCTGCCTAGCTCTTCTGCGATGGCAAACATTCATGTGTGGCAGCCAGATAGGCTGGTGCCCGTAGGACACTGCCAGCGGACTGGGTATATCTGCTTCCCGTTCTTCTCACCTGAGTGCTACTGATTCCAGCTTTAAAGGCTACATGCTACTCAACCAGAGCAGTAAGTAGAACCTCAACTTATGGCACTTTGTGAAGGTGTTGAGAACTAGAGCTCAGTTGTTTGGCACGCCACCGCGCTCCATCCAGCACTATGGACGGCACTGCATACATCTGGCTCTAATTAGTCCACGGTTGTGTTCAGCCGAATGACCTCTGCCGGGAACACTCAGAATGAGGTTCTGAGTTATTGCAACATAGGAGCGTTTCACTGCTTTCAAGGCTTCACAGGAAGAATTCCGGAATCTTGCTGCCGGCAGGCCTCCGGCTGTTCCGGGTAAACATCTCTTTGTAAATCCCCGGTGGTTTCTTGTACACCCGGGAAATTGGGCCAGGTTATGCAGTTCGCAATGCTGCACAATTCCGCCTGCCTAGCTCAGCCGCGGTCGCAAACATTCAGGCGTGGCAGCCAGATAGGATGGTCCCCGTAGGACACTGTCAGCGGACTGGGTGTATCTGCTTCCCGTTCTTCTCACCTGAGTGCTACTGAATCCAGCTTTCACAGCTACACTCTACTCAAACGGAGCAGTAAGTTGAACCTCAACTTATGGCACTTTGTGAAAGTGTTGAGAACTAGAGCTCAGTTGTTTGGCACGCCACCACTGTCCATCCAGCACTATGGATGGCACTGCCTACATCTGGCTCTAATTAGTCCACGGTTGTGTTCAGCCGAATGACCTCTGCCGGGAAAACTCAGAATGAGGTTCTGAGTTATTGCAACATAGGAGCGTTTCACTGCTTTCAAGGCTTCACAGGAAGAATTCCGGAATCTTGCTGCCAGCCGGCCTCCTGCTGTTCCGGGTGAACATCTCCTTGTAATTCCCCCGTGGTTTCTTGTACACCCGTGAAATTTGGCCAGGTTATGCAGTTTGCATTACTGCACAATTGCGCCTGCATAGCTCTGCCGCGGTTGCAAACATTCAGGCTTAGCAGCCAGATAGGCTGGTCCCCGTAGGACACTGCCAGCGGACTGAGTATATCTGCTTCCCGTTCTTGTCACCTGAGTACTACTGATTCCAGCTTTGACCGCTAAACTCTACTCAACCGGAGCAGTAAGTTGAACCTCAACTTATGGCACTTTGTGAAACTCTTGAGAACTAGACCTCAGTTGTTTGGCATGCCACCACTTTCCATCCAGCACTATGGACTGCACTGCCTACATCTTGCTCGAATTAGTCCACCGTTTTTTTTCAGCCGAATGACCTCTGCCTGGAACACTCAGAATGAGGTTCTGAGTTATTGCAACATAGGAGCGTTTCACTGCTTTCAAAGCTTCTCAGGAAGAATTCCGGAATCTTGCTGCCGGCAGGCCTCCGGCTGTTCCGGTTGAACATGTCCTTGTAATTCCCCCGTGGTTTCTTGTACACCCGTGAAATTTGGCCAGTTTATGCAGTTGGCATTGCTGCACAATTGGGCCTGCCTAGCTCGGCCGTGGTTGCAAACATTCAGGCGTGGCAGCCAGATAGGCTGGTCCCCGTAGGACACTGCCAGCGGACTGGGTATATCTGCTTCCCGTTCTTCTCACCTGAGTGCTAGTGATTCCAGCTTTGACGGCTACACTCTACTCAACCAGAGCAGTAAGTTGAACCTCAACTTATGGCACTTTGTGAAACTCTTGAGAACTAGACCTCAGTTGTTTGGCATGCCACCACTTTCCATCCAGCACTATGGACTGCACTGCCTACATCTTGCTCGAATTAGTCCACCGTTTTTTTTCAGCCGAATGACCTCTGCCTGGAACACTCAGAATGAGTTTCGGAGTTATTGCAACATAGGAGCGTTTCACTGCTTTCAAGGCTTCTCAGGAAGAATTCCGGAATCTTGCTGCCCGCAGGCCTCCGGCTGTTCCGGGTGAACATCTCCTTGTAAATCCCCCGTGGTTTCTTGTACACCCGTGAAATTTTGCCAGGTTATGCAGTTTGCATTGCTTCACAATTGCGCCTGCCTAGCTCGGCCGCGGTTGCAAACATTCAGGCGTGGCAGCCAGATAGGCTGGTCCCCGTAGGACTCTGCCATCGGACTGGGTATATCTGCTTCCCGTTCTTCTCACCTGAGTGCTACTGATTCCAGCTTTGACGGCTACACTCTACTCAACCGGAGCAGTAAGTTGAACCTCAACTTATGGCACTTTGTTTAACTGTTGAAAACTAGAGCTCAGTTGTTTGGCACGCCACCACTGTCCATCCAGCACTATGGACGGCACTGCCTACATCTGGCTCTAATTAGTCCACGGTTGTGTTCAGCCGAATGACCTCTGCAGGGAACACTCAGAATGAGGTTCTGAGTTATTTCAACATAGGAGCGTTTCACTGCTTTCAAGGCTTCTCAGGAAGAATTCCGGAATCTTGCTGCTGGCAGGCCTCCGGATGTTCCGGGTGAACATCTCCTTGTAAATCCCCCGTGTTTTCTTGTACACCCGTGAAATTTGGCCAGGTTATGCAGTTTGCATTGCTGCACAAATGCGCCTGCCTAGCTCGGCTGCGCTTGCAAACATTCAAGCGTGGCAGCCAGATAGGCTGGTCCCCGTAGGACACTACCAGCGGACTGGGTATATCTGCTTCCCGTTCTTCTCACCTGAGTGCTACTGATTCCAGCTTTGACGGCTACACTCTACTCAACCGGAGCAGTAAGTTGAACCTCATCTTATGGCACTTTGTGAAAGTGTTGAGAAATAGAGTTCCGTTGTTTGGCACGCCACCACTGTCCATCCAGGACTATGGACGGCATGGCCTACATCTGGCTCTAATTAGTCCACGGTTGTGTTCAGCCAAATGACCTCTGCAGGGAACACTCAGAATGAGGTTCTGAGTTATTGCAACATAGGAGCGTTTCACTGCTATCAAGGCTGCTCAGGAAGAATTCCGGAATCTTGCTGCCGGCAGGCCTCCGGCTATTCCGGGTGAACATCTCCTTGTAAATCCCCCATGGTTTCTTGTACACCCGTGAAATTTGGCCAGGTTATGCAGTTGGCATTGCTGCACAATTGCACCTGCCTGGCTGTGCCGCGGTTGCAAACATTCAGGCGTGGCAGCCAGATAGGCTGGTCCCCGTAGGACACTGCCAGCGGACTGGGTATATCTGCTTCCCGTTCTTCTCACCTGAGTGCTACTGATTCCAGCTTTGACGGCTACACTCTATTCAACCGGAGCAGTAAGTTGAACCTCAACTTATGGCGCTTTGTGAAAGTGTTGAGAACTAGAGCTCAGTTGTTTGGCACGCCACCACTGTATATCCAGCACTATAGACGACACTGGCTACATCTGGCTCTTATTAGTCCACGGTTGTGTTCAGCTGAAGGACCCTTGCCGGGTATACTCTGAATGAGTTTCTGAGTTATTGCAACATAGGAACGATTCACTGCTTTCAAGGCTTCTTAGGAAGAATTGCGGAATCTTGCTGCCGGCAGGCCTCCGGCTGTTCCGGGTGAACATCTCCTTGTAAATCCCCCGTGGTTTCTTGTACACCTGTGAAATTTGGCTAGGTTGTGCAGTTTGCATTGCTGCACCATTGCGCATGCCTAGCTCTGCCGCGGTTGCAAACATTCAGGCGTGGCAGCCAGATAGGCTGGTCCCCGTAGGACTCTGCCAGCGGACTGGGTATATCTGCTTCCCGTTCTTCTCACCTGAGTGCTACTGATTCCAGTTTTAAGGCTACACTCTACTCAACCGGAGCAGTAAGTTGAACCTCAACTTATGGCACTTTGTGAAACTGTTGACAACTAGAGCTCAGTTCTTTGGCATGCCACAACTCTCCATCCAGCACTATGGACCGCACTGCCTACATCTGGCTCTAATTAGTCCACGGTTGTGTTCAGCCGAATGACCTCTGCCGGGAACACTCAGAATGAGGTTCTGAGTTATTGCAACATAGGAGCGTTTCACTGCTTTCAAGGCTTCTTAGGAAGAATTCCGGAATCTTGCTCTCGGCAGGCCTCCGGCTGTTCCGGGTCAACATCTCCTTGTAAATCCTCCGTGGTTTCTTGTACTCCCGTGAAATTTGGCCAGGTTATGCAGTTTGCATTTCTGTACAATTGCGCCTGCCTAGCTCTGCCGCGGTAGCAAACATTCAAGCGTGGCAGCCAGATAGGCTGGTCCCCGTAGGACACTGCAAACAGACTAGTCCCGTTCTTATCACCTGAGTGCTACTGATTCCAGCTTTGACGGCTACACTCTACTGAACCGGAGCAGTCAGGTGAACCTCAACTCATGGCACTTTGTATAAGTGTTGAAAACTAGTGCTCAGTTGTTTGGCAGGCCACCACTGTCCATCCAGCACTGTGGTCGGCACTGCCTACATCTGCCTCTAATTAGTCCTCGGTTGTGTTCACCTGAATAACCTCTGCCGGGAACACTCAGAATGAGGATCTGAGTTATTGCAACAGAGGAGCGTTTCACTGCTTTCAAGGCTTCTTAGGAAGAATTCCGGAATCTTGCTGCCGGCAGTCCTCCGGCTGTTCCGGGTGAACATCTCCTTGTAAATCCCCCGTGGTTTCTTGTACACCCGTGAAATTTGGCCAGGTGATGCAGTTGGCAATCCTGCACAATTGCACCTGCCTAGCTCTGCCGCGGTTGCAAACATTCAGGCGTGGCAGCCAGATAGGCTGGTCCCGGTAAGACACTGCCAGCGGACTGTGTATATCTGCTTCCCGTTCTTCTCACCTGAGTGCTACTGATTCCAGCTTTGACGGCTACACTCTATTACACCAGAGCAGTAAGTTGAACCTCAACTTATGGCACTTTGTGAAACTGTTGAGAACTAGAGCTCAGTTGTTTGGCACGCCACCACTGTCCATCCAGCACTGTGGACGGCACTGCCTACATCTGGCTCTAATTAGTCCACGGCTGTGTTCAGCCCAATGACCTCTGCCGGGAACACTCAGAATGAGGTTCTGAGTTACTGCAACATAGGAGCGTTACACTGCTTTCAAGGTATCTCAGGAAGAATTCCGGAATCTTGCTGCCAGCAGGCCTCCAAATGTTCCGGGTGAACATCTCCTTGTAAATCCCCCTTGGTTTCTTGTACACCCGTGAAATTACGCCTGGTTATGCAGTTTGCATTGCTGCACAATTGCGCCTGCCTAGCTCCGCCGCGGTTGCAAACATTCAGGCGTGGCAGCCAGATAGGCTGGTCCCCGTAGGACACTGTCAGTGAACTGGGTATATCTGCTTCCCGTTCTTCTTACCTGAGTGCTACTGATTCCAGCTTTGACGGCTACACTCTACTCAACCGGAGCAGTAAGTTGAACCGCAACTTATGGCACTTTGAGAAACTGTTCAGAACTAGAGCTCAGTTGTTTGGCATGCCACCACTGTCCCTCCAGCACTATGGACGGCAGTGCCTACATCTGGCTCTAATTAGTCCATGGTTGTGTTCAGCCGAAGGACCCCTGCCGGGAACACTCAGAATGAGGTTCTGAGTTATTGCCACATAGGAGCGTTTCACTGCTTTCAAGGCTTCTCAGGAACAATTCCGGAATCTTGATGCAGGCAGGCCTCCAGCGTTTCCGGGTGAACATCTCCTTGTAAATCCCCCGTGGTTTCTTGTACACCCGTGAAATTTTGCCGGGTTATGCAGTTTGCATTGCTGCACAATTGCGCCTGCCTAGCTCTGCCGCGGTTGCAAACATTAAGGTGTGCCAGCCATATAGGCTGGTCCCCGTAGGACACTGCCAGCAGACTAGGTATATCTGCTTCCCGTTCTTCTCACCTGAGTGCTACTTATTCCAGCTTTGACCGCTATACTCTACTCAACCGGAGCAGTAAGTTGAACCGCAACTTATGGCACTTTGAGAAACTGTTGAGAACTAGAGCTCTGTTGTTTGGCACGCCACCACGTTCCATCCAACACTATGGACGGCACTGCCTACATCTGGCTCTAATTAGTCCATAGTTGTGTTCAGCCAAATGACCTCTGCCGGGAACACTCAGAATGAGGTTCTGAGTTATTGCAACATAGGAGCGTTTCACTGCTTTCAAGGATTCTCAGGAAGAATTCTGGAATCTTGCTGCTGGCAGGCCTCCGGCTGTTCCGGGTGAACATCTCCTTGTAAATCCCCCATGGTTTCTTGTACACCCGTGAAATTTGGCCAGGTTATGCAGTTTGCATTGCTGCACAATTGCGCATGCCTAGCTCAGTCGCGGTTGCAAACATTCAGGCGTGGCAGCCAGATAGGCTGGTCCCCGTAGGACACTGCCAGCAGACTGGGTATATGTGCTACCCGTTCTTCTCCCCTGAGTGCTACTGATGCCAACTTTGACGGCTACACTCTACTCAACCGGAGCAGTAAGTTGAACCTCAATTTATGGCACTTTGTGAAACTGTTGAGAACTAGAGCTCAGTTGTTTGGCATGCCAGCACTGTCCATCCAGCACTATGGACGGCACTGCCTACATCTGGCTCTAATTAGTCCACGGTTGTGTTCAGCCGAATGACCTCTGCCGGGCACACTCAGAATGAGGTTCTGAGTTATTGCAACATAGGAGCGTTTCACTGCTTTCAAGGCTTCTCAGGAAGAATTCCGGAATCTTGCTGCCGGCAGGCCTCCGGCTGTTCCGGATGAACATCTCCTTGTAAATCCCCCGTGGTTTCTTGTACACCCGTGAAATTTGGCCGGGTTATGCAGTTTGCATTGCTGCACAATTGTGCCTGCCTAGCTCGGCCGCGGTAGCAAACATTCAGGCGTGGCAGCCAGATAGGATGGTCCCTGTAAGACTCTACCAGCGGACTGGGTATATCTGCTTCCCGTTCTTCTCAGCTGAGTGCTACTGATTCCAGCTTTGTCCGCTATACTCTACTCAACCGGAGCAGTAAGTTGAACCGCAACTTATGGCACTTTGAGAAACTGTTGAGAACTAGAGCTCTGTTGTTTGGCACGCCACCACTGTCCATCCAGCACTATGGACGGCACTGCCTACATCTGGCTCTAATTAGTCCACGGTTGTGTTCAGCCGAATGACCTCTGCCGGGCACACTCAGAATGAGGTTCTGAGTTATTGCAACATAGGAGCGTTTCACTGCTTTCAAGGCTTCTCAGGAAGAATTCCGGAATCTTGCTGCCGGCAGGCCTCCGACTGTTCCGGGTGAACATCTCCTTGTAAATCCCCCGTGGTTTCTTGTACACCCGTGAAATTTGGCCGGGTTATGCAGTTTGCATTGCTGCACAATTGTGCCTGCCTAGCTCGGCCGCGGTAGCAAACATTCAGGCGTGGCAGCCAGATAGGATGGTCCCTGTAAGACTCTACCAGCGGACTGGGTATATCTGCTTCCCGTTCTTCTCAGCTGAGTGCTACTGATTCCAGCTTTGTCCGCTATACTCTACTCAACCGGAGCAGTAAGTTGAACCGCAACTTATGGCACTTTGAGAAACTGTTGAGAACTAGAGCTCTGTTGTTTGGCACGCCACCACTGTCCATCCAGCACTATGGACAGCACTACCTACATCTGGCTCTAATTAGTCCATGGATGTGTTCAGCCAAATGACCTCTGCCGGGAACACTCAGAATGAGGTTCTGAGTTATTGCAACATAGGAGCGTTTCACTGCTTTCAAGGCTTCTCAGGAAGAATTCCGGAATCTTGCTGCCGGCAGGCCTCCGGCTGTTCCGGATGAACATCTCCTTGTAAATCCCCCATGGTTTCTTGTACACCCGTGAAATTTGGCCAGGTTATGCAGTTTGCATTGCTGCACAATTGCGCCTGCCTAGCTCAGTCGCGGTTGCAAACATTCAGGCGTGGCAGCCAGATAGGCTGGTCCCCGTAGGACACTGCCAGAGGACTGGGTATATCTGCTTCCCGTTCTTCTCACTTTAGTTCTAATGATTCCAGCTTTGACGGCTACACTCTACTCAACCGGAGCAGTAAGTTGAACCTCAACTTATGGCACTTTGTGAAACTGTTGAGAACTAGAGCTCAGTTGTTTGGCACGCCACCACTGTCCATCCAGCACTATGGACGGCACTACCTACATCTGGCTCTAATTAGTCCACGGTTGTGTTCAGCCGAACGGCCTCTGCCGGGAACACTCAGAATGAGGTTCTGAGTTATTGCAACATAAGAGCGTTTCAATGTTTCAATGCTTCTTAGGAAGAATTCTGGAATCTTGCTGCTGGCAGGCCTCCGGCTGTTCCGGGTGAACATCTATTTGTGAATCCCCCGTGGTTTCTTGTACACCCGTGAAATTTGGCCAGGTTATGCAGTTTGCATTGCTGCACAATTGCGCCTGCCTAGCTCGGCCGCGGTTGCAAACATTCAGGCGTGGCAGCCAGATAGGCTGGTCCCCGTAGGACACTGCCAGCGGACTGGGTATATCTGCTTCCCGTTCTTCTCACCTGAGTGCTACTGATTCCAGCTTTGACGGCTACACTCTACTCAACCGGAGCAGTAAGTTGAACCTCAACTTATGGCACTTTGGGAAACTGTTGAGACTAGAGCTCAGTTGTTTGGCACGCCACCACTGTCCATCCAGCACTATGGACGCCACTGCCTACATCTGGCTCTAATTAGTCCACGGTTGTGTTCAACCGAATGACCTCTGCCGGGAACACTCCGAATCAGGTTCTGAGTTATTGCAACATAGGAGCGTTTCACTGCTGTCAAGGCGTCTCAGGAAGAATTCCGGAATCTTGCTGCCGGTATGTCTCCGGCTGTTCCGGGTGAACATCTCCTTGTAAATCCCCCGTGGCTTCTTGTACACCCATGAAATTTGGCCAGGTTATGCAGTTTGCATTGCTACACAATTGCTCCTGCGTAGCTCGGCCGCGGTTGCAAACATTCAGGCGTGGCAGCCAGATAGGCTGGTCCCCGTAGGACACTGACAGCGGACTGGGTATATCTGCTTCCCGTTCTTCTCATCTGAGTGCTACTGATTCCAGCTTTGACGGCTACACTCTACTCAACGGGAGCACTAAGTTGAACCTCAACTTATGGCACTTTGTGAAAGTGTTGAGAACTACAGCTCAGTTGTTTGGCACGCCACCACGGTCCTTCCAGCACTATGGACGGCACTGCTTACATCTGGCTCTAATTTGTGCACGGTTGTTTTCAGCCAAATGACTTCAGCCGGGAACACTCAGAATGAGGTTCTGAGTTATTGAAACATAGGAGCGTTTCACTGCTTTCAAGGCTTCTCAGGAAGAATTCCGGAATCTTGCTTCCGGCAGGACTCCGGCTGTTCCGGGTGAACATCTCCTTGTAAATCCGCCGTGGTTTCTTGTAACCCCGTGAAATTTGGCCAGGTTATGCAGTTTGCATTGCTGCACAATGGCGCCTCCCTAGCTCGGCCGCGTTTGAAAACATTCAGCCGTGGCAGCCAGATAGCCTGGTCCCCGTAGGACACTGCCAGCGGACTGGGTATATCTGCTTCCCGTTCTTCTCACCTGAGTGCTACTGATTCCAGCTTTGATGGCTACACTCTACTCAACCGAAGCAGTAAGTTGAAGCATAACTTATGGCACTTTGTGAAAATGTTGAGAACTAGAGCTCAGTTGTTTGGCACGCCACCACGGTCCTGCCAGCACTATGGACCGCCCTGCCTACATCTGGCTCTAATTAGTCCACGGTTGTGTTCAGCCGAATGACCTCTGCCGGGAACACTCAGAATGAGGTTCTGAGTTATTGCAACATAGGAGCGTTTCACTGCTTTCAAGGCTTCTCAGGAAGAATTCCGGAATCTTGCTGCCGGCAGGCCTCCGGCTGTTCCGGGTGAACATCTCCTTGGAAATGCCCCGTGGTTTCTTGTACACCCGTGAAATTTGGCCAGGTTATGCAGTTTGCATTGCTGCACAATTGCGCCTGCCTAGCTCGGCCGCGGTTGCAAACATTCAGCCGTGGCAGCCAGATAGGCTGGTCCCTGTAGGACACTGCCAGCGGACAGGTTATATCTGCTTCCCGTTCTTCTCACCTGAATGCTACTGATTCCAGCTTTGACGGCTACACTCTACTCAACCGGAGCAGTATGCTGAACCTCACCTTATGGCACTTTGTGAAACTTTTGTGAACTAGAGCTCAGTTGTTTGTCACGCCACCACCGTCCATCCAGCACTATGTATGGCACTGCCTACATCTGGCTCTAATTAGTCCACGATTTTGTTCAGCCGAGTGACCTCTGCCGGAAACAGTCAGAATGAGGTTGTGAGTTATTGCAACATAGGAGCGTTTCACTGCTTTCAAGGCTTCTTAGGAAGAATTCCGGAATCTTGCTGCCGGCAGGCCTCCAGCTGTTCCGGGTGAACATCTCCTTGTAAATCCCCCGTGGTTTCTTGTACACCCGTGAAATTTGGCCTGGTTATGCAGTTTGCATTGCTGCTCAATTGCGCCTGCCTAGCTCTGCCGCGGTTGCAAACATTCAGGCGTGGCAGCCAGATACCTTGTCCCCGTAGGTCACTGCCAATAGGCTGGGTTTATGTGCTACCCGTTCTTCTCACCTGAGTGCTACTGATGCCAGCTTTGACGGCTACACTCTACTCAACCGGAGCAGTTAGTTGAACCTCAACTTATGGCACTTTGTGAAAGTGTTGAGAACTTGAGCTCAGTTCTTTGGCACGCCACCACTGTCCATCCAACACTGTGGACAGCACTGCCTACATCTGGCTCTACTTAGTCCACGGTTGTGTTCAACGGAATGACCTCTGCCGGGAACACTCCGAATGTGGTTCTGAGTTATTGCACCATAGGAGCGTTTCACTGCTTTCAAGGCTTCTCAGGAAGAATTCCGGAATCTTGCTGCCGGCAGGCCTCCAGCTGTTCCGGGTGAACATCTCCTTGTAAATCCCCCGTGGTTTCTTGTACACCCGTGAAATTTGGGAGGTTATGCAGTTTGCATTGCTGCACAATTTCCCCTGCCTAGCACGGCCCCGGTTGCAAATATTCAGGCGTGGCAGCCAGATAGGCTGGTCCCCGTAGGTCACTGCCAATGGACTGTGTTTATGTGCTACCCGTTCTTCTCACCTGAGTGCTACTGATTCCAGCTTTGACGGCTACACTCTACACAACCGGAGCATTAAGTTGAACCTCAATTTATGGCACTTTGTGAAAGTGTTGAGAACTAGAGCTCAGTTGTTTGCATGCCAGCACCGTCCATCCAGCACTATGGACGGCACTGCATACATCTGGCTCTAATGAGTCCACAGTTGTGTTCAGCCGAATGACCTCTGCCGGGAACACTCAGAATGAGGTTCTGAGTTATTGCAACATAGGAGCGTTTCACTGCTTTCAAGGCTTCTCAGGAAGAATTCCGGAATCTTGCTGCTGGCAGGCCTCCGCCTGTTCCCGGTGAACATCTCCTTGTAAATCCAACATGGTTTCTTGTACACCCGTGAAATTTAACCGGGTTATGCAGTTTGCATTGCTGCACAATTGCGCCTGCCTAGCTCGGTCGCGGTTGCAAACCTTCTGGCGTGGCAGCCAGATAGGCTGGTCCCCGTAGGACACTGCCATCGGACTGGGTATATCTGCTTCCCGTTCTTCTCACCTGAGTGCTACTGATTCCAGCTTTGACGGCTACACTCTACTTAACTGGAGCAGTAAGTTGAACCTAAACTTATGGCACTTTGTGAAAGTGTTGAGAACTAGAGCTCAGTTGTTTGGCACGCCACCACTGTCCATCCAGCACTATAGACGGCACTGTCTACATCTGGCTCTAATTAGTCCACGGTTGTGTTCAGCGGAATGAACTCTGCCGGGAACACTCAGAATGAGGTTCTGAGTTATTGCAACATAGGAGCGTTTCACTGCTGTCAAGGCTTCTCAGGAAGAATTCCGGAATCTTGCTGCCGGCAGTCCTCCGGCTGTTCCGGGGGAACATCTCCTTGTAAATCCCCCGTGGCTTCTTGTACTCCCGTGAAATTTGGCCAGGTTATGCAGTTTGCATTGCTGCTCAATTGTTCCTGCCTAGCTCGGCCGCGGTTGAAAACATTCAGCCGTGGCAGCCAGATAGCCTGGTCCCCGTAGGACACTGCCAGCAGACTGGGTATATCTGCTTCCCGTCCTTCTCACCTGAGTGCTACTGATTCCAGCTTTTACGGCTACACTCTACTCAACCGGAGCAGTAAGTTGAACCTCAATTTATGGCACTTTGTGAAACTGTTGAGAACTAGAGCTCAGTTGTTTGGCACGCCAACACTGTCCATCCAGCACTATGGACGGCACTGCCTACATCTGGCTCTAATTAGTCCACGGTTGTGTTCAGCCGAATGACCTCTGCCGGGAACACTCAGAATGAGGTTCTGAGTTATTGCAACATAGGAGCGTTTCACTGCTTTTAAGGCTTCTCAGGAAGAATTCTGGAATCTCGCTGCCGGCAGGCCTCTGGCTGTTCCGGGTGAACATCTCCTTGTAAATCCCCCATGGTTTCTTGTACACCCCTGAAATTTGGCCAGGTTATGCAGTTTGCATTGCTGCACAATTGCGCTTTCCTAGCTCGGCCGCGGTTGCAAACCTTCAGGCGTGGCAGCCAGATAGGCTGGTCCCCGTAGGACACTGCCAGCGGATTGGGTATATCTGCTTCCCGTTCTTCTCACCTGAGTGCTACTGATTCCAGCTTTGATGGCTACACTCTACTCAACCGGAGCAGTAAGTTGAACCTCAACTTATGGCACTTTGTGAAACTGTTAAGAACTAGAGCTCAGTTGTTTGGCACGCCAACAGTGTCCATCCAGCCCTATGGACGGCACTGCCTACATCTGGCTCTAATTAGTCCACGGTTGGGTTCAGCAGAATGACCTCTGCGGGAACACTCAGAATGAGGTTCTGAGTTATTGCAACATAGGAGCGTTTCACTGCTTTCAAGGTTTCTAAGGAAGAATTCCGGAATCTTGCTGCCGGCAGGACTCCGGCTGTTCCGGTGAACATCTCCTTCTAAATCCAACGTGGTTTCTTGTACACCCGTGAAATTTGGCCAGGTTATGCAGTTTGCATTGCTGCACAATTGCGATTGCCTAGTTCGGCCGCGGTTGCAAACATTCAGGCGTGGCAGCCAAATAGGCTGGTCCCCATAGGACACTGCCAGCGGACTGTGTATATCTGCTTCCCGTTCTTCTCACCTGAGTGCTACTGATTCCAGCTTTGACGGCTACACTCTACTCAACCGGAGCAGTAAGTAGAACCTAAATTTATGGCACTTTGTGAAACTGTTGAGAACTAGAGCTCAGTTGTTTGGCAGGCCACCACTGTGCATCCAGCACTATGGCCGGCACTGCCTACATCTGGCTCTAATTAGTCCACGGTTGTGTTCAGCTGAATGACTTCTGCCGGGAACACTCCGAATGAGGTTCTGAGTTATTGCAACATAGGAGCGTTTCACTGCTTTCAAGGCTTCTCAGGAAGAATTCCGGAATCTTGCTGCCGGCAGGCCTCCGGCTCTTCCGGGTGAACATCTCCTTGTAAATCCCCCGTGGTTTCTTGTACACCCGTGAAATTTGGCCAGGTTAGGCAGTTTGCATTGCTGCACAATTGAGCCTGCCTAGCTCGGCCGCGGTTGTAAACATTCAGGCTGGCAGCCAGATAGCCTGGTCCCTGGAGGTCACTGCCTGTGGATTGGGTATATGTGCTACCCGTTCTTCTCACCTGAGTGCTACTGATGCCAGCTTTGAGGGCTACACTCTACTCAACCGGAGCAGTAAGTTGAACCTCAACTTATGGCACTTTGTGAAACTGTTGAGAACTAGAGCTCAGTTGTTTGGCACGCCACCACTGTCCATCCAGCACTATGGACGGCACTACCTACATCTGGCTCTACTTAGTCCACGGTTGTGTTCAGCGGAATGACCTCTGCCGGGAACACTCCGAATGAGGTTCTGAGTTATTGCAACATAGGAGCGTTTCACTGCTTTCAAGGCTTCTCAGGAAGAATTCCGGAATCTTGCTGCTGGCAGGCCTCCAGCTGTTCCGGGTGAACATCTCCTTGTAAAACCCCCGTGGTTTCTTGTACACCCGTGAAATTTGGGAGGTTATGCAGTTTGCATTGCTGCACAATTGCCCCTGCCTAGCACGGCCCCGGTTGCAAACATTCAGGCGTGGCAGCCAGATAGGCTGGTCCCCGTAGGTCACTGCCAATGGACTGTGTTTATGTGCTACCCGTTCTTCTCACCTGAGTGTTACTGATTCCAGCTTTGACGGCTACACTCTACTCAACCGGAGC
This sequence comes from Dipodomys merriami, assembly GCF_024711535.1. Taxonomy (NCBI): domain Eukaryota; kingdom Metazoa; phylum Chordata; class Mammalia; order Rodentia; family Heteromyidae; genus Dipodomys; species Dipodomys merriami. Next base: position 45,481 of record NW_027206105.1, read on the forward strand.
ATTAAGTTGAACCTCAATTTATGGCACTTTGTGAAAGTGTTGAGAACTAGAGCTCAGTTGTTTGCATGCCAGTACCGTCCATCCAGCACTATGGACTGCACTGCCTACATCTGGCTCTAATGATTCCACAGTTGTGTTCAGCCGAATGACCTCTGCCGGGAACACTCAGAATGAGGTTCTGAGTTATTGCAACATAGGAGCGTTTCACTGCTTTCAAGGCTTCTCAGGAAGAATTCTGGAATCTCGCTGCCGGCAGGCCTCTGGCTGTTCCGGGTGAACATCTCCTTGTAAATCCCCCGTGGTTTCTTGTACACCCGTGAAATTTGGCCAGGTTATGCAGTTTGCATTGCTGCACAATTGCGCTTGCCTAGCTCGGCCGCGGTTGCAAACATTCAGGCGTGGCAGCCAGATAGGCTGGTCCCCGTAGGACACTGCCAGCGGACTGGGTATATCTACTTCCCGTTCTTCTCACCTGAGTGCTACTGATTCCAGCTTTGATGGCTACACTCTACTCAACCGGAGCAGTAAGTTGAACCGCAACTTATGGCACTTTGAGAAACTGTTGAGAACTAGAGCTCTGTTGTTTGGCACGCCACCACTGTCCATCCAGCACTATGGACGGCACTACCTACATCTGGCTCTAATTAGTCCATGGATGTGTTCAGCCAAATGACCTCTGCCGGGAACACTCAGAATGAGGTTCTGAGTTATTGCAACATAGGAGCGTTTCACTGCTTTCAAGGCTTCTCAGGAAGAATTCCGGAATCTTGCTGCCGGCAGGCCTCCGGCTGTTCCGGATGAACATCTCCTTGTAAATCCCCCATGGTTTCTTGTACACCCGTGAAATTTGGCCAGGTTATGCAGTTTGCATTGCTGCACAATTGCGCCTGCCTAGCTCAGTCGCGGTTGCAAACATTCAGGCGTGGCAGCCAGATAGGCTGGTCCCCATAGGACACTGCCAGAGGACTGGGTATATCTGCTTCCCGTTCTTCTCACTTTAGTTCTAATGATTCCAGCTTTGACGGCTACACTCTACTCAACCGGAGCAGTAAGTTGAACCTCAACTTATGGCACTTTGTGAAACTGTTGAGAACTAGAGCTCAGTTGTTTGGCACGCCACCACTGTCCATCCAGCACTATGGACGGCACTGCCTACATCTGGCTCTAATTAGTCCACGGTTGTGTTCAGCCGAACGACCTCTGCCGGGAACACTCAGAATGAGGTTCTGAGTTATTGCAACATAAGAGCGTTTCACTGCTTTCAATGCTTCTTAGGAAGAATTCTGGAATCTTGCTGCCGGCAGGCCTCCGGCTGTTCCGGGTGAACATCTCCTTGTAAATCCCCCGTGGTTTCTTATACACCCGTGAAATTTGGCCAGGTTATGCAGTTTGCATTGCTGCACGATTGCGCCTGTATAGCTCTGCCGTGGTTGCAAACATTCAGGCGTGGCAGCCAGATAGGCTGGTCCCCGTAGGACAGTGCCAGGGGACTGGGTATATCTCCTTCCCGTTCTTCTCATCTGATTGCTACTGATTCTAGCTTTGTCGGCTACTCAGTACTCAACCGGAGCAGTAAGTTGAACCTCAACTTATGGCACTTTGTGAAACTGTTGAGAACTAGAGCTCAGTTGTTTGGCACGCCACCACTGTCCATCCAGCACTATGGACAGCACTGCCTACATCTGGCTCTAATTAGTCCACGGTTGTGTTCAGGCGAATGACCTATGCCGGAAACACTCCGAATGAGGTTCTGAGTTATTGCAACATAGGAGCGTTTCACTGCTTTCAAGGCTTCTCAGGAAGAATTCCGGAATCTTGCTGCCGGCAGGCCTCCAGCTGTTCCGGGTGAACGTCTCCTTGTAAATCCCCCGTGGTTTCTTGTACACCCGTGAAATTTGGCCAGGTTATGCAGTTTGCATTGCTTCACAATGGCGCCTGCCTAGTTCGGCCGCGGTTGCAAACATTCAGGCGTGGCAGCCAGATAGGCTGGTCCCCGTAGGACACTGCCAGCGGACTGGGTATATCTGCTTCCCGTTCTTCTCACCTGAGTGCTACTGATTCCAGCTTTGACGGCTACACTCGACTCAACTGGAGCAGTAAGTTGAACCTCAACTTATGGCATTTTGTGAAACTGTTGAGAACTAGAGCTCAGTTGTTTGGCACTCCACCACTGTCCATCCAGCACTATGGCCGGCACTGCCTACATCTGGCTCTAATTAGTCCACGGTTGTGTTCAGCCGAATGACCTCTGCCGGGAACACTCAGAATGAGGTTCTGAGTTATTGCAACATAGGAGCGTTTCACTGCTTTCAACAATTCTCAGGAAGAATTCCCGAATCTTGCTGCCGGCAGGCCTCCGGCTGTTCCGGGGGAACATCTATTTGTAAATCCCTCGTGGTTTCTTGTACACCCGTGAAATTTGGCGAGGTTATGCACTTTGCATTGCTGCACAATTGCGCCTGCCTATCTGTGCCGGGCTGGTAAACATTCGGGCGTGGAACCCAGATAGGCTGGTCCCAGTAGGACACTGCCAGCAGACTGGGTATATCTGCTTCCCGTTCTTCTCACCTGAGTGCTACTGATTCCAGCTTTGACGGCTACTCAATACTCAACCGGAGCAGTAAGTTGAATCTCAACTTATGGCACTTTGTGAAACTGTTGAGAACTAGAGCTCAGTTGTTTGGCAAGCCACCACTGTGCATCCAGCACTATGGACGGCCCTGCCTACATCTGTATCTAATTAGTCCACGGTTGTGTTCAGCCGAATGACCTCTGCCGGGAACACTCCGAATGAGGTTCTGAGTTATTACAACATAGGAGCGTTTCACTGCTTTCAAGGCTTCTCAGGAAGAATTCCGGAATCTTGATGCCGGCAGGCCTTCGGCTGTTTCGGGTGAATATCTCCTTGTAAATCCCCCGTGGTTTCTTGTACACCCGTGAAATTTGGCCAGGTTATGCAGTTTGCATTGCTGCACAATTGCGCCTGCCTAGCTTGGCCGCGGTTGCAAACATTCAGGCGTGGCAGGCAGATAGGCTGGTCCCCGCAGGACACTGCCAGCGGACTGGGTATATCTGTTTCCCGTTCTTCTCACCTGAGTGCTACTGATTCCAGCTTTGACGGCTACACTCTACTCACCTTTAGAAGTAAGTTGAACCTCAATTTATGGCACTTTGTGAAACTTTTGAGAACTAGAAATCAGTTGTTTGGCACGCCAACACTGTCCATCCAGCACTATGGACGGCACTGCCTACATCTGGCTCTAATTAGTCCACGGTTGGGTTCAGCGGAATGACCTCTGCCGGGAACACTCAGAATGAGGTTCTGAGTTATTGCAACATAGGAGCATTTCACTGCTTTCAAGGCTTCTAAGGAAGAATTCTGGAATCTTGCTGCCGGCAGGACTCCGGCTGTTCCAGGTGAACATCTCCTTGTAAATCCAACGTCGTTTCTTGTACACCCGTGAAATTTGGCCAGGTTATGCAGTTTGCATTGCTGCACAATTGCGATTGCCTAGTTCGGCCGCGGTTGCAAACATTCAGGCGTGGCAGCCTAATAGGCTGGTCCCCGTAGGACACTGCCAGCGGACTGGGTATATCTGCTTCCCGTTCTTCTCACCTGAGTGCTACTGATTCCAGCTTGGCGGCTACACTCTACTCAACCGGAGCAGTAAGTTGAACCTAAATTTATGGCACTTTGTGAAACTGTTGAGAACTAGAGCTCAGTTGTTTGGCACGCCACCACTGTCCATCCAGCACTATGGCCGGTACTGCCTTCATCTGGCTCTAATTAGTCCACGGTTGTGTTCAGCCGAATGACTTCTGCCGGGAACACTCCGAATGAGGTTCTGAGTTATTGCAACATATGAGCGTTTCACTGCTTTCAAGGCTTCTCAGGAAGAATTCCGGAATCTTGCTGCCGGCAAGCCAACGGCTCTTCCGGGTGAACATCTCCTTGTAAATCTCCCGTGGTTTCTTGTACACCCTTGAAATTTGGCCAGATTAGGAAGTTTGCATTGCTGCACAATTGAGCCTGCTTAGCTTGGCCGCGGTTGCAAACATTCAGGCTGGCAGCCAGATAGCCTGGTCCCTGTAGGTCACTGCCTGTGGACTGGGTATATGTGCTACCCGTTCTTCTCACCTGAGTGCTACTGATGCCAGCGTTGAGGGCTACACTCTACTCAACCGGAGCAGTAAGTTGAACCTCAACTTATGGCACTTTGTGAAAGTGTTGAGAACTAGAGCTCAGTTCTTTGGCACGCCACCACTATCCATCCAGTACTATGGCCGGCACTGCCTACATCTGGCTCTAATTAGTCCACGGTTGTGTTCAGCCGAATGACCTATGCCGGGAACACTCAGAATGAGGTTGTGAGTTATTGCAACAGAGGAGCATTTCACTGCTTTCAGGGCTTCTCAGGAAGAATTCCGGAATCTTGCTGCCGGCAGGACTCCGGCTGTTCTGGGTGAACATCTCCTTGTAAATGACCCGTGGTTTCTTTTACACCCGTGAAATTTGGCCAGGTTATGAAGTTTGCATTGCTCCACAATTGCGCCTGCCTAGCTCGGCCGCGCTGGCAAACATTCAGGCATGTCAGCCAGCTAGGCTGGTCCCCGGAAGACACTGCCAGCGTACTGGGTATATCTGCTTCCCGTTCTTCTCACCTGAGTGCTACTGATTCCAGCTTAGACGGCTACACTCTACTCAACGGGAGCAGTAAGTTGAACCTCAACTTATGGCACTTTGTGAAAGTGTTGAGAACTAGAGCTGAGTTGTTTTGCACGTCAACACAGTTCATCGAGAACTATGGATGGCACTGCCTACATCTGGCTCTAATTAGTCCACGGTTGTGTTCAACCGAATGACCTCTGCCGGGAACACTCAGAATGAGGTTCTGAGTTATTGCAATATAGGAGCGTTTCCCTGCATTCAAGGTTTCAGAGTAAGAATTCCTCAATATTGCTTCCGGCAGGCGTCCGGCTGTTCCTGGTGAACATCTATATGTAAATCCCCCGTGGTTTCTTGTACACCCGTGAAATTTGGCCAGGTTATGCAGTTTGCATTGCTGCACAATTGCGCCTGCCTAGCTCTGACGCGCTGGCAAACATTCGGGCGTGGCACCCAGATAGGCTGGTCCCAGTAGGACACTGCCAGCAGACTGGGTATATCTGCTTCCCGTTCTTCTCACCTGAGTGCTACTGATTCCAGCTTTGACGGCTACTCAATACTCAACCGGAGCAGTAAGTTGAATCTCAACTTATGGCACTTTGTGAAACTGTTGAGAACTAGAGCTCAGTTGTTAGGCAAGCCACCACAGTGCATCCAGCACTATGGACGGCCCTGCCTACATCTGGCTCTAATTAGTCCACGGTTGTGTTCAGCCGAATGACCTCTGTCGGGAACACTCAGAATGAGGTTCTGAGTTATTGCAACATAGGAGCGTTTCACTGCTTTCAAGGCTTCTTAGGAAGAATTCAGGAACCTTGCTCCCGGCAGGCCTCCGGATGTTCCGGGTGAACATCTCCTTGTAAATCCCCCTTGGTTTCTTGTACACCCGTGAAATTTGGCCAGGTTATGCAATTTGCAATGCTGCACAATTGGGCCTCCCTAGCTCGGCTGAGGTTGCAAACATTCAGGCATGGCAGCCAGATAGGCTGGTCCCCGTAGGACACTGCCAGGGGACTGGGTATATCTGCTTCCCGTTCTTCTCACCTGAGTGCTACTGATTCCAGCTTTGACGGCTAATCAATACTCAACCGGAGCAGTAAGTTGAACCTCAACTTATGTGACTTTGTGAAAGTGTTGAGAACTAGATCTCAGTTTTTTGGCACGCCACCACTCTCCATCCAGCACTATGGACAGCACTGCATACATCTGTATCTAATTAGTCCACGGTTGTGTTCAGCCGAATGACCTCTGCCGGGAACACTCCGAATGAGGTTCTGAGTTATTACAACATAGGAGCGTTTCACTGCTTTCAAGGCTTCTCAGGAAGAATTCCGGAATCTTGCTGCCGGCAGGCCTCCGGCTGTTCCGCGTGAACATCTCCTTGTAAATCCCCCGTGATTTCTTGTACACCCGTGAAATTTGGCCAGGTTATGCAGTTTGCATTGCTGCACAATTGCGCCTGCCTAGCTTGGCCGCGGTTGCAAACATTCAGGCGTGGCAGGCAGATAGGCTGGTCCCCGTAGGACACTGCCAGCGGACTGGGTATATCTGCTTCCCGTTCTTCTCACCTGAGTGCTACTGATTCCAGCTTTGACGGCTACACTCTACTCAACCGGAGCAGTAAGTTGAACCTCAACTTATGGCACTTTGTGAAAGTGTTGAGAACTAGAGCTCAATTGTTTGGCACGCCACCACTGTCCATCCAGTACTATGGACGGCACTGCTTACATCTGTCTCTAATTAGTCCACGGTTGTGTTCAGCCGAATGACCTCTGCCAGGGACACTCAGAATGAGGTTGTGAGTTATTGCAACATAGGAGCGTTTCACTGCTTTCAAGACTTCTCAGGAAGAATTCCGGAAGCTTGCTGCCGGCAGACCTCCGGCTGTTCTGGGTGAACATCTCCTTGTAAATCCCCCGTGGTTTCTTGTACACCCGTGAAATTTGGCCAGGTTATGCAGTTTGTGTTGGTGCACAATTGTGCCGCCTAGCTCGGCCATGGTTGCAAACATTCAGGCGTGGCAGCCAGATAGGTTGGTCCCCGTAGGACACTGCCAGCGGACTGGGGATATCTGCTTCCTGTTCTTCTCACCTGAGTGCTATTGATTCCAGCTTTGACGGCTACACTCTACTCAACCGGAGCAGTATGTTGCACCTCATCTTAGGGCACTTTGTGAAACTGTTGAGAACTTTAGCTCAGTTGTTTGGCACGCCACCACTATCCATCCAGCACTATGGAGGGTACTGCCTACATCTGGCTCTAATTAGTCCACGGTTGTGTTCAGACGAATGACCTCTGCCGGGAACACTCAAAATGAGGTTCTGAATTATTGCAACATAGGAGCGTTTCACTGCTTTCAAGGCTTCTCAGGAAGAATTCCGGAATCTTGCTGCCGGCAGGCCTCCGGCTGTTCCGGGTGAACATCTCCTTGTAAATCCCCCGTGGTTTCTTGTACACCCGTGAAATTTGGCCAGGTTATGCATTTTGCATTGCGGCACAATTGCGCCTGCCTAGCTCTGCCGCGGTTGCAAACATTCAGGCGTGGCAGCCAGATAGGCTGGTCCCCGTAGGACCCTGCCAGCGGACTGGGTATATCTGCTTCCGGTTCTTCTCACCTGAGTGCTACTGATTCCAGCTTTGACGGCTACACTCATCTCAACCGAAGGAGTAAGTTGAAGCCCAACTTATGGCACTTTGTGAAACTGTTGAGAACTAGAGCTAAGTTGTTTGGCACGCCACCACTGCCCTTCCAGCACTATAGACGGCACTGCCTACATCTGGCTCTAATTAGTCCAAGGTTGTGTTCAGCCGAATTACCTCTGCTTGGAACACTCCGAATAAGGTTCTGAGTTATTGCAACATAGGAGCGTTTCACTGCTTTCAAGGCTTCTCAGGAAGAATTCCGGAATCTTGCTGCCGGCAAGCCTCCGGCTGTTCCGGGTGAACATCTCCTTGTAAATCCCCCGTGGTTTCTTGTACACCCGTGAAATTTGGCCAGGTTATGCAGTTTGCATTGCTGCACAATTGCGCCTGCCTAGCTCGGCCACGGTTGCAAACATTCAGGCGTGGCAGCCAGATAGGCTGTTCCCCGGAGGACACTGCCAGCGGACTGTGTATATCTGCTTCCCGTTCTTCTCACCGGAGTGCTACTGATTCCAGCTTTGACGGCTACACTCTACTCAACGGGAGCAGTAAGTTGAACCTCAACTTATGGCACTTTGCGAAATTGTGGAGAACAAGAACTCAGTTGTTTGGCACGCTACCACTGTCCATCCAGCACTATGGCCGGCACTGCCTACATCTGGCTCTAATTAGTCCACGGTTGTGTTCAGCCGAATGACCTCTGCCGGGAACACTCAGAATGAGGTTCTGATTTATTGCAACATAGGAGCGTTTCACTGCTTTCAAGGCTTCTCAGGAAGAATTCCAGAATCTTGCTGCCGGCAGGCCTCCGGCTGTTCCAGGTGAACATCTCCTTATAAATCACACGTGCTTTCTTGTACACACGTGAAATTTGGCCAGGTTATGCAATTTGCATTGCTGCACAATTGCGCCTGCATAGCTCTGCCGCGGTTGCAAACATTCAGGCGTGGCAACCAGATAGGCTGGTCCCTGTAGGTCACTGCCAGTGGACTGGGGATATGTGCTACCCGTTCTTCTCACCTGAGTGCTACTGATGACAGGTTTGACGATTACACTCTACTCAACCAGAGCAGTAAGTTGAAGCTCAATTTATGGCACTTTGTGAAACTGTTGAGAACTATAGCTCAGTTGTTTTGCACGCCACCACTGTCCATCCAGCACTATGGACGGCACTGCCTACATCTGGCTCTAATTAGTCCACGGTTGAGTTCAGCCGAATGACCTCTGCCGGGAACACTCAGAATGAGGTTCTGAGTTATTTCAACATAGGAGTGATTCACTGCTTTCAAGTCTTCTTAGGAAGAATTCCGGAATGTTGCTGCCGGCTGGCCCCCGGCTGTTCCGGGTGAACATCTCCTTATAAATCCCCCCGGGTTTCTTGTACACCCATAAAATTTGGCCAGGTTATGCAGTTTGCATTGCTGCACGATTGTGCCTGCCTAGCGCTGCCGCGGTTGCAAAAATTCAGGCATTGCAGCCAGATAGCCTGGTCCCCGTAAGACATTGCCAGCGGACTGGGTATATCTGCTTCCCGTTTTTCTCACCTGAGTGCTAGTGATTCCAGCTTTGACGGTTACACTCTACTCAACCGGAGCAGTAAGTTGAACCTCAACTTATGGCACTTTGTGAAAGTATTGAGTACTAGAGCTCAGTTGTTTGGCACGTCAACACTGTTCATCCAGAACTATGGATGGCACTGCCTACATCTGGCTCTAATTAGTCCACGGTTGTGTTCAGCCGAATGAAATCTGCCGGGAAGACTCAGAATGAGGTTCTGAGTTCTTGCAACATAGGAGCGTTTCACTGCTTTCAATGTTTCACAGTAAGAATTCCTCCAACTTGCTTCCGGCAGGCCTCCGTCTGTTCCGGGTGAACATCTCCTTGTAAATCCCCCGTGGTTTCTTCTACACCCGTGAAATTTGGCCAGGTTATGCAGTTTGCATTGCTGCTCAATTGCCCCTGCCTAGCACGGCCCCGGTTGCAAATATTCAGGCGTGGCAGCCAGATAGCCTGGTCCACCTAGGTCACTGCCAATGGACTGTGTTTATGTGCTACCCGTTCTTCTCACCTGAGTGCTACTGATTCCAGCTTTGACGGCTACACTCTACTCAACCGGAGCATTAAGTTGAACCTCAATTTATGGCACTTTGTGAAAGTGTTGAGAACTAGAGCTCAGTTGTTTGCATGCCAGCACCGTCCATCCAGCACTATGGACGGCACTGCCTACATCTGGCTCTAATTAGTCCACAGTTGTGTTCAGCCGAATGACCTCTGCCGGGAACACTCAGAATGAGGTTCTGAGTTATTGCAACATAGGAGCGTTTCACTGCTTTCAAGGCTTCTCAGGAAGAATTCCGGAATCTTGCTGCCGGCAGGCCTCGGGCTGTTCCCGGTAAACATCTCCTTTTCAATCCCCCATGGTTTCTTGTACACCCGTGAAATTTGGCCTGGTTATGCAGTTTGCATTGCTGCACAATTGCGCCTGCCTAGCTCGGTCGCAGTTGCAAACATTGAGGCGTGGCAGCCAGATAGGATGGTCCCTGTAAGACTCTGCCAGCGGACTGGGTATATCTGCTTCACGTTCTTTTCACCTGAGTGCTACTGATTCCAGCTTTGACGGCTACACTCTACTCAACCGGAGCAGTAAGTTGAACCTCAACTTATGGCACTTTGTGAAACTGTTGAGAACTAGATCTCAGTTGTTTGGCACGCCACCACTATCCATCCAGCACTATGGACGGCACTGCCTACATCTGTATCTAATTAGTCCACGGTTGGGTTCAGCCGAATGACCTCTGCCGGGAACACTCAGAATGAGGTTCGGAGTTATTGCAACATAGGAGCGTTTCACTGCTTTCAAGGCTTCTCAGGAAGAATTCCGGAATCTTGCTGCCGGCAGGTCTCCAGCTGTTCCGGGTGAACATCTCCTTGTAAATCCCCCGTGGTTTCTTGTACACCCGTGAAATTTGGCCAGGTTATGCAGTTTGCATTGCTGCACAATTGCGCCTGCCTAGCTCGGCCGCGGTTGCAAACCTTCAGGCGTGGCAGCCAGATAGGCTGGTCCCCGTAGGACACTGCCATCGGACTGGGTATATCTGCTTCCCGTTCTTCTCACCTGAGTGCTACTGATTCCAGCTTTGACGGCTACACTCTACTCAACCGGAGCAGTAAGTTGAACCTCAACTTATGGCACTTTGTGAAAGTGTTGAGAACTAGAGCTCAGTTGTTTGGCACGCCACCACTGTCCATCCAGCACTATGGACGGCACTGCCTACATCTGGCTCTAATTAGTCCACGGTTGTGTTCAGCGGAATGACCTCTGCCGGGAACACTCCGAATGAGATTCTGAGTTATTGCAACATAGGAGCGTTTCACTGCTGTCAAGGTTTCTCAGGAAGAATTCTGGAATCTTGCTGCCGGCAGGCCTCTGGCTGTTCCGGGTGAACATCTCCTTGTAAATCCCCCGTGGTTTCTTGTACACCCGTGAAATTTGGCCAGGTTATGCAGTTTGCATTGCTGCACAATTGCGCTTGCCTAGCTCGGCCGCGGTTGCAAACATTCAGGCGTGGCAGCCAGATAGGCTGGTCCCCGTAGGACACTGCCAGCGGACTGGGTATATCTGCTTCCCGTTCTTCTCACCTGAGTGCTACTGATTCCAGCTTTGACGGCTACACTCTACTCAACGGGAGCAGTAAGTTGAACCTCAACTTATGGCACTTTGTGAAATGTTGAGAACTAGAGCTCAGTTGTTTTGCACGTCAACACTGTTCATCCAGATCTATGGATGGCACTGCCTACATCTGGCTCTAATTAGACCACGGTTGTGTTCAACCGAATGACCTCTGCCGGGAACACTCAGAATGAGGTTCTGAGTTATTGCAATATAGGAGCATTTCCCTGCATTCAAGGTTTCAGAGTAAGAATTCCTCAATCTTGCTTCCGGCAGGCGTCCGGCTGTTCCTGGTGAACATCTATTTGTAAATCCCCCCTGGTTTCTTGTACACCCGTGAAATTTGGCCAGGTTATGCAGTTTGCATTGCTGCACAATTGCGCCTGCATAACTCTGACGCGCTGGTACACATTCAGGAGTGGCACCCAGATAGGCTGGTCCCAGTAGGACACTGCCAGCAGACTGGGTATATCTGCTTCCCGTTCTTCTCACCTGAGTGCTACTGATTCCAGCTTTGACGGCTACACTCTACTCAACCAGAGCAGTAAGTTGAACCTCAACTTATGGCACTTTGTGAAACTGTTGAGAACTAGAGCTCAGTTGTTTGGCACGCCACCACTCTCCATCCAGCACGATGGACGGCACTGCCCACATCTGGCTCTAATTAGTCCACGGTTGTGTTCAGCCGAATGACCTCTGCCGGGAACACTCCGAATGAGGTTCTGAGTTATTGCAACATAGGAGCGTTTCACTGCTTTCAAGGCTTCTTAGGAAGAATTCAGGAACATTGCTCCCGGCAGGCCTCCGGATGTTCCGGGTGAATATCTCCTTGTAAATCCCCCGTGGTTTCTTATACACCCGTGAAATTTGGCCAGGTTATGCAGTTTGCATTGCTGCACGATTGCGCCTGCATAGCTCTGCCGTGGTTGCAAACATTCAGGCGTGCCAGCCAGATAGGCTGGTCCCCGTAGCACAGTGTCAGGGGACTGGGTATATCTGCTTCCCGTTCTTCTCATCTGAGTGCTACTGATTCTAGCTTTGTCGGCTACTCAGTACTCAACCGGAGCAGTAAGTTGAACCTCAACTTATGGCACTTTGTGAAACTGTTGAGAACTAGAGCTCAGTTGTTTGGCACGCCACCACTGTCCATCCAGCACTATGGACAGCACTGCCTACATCTGGCTCTAATTAGTCCACGGTTGTGTTCAGGGGAATGACCTATGCCGGAAACACTCCGAATGAGGTTCTGAGTTATTGCAACATAGGAGCGTTTCACTGCTTTCAAGGCTTCTCAGGAAGAATTCCGGAATCTTGCTGCCGGCAGGCCTCCAGCTGTTCCGGGTGAACGTCTCCTTGTAAATCCCCCGTGGTTTCTTGTACACCCGTGAAATTTGGCCAGGTTATGCAGTTTGCATTGCTTCACAATGGCGCCTGCCTAGTTCGGCCGCGGTTGCAAACATTCAGGCGTGGCAGCCAGATAGGCTGGTCCCCGTAGGACACTGCCAGCGGACTGGGTATATCTGCTTCCCGTTCTTCTCACCTGAGTGCTACTGATTCCAGCTTTGACGGCTACACTCGACTCAACTGGAGCAGTAAGTTGAACCTCAACTTATGGCATTTTGTGAAACTGTTGAGAACTAGAGCTCAGTTGTTTGGCACTCCACCACTGTCCATCCAGCACTATGGCCGGCACTGCCTACATCTGGCTCTAATTAGTCCACGGTTGTGTTCAGCCGAATGACCTCTGCCGGGAACACTCAGAATGAGGTTCTGAGTTATTGAAACATAGGAGCGTTTCACTGCTTTCAACAATTCTCAGGAAGAATTCCGGAATCTTTCTGCCGGCAGGCCTCCGGCTGTTCCGGCGGAACATCTATTTGTAAATCCCCCGTGGTTTCTTGTACACCCGTGAAATTTGGCCAGGTTATGCACTTTGCATTGCTGCACAATTGCGCCTGCCTATCTGTGCCGGGCTGGTAAACATTCGGGCGTGGAACCCAGATAGGCTGGTCCCAGTAGGACACTGCCAGCAGACTGGGTATATCTGCTTCCCGTTCTTCTCACCTGAGTGCTACTGATTCCAGCTTTGACGGCTACTCAATACTCAACCGGAGCAGTAAGTTGAATCTCAACTTATGGCACTTTGTGAAACTGTTGAGAACTAGAGCTCAGTTGTTTGGCAAGCCACCACTGTGCATCCAGCACTATGGACGGCCCTGCCTACATCTGTATCTAATTAGTCCACGGTTGTGTTCAGCCGAATGACCTCTGCCGGGAACACTCCGAATGAGGTTCTGAGTTATTACAACATAGGAGCGTTTCACTGCTTTCAAGGCTTCTCAGGAAGAATTCCGGAATCTTGCTGCCGGCAGGCCTCCGGCTGTTCCGGGTGAACATCTCCTTGTAAATCCCCCGTGGTTTCTTGTACACCCGTGAAATTTGGCCAGGTTATGCAGTTTGCATTGCTGCACAATTGCGCCAGCCTAGCTTGGCCGCTGTTGAAAACATTCAGCCGTGGCAGGCAGATAGGCTGGTCCCCGTAGGACACTGCCAGCGGACTGGGTATATCTGTTTCCCGTTCTTCTCACCTGAGTGCTACTGATTCCAGCTTTGACGGCTACACTCTACTCAACTGGAGCAGTAAGTTGAACCTCAATTTATGGCACTTTGTGAAACTGTTGAGAACTAGAGCTCAGTTGTTTGGCACGCCAACACTGTCCATCCAGCACTATGGACGGCACTGCCTACATCTGGCTCTAATTAGTCCACGGTTGGGTTCAGCGGAATGACCTCTGCCGGGAACACTCAGAATGAGGTTCTGAGTTATTGCAACATAGGAGCATTTCACTGCTTTCAAGGCTTGTAAGGAAGAATTCCGGAATCTTGCTGCCGGCAGGACTCCGGCTGTTCCAGGTGAACATCTCCTTGTAAATCCAACGTCGTTTCTTGTACACCCGTGAAATTTGGCCAGGTTATGCAGTTTGCATTGCTGCACAATTGCGATTGCCTAGTTCGGCCGCGGTTGCAAACATTCAGGCGTGGCAGCCAAATAGGCTGGTCCCCGTAGGACACTGCCAGCGGACTGGGTATATCTGCTTCCCGTTCTGCTCACCTGAGTGCTACTGTTTCCAGCTTGGCGGCTACACTCTACTCAACCGGAGCAGTAGGTTGAACCTAAATTTATGGCACTTTGTGAAACTGTTGAGAACTAGAGCTCAGTTGTTTGGCACTCCACCACTGTCCATCCAGCACTATGGCCGGTACTGCCTTCATCTGGCTCTAATTAGTCCACGGTTGTGTTCAGCCGAATGACTTCTGCCGGGAACACTCCGAATGAGGTTCTGAGTTATTGCAACATAGGAGCGTTTCACTGCTTTCAAGGCTTCTCAGGAAGAATTCCGGAATCTTGCTGCCGGCAAGCCTTCGGCTCTTCCGGGTGAACATCTCCTTGTAAATCCCCCGTGGTTTCTTGTACACCCTTGAAATTTGGCCAGGTTAGGCAGTTTGCATTGCTGCACAATTGAGCCTGCTTAGCTTGGCCGTGGTTGCAAACATTCAGGCATGGCAGCCAGATAGCCTGGTCCCTGTAGGTCACTGCCTGTGGACTGGGTATATGTGCTACCGTTCTTCTCACCTGAGTGCTACTGATGCCAGCGTTGAGGGCTACACTCTACTCAACCGGAGCAGTAAGTTGAACCTCAACTTATGGCACTTTGTGAAAGTGTTGAGAACTAGAGCTCAGTTCTTTGGCACGCCACCACTATCCATCCAGAACTATGGCCGGCACGACCTACATCTGGCTCTAATTAGTCCACGGTTGTGTTCAGCCGAATGACCTCTGTCGGGAACACTCAGAATGAGGTTCTGAGTTATTGCAACATAGGAGCGTTTCACTGCTTTCAAGGCTTCTTAGGAAGAATTCAGGAACCTTGCTCCCGGCAGGCTTCTGGATGTTCCGGGAGAACATCTCCTTGTAAATCCCCCTTGGTTTCTTATACACCCGTGAAATTTGGCCAGGTTATGCAGTTTGCAATGCTGCACAATTGGGCCTCCCTAGCTCGGCTGAGGTTGCAAACATTCAGGCATGGCAGCCAGATAGGCTGGTCCCCGTAGGTCACTGCCAGGGGACTGGGTATATCTGCTTCCCGTTCTTCTCACCTGAGTGCTACTGATTCCAGCTTTGATGGCTACTCAATACTCAACCGGAGCAGTAAGTTGAACCTCAACTTATGTGACTTTGTGAAAGTGTTGAGAACTAGATCTCAGTTTTTTGGCACGCCACCACTGTCCATCCAGCACTATGGACAGCACTGCCTACATCTGTATCTAATTAGTCCACGGTTGTGTTCAGCCGAATGACCTCTGTCGGGAACACTCAGAATGAGGTTCTGAGTTATTGCAACATAGGAGCGTTTCACTGCTTTCAAGGCTTCTCAGGAAGAATTCCGGAATCTTGCTGCCGGCAGGCCTCCGGCTGTTCCGGGTGAACATCTCCTTGTAAATCCCCCGTGGTTTCTTGCACACCCGTGAAATTTGGCCAGGTTATGCAGTTTGCATTGCTGCACAATTGCACCTGCCTAGCTTGGCCGCGGTTGCAAACATTCAGGCGTGGCAGGCAGATAGGCTGCTCCCCGTAGGACACTGCCAGCGTACTGGGTATATCTGCTTCCCGTTCTTCTCACCTGAGTGCTATTGATTCCAGCTTTGACGGCTACACTCTACTCAACCGGAGCAGTAAGTTGAACCTCAACGTATGGCACTTGGTGAAAGTGTTGAGAACCTGAGCTCAGTTGTTTGGCACGCCACCACTGTCCATCCAGTACTATGGACGGCACTGCTTACATCTGTCTCTAATTAGTCCACGGTTGTGTTCAGCCGAATGACCTCTGCCAGAAACACTCAGAATGAGGTTCTGAGTTATTGCAACGTAGGAGCGTTTCACTGCTTTCAAGGCTTCTCAGGAAGAATTCCGGAAGCTTGCTGCCGGCAGACCTACGGCTGTTCTGGGTGAACATCTCCTTGTAAATCCCCCGTGGTTTCTTGTACACCCGTGAAATTTGGCCAGGTTATGCAGTTTGTGTTGTTGCACAATTGTGCCGCCTAGCTCGGCCGTGGTTGCAAACATTCAGGCGTGGCAGCCAGATAGGCTGGTCCCCGTAGGACACTGCCAGCGGACTGGGGATATCTGCTTCCTGTTCTTCTCACCTGAGAGCTACTGATGACAGGTTTGACGATTACACTCTACTCAACCAGAGCAGTAAGTTGAAGCTCAATTTATGGCACTTTGTGAAACTGTTGAGAACTAGAGCTCAGTTGTTTTGCACGCCACCACTGTCCATCCAGCACTATGGACGGCACTGCCTACATCTGGCTCTAATTAGTCCACGGTTGAGTTCAGCCGAATGACCTCTGCCGGGAACACTCAGAATGAGGTTTTGAGTTATTTCAACATAGGAGTGATTCACTGCTTTCAAGTCTTCTTAGGAAGAATTCCGGAATGTTGCTGCCGGCTGGCCCCCGGCTGTTCCGGGTGAACATCTCCTTATAAATCCCCCCGGGTTTCTTGTACACCCATAAAATTTGGCCAGGTTATGCAGTTTGCATTGGTGCACGATTGTGCCTGCCTAGCGCTGCCGCGGTTGCAAAAATTCAGGCGTGGCAGCCAGATAGCCTGGTCCCCGAAAGACATTGCCAGCGGACTGGGTATATCTGCTTCCCGTTTTTCTCACCTGAGTGCTAGTGATTCCAGCTTTGACGGTTACACTCTACTCAACCGGAGCAGTAAGTTGAACCTCAACTTATGGCACTTTGTGAAAGTATTGAGAACTAGAGCTCAGTTGTTTGGCACGTCAACACTGTTCATCCAGAACTATGGATGGCACTGCCTACATCTGGCTCTAATTAGTCCACGGTTGTGTTCAGCCGAATGACCTCTGCCGGGAAGACTCCGAATGAGGTTCTGAGTTATTGCAACATAGGAGCGTTTCACTGCTTTCAAGGTTTCACAGTAAGAATTCCTCCAACTTGCTTCTGGCAGGCCTCCGTCTGTTCCGGGTGAACATCTCCTTGTAAATCCCCTGTGGTTTCTTCTACACCCGTGAAATTTGGCCAGGTTATGCAGTTTGCATTGCTGCACAATTGCCCCTGCCTAGCACGGCCCCGGTTGCAAATATTCAGGCGTGGCAGCCAGATAGCCTGGTCCCCGTAGGTCACTGCCAATGGACTGTGTTTATGTGCTACCCGTTCTTCTCACCTGAGTGCTACTGATTCCAGCTTTGACGGCTACACTCTACTCAACCGGAGCATTAAGTTGAACCTCAATTTATGGCACTTTGTGAAAGTGTTGAGAACTAGAGCTCAGTTGTTTGCATGCCAGCACCGTCTATCCAGCACTATGGACGGCACTGCCTACATCTGGCTCTAATTAGTCCACAGTTGTGTTCAGCCGAATGACCTCTGCCGGGAACACTCAGAATGAGGTTCTGAGTTATTGCAACATAGGAGCGTTTCACTGCTTTCAAGGCTTCTCAGGAAGAATTCCGGAATCTTGCTGCCAGCAGGCCTCGGGCTGTTCCCGGTGAACATCTCCTTTTCAATCCCCCATGGTTTCTTGTACACCCGTGAAATTTGGCCGGGTAATGCAGTATGCATTGCTGCACAATTGCGCCTGCCTATCTCGGTCGCAGTTGCAAACATTCAGGCGTGGCAGCCAGATAGGCTGGTCCCAGTAGGACACTGCCAGCGGACTGGGTATATCTGCTTCCCGTTCTTTTCACCTGAGTGCTACTGATTCCAGCTTTGACGGCTACACTCTACTCAACCGGAGCAGTAAGTTGAACCTCAACTTATGGCACTTTGTGAAACTGTTGAGAACTAGAGCTCAGTTGTTTGGCACGCCACCACTATCCATCCAGCACTATGGACGGCACTGCCTACATCTGGCTCTAATTAGTCCACAGTTGTGTTCAGCCGAATGACCTCTGCCGGGAACACTCAGAATGAGGTTCGGAGTTATTGCAACATAGGAGCGTTTCACTGCTTTCAAGGCTTCTCAGGAAGAATTCCGGAATCTTGCTGCCGGCAGGTCTCCAGCTGTTCCGGGTGAACATCTCCTTGTAAATCCCCCGTGGTTTCTTGTACACCCGTGAAATTTGGCCAGGTTATGCAGTTTACCTTGCTGCACAATTGCGCCTTTCTAGCTCGGCCGCGGTTGCAAACCTTCAGGCGTGGCAGCCAGATAGGCTGGTCCCAGTAGGACACTGCCATCAGACTGGGTATATCTGCTTCCCGTTCTTCTCACCTGAGTGCTACTGATTCCAGCTTTGACGGCTACACTCTACTCAACCGGAGCAGTAAGTTGAACCTCAACTTATGGCACTTTGTGAAAGTGTTGAGAACTAGAGCTCAGTTGTTTGGCACGCCACCACTGTCCATCCAGCACTATGGACGGCACTGCCTACATCTGGCTCTAATTAGTCCACGGTTGTGTTCAGCGGAATGACCTCTGCCGGGAACACTCCGAATGAGATTCTGAGTTATTGCAACATAGGAGCGTTTCACTGCTGTCAAGGCTTCTCAGGAAGAATTCTGGAATCTTGCTGCCGGCAGGCCTCTGGCTGTTCCGGGTGAACATCTCCTTGTAAATCCCCCGTGGTTTCTTGTACACCCGTGAAATTTGGCCAGGTTATGCAGTTTGCATTGCTGCACAATTGCGCTTGCCTAGCTCGGCCGCGGTTGCAAACATTCAGGCGTGGCAGCCAGATAGGCTGGTCCCGGTAGGACACTGCCAGCGGACTGGGTATATCTGCTTCCCGTTCTTCTCACCTGAGTGCTACTGATTCCAGCTTTGATGGCTACACTCTACTCAACCGGAGCAGTAAGTTGAACCTCAACTTATGGCACTTTGTGAAAATGTTGAGAACTAGAGCTCAGTTGTTTGGCACGCCAACACTGTCCATCCAGCACTATGGACGGCACTGCCTACATCTGGCTCTAATTAGTCCACGGTTGTGTTCAGCGGAATGACCTCTGCCGGGAACACTCAGAATGAGGTTCTGAGTTATTGCAACATAGGAGCGTTTCACTGCTTTCAAGGCTTCTAAGGAAGAATTCCGGAATCTTGCTGCCGGCAGGCCTCCGGCTGTTCCGGGTGAACATCTCCTTGTAAATCCCCCGTGGTTTCTTGTACACCCGTGAAATTTGGCCAGTTTAGGCAGTTTGCATTGCTGCACAATTGCACCTGCCTAGCTCGGCCGCGGTTGCAAACATTCAGGCTGGCAGCCAGATAGCCTGGTCCCTGTAGGTCACTGCCTGTGGACTGGGTATATGTCCTACCCGTGCTTCTCACCTGACTGCTACTGATGCCAGCTTTGACGGCTACACTCTACTAACCCGGAGCAGTAAGTTGAACCTCAACTTATGGCACTTTGTGAAAGTGTTGAGAACTAGAGCTCAGTTGTTTGGCACGCCACCACTGTCCAATCAGCCCTATGGACGAAACTGCCTACATCTGGCTCTAATTAGTCCATGGTTGTGTTCAGCCGAATGACCTCTGCCGGGAACACTCAGAATGAGGTTCTGAGTTATTGCAACATAGGAGCGTTTCACTGCTTTCAAGGCTTCTCAGTAAGAATTCCGGAATCTTCCTGACGGCAGGCCTCCAGCTATTCCAGGTGAACATCTCCTTGTAAATCCCCCGTGGTTTCTTGTACACCCGTGAAATTTGGCCTGGTTATGCAGTTTGCATTGCTGCACAATTGCGCCTGCCTAGCTCTGCCGCGGTTGCAAACATTCAGGCGTGGCAGCCAGATAGGTTGGTCCCTGCAAGACTCTTCGAGCGGACTGGGTATATCTGCTTCCCGTTTTTCTCACGTGAGTGCTACTGATTACAGCTTTAACGGCTGCACTCTACTAAACCGGAGCAGTAAGTTGAACCTCAACTTACGGCACTTTGTGAAACTGTTGAGAACTAGAGCTCAGTTGTTTGGCACGCCACCACTATCCATCCAGTACAATGGCCGGCACTGCCTACATCTGGCTCTAATTAGTCCACGGTTGTGTTCAGCCGAATGACCTCTGCCGGGAACACTCAGAATGAGGTTCTGAGTTATTTCAACATAGGAGCGATTCACTGCTTTCAAGTCTTCTTAGGAAGAATTCCGGAATGTTGATGCCGGCTGGCCCCCGGCTCTTCCGGGTGAACATCTCTTTATAAATCCCCCCGGGTTTCTTGTACACCCGTGAAATTTGGCCAGGTTATGCAGTTTGCATTGCTGCACGATTGTGCCTGCCTAGCGCTGCCGCGGTTGCAAAAATTCAGGCGTGGCAGCCAGATAGCCTGGTCCCCGTAGGACATTGCCAGTGGACTGGGTATATCTGCTTCCCGTTTTTCTCACCTGAGTGCTAGTGATTCCAGCTTTGACGGTTACACTCTACTCAACGGGAGCAGTAAGTTGAACCTCAACTTATGTCACTTTGTGAAAGTATTGAGAACTAGAGCTCCGTTGTTTGGCACGTCAACACTGTTCATCCAGAACTATGGTTGGCACTGCCTAAATCTGGCTCTAATTAGTCCAGGGTTGTGTTCAGCCGAATGACCTCTGCCGGAAAGAATCAGAATGAGGTTCTGAGTTATTGCAACATAGGAGCGTTTCACTGCTTTCAAGGTTTCACAGTAAGAATTCCTCCAATTTGCTTCCGGCAGGCCTCCGTCTGTTCCGGGTGATCATCTATTTGTAAATCCCCCGTGGTTTCTTATACACCAGTGAACTTTGGCCAGGTTATGCAGTTTGCATTGCTGCACAATTGGGCCTGCCTAGCTCTGCCGCGCTGGCAAACATTCAGGCATGGCAGCCAGATAGGCTGGTCCCCGTAGGACACTGCCAGCAGAATGGGTATATCTGCTTCCCGTTCTTCTCACCTGAGTGCTACTGATTCCAGCTTTTACAGCTACACTCTACTCAACCGGAGCAGTAAGTTGAACCTCAACTTATGGCACTTTGTGAAAGTGTTGAGAACTAGAGCTCAGTTTTTTGGCACGCCACCACTGTCCATCCAGCACTATGGACGGCACTGCCTACATCTGGCTCTAATTAGTCCACGGTTGTGTTCAGCCGAATGACCTCTGCCGGGAACACTCAGAATGAGTGTCTGAGTTATTGCAACATAGGAGCGTTTCACTGCTTTCAAGGCTTCTTAGGAAGAATTCAGGGACCTTGTTCCCGGCAGGCCGCCGGATGTTGGGGGTGAACATCTCCTTGTAAATCCCCCGTGGTTTCTTGTACACCCGTGAAATTTGGCCAGGTTATGCAGTTTGCATTGCTGCACAATTGCGCCTGCCTAGCTCGGCCGCGGTGGCAAACATTCAGGCGTGGCAGCCAGATAGGCTGGTCCCCGTAGGCCACTGCCAGCGGACTGGCTATATCTGCTTCCCGTTCTTCTCACCTTAGTGCTACTGATTCCAGCTTTGACGGCTCCACTCGACTCAACCGGAGCAGTAAGTTGAACCTCAACTTATGGCACTTTGTGAAACTGTTGAGAACTAGAGCTCAGTTTTTTGGCACGCCACCACTGTCCATCCAGCACTATGGACGGCCCTGCCTACATCTGGCTCTAATTAGTCCACTGTTGTGTTCAGCCGAATGACCTCTCCCGGGAACACTCAGAATGAGGTTCTGAATTATTGCAACATAGGAGCGTTTCACTGCTTCCAAGGCTTCTCAGGAAGAATTCCGGAATCTTGATGCTGGCAGGCTTCCGGCTGATCCGGGTGAATATCTCCTTGTAAATCCCCCGTGGTTTCTTGTACACCCGTGAAATTTGGCCAGGTTATGCAGATTGCATTGCTGCACGATTGCGCATGCCTAGCGCTGCCGCGGTTGCAAATATTCACGCGAGGCAGACAGATGGGCTGGTCCCCGTAGGACACTGCCAGCGCACTGGGTATATCTGTTTCCCGTTTTTCTCACTTGAGTGCTAGTGATTTCCGCTTTGACGGCTACACTCTACTCAACCGGAACAGTAAGTTGAACCTCAACTTATGGCACTTTGTGAAAGTGTTGAGAACTAGAGCTCAGTTGTTTGGCACGCCACCACTGTCCATCCAGCACTATGGTCGGCTCTGCCTACATCTGGCTCTAATTAGTCCACGGTTGTGTTCAGCCGAATGACCTCTGCCGGGAACACTCAGAATGTGGTTCTGAGTTATGGCAACATAGGAGCGCTTCACTGCTTTCAAGGCTTCTCAGGAAGAATTCCGGAATCTTGCTGCCGGCAGGCCTCCGGCTGTTCCGGGTGAACATCTCCTTGTAAATCCCCCGTGGTTTCTTGTACACCCGTGAAATTTGGCCAGGTTATGCAGTTTGCATTGCTGCACAATTGTGCCTGCATAGCTCTGCCGCGGTTGCAAACCTTCAGGCGTGGCAGCCAGATAGGCTGATTCCTTTAGGACACTGCCAGCGGACTGGGTATATCTGCTTCCCGTTCTTCTCACCTGAGTGCTACTGATTCCAGCCTTGACGGCTACACTCTACTCAACCGGAGCAGTAAGTTGAACCTCAACTTATGGCACTTTGTGAGTGTGTTGAGAACTAGAGCTCAGTTGTTTGGCACGCCACCACTGTCCATCCAGCACTAAGGACGGGACTGCCTACATCTGGCTCTAATTAGTCCACGGTTGTGTTCAGCCGAATGACCTCTGCCGAGAACACTCAGAATGAGGTTCTGAGTTATTGCAACATAGGAGAGTTTCACTGCTATCAAGGCTTCTCAGGAAGAATTCCGGAATCTTGTTGCCGGCAGGCCTCCTGCTGTTCCGGGTGAACATCTCCTTGTAAATCCGCCGTGGTTTCTTGTACACCCGGGAAATTTGGCCAGGTTATGCAGTTTGCATTGCTGAACAATTGCGCCTGCCTATCTCTGCCGCGTTTGCAAACATTCAGGCGTGGCAGCCAGATAGGCTGGTCTCCGTAGGACACTGCCAGCGGACTGGGTATATCTGCTTCCAGTTCTTCTCACCTGAGTGCTACTGATTCCAGCTTTGACGGCTACACTCTACTCAACCGGAGCAGTAAGTTGAACCTCAACTTATGGCACTTTGTTAAACTGTTGAGAACTAGAGCTCAGTTTTTTGGCAAGCCACCACTGTGCATCCAGCACTATGGACGGCCCGGCCTACATCTGGCTCTAATTAGTCCACGGTTGTGTTCAGCTGAATGACCTCTGCCGGGAACACTCAGAATGAGGTTCTGAGTTATTGCAACATAGGAGCGTTTCACTGCTTTCAAGGCTTCTTAGGAAGAATTCAGGAACCTTGCTCCCGGCAGGCCTCCGGCTGTTCCGGGTGAACATCTCCTTGTAAATCCCCCGTGGTTTCTTATACACTCGTGAAATTTGGCCAGGTTATGCAGTTTGCAATGCTGCACAATTGCACCTCCCGAGCTCGGCTGAGATTGCAAACATTCAGGCATGGCAGCCAGATAGGCGGGTCCCCGTAGGACACTGCCAGGGGACTGGGTATATCTGCTTCCCGTTCTTCTCACCTGAGTGCTACTGATTCCAGCTTTGACGGCTACACTCTACTCAACCGGAGCAGTAAGTTGAACCTCAACTTATGGCACTTTGTGAAAGTGTTGAGAACTAGAGCTCAGTTGTTTGGCACGCCACCACTGTCCATCCAGTAGATGGACGGCACTGCTTACATCTGTCTCTAATTAGTCCACGGTTGTGTTCAGCCGAATGACCTCTGCCAGGAACACTCAGAATGAGGTTCTGAGTTATTGCAACATAGGAGCGTTTCACTGCTTTCAAGGCTTCTCAGGAAGAATTCCGGAAGCTTGCTGCCGGCAGACCTCCGGTTGTTCTGGAGGAACATCTCCTTGTAAATCCCCCGTGGTTTCTTGTACACCTGTGAAATTTGGCCAGGTTATGCAGTTTGCGTTGGTGCACAATTGTGCCGCCTAGCTCGGCCCTGGGTGCAAACATTCAGGCGTGGCAGCCAGATAGGCTGGTCCCCGTAGGACACTGCCAGCGGACTGGGGATATCTGCTTCCTGTTCTTCTCACCTGAGTGCTATTGATTCCAGCTTTGACGGCTGCACTCTACTCAACCGGAGCAGTAAGTTGAACCTCAACTTATGGCACTTTGCGAAATTTTGGAGAACAAGAACTCAGTTGTTTGGCACACCACCACTGTCCATCCAGCACTATGGCCGGCACTGCCTACATCTGGCTCTAATTAGTCCACGGTTGTGTTCAGCCGAATGACCTCTGCTGGGAACACTCAGAATGAGGTTCTGAGTTATTGCAACATAGGAGCGTTTCACTGCTTTCAAGGCTTCACAGGAAGAATTCCGGAATCTTGCTGCCCCCAGGCCTCCGGCTGTTCCGGGTGAACATCTCCTTGTAAATCCCCCGTGGTTTCTTGTACACCCGTGAAAATTGGCCAAGTTATGCAGTTTGCATTGCTGCACAATTGCGCCTGCCTAGCTCTGCCGCGGTTGCAAACATTCAGGCGTGGCAGCCAGATAGGCTGGTTCCCGTAGGACACTGCCAGCGGACTGGGTATATCTGCTTCCCGTTCTTCTCACCTGAGTGCTACTGATTCCAGCTTTGACGGCTACACTCGACTCAACCGGAGCAGTAAGTTGAACCTCAACTTATGGCACTTTGTGAAACTGTTGAGAACTAGAGCTCAGTTGTTTGGCACGCCACTACTTTCCATCCAGCATTATGGACGGCACTGCCTACATCTGGCTCTAATTAGTCCACGGTTGTGTTCAGCCGAATGACCTCTGCCGGGAACTGTAGTGACCGCCTACTCGACCAGCGAGGAAAAACGACCACCACACCAGGAGTCTTCTCAGATCACGCTTTATTGGAGAACCTTTTAGTTGTAGGAGAGCTTGGGCGGGAGAGAGCGTGCACCCGAAACACAGTCGCTTATATAGGGAATTCGAACACGGGTCTTTTCTATTGTTGGTCGCCTGCCTTTTACCGTCACCAGGTGTCATGGGATTGGCTGGGGACACTACCGGGCTCGCGCCCGCGCACAGCCCAGGCGTCCCGCCAAGCACCGTCTGGAGCGGTAATCCTCAAAACTGCAAGGGAGTGGGCGGAGTCTCGCCTCGGCTCCCTACAGTTCCCCCTTCTTTGTTTTATGGCAACAGGTAAGAGTAGAGGTTGGGCCTCTGTCTAAGACATTAATGAGAGGACCTTGCACTGGCCTTCGCCTGAGGGGCGCCTTCCCCAGTGATGACCAGGCCCGTCCGATGCCTTTTTTGCAGAGGTTGGATCTTGGGCATCAACCCACTTGCAACCCAGCATGCTCTTCTTGAGGAGATGAGAACCATCTCCTCAAGTGCAGTGCACTTGCCTTGCACCCTGTCCCAAATTGCAAATTGCATACCTGTCCCGGTGCAATGGGATCCCCTGATCCCTCGGGGTGCTAAGGCTATGCAGAATGGTAAGGCTTAACTGCCTCTTAGGGCCGACAGCCAGATCTGGGGTGAGGATCCACTCTCCAAAGCGGCTAATGCTTGCAAGATAACAACCTTGTCCCTTCTGGTTTGGGCTCGAAGGCGACAGACCAACCATAGGCAGACCACGCATCCTCCCAAGCAGCAGGCTAAAAACATTCCGACTCCCACCCGCTCTTTGACAAAGGACACCACAGAGGCAATCCAGTCAGTAAATTGTATCAGCCCACAGCATCATTGGTTTAGCTATCACAGGGATTGCTATTAGCACTGTTGCTAACAGCAAGAAGATCAGCTGCATCTTCAAGAGGGGGTTTTTCTGCAGTCTCCACCGGCCTGGTCAGTCTCGTTGGCACCCAGTGAGGTACTTCTTGACTCTGTGGAAAAACACAAACAGCTCCCCTGGATCTCGTTATTACCGGATCCGGTCCATACCATTTATTATTAATAACATCCTTCCACATAACCATGTCTTTAGTATCCATGCAGTCTCTTGTCATATGCCGATCTGATCGTTGTCATTTAGAATTAAAAAATTAAGGGTAAAGAGCACAAGAGAAAGTCTTTCCCTGGGGGACGCGGACTCAGCAACTCCCCCTTTTTGTTTTTGAAGCATTTCTTTTATGCTTCTATTAGCTCTTTCCACTATACCTTGTCCTTGAGGATTGTAGGGCAATCCGGTGGTGTGGGCAACCTGCATTTGTGCGCAAAAGGCGCGAAAACCATGGGAAGTATAAGCAGGGCCATTATCCGTCTTGAGTCTAAGGGGCTTTCCCCAAGCTGCCCAAGCTTCTAAGCAGTGTATTCTGACGTGAGACACCTTTTCTCCTGCCAAAGGTGTGGCATGAATGACACCGGAAAAGGTGTCCACAGACACATGTAAATATTTCAACTTACCAAATTCCATCAGATGAGTAACATCCATTTGCCATAGGGCGTTTGGTCTCAACCCCCTGGGGTTTACCCCCACATGGGGAGGATGAAGAAAGGTAACACAAGATTTACAGGCTTTAACAATATCTCTTGCCACATGCCTGGACAAATTATATCTTTTCCTAAGGGTATTAGCAGGTACATGATACAATCTATGAAAGTCTTTTGCCAATTCTACAGGATCAGCAGCAACCAGAGCCATAGCCCGAGTTGCCTGGTCCACCAAATCATTACACTTTGCCATCGGGCCTGGCAACATAGAGTGGGCGTGAATATGTCCAATATAAAAAGGATGTTTTCTGTTTAAGATAAGGGACTGAATCTGTAACAAAACATTAGAAATTGTACTGGCCTGCTTAACTGAAGCAGCAACTTCAAGAGAAGCAACGGCATTTACAACATATAATGAATCAGAAAATAAGTTAAAAGGTTGATCAAATCTTTTAAAAACTTCAAGCACAATTAAACATTCAACAGCCTGTGGGACAGTCGGCCGAAAATTAAAAACTACCGGCTGTTTGTGTCCTTGAACAAAAAAGGCACCTTGTCCAGATTTTGATCCATCCGTAAAGATGGTCAGAGCATCAACCAAGGGCTCCTTTGATGTGACAACAGGAAAATACACTAAATTTTTGTTAACTATGGCAAGCAGAGGATGCTTAGGATAATGATTATCAATTACATTTGGAAATGAGCAAACAAGAATTGCCCACATATCCATTGTGGCTGCTAAAATTTCAACTTGCTCACGGGTGTATGGAATAATTAATTTATCTGGAATTTTTGCAAAGTGTATCAAACAATACTTCATACCCAAAATTGCCTCTTTTTTTATTTTTTTTTATTTTTTTTTATTTTTTTATTTATTTTTTTTTTTATATTTTTTTTCTCAGATCAAAATTGCCTGTTTAGCCACTAATTCAGGAAAATATTGAACAGTTTTTGCTCCCACAGAATCATAGCATTAATAGTTAGCCTTTGAAGCAAGGCAGTGGTATAATTGGCCGTCACTCCATAAGTCCTGACTGCCTCAACTAAATCTTTTAACTGGGAGTAGGAAACCGGCTCAAAATTTCTTTCATTAGTAATGGCGTTTTCAAAAACTGGAAAGGCGGCCGCTAACGGCGACCAGGTGCTGCCTTTCATAAAGTGACTCTTCCCTGCCGGCGGGCACGGCGGGGGGGCTGACGGGTGAGGGGCAGCTCCGTTTCCTCTCCCTGGCTGTTGCGGTACTCCCACCCCTAGGGGGCACCACCCTCCATATCTGTCTGCCACGTGCTCCGCCGCAGCCTCTTCTAACTCTTCACTATCAGCTGGATCGAGCTGCTCTCCCTCCTCCTGTAACATTTCTTCCTCTGAGTCACTCACAAGATTACTATATTCTTGGTCCCGCCCTTCCACGTGTAGGGCTGAGAACCGGTTTGCTTTTAAAGAAGGGCAAGGGAGTCTCCTTGAGACCCCCTCCTCTCTGAAACCCTTCTCCTTTTGTGAGGGCTGCAGCCCCTCTTGCTTTAATTCTTTAGGATCCTTTTCTCTTTTTTCCCTTTTTCTTTTAGGCCTATTTTCCTCCCCCTTACTGTATGCTGACTCTGATAGACTATCCTGATGCTGCGTTAGTACTTTGCGTCCTTCCTGGATTAAATCAAACCCTCCCTCCTCGAGGCAAGTGCGCACCATCAAAAAGACAAGCCACAAGGGAAGAAGCAATGCAAGCAACCAATAAATATCTAAATCTACAGTGAACAGCATACCGGGGGATATTTACCGACGTCTCCTCTCCGCGTGTTGAGTTCTGGCTCCGATTCAGCCTCTCGCGCGGGTCCTGTCCCAGGTTCGTTCCCGGGTTTCAGCACCAGTTGTAGTGACCGCCTACTCGACCAGCGAGGAAAAACGACCACCACACCAGGAGTCTTCTCAGATCACGCTTTATTGGAGAGCCTTTTAGTTGTAGGAGAGCTTGGGCGCGAGAGAGCGTGCACCCGAAACACAGCCGCTTATATAGGGAATTCGAACACGGGTCTTTTCTATTGTTGGTCGCCTGCCTTTTACCGTCACCAGGTGTCATAGGATTGGCTGGAGACACTACCGGGCTCGCGCACGCACACAGCCCAGGCGTCCCGCCAAGCACCCTCTGGAGCGGTAATCCTCAAAACTGCAAGGGAGTGGGCGGAGTCTCGCCTCGGCTCCCTACAGGGAACACTCAGAATGAGGTTCTGATTTATTGCAACATAGGAGCGTTTCACTGCTTTCAAGGCTTCTCAGGAAGAATTCCAGAATCTTGCTGCCGGCAGGCCTCCGGCTGTTCCGGGTGAACATCTTCTTGTAAATCCCCCGTGGTTTCTTGTACACCCGTGAAATTTGGCCAGGTTATGCAGTTTGCATTGCTGCACAATTGCGCCTGCCTAGCTCGGCCACGGTTGCAAACATTCATGCGTGGCAGCCAGATAGGCTGGTCCCCGTAGGTCACTGCCAGTGGACTGGGGATATGTGCTACCCGTTCTTCTCACCTGAGTGCTACTGATGACAGGTTTGACGATTACACTCTACTCAACCAGAGCAGTAAGTTGAAGCTCAATTTATGGCACTTTGTGAAACTGTTGAGAACTAGAGCTCATTTGTTTTGCACGCCACCACTGTCCATCCAGCACTATGGACGGCACTGCCTACATCTGGCTCTAATTAGTCCACGGTTGAGTTCAGCCGAATGACCTCTGCCAGGAACACTCAAAATGAGGTTCTGAGTTATTTCA
Source organism: Dipodomys merriami (assembly GCF_024711535.1). Classification (NCBI taxonomy): domain Eukaryota; kingdom Metazoa; phylum Chordata; class Mammalia; order Rodentia; family Heteromyidae; genus Dipodomys; species Dipodomys merriami. The sequence continues at coordinate 74,616 of NW_027206105.1, forward strand.
ACATAGGAGCGATTCACTGCTTTCAAGTCTTCTTAGGAAGAATTCCGGAATGTTGCTGCCGGCTGGCCCCCGACTCTTCCGGGTGAACATCTCCTTATAAATCCCCCCGGGTTTCTTGTACACCCATAAAATTTGGCCAGGTTATGCAGTTTGCATTGCTGCACGATTGTGCCTGCCTAGCGCTGCCGCGGTTGCAAAAATTCAGGCGTGGCAGCCAGATAGCCTGGTCCCCGTAAGACATTGTCAGCGGACTGGGTATATCTGCTTCCCGTTTTTCTCACCTGAGTGCTAGTGATTCCAGCTTTGACGGTTACACTCTACTCAACGGGATCAGTAAGTTGAACCTCAACTTATGGCACTTTGTGAAAGTATTGAGAACTAGAGCTCAGTTGTTTGGCACGTCAACACTGTTCATCCAGAAGTATGGATGGCACTGCCTACATCTGGCTCTAATTAGTCCACGGTTGTGTTCAGCCGAATGACCTCTGCCTGGAAGACTCAGAATGAGGTTCTGAGTTATTGCAACATAGGAGCGTTTCACTGCTTTCAAGGTTTCACAGTAAGAATTCCTCCAACTTGCTTCCGGCAGGCCTCCGTCTGTTCTGGGTGAACATCTCCTTGTAAATCCCCCGTGGTTTCTTCTACACCCGTGAAATTTGGCCAGGTTATGCAGTTTGCATTGCTGCACAATTGCCCCTGCCTAGCACGGCCCCGGTTGCAAATATTCAGGCGTGGCAGCCAGATACCATGGTCCCCGTAGGTCACTGCCAATGGAATGTGTTTATGTGCTACCCGTTCTTCTCACCTGAGTGCTACTGATTCCAGCTTTGACGGCTACACTCTAATCAACCGGAGCATTAAGTTGAACCTCAATTTATGGCACTTTGTGAAAGTGTTGAGAACTAGAGCTCAGTTGTTTGCATGCCAGCACCGTCCATCCAGCACTATGGACGGCACTGCCTACATCTGGCTCTAATTAGTCCACAGTTGTGTTCAGCCGAATGACCTCTGCCGGGAACACTCAGAAAGAGGTTCTGAGTTATTGCAACATAGGAGCGTTTCACTGCTTTCAAGGCTTCTCAGGAAGAATTCCGGAATCTTGCTGCCGGCAGGCCTCGGGCTGTTCCCGGTGAACATCTCCTTTTCAATCCCCCATGGTTTCTTGTACACCCGTGAAATTTGGCCGGGTTATGCAGTTTGCATTGCTGCACAATTGCGCCTGCCTAGCTCGGTCGCGGTTGCAAACTTTCAGGCGTGGCAGCCAGATAGGATGGTCCCTTTAAGACTCTGCCAGCGGAGTGGGTATATATGCTTCCCGTTCTTCTCACCTGAGTGCTACTGATTCCAGCTTTGACGGCTACACTCTACTCAACCGGAGCAGTAAGTTGAACCTCAACTTATGGCACTTTGTGAAACTGTTGAGAACTAGAGCTCAGTTGTTTGGCACGCCACCACTGTCCATCCAGCACTATGGACGGCAATGCCTACATCTGGCTCTAATTAGTCCACGGTTGTGTTCAGCGGAATGACCTCTGCCGGGAACACTCAGAAAGAGGTTCGGAGTTATTGCAACATAGGAGCGTTTCACTGCTTTCAAGGCTTCTCAGGAAGAATTCCAGAATTTTCCTGACGGCAGGCCTCCGGCTGTTCCGGGTGAACATCTCCTTGTAAATCCCCCGTGGTTTCTTGTACACCCGTGAAATTTGGCCTGGTTATGCAGTTTGCATTGCTGCACAATTGCGCCTGCCTAGCTCGGCCGCGGTTGCAAACCTTCAGGCGTGGCAGCCAGATAGGCTGGTCCCCGTAGGACACTGCCAGCGGACTGGGTATATCTGCTTACCTTTCTTCTCACCTGAGTGCTACTGATTCCAGCTTTGACGGCTACACTCTACTCAACCGGAACAGTAAGTTGAACCTCAACTTATGTTACTTTGTGAAAGTGTTGAGAACTAGAGCTCAGTTGTTTGGCACGCCACCACTGTCCATCCAGTTCTATTGACGGCACTGCTTACATCTGGCTCTAATTAGTCCACGGTTGTGTTCAGCAGAATGACCTCTGCCGGGAACACTCAGAATGAGGTTCTGAGTTATTGCAACATAGCAGCGTTTCACTGCTTTCAAGGCTTCTCAGGAAGAATTCCGGAAGCTTGCTGCCAGCAGACCTCCGGCTGTTCTGGGTGAACATCTCCTTGTAAATCCCCCGTGGTTTCTTGTACACCCGTGAAATTTGGCCAGGTTATGCAGTTTGGGTTGGTGCACAATTGTGCCGCCTAGCTCGGCCGAGGTTGCAAACATTCAGGCGTGGCAGCCAGATAGGCTGGTCCCCGTAGGACACTGCCAGCGGACTGCGAATATCTGCTTCCCGTTCTTCTCAGCTGAGTGCTACTGATTCCAGCTTTGACGGCTACACTCTACTCAACCGTAGCAGTAAGTTGAACCTCATCTTATGGCAATTTGTGAAACTGTTGGGAACTAGAGCTAAGGTGTTTGGCATGCCACCACTGTCCATCCAGCACTATGGACGGCACTGCCTACATCTGGCTCTAATTAGTCCACGGTTGTGTTCAGCCGAATGACCTCGTCCGGGAACACTCAGAATGAGGTTCTGAGTTATTGCAACATAGGAGCGTTTCACTGCTTTCAAGGCTTCTCAGGAAGAATTCCGGAATCTTGCTGCCGGCAGGCCTCCGGCTGTTCCGGATGAACATCTCCTTGTAAATCCCCCGTGGTTTCTTGTACACCCCTGAAATTTGGCCAGGTTATGCAGTTTGCATTGCTGCACAATTGCGCCTGCCTAGCTCTGCCGCGGTTGCGAACATTCAGGCGTGGCAGCCAGATAGGCTGGTCCCCGTAGGACACTGCCAGCGGACTGGGTATATCTGCTTCCCGTTCTTCTCACCTGAGTGCTACTGATTCCAGCTTTGAAGGCTACACTCTACACAACCGGAGCAGTAAGTTGAACCTCAACTTATGGCACTTTGTGAAAGTGTTGAGAACTAGAGCTCAGTTTTTTGGCACGCCACCACTGTCCATCCAGCACTATGGACGGCACTGCCTACATCTGGCTCTTATTAGTCCACGGTTGTGTTCAGCCGAATGACCTCTGCCGGAAACACTCCGAATGAGGTTCTGAGTTGTAGCAACATAGGAGCGTTTCACTGCTTTCAAGGCTTCTCAGGAAGAATTCCGGAATCTTGCTGCCGGCAGGCCTCCGGCTGTTCCGGGTGAACATCTCCTTGTAAATCCCCCATGGTATCTTGCACACCCGTGAAATTTGGCCAGGTTATGCAGTTTGCATTGCTGCACAATTGCGCCTGCCTAGCTCGGCCGCGGCTGCAAACATTCAGGCGTGGCAGCCAGATAGGCTGGTCCCCGTAGGACGCTGCCAGCGAACTGGGTATATCTGCTTCCCGTTCTTCTCACCTGAGTGCTACTGATTCCAGCTTTGATGGCTACACTCTACTCAACCGGAGCAGTAAGTTTAACTTCAACTTATGGAATTTTGTGAAAGTGTTGAGAACTAGAGCTCAGTTGTTTGGCACGCCACCACTGTCCATCCAGCACTATGGACCGCACTGCCTACCTCTGGCTCTAATTAGTCCACGGTTGTGTTCAGCCGAATGACCTCTGCCGGGAACACTCAGAATGAGGTTCTGAGTTATTGCAACATAGGAGCGTTTCACTGCTTTCAAGGCTTCTCAGGAAGAATTCGGGAATCTTGATGCAGGCAGACCTCCGGCTGTTCCGGGTGAACATCTCCTTGTAAATCCCCCGTGGTTTCTTGTACACCCGTGAAATTTGGCCAGGTTATGCAGCTTGCATTGCTGCACAATTGCGCCTGCCTAGCTCGGTCGCGGTTGCAAACATTCAGGCGTGACAGCCAGATAGGCTGGTCCCCGTAGGTCACTGCCAGCGGACTGGGTATATCTGTTTCCCGTTTTTCTCACCTGAGTGCTACTGATTCCCGCTTTGACAGCTACACTCTACTCAACCGGAGCAGTAAGTTGAACCTCAACTTATGGCACTTTGTGAAAGTGTTGAGAACTAGAGCTCAGTTGTTTGGCACGTCAACACTGTTCATCCAGAAATATGGATGGCACTGCCTACATCTGGCTCTAATTAGTGCATGGTTGTGTTCAGCCGAATGACCTCTGCCGGGAACAGTCAAATGAGGTTCTGAGTTATTGCAACAGAGGAGCGATTCACTGCTTTCAAGGCTTCTTAGGAAGAATTCCAGAATGTTGCTGCCGGCAGGCCTTCGGCTGTTCCGGTTGAACATCTCCTTATAAATCCCCCATGGTTTCTTGTACACCCGTGAAATTTGGCCAGGTTATGCAGTTTGCATTGCTGCACGATTGTGCCTGCATAGCTCTGCCGCGGTTGCAAACATTCAGGCATGGCAGCCAGATAGGCTGGTCCCCGTAGGACACTGCCAGCGGACTGGGTATGTCTGCTTACCTTTCTTCTCACCTGAGTGCTACTGATTCCAGCTTTGACGGCTACACTCTACTCAACCGGAACAGTAAGTTGAACCTCAACTTATGGCACTTTGTGAAAGTGTTGAGAACTAGAGCTCAGTTGTTTGGCACGCCACCACTGTCCATCCAGTTCTATTGACGGCACTGCTTACATCTGGCTCTAATTAGTCCACGGTTGTGTTCAGCCGAATGACCTCTGCCGGGAACACTCAGAATGAGGTTCTGAGTTATTGCAACATAGCAGCGTTTCACTGCTTTCAAGGCTTCTCAGGAAGAATTCCGGAAGCTTGCTCCCGGTAGGTCTTCCGCTGTTCTGGGTGAACATCTCCTTGTAATTCCCCCGTGGTTTCTTGTACACCCGTGAAATTGGGCCAGGTTATGCAGTTTGGGTTGGTGCACAATTGTGCCACCTAGCTCGGCCGAGGTTGCAAATATTCAGGCGTGGCAGCCAGATAGGCTGGTCCCCGTAGGACACTGCCAGCGGACTGCGAATATCTGCTTCCCGTTCTTCTCAGCTGAGTGCTACTGATTCCAGCTTTGACGGCTACACTCTACTCAACCGTAGCAGTAAGTTGAACCTCATCTTATGGCAATTTGTGAAACTGTTGGGAATAGAGCTAAGGTGTTTGGCATGCCACCACTGTCCATCCAGCACTATGGACGGCACTGCCTACATCTGGCTCTAATTGGTCCACGGTTGTGTTCAGCCGAATGACCTCATCCGGGAACACTCAGAATGAGGTTCTGAGTTATTGCAACATAGGAGCGTTTCACTGCTTTCAAGGCTTCTCAGGAAGAATTCCGGAATCTTGCTGCCGGCAGGCCTCCGGCTGTTCCGGGTGAACATCTCCTTGTAAATCCCCCGTGGTTTCTTGTACACCCCTGAAATTTGGCCAGGTTATGCAGTTTGCATTGCTGCACAATTGCGCCTGCCTAGCTCTGCCGCGGTTGCGAACATTCAGGCGAGGCAGCCAGATAGGCTGGTCCCCGTAGGACACTGCCAGCGGACTGGGTATATCTGCTTCCCGTTCTTCTCACCTGAGTGCTACTGATTCCAGCTTTGAAGGCTATACTCTACACAACCGGAGCAGTAAGTTGAACCTCAACTTATGGCACTTTGTGAAAGTGTTGAGAACTAGAGCTCAGTTGTTTGGCACGCCACCACTGTCCAATCAGCCCTATGGACGAAACTGCCTACATCTGGCTCTAATTAGTCCACGGTTGTGTTCAGCCGAATGACCTCTGCCGGGAACACTCAGAATGATGTTGTGAGTTATTGCAACATAGGAGCGTTTCACTGCTTTCAAGGCTTCTCAGGAAGAATTCCGGAATCTTCCTGACGGCAGGCCTCCGGCTGTTCCGGGTGAACATCTCCTTGTAAATCCCCCGTGGTTTCTTGTACACCCGTGAAATTTGGCCTGGTTATGCAGTTTGCATTGCTGCTCAATTGCGCCTGCCTAGCTCGGCCGCGGTTGCAAACATTCAGGCGTGGCAGCCTGATAGGTTGGTCCCTGCAAGGCTCTTCCAGCGGACTGGGTATATCTGCTTCCCGTTTTTCTCACGTGAGTGCTACTGATTCCAGCTTTGACGGCTACACTCTACTACACCGGAGCAGTAAGTTGAACCTCAACTTATGGCACTTTCTGAAACTGTTGAGAACTATAGCTCAGTTGTTTGGCACGCCACCACTATCCATCCAGTACTATGGCCGGCACTGCCTACATCTGGCTCTAATTAGTCCACGGTTGTGTTCAGCCGAATGACCTCTGCCGGAAACACTCCGAATGAGGTTCTGAGTTGTAGCAACATAGGAGCGTTTCACTGCTTTCAAGGCTTCTCAGGAAGAATTCCGGAATCTTGCTGCCGGCAGGCCTCCGGCTGTTCCGGGTGAACATCTCCTTGTAAATCCCCCATGGTATCTTGCACACCCGTGAAATTTGGCCAGGTTATGCAGTTTGCATTGCTGCACAATTGCGCCTGCCTAGCTCGGCCGCGGCTGCAAACATTCAGGCGTGGCAGCCAGATAGGCTGGTCCCCGTAGGACGCTGCCAGCGAACTGGGTATATCTGCTTCCCGTTCTTCTCACCTGAGTGCTACTGATTCCAGCTTTGATGGCTACACTCTACTCAACCGGAGCAGTAAGTTGAACTTCAACTTATGGAACTTTGTGAAAGTGTTGAGAACTAGAGATCAGTTGTTTGGCACGCCACCACTGTCCATCCAGCACTATGGACCGCACTGCCTACCTCTGGCTCTAATTAGTCCACGGTTGTGTTCAGCCGAATGACCTCTGCCGAGAACACTCAGAATGAGGTTCTGAGTTATTGCAACATAGGAGCGTTTCACTGCTTTCAAGGCTTCTCAGGAAGAATTCGGGAATCTTGATGCAGGCAGACCTCCGGCTGTTCCGGGTGAACATCTCCTTGTAAATCCCCCGTGGTTTGTTGTACACCCTTGAAATTTGGCCAGGTTATGCAGCTTGCATTGCTGCACAATTGCGCCTGCCTAGCTCGGTCGCGGTTGCAAACATTCAGGCGTGGCAGCCAGATAGGCTGGTCCCCGTAGGTCACTGCCAGCGGACTGGGTATATCTGTTTCCCGTTTTTCTCACCTGAGTGCTACAGATTCCCGCTTTGACGGCTACACTCTACTCAACCGGAGCAGTAAGTTGAACCTCAACTTATGGCACTTTGTGAAAGTGTTGAGAACTAGAGCTCAGTTGTTTGGCACGTCAACACTGTTCATCCAGAACTATGGATGGCACTGCCTACATCTGGCTCTAATTAGTGCATGGTTGTGTTCAGCCGAATGACCTCTGCGGGGAACAGTCAAATGAGGTTCTGAGTTATTGCAACAGAGGAGCGATTCACTGCTTTAAAGGCTTCTTAGGAAGAATTCCGGAATGTTGCTGCCGGCAGGCCTTCGCCTGTTCCGGTTGAACATCTCCTCATAAATCCCCCGTGGTTTCTTGTACACCCGTGAAATTTGGCCAGGTTATGCAGTTTGCATTGCTGCACGATTGTGCCTGCATAGCTCTGCCGCGGTTGCAAACATTCAGGCGTGGCAGCCAGATAGGCTGGTCCCCGTAGGACACTGCCAGCGGACTGGGTATATCTGCTTACCTTTCTTCTCACCTGAGTGCTACTGATTCCAGCTTTGACGGCTACACTCTACTCAACCGGAACAGTAAGTTGAACCTCAACTTATGGCACTTTGTGAAAGTGTTGAGAACTAGAGCTCAGTTGTTTGGCACGCCACCACTGTCCATCCAGTTCTATTGACGGCACTGCTTACATCTGGCTCTAATTAGTCCACGGTTGTGTTCAGCCGAATGACCTCTGCCGGGAACAGTCAGAATGAGGTTCTGAGTTATTGCAACATAGCAGCGTTTCACTGCTTTCAAGGCTTCTCAGGAAGAATTCCGGAAGCTTGCTGTCGGTAGGTCTTCCGCTGTTCTGGGTGAACATCTCCTTGTAAATCCCCCGTGGTTTCTTGTACACCCGTGAAATTTGGCCAGGTTATGCAGTTTGGGTTGGTGCACAATTGTGCCGCCTAGCTCGGCCGAGGTTGCAAACATTCAGGCGTGGCAGCCAGATAGGCTGGTCCCCGTAGGACACTGCCAGTGGACTGCGAATATCTGCTTCCCGTTCTTCTCAGCTGAGTGCTACTGATTCCAGCTTTGACGGCTACACTCTACTCAACCGTAGCAGTAAGTTGAACCTCATCTTATGGCAATTTGTGAAACTGTTGGGAACTAGAGCTAAGGTGTTTGGCATGCCACCACTGTCCATCCAGCACTATGGACGGCACTGCCTACATCTGGCTCTAATTGGTCCACGGTTGTGTTCAGCCGAATGACCTCATCCAGGAACACTCAGAATGAGGTTCTGAGTTATTGCAACATAGGAGCGTTTAACTGCTTTCAAGGCTTCTCAGGAAGAATTCCGGAATCTTTCTGCCGGCTGGCCTCCGGCGGTTCTGGGTGAACATCTCCTTGCAAATCCGCCGTGGTTTCCTGTACACCCTTGAAATTTGGCCAGGTTATGAAGTTTGCATTGCTGCACAATTGCGCCTGTCTAGCTTGGCCGCGGTGGCGAACATTCAGGCGTGGCAGCCAGATCGGCTGGTCCCCGTAGGAAACTGCCAGCGGACTGGGTATATCTGCTTCCCGTTCTTCTCACCTGAGTGCTACTGATTCCAGCTTTGACGGCTACACTCTACTCAACCGGAGCAGTAAGTTGAACCTCAACTTATGGCACTTTGTGAAACTGTTGAGAACTAGAGCTCAGTTGTTTGGCACACCACCACTGTCCATCCAGCACTATGGACGGCACTGCCTGCACCTTGCTCTAATTAGTCCACGGTTGTGTTCAGCCGAATGACCTCTGCCGAGAACACTCAGAATGAGGTTCTGAGTTATTGCACCATAGGAGCGTTTCACTGCTTTCAAGGCTTCTCAGGAAGAATTCGGAAATCTTGCTGCCGGTAGGCCTCCCGCTGTTCCGGGTGATTCTCTCCTTGTAAATCGCCCATGGTTTCTTGTACACCCGGGAAATTTGGCCAGGTTATGCAGTTTGCATTGCTGCACAATTGCGCCTGCCTAGCTCGACCGCGGTTGCGAACATTCAGGCTTGGCAGCTAGATAGGCTGGTCTCCTAAGGAAACTGCCTGCGGACTGGGTATATCTGCTTCCCGTTCTTCTCACCTGAGTGCTACTGATTCCAGCTTTGACGGCTACACTCTACTCAACCGGAGCAGTAAGTTGAACCTCAACTTATGGCACTTTGTGAAAGTGTTGAGAACTAGAGCTCAGTTGTTTGGCAAGCAACCACTGTCCATCCAGCACTATGGACGGCAATGCCTACATCTGGCTCTAATTAGTCCACGGTTGTGTTCAGCCGAATGACCTCTGCCGGGAACACTCCGAATGAGGTTCTGAGTTATTGCAACATAGGAGCTTTTCACTGCTTTCAAGGCTTCTCAGGAAGAATTCCGGAATCTTGCTGCCGGCAGGCCTCCGGCTGTTCCGGGTGAACATCTCCTTGTAAATCCGCCGTGGTTTCTTGTACACCCGTGAAATTTGGCCAGGTTATGCAGTTTGCATTGCTGCACAATTGGGCCTGCCTAGCTCTGCCGCGGTTGCAAACGTTCAGGCGTGGCAGCCAGATAGGCTGGTCCCCGTAGGACACTTCCAGCGGACTGGGTATATCTGCTTCTCGTTCTTCTCACCTGAGTGCTACTGATTCCAGCTTCGACGGCTACACTCTACTCAACCTGAGCAGTAAGTTGAACCTCAACTTATGGCACTTTGTGAAAGTGTTGAGAACTAGAGCTCAGTTGTTTAGCACGCCACCACTGTCCATCCAGCACTATGGACGGCACTGCCTACATCTGGCTCTAATTAGTCCACGGTTGTTTTCAGCTGAATGACCTCTGCCGGGAAAACTCAGGAGGGATTCACTGCTTTCAAGGCTTCTCAGGAAGAATTCCGGAATCTTGCTGCCGGCAGGCCTCCGGCTGTTCCGGGTGAACATCTCCTTGTAAATCCCCCGTGGTTTCTTGTACACCCGTGAAATTTGGCCAGGTTATGCAGTTTGCATTGCTACACAATTGCGCCTTCGTAGCTCTGCCGCGGTTGCAAACATTCAGGCGTGGCAGCCAGATAGGCTGGTCCCCGTAGGACACTGCCAGCGGACTGGGTATATCTGCTTCCCGTTCTTCTCACCTGAGTGCTACTGATTCCAGCTTTGACGGCTACACTCTACTCCACCGGAGCAGTAAGATGAACCTCAACTTAGGGCACTTTGGGAAACTGTTGAGAACTAGAGATCAGTTGTTTGACACGTCACCACTGTCCATCCAGCACTATGGACGACACTGCCTACATCTGGCTCTAATTAGTCCACGGTTGTGTTCAGCAAAATGACCTCTGCCGGGAACACTCAGAATGAGGTTCTGAGTTATTGCAACATAGGAGCGTTTCACTGCTTTCAAGGCGTATCAGGAAGAATTCCAGAATCTTGCTGCCGGCAGGCCTCCAGCTGATCCGGGTGAACATCTCCTTGTAAATCCCCCATGGTTTCTTGTACACCCGTGAAATTTGGCCAGGTTATGCAGTTTCCATTGCTGAACAATTGCGACTGCCTAGCTCGGCGGCGGTTGTAAACATTCAGGCGTGGCAGCCAGATAGGCTGGTCCCCGTAGGACACTGCCAGCGGACTGGGTATATCTGCTTCCCGTTCTTCTCACCTGAGTGCTACTGATTCCAGCTTTGACGGCTACACTCTACTCAACCGGAACAGTAAGTTGAACCTCAACTTATGGCATTTTGTGAAAGTTTTGAGAACTAGAGCTCCGTTGTTTGGCACGCCACCACTGTCCATCCAGCACTATGGACGGCACTGCCTACATCTGGCTCTAATTAGTCCACGGTTGTGTTCAGCCTAATGACCTCTGCCGGGAACACTCAGAATGAGGATCTGAGTTATTGCAACATAGGAGCGTTTCACTGCTTTTAAGGCTTCTCAGGAAGAATTCGGAAATCTTGCTGCCGGTAGGCCTCCCGCTGTTTTGGGTGATTCTCTCATTGTAAATCCCACGTGGTTTCTTGTACACCCGTGTATTTTGGCCAGGTTATGCAGTTTGCATTGCTGCACAATTGCGCCTGCCTAGCTCGGCCGCGGTTGCGAACATTCAGGCTTGGCAGCTAGATAGGCTGGTCCCCGTAGGACACTGCCAGCGGACTGGGTATATCTGCTTCCCGTTCTTCTCACCTGAGTGCTACTGATTCCAGCTTCGACGGCTACACTCTACTCAACCTGAGCAGTAAGCTGAACCTCAACTTATGGCACTTTGTGAAAGTGTTGAGAACTAGAGCTCAGTTGTTTAGCACGCCACCACTGTCCATCCAGCACTGTGGACGGCACTGCCTACATCTGGCTCTAATTAGTCCACGGTTGTTTTCAGCTGAATGACCTCTGCCGGGAAAACTCAGAATGAGGTTCTGAGTGATTACAACATAGGAGAGTTTCACTGCTTTCAAGGCTTCTCAGGAAGAATTCCGGAATCTTGCTGCCGGCAGGCCTACGGCGGTTCTGGGTGAACATCTCCTTGCAAATCCGCCGTGGTTTCTTGTACACCCTTGAAATTTGGCCAGGTTATGCAGTTTGCATTGCTGCACAATTGCGCCTGTGTAGCTTGGCCGCGGTGGCGAACATTCAGGCGTGGCAGCCAGATCGGCTGGTCCCCGTAGGACACTGCCAGCGGACTGGGTATATCTGCTTCCCGTTCTTCTCACCTGAGTGCTACTGATTCCAGCTTTGACGGCTACACTCTACTCAACCGGAGCAGTAAGTTGAACCTCAACTTATGGCACTTTGTGAAACTGTTGAGAACTAGAGCTCAGTTGTTTGGCACACCACCACTGTCCATCCAGCACTATGGACGGCACTGCCTGCATCTGGCTCTAATTAGTCCACGGTTGTGTTCAGCCGAATGACCTCTGTCGGGAACACTCAGAATGAGGTTCTGAGTTATTGCAACATAGGAGCGTTTCACTGCGTTCAAGGCTTCTCAGGAAGAATTGCGGAATCTTGCTGCCGGCAGGCCTCCGGCTGTTCCGGGTGAACACCTCCTTGTAAATCCCCCGTGGTTACTTGTACACCTGTGAAATTTGGCCAGGTTATGCAGTTTGCATTGCTGCACAATGGCGCCTGCCTAGCTCGGCCGCGGTTGCGAACATTCAGGCTTGGCAGCTAGATAGGCTGGTCTCCTAAGGAAACTGCCTGCGGACTGGGTATATCTGCTTCCCGTTCTTCTCACCTGAGTGCTGCTGATTCCAGCTTTGACGGCTACACTCTACTCAACCGGAGCAGTAAGATGAACCTCAACTTAGGGCACTTTGGGAAACTGTTGAGAACTATAGCTCAGTTGTTTGGCACGTCACCACTGTGCATCCAGGACTATGGACGGCACTGCCTACATCTGGCTCTAATTAGTCCACGGTTGTGTTCAGCAAAATGACCTCTGCCGGGAACAGTCAGAATGAGGTTCTGAGTTTTTGCAACATAGGAGAATTTCACTGCTTTTAAGGCTTCTCAGGAAGAATTCGGAAATCTTGCTGCCGGTAGGCCTCCCGCTGTTCTGGGTGATTCTCTCCTTGTAAATCGCCCGTGGTTTCTTGTACACCCGTGAAATTTGGCCAGGTTATGCAGTTTGCATTGCTGCACAATTGCGCCTGCCTAGCTCGGCCGCGGTTGCGAACATTCAGGCTTGGGAGCTAGATAGGCTGGTCTCCTAAGGAAACTGCCTGCGGACTGGGTATATCTGCTTCCCGTTCTTCTCACCTGAGTGCTACTGATTCCAGCTTTGACGGCTACACTCTACTCAACCGGAGCAGTAAGTTGAACCTCAACTTATGGGACTTTCTGAAAGTGTTGAGAACTAGAGCTCAGTTGTTTGGCAAGCCACCACTGTCCATCCAGCACTATGGACGGCAATGCCTACATCTGGCTCTAATTAGTCCACGGTTGTGTTCAGCCGAATGACCTCTGCCGGGAACACTCCGAATGAGGTTCTGAGTTATTGCAACATAGGAGCTTTTCACTGCTTTCAAGGCTTCTCAGGAAGAATTCCGGAATCTTGCTGCCGGCAGGCCTCCGGCTGTTCCGGATGAACATCTCCTTGTAAATCCCCCGTGGTTTCTTGTACACCCGTGAAATTTGGCCAGGTTATGCAGTTTGCATTGCTACACAATTGCGCCTTCGTAGCTCTGCCGCGGTTGCAAACATTCAGGCGTGGCAGCCAGATAGGCTGGTCCCCGTAGGACACTGCCAGCGGACTGGGTATATCTGCTTCCCGTTCTTCTCACCTGAGTGCTACTGATTCCAGCTTTGACGGCTACACTCTACTCCACCGGAGCAGTAAGATGAACCTCAACTTAGGGCACTTTGGGAAACTGTTGAGAACTAGAGATCAGTTGTTTGACACGTCACCACTGTCCATCCAGCACTATGGACGGCACTGCCTACATCTGGCTCTAATTAGTCCACGGTTGTGTTCAGCAAAATGACCTCTGCCGGGAACACTCAGAATGAGGTTCTCAGTTATTGCAACATAGGAGCGTTTCACTGCTTTCAAGGCTTCTCAGGAAGAATTCCGGAATCTTGCTGCCGGCAGGCCTCCGGCTGATCCGGGTGAACATCTCCTTGTAAACCCCCTTGGTTTCTTGTACACCCGTGAAATTTGGCCAGGTTATGCAGTTTCCATTGCTGAACAATTGCGACTGCCTAGCTCGGCGGCGGTTGTAAACATTCAGGCGTGGCAGCCAGATAGGCTGGTCCCTGTAGGACACTGCCAGCGGACTGGGTATATCTGCTTCCCGTTCTTCTCACCTGAGTGCTACTGATTCCAGCTTTGACGGCTACACTCTACTCAACCGGAACAGTAAGTTGAACCTCAACTTATGGCATTTTGTGAAAGTTTTAAGAACTAGAGCTCAGTTGTTTGGCACGCCACCACTGTCCATCCTGCACTATGGACGGCACTGCTTACATCTGCCTCTAATTAGTCCACGGTTGTGTTCAGATGAATGACCTCTGCCGGGAACACTCGGAATGAGGTTCTGAGTTATTGCAACATAGAAGCGTTTCACTGCTTTCAAGGTTTTTCAGGAAGAATTTCGGAATCTTGCGGCCCGCAGGTCTCCGGCTGTTCCCGGTGAACATCTCCTTGTAAATCCCCTGTGGTTTCTTCTAGAGCCGTGAAATTTGGCCAGGTTATGCAGTTTGCATTGCTGCATAATTGGGTCTGCCTAACTCTGCCGCGGTTGCAAACATTCAGGCGTGGCAGCCAGATAGGCTGTTCCCCGTAGGATACTACCAGCGGACTGGGTATATCTGCTTCCCGTTCTTCTCACCTGAGTGCTACTGATTCCAGCTTTGACGGCTACACTCTACTCAACCGGAGCAGTAAGTTGAACCTCAACTTATGGCACTTTGTGAAACTGTTGACAACTAGAGCTCAGTTTTTTGGCACGACACCACTGTCCATCCAGCACTATGGACGGCACTGCCTACATCTGGCTCTAATTAGTCCACGGTTGTGTTCAGCCGAATGACCTCTGCCGGGAACACTCAGAATGAGGTTCTGAGTTATTGCAACATAGGAGCGTTTCACTGCTTCCAAGGCTTCTCAGGAAGAATTCCGGAATCTTGATGCGGGCAGGCTTCCGGCTGTTCCAGGTGAACATCTCCTTGTAAATCCGCCGTGGTTTCTTGTACACCCGTGAAATTTGGCCAGGTTATGCAGTTTGCATTGCTGCACGATTGCGCCTGCCTAGCCCTGCCGCGGTTGCAAACATTCAGGCGTGGCAGCCAGATAGGCTGGTCCCCGTAGGACACTGCCAGCGGACTGGGTATATCTGTTTCCCGTTTTTCTCACCTGAGTGCTAGTGATTCCCGCTTTGAAGGCTACACTCTACTCAACCGGAGCAGTAAGTTGAACCTCAACTTATGGCACTTTGTGAAAGTGTTGAGAACTAGAGCTCAGTTGTTTGGCACGTCAACACTGTTCATCCAGAACTATGGATGGCACTGCCTACATCTGGCTCTAATTAGTGCATGGTTGTGTTCAGCCGAATGACCTCTGCCGGGAACACTCAAATGAGGTTCTGAGTTATTGCAACAAAGGAGCGATTCACTGCTTTCAAGTCTTCTTAGGAAGAATTCCGGAATGTTGCTGCCGGCAGGCCTTCGGCTGTTCCGGGTGAACATCTCCTTATAAATCCCCCGTGGTTTCTTGTACACCCGTGAAATTTGGCCAGGTTATGCAGTTTGCATTGCTGCACGATTGTGCCTGCATAGCTCTGCCGCGGTTGCAAACATTCAGGCGTGGCAGCCAGATAGGCTGGTCCCCGTAGGACACTGCCAGCGGACTGCGAATATCTGCTTCCCGTTCTTCTCAGCTGAGTGCTACTGATTCCAGCTTTGACGGCTACACTGTACTCAACCGTAGCAGTAAGTTGAACCTCATCTTATGGCAATTTGTGAAACTGTTGGGAACTAGAGCTAAGGTGTTTGGCATGCCACCACTGTCCATCCAGCACTATGGACGGCACTGCATACATCTGGCTCTAATTAGTCTACGGTTGTGTTCAGCCGAATGACCTCGACCGGGAACACTCAGAATGAGGTTCTGAGTTATTGCAACATACGAGCGTTTCACTGCTTTCAAGGCTTCTCAGGAAGAATTCCGGAATCTTGCTGCCGGCAGGCCTCCGGCTGTTCCGGGTGAACATCTCCTTGTAAATCCCCCGTGGTTTCTTGTACACCCGTGAAATTTGGCCAGGTTATGCAGTTTGCATTGCCGCACAATTGCGCCTGCCTAGCTCTGCCGCGGTTGCGAACATTCATGCGTGGCAGCCAGATAGGCTGGTCCCCGTAGGACACTGCCAGCGGACTGGGTATATCTGCTTCCCGTTCTTCTCACCTGAGTGCTACTGATTCCAGCTTTGAAGGCTACACTCTACACAACCGGAGCAGTAAGTTGAACCTCAACTTATGGCACTTTGTGAAAGTGTTGAGAACTAGAGCTCAGTTTTTTGGCACGCCACCACTGTCCATCCAGCACTATGGACGGCACTGCCTACATCTGGCTCTAATTAGTCCACGGTTGTGTTCAGCCGAATGACCTCTGCCAGAAACACTCCGAATGAGGTTCTGAGTTGTAGCAACTTAGGAGCGTTTCACTGCTTTCAAGGCTTCTCAGGAAGAATTCCGGAATCTTGCTGCCGGCAGGCCTCCGGCTGTTCCGGGTGAACATCTCCTTATAAATCACACGTGCTTTCTTGTACACACGTGAAATTTGGCCAGGTTATGCAGTTTCCATTGCTGCACAATTGCGCCTGCATAGCTCTGCCGCGGTTGCAAACATTCAGGCGTGGCAACCAGATAGGCTGGTCCCCGTAGGTCACTGCCAGTGGACTGGGGATATGCGCTACCCGTTCTTCTCACCTGAGTGCTACTGATGACAGGTTTGACGATTACACTCTACTCAACCAGAGCAGTATGTTGAAGCTCAATTTATGGCACTTTGTGAAACTGTTGAGAACTAGAGCTCATTTGTTTTGCACGCCACCACTGTCCATCCAGCACTATGGACGGCACTGCCTACATCTGGCTCTAATTAGTCCACGGTTGAGTTCAGCCGAATGACCTCTGCCGGGAACACTCAGAATGAGGTTCTGAGTTATTTCAACATAGGAGCGTTTCACTGCTTTCAAGTCTTCTTAGGAAGAATTCCGGAATGTTGCTGCCGGCTGGCCCCCGGCTGTTCCGGGTGAACATCTCCTTATAAATCCCCCCGGGTTTCTTGTACACCCATAAAATTTCGCCAGGTTATGCAGTTTGCATTGCTGCACGATTGTGCCTGCCTAGCGCTGCCGCGGTTGCAAAAATTCAGGCGTGGAAGCCAGATAGCCAGGTCCCCGTAAGACATTGCCAGCGGACTGGGTATATCTGCTTCCCGTTTTTCTCACCTGAGTGCTAGTGATTCCAGCTTTGACGGTTACACTCTACTCAACCGGAGCAGTAAGTTGAACCTCAACTTATGGCACTTTGTGAAAGTATTGAGAACTAGAGCTCAGTTGTTTGACACGTCAACACTGTTCATCCAGAACTATGGATGGCACTGCCTACATCTGGCTCTAATTAGTCCACGGTTGTGTTCAGTCGAATGACCTCTGCCGGGAAGACTCAGAATGAGGTTCTGAGTTATTGCAACATAGGAGCGTTTCACTGCTTTCAAGGTTTCACAGTAAGAATTCCTCCAACTTGCTTCCGGCAGGCCTCCGTCTGTTCCGGGTGAACATCTCCTTGTAAATCCCCCGTGGTTTCTTCTACACCCGTGAAATTTGGCCAGGTTATGCAGTTTGCATTGCTGCACAATTGCCCCTGCCTAGCACGGCCCCGGTTGCAAATATTCAGGCGTGGCAGCCAGATAGCCTGGTCCCCGTAGGTTACTGCCAATGGACTGTGTTTATGTGCTACCCGTTCTTCTCACCTTAATGCTACTGATTCCAGCTTTGACGGCTACACTCTACTCAACCGGAGCATTAAGTTGAACCTCAATTTATGGCACTTTGTGAAAGTGTTGAGAACTAGAGCTCAGTTGTTTGCATGCCAGCACCGTCCATCCAGCACTATGGACGGCACTGCCTACATCTGGCTCTAATTAGTCCACAGTTGTGTTCAGCCGAATGACCTCTGCCGGGAACACTCAGAATGAGGTTCTGAGTTATTGCAACATAGGAGCGTTTCACTGCTTTCAAGGCTTCTCAGGAAGAATTCCGGAATCTTGCTGCCGGCAGGCCGCGGGCTGTTCCCGGTGAACATCTCCTTTTCAATCCCCCATGGTTTCTTGTACACCCGTGAAATTTGGCCGGGTAATGCAGTTTGCATTGCTGCACAATTGCGCCTGCCTAGCTCGGTCGCAGTTGCAAACATTCAGGCGTGGCAGCCAGATAGGATGGTCCCTGTAAGACTCTGCCAGCGGACTGGGTATATCTGCTTTCCCTTCTTTTCACCTGAGTGCTACTGATTCCAGCTTTGACGGCTACACTCTACTCAACCGGAGCAGTAAGTTGAACCTCAACTTATGGCACTTTGTGAAACTGTTGAGAACTAGAGCTCAGTTGTTTGGCACGCCACCACTATCCATCCAGCACTATGGACGGCACTGCCTACATCTGGCTCTAATTAGTCCACGGTTGTGTTCAGCCGAATGACCTCTGCCGGGAACACTCAGAATGAGGTTCTGCGTTATTGCAACATAGCAGCGTTTCACTGCTTTCAAGGCTTCTCAGGAAGAATTCCAGAAGCTTGCTGCCAGCAGACCTCCGGCTGTTCTGGGTGAACATCTCCTTGTAAATCCCCCGTGGATTCTTGTACACCCGTGAAATTTGGCCAGGTTATGCAGTTTGGGTTGGTGCACAATTGTGCCGCCTAGCTCGGCCGAGGTTGCAAACATTCAGGCGTGGCAGCCAGATAGGCTGGTCCCCGTAGGACACTGCCAGCGGACTGCGAATATCTGCTTCCCGTTCTTCTCAACTGAGTGCTACTGATTCCAGCTTTGACGGCTACACTCTACTCAACCGTAGCAGTAAGTTGAACCTCATCTTATGGCAATTTGTGAAACTGTTGGGAACTAGAGCTAAGGTGTTTGGCATGCCACCACTGTCCATCCAGCACTATGGACGGCACTGCCTACATCTGGCTCTAATTAGTCCACGGTTGTGTTCAGCCGAATGACCTCGTCCGGGAACACTCAGAATGAGGTTCTGAGTTATTGCAACATAGGACCGATTCACTGCTTTCAAGGCTTCTCAGGAAGAATTCCGGAATCTTGCTGCCGGCAGGCCTCCGGCTGTTCCGGGTGAACATCTCCTTGTAAATCCCCCGTGGTTTCTTGTACACCCGTGAAATTTGGCCAGGTTATGCAGTTTGCATTGCTGCACAATTGCGCCTGCCTAGCTCTGCCGCGGTTGCGAACATTCAGGCGTGGCAGCCAGATAGGCTGGTCCCCGTAGGACACTGCCAGCGGACTGGGTATATCTGCTTCCCGTTCTTCTCACCTGAGTGCTACTGATTCCAGCTTTGAAGGCTACACTCTACACAACCGGAGCAGTAAGTTGAACCTCAACTTATGGCACTTTGTGAAAGTGTTGAGAACTAGAGCTCAGTTTTTTGGCACGCCACCACTGTCCATCCAGCACTATGGACGGCACTGCCTACATCTGGCTCTAATTAGTCCACGGTTGTGTTCAGCCGAATGACCTCTGCCGGAAACACTCCGAATGAGGTTCTGAGTTGTAGCAACATAGGAGCGTTTCACTGCTTTCAAGGCTTCTCAGGAAGAATTCCGGAATCTTGCTGCCGGCAGGCCTCCGGCTGTTCCGGGTGAACATCTCCTTGTAAATCCCCCATGGTATCTTGCACACCCGTGAAATTTGGCCAGGTTATGCAGTTTGCATTGCTGCACAATTGCGCCTACCTAGCTCGGCCGTGGTTGCAAACATTCAAGCGTAGCAGCCAGATAGGCTGGTCCCCGTAGGACGCTGCCAGCGAACTGGGTATATCTGCTTCCCGTTCTTCTCACCTGAGTGCTACTGATTCCAGCTTTGACGGCTACACTCTACTCAACCGGAGCAGTAAGTTGAACTTCAACTTATGGAACTTTGTGAAAGTGTTGAGAACTAGAGCTCAGTTGTTTGGCACGCCACCACTGTCCATCCAGCACTATGGACCGCACTGCCTACCTCTGGCTCTAATTAGTCCACGGTTGTGTTCAGCCGAATGACCTCTGCCGGGAACACTCAGAATGAGGTTCTGAGTTATTGCAACATAGGAGCGTTTCACTGCTTTCAAGGCTTCTCAGGAAGAATTCTGGAATCTTGCTGCCGGCAGGCCTCCGGCTGTTCCGGGTGAACATCTCCTTGTAAATCCGCCGTGGTTTCTTGTACATCCGTGATATTTGGCCAGGTTATGCAGCTTGCATTGCTGCACAATTGCGCCTGCCTAGCTCGATCGCGGTTGCAAACATTCAGGCGTGGCAGCCAGATAGGCTGGTCCCCGTAGGACACTGCCAGCGGACTGGGGATACCTGCATCCCGTTCTTCTCACCTGAGTGCTACAAATTCCAGCTTGGACGGCTACACTCTACACAACCGGAGCAGTAAGTTGAACCTCAACTTATAGCACTTTGTGAAACTGTTGAGAACCAGAGCTCAGTTGTTTGGCACGCCACCACTGTCCATCCAGCACTATGGACGGCACTGCCTACATCTGGCTCTAATTAGTCCACGGTTGTGTTCAGCCTAATGACCTCTGCCGGGAACACTCAGAATGAGGATCTGAGTTATTGCAACATAGGAGCGTTTCACTGCTTTTAAGGCTTCTCAGGAAGAATTCGGAAATCTTGCTGCCGGTAGGCCTTCCGCTGTTCCGGGTGAATCTCTCCTTGTAAATCCCCCGTGGTTTCTTGCACACCGGTGAAATTTGGCCAGGTTATGCAGTTTGCATTGCTGCACAATTGCGCCTGCCTAGCTCGGCCGCGGTTGCGAACATTCAGGCTTGGCAACTAGATAGGCTGGTCTCCTAAGGACACTGCCTGCGGACTGGGTATATCTGCTTCCCGTTTTTCTCACCTGAGTGCTACTGATTCCAGCTTTGACGGCTACACTCTACTCAACCGGAGCAGTAAGTTGAACCTCAACTTATGGCACTTTGTGAAACTGTTGAGAACTAGAGCTCAGTTGTTTGGCAAGCCACCACTGTCCATCCAGCACTATGGACGGCAATGCCTACGTCTGGCTCTAATTAGTCCACGGTTGTGTTCAGCCGAATGACCTCTGAAGGGAACACTCAGAATCAGGTTCTGAGTTATTGCAACATAGGAGCTTTTCACTGCTTTCAAGGCTTCTCAGGAAGAATTCCGGAATCTTGCTGCCAGCAGGCCTCCGGCTGTTCCGGGTGAACATCTCCTTGTAAATCCGCCGTGGTTTCTTGTACACCAGTGAAATTTGGCCAGGTTATGCAGTTTGCATTGCTGCACAATTGGGCCTGCCTAGCTCTTCCCCGGTTGCAAACATTCAGGCGTGGCAGCCAGATAGGCTGATCCCCGTAGGACACTGCCAGCGGACTGGGTATATCTGCTTCCCGTTCTTCTCACCTGAGTGCTACTGATTCCAGCTTCGACGGCTACACTCTACTCAACCTGAGCAGTAAGCAAAACCTCAACTTATGGCACTTTGTGAAAGTGTTGAGAACTAGAGCTCAGTTGTTTAGCACGCCACCACTGTCCATCCAGCACTGTGGACGGCACTGCCTACATCTGGCTCTAATTAGTCCACGGTTGTTTTCAGCTGAATGACCTCTGCAGGGAAAACTCAGAATGAGGTTCTGAGTGATTACAACATAGGAGAGTTTCACTGCTTTCAAGGCTTCTCAGGAAGAATTCCGGAATCTTGCTGCCGGCAGGCCTCCGGCGGTTCTGGGTGAACATCTCCTTGCAAATCCGCCGTGGTTTCTTGTACACCCTTGAAATTTGGCCAGGTTATGCAGTTTGCATTGCTGCACAATTGCGCCTGTCTAGCTTGGCCGCGGTGGCGAACATTCAGGCGTGGCAGCCAGATCGGCTGGTCCCCGTAGGAAACTGCCAGCGGACTGGGTATATCTGCTTCCCGTTCTTCTCACCTGAGTGCTACTGATTCCAGCTTTGACGGCTACACTCTACTCAACCGGAGCAGTAAGTTGAACCTCAACTTATGGCACTTTGTGAAAGTGTTGAGAACTAGAGCTCAGTTGTTTGGCACACCACCACTGTCCATCCAGCACTATGGACGGCACTGCCTGCATCTGGCTCTAATTAGTCCACGGTTGTTTTCAGCCGAATGACCTCTGCCGGGAACACTCAGAATGAGGTTCTGAGTTATTGCAACATAGGAGAGTTTCACTGCTTTCAAGGCTTCTCAGGAAGAATTCCGGAATCTTGCTGCCGGCAGGCCTCCGGCTGTTCCGGGTGAACATCTCCTTGTAAATCCCCCGTGGTTTCTTGTACACCCGTGAAATTTGGCCAGGTTATGCAGTTTGCATTGCTGCACAATTGCGCCTGCCTAGCTCGGCCGCGGTTGCGAACATTCAGGCTTGGCAGCTAGATAGGCTGGTCTCCTAAGGAAACTGCCTGCGGACTGGGTATATCTGCTTCCCGTTCTTCTCACCTGAGTGCTGCTGATTCCAGCTTTGACGGCTACACTCTACTCAACCGGAGCAGTAAGATGAACCTCAACTTAGGGCACTTTGGGAAACTGTTGAGAACTATAGCTCAGTTGTTTGGCACGTCACCACTGTGCATCCAGCACTATGGACGGCACTGCCTACATCTGGCTCTAATTAGTCCACGGTTGTGTTCAGCAAAATGACCTCTGCCGGGAACACTCAGAATGAGGTTCTGAGTTATTGCAACATAGGAGCATTTCACTGCTTTTAAGGCTTCTCAGGAAGAATTCGGAAATCTTGCTGCCGGTAGGCCTCCCGCTGTCCCGGGTGATTCTCTCCTTGTAAATCGCCCGTGGTTTCTTGTACACCCGTGAAATTTGGCCAGGTTATGCAGTTTGCATTGCTGCACAATTGCGCCTGCCTAGCTCGGCCGCGGTTGCGAACATTCCGGCTTGGGAGCTACATAGGCTGGTCTCCTAAGGAAACTGCCTGCGGACTGGGTATATCTGCTTCCCGTTCTTCTCACCTGAGTGCTACTGATTCCAGCTTTGACGGCTACACTCTACTCAACCTGAGCAGTAAGTTGAACCTCAACTTATGGCACTTTGTGAAAGTGTTGAGAACTAGAGCTCAGTTGTTTGGCAAGCCACCACTGTCCATCCAGCACTATGGACGGCAATGCCTACATCTGGCTCTAATTAGTCCACGGTTGTGTTCAGCCGAATGACCTCTGCCGGGAACACTCCGAATGAGGTTCTGAGTTATTGCAACATAGGAGCTTTTCACTGCTTTCAAGGCTTCTCAGGAAGAATTCCGGAATCTTGCTGCCGGCAGGCCTCCGGCTGTTCCGGGTGAACATCTCCTTGTAAATCCGCCGTGGTTTCTTGTACACCCGTGAAATTTGGCCAGGTTATGCAGTTTGCATTGCTGCACAATTGGGCCTGCCTAGCTCTGCCGCGGTTGCAAACATTCAGGCGTGGCAGCCAGATAGGCTGGTCACCGTAGGACACTGCCAGCGGACTGGGTATATCTGCTTCTCGTTCTTCTCACCTGAGTGCTACTGATTCCAGCTTTGACGGCTACACTCTACTCCACCGGAGCAGTAAGATGAACCTCAACTTAGGGCACTTTGTGAAAGTGTTGAGAACTAGAGCTCAGTTGTTTGGCAAGCCACCACTGTCCATCCAGCACTATGGACGGCACTGCCTACATCTGGCTCTAATTAGTCCACGGTTGTGTTCAGCAAAATGACCTCTGCCAGGAACACTCAGAATGAGGTTCTGAGTTATTGCAACATAGGAGCGTTTCACTGCTTTCAAGGCGTATCAGGAAGAATTCCGGAATCTTGCTGCCGGCAGGCCTCCGGCTGATCCGGGTGAACATCTCCTTGTAAATCCCCCATGGTTTCTTGTACACCCGTGAAATTTGGCCAGGTTATGCAGTTTTCATTGCTGAACAATTGCGACTGCCTAGCTCGGCGGCGGTTGTAAACATTTAGGCGTGGCAGCCAGATAGGCTGGTCCCCGTAGGACACTGCCAGCGGACTGGGTATATCTGCTTCCCGTTCTTCTCACCTGAGTGCTACTGATTCCAGCTTTGACGGCTACACTCTACTCAACCGGAACAGTAAGTTGAACCTCAACTTATGGCATTTTGTGAAAGTTTTGCGAACTAGAGCTCAGTTGTTTGGCACGCCACCACTGTCCATCCTGCACTATGGACGGCACTGCTTACATCTGCCTCTAATTAGTCCACGGTTGTGTTCAGATGAATGACCTCTGCCGGGAACACTCAGAATGAGGTTCTGAGTTATTGCAACATAGAAGCGTTTCACTGCTTTCAAGGTTTTTCAGGAAGAATTCCGGAATCTTGCTGCCGGCAGGCCTCCGGCTGTTCCCGGTGAACATCTCCTTCTAAATCCCCTGTGGTTTCTTCTACAGCCGTGAAATTTGGCCAGGTTATGCAGTTTGCATTGCTGCATAATTGGGTCTGCCTAACTCTGCCGCGGTTGGAAACATTCAGGCGTGGCAGCCAGATAGGCTGTTCCCCATAGGATACTGCCAGTGGACTGGGTATATCTGCTTCCCGTTCTTCTCACCTGAGTGCTACTGATTCCAGCTTTGACGGCTACACTCTACTCAACCGGAGCAGTAAGTTGAACCTCAACTTATGGCACTTTGTGAAACTGTTGAGAACTAGAGCTCAGTTGTTTGGCACGCCACCACTATCCATCCAGCACTATGGACGGCACTACCTACATCTGGCTCTAATTAGTCCACGGTTGTGTTCAGCCGAATGACCTCTGCAGGGAACACTCAGAATGAGGTTCTGAGTTATTGCAACATAGGAGCGTTTCACTGCTTTCAAGGCTTCTCAGGAAGAATTCCGGAATCTTGCTGCCGGCAGGCCTCCGGCTGTTTCGGGTGAACATCTCCTTGTAAATCCCCCGTGGTTTCTTGTACACCCGTGAAATTTGGCCAGGTTATGCAGTTTGCATTGCTGCACAATTGCGCCTGCCTAGCTCTGCCGCGGTTGCAAACATTCAGGCGTGGCAGCCAAATAGGCTGGTCCCCATAGGCCACTGCCACCGGACTGGGTATATCTGCTTCACGTTCTTCTTACCTGAGTGCTACTGATTCCAGCTTTGACGGCTACACTCTACTCAACCGGAGCAGTAAGTTGAACCTCAAATTATGGCACTTTGTGAAAGTGTTGAGAAGTAGAGCTCAGTTGTTTGGCACGCCACCACTGTCCATCCAGCACTATGGACGGCACTGCCTACATCTGGCTCTAATTAGTCCACGGTTGAGTTCAGCCGAATGACCTCTGCCGGGAACACTCAGAATGAGGTTCTGAGTTATTGCAACATAGGAGCGTTTCACTACTTCCAAGGCTTCTCAGGAAGAATTCCGGAATCTTGCTGCCGGCAGGCTTCCGGCTGTTCCGGGTGAACATCTCCTTGTAAATCCCCCGTGGTTTCTTGTACACCCGTGAAATTTGGCCAGGTTATGCAGTTTGCATTGCTGCACGATTGCGCCTGCCTAGCCCTGCCGCGGTTGCAAACATTCAGGCGTGGCAGCCAGATAGGCTGGTCCCCGTAGGACACTGCCAGCGGACTGGGTATATCTGTTTCCCGTTTTTCTCACCTGAGTGCTAGTGATTCCCGCTTTGACGGCTACACTCTACTCAACCGGAGCAGTAAGTTGAACCTCAACTTATGGCACTTTGTGAAAGTGTTGAGAACTAGAGCTCAGTTGTTTGGCACGTCAACACTGTTCATCCAGAACTATGGATGGCACTGCCTACATCTGGCTCTAATTAGTGCATGGTTGTGTTCAGCCGAATGACCTCTGCCGGGAACACTCAAATGAGGTTCTGAGTTATTGCAACAGAGGAGCGATTCACTGCTTTCAAATCTTCTTAGGAAGAATTCCGGAATGTTGCTGCCGGCAGGCCTTCGGCTGTTCCGGGTGAACATCTCCTTATAATCCCCCGTGATTTCTTGTACACCCGTGAAATTTGGCCAGGTTATGCAGTTTGCATTGCTGCACGATTGTGCCTGCATAGCTCTGCCGCGGTTGCAAACATTCAGGCGTGGCAGCCAGATAGGCTGGTCCCAGTAGGACACTGCCAGCGGACTGGGTATATCTGCTTACCTTTCTTCTCACCTGAGTGCTACTGATTCCAGCTTTGACGGCTACACTCTACTCAACCGGAACAGTAAGTTGAACCTCAACTCATATGACTTTGTGAAAGTGTTGAGAACTAGAGCTCAGTTGTTTGGCACGCCACCACTGTCCATCCAGTTCTATTGACGGCACTGCTTATATCTGGCTCTAATTAGTCCACGGTTGTGTTCAGCCGAATGACCTCTGCCGGGAACACTCAGAATGAGGTTCTGAGTTATTGCAACATAGCAGCGTTTCACTGCTTTCAAGGCTTCTCAGGAAGAATTCCGGAAGCTTGCTGCCAGCAGACCTCCGGCTGTTCTGGGTGAACATCTCCTTGTAAATCCCCGTGGTTTCTTGTACACCCCTGAAATTTGGCCAGGTTATGCAGTTTGCATTGCTGCACAATTGCGCCTGCCTAGCTCTGCCGCGGTTGCGAACATTCATGCGTGGCAGCCAGATAAGCTGGTCCCCGTAGGACACTGCCAGCGGACTGGGTATATCTGCTTCCCGTTCTTCTCACCTGAGTGCTACTGATTCCAGCTTTGAAGGCTACACTCTACACAACCGGAGGAGTAAGTTGAACCTCAACTTATGGCACTATGTGAAAGTGTTGAGAACTAGAGCTCAGTTTTTTGGCACGCCACCACTGTCCATCCAGCACTATGGACGGCACTGCCTACATCTGGCTCTAATTAGTCCACGGTTGTGTTCAGCCGAATGACCTCTGCCAGAAACACTCCGAATGAGGTTCTGAGTTCTAGCAACATAGGAGCGTTTCACTGCTTTCAAGGCTTCTCAGGAAGAATTCCGGAATCTTGCTGCCGGCAGGCCTCCGGCTGTTCCGGGTGAACATCTCCTTATAAATCCCCCATGGTATCTTGCACACCCCTGAAATTTGGCCAGGTTATGCAGTTTGCATTGCTGCACAATTGTGCCTGCCTAACTCGGCCGCGGTTAAAAACATTCAGTCGTGGCAGCAAGATAGGCCGGTCCCCGTAGGACACTGCCAGCAGACTGGGTATATCTGCTTCCTGTTCTTCTGACTGAGTGCTACTGATTCCAGCTTCGACGGCTACACTCTACTCAACCGGAGCAGTAAGTTGAACCTCAACTTATGGCACTTTGTGAAACTGTTGAGAACTAGAGCTCAGTTGTTTGGCACGCCACCACTGTCCATCCAGCACTATGGACGGCACTGCCTACATCTGGCTCTAATTAGTCCACGGTTGTGTTCAGCCGAATGACCTCTGCCGGGAACACTCAGAATGAGGTTCTGAGTTATTGCAACATAGGAGCGTTTCACTGCTTTCAAGGCTTCTCAGGAAGAATTCCGGAATCTTGCTGCCGGCAGGCCACCGGCTGTTCCGGGTGAACATCTCCTTGTAAATCCCCCGTGGTTTCTTCTACACCCGTGAAATTTGGCCAGGTTATGCAGTTTGCATTGCTGCACAATTGTGCCTGCCTAGCTCGGCCACGGTTGCAAACATTCAGGCGTGGCAGCCAGATAGGCTGTTCCCCGGAGGACACTGCCAGCAGAATGGGTATATCTGCTTCCCGTTCTACTCACCGCAGTGCTACTGATTCCAGCTTTGACGGCTACACTCTACTCAACCGGAGCAGTAAGTTGAACCTCACCTTATGGCACTTTGCGAAATTGTGGAGAACAAGAACTGAGTTGTTTGGCACGCCACCACTGTCCATCCAGCACTATGGACGGCACTGCCTACATCTGGCTCTAATTAGTCCACGGTTGTGTTCAGCCGAATGACCTCTGCCAGGAACACTCAGAATGAGGTTCTGATTTATTGCAACATAGGAGCGTTTCACTGCTTTCAAGGCTTCTCAGGAAGAATTCCAGAATCTTGATGCCGGCAGGCCTCCGGCTGTTCCAGGTGAACATCTCCTTATAAATCACACGTGCTTTCTTGTACACACGTGAAATTTGGCCAGGTTATGCAGTTTGCATTGCTGCACAATTGCGCCTGCATAGCTCTGCCGCGGTTGCAAACATTCAGGCGTGGCAACCAGATAGGCTGGTCCCCGTAGGTCACTGCCAGTGGACTGGGGATATGTGCTACCCGTTCTTCTCACCTGAGTGCTACTGATGACAGGTTTGACGATTACACTCTACTCAACCAGAGCAGTAAGTTGAAGCTCAATTTATGGCACTTTGTGAAACTGTTGAGAACTAGAGCTCAGTTGTTTTGCACGCCACCACTGTCCATCCAGCACTATGGACGGCACTGCCTACATCTGGCTCTAATTAGTCCACGGTTGAGTTCAGCCGAATGACCTCTGCCGGGAACACTCAGAATGAGGTTCTGAGTTATTTCAACATAGGAGCAATTCACTGCTTTCAAGTCTTCTTAGGAAGAATTCCGGAATGTTGCTGCCGGCTGGCCCCCGGCTGTTCCGGGTGAACATCTCCTTATAAATCCCCCCGGGTTTCTTGTACACCCATAAATTTGGCCAGGTTATGCAGTTTGCATTGCTGCACGATTGTGCCTGCCTAGCGCTGCCGCGGTTGCAAAAATTCAGGCGTGGCAGCCAGATAGCCTGGTCCCCGTAAGACATTGCCAGCGGACTGGGTATATCTGCTTCCCGTTTTTCTCACCTGAGTGCTAGTGATTCCAGCTTTGACGGTTACACTCTACTCAACCGGAGCAGTAAGTTGAACCTCAACATATGGCACTTTGTGAAAGTATTGAGCACTAGAGCTCAGTTGTTTGGCACGTCAACACTGTTCATCCAGAACTATGGATGGCACTGCCTACATCTGGCTCTAATTAGTCCACGGTTGTGTTCAGCCGAATGACCTCTGCCGGGAAGACTCAGAATGAGGTTCTGAGTTATTGCAACATAGGAGCGTTTCACTGCTTTCTAGGTTTCACAGTAAGAATTCCTCCAACTTGTTTCCGGCAGGCCTCCGTCTGTTCCGGGTGAACATCTCCTTGTAAATCCCTCGTGGTTTCTTCTACACCCGTGAAATTTGGCCAGGTTATGCAGTTTGCATTGCTGCACAATTGCCCCTGCCTAGCACGGCCCCGGTTGCAAATATTCAGGCGTGGCAGCCAGATAGCCTGGTCCCCGTAGGTCACTGCCAATGGACTGTGTTTATGTGCTACTCGTTCTTCTCACCTGAGTGCTACTGATTCCAGCTTTGATGGCTACACTCTACTCAACCGGAGCATTAAGTTGACCTCAATTTATGGCACTTTGTGAAAGTGTTGAGAACTAGAGCTCAGTTGTTTGCATGCCAGCACCGTCCATCCAGCACTATGGACGGCACTGCCTACATCTGGCTCTAATTAGTCCACAGTTGTGTTCAGCCGAATGACCTCTGCCGGGAACACTCAGAATGAGGTTCTGAGTTATTGCAACATAGGAGCGTTTCACTGCTTTCAAGGCTTCTCAGGAAGAATTCCGGAATCTTGCTGCCGGCAGGCCTCTGGCTGTTCCGGGTGAACATCTCCTTGTAAATCCACCGTGGTTTCTTGTACACCCGTGAAATTTGGCCAGGTTATGCAGTTTGCATTGCTGCACAATTGCGCTTGCCTAGCTCGGCCGCGGTTGCAAACATTCAGGCGTGGCAGCCAGATAGGCTGGTCCCCGTAGGACACTGCCAGCGGACTGGGTATATCTGCTTCCCGTTCTTCTCACCTGAGTGCTACTGATTCCAGCTTTGATGGCTACACTCTACTCAACCGGAGCAGTAAGTTGAACCTCAACTTATGGCACTTTGTGAAACTGTTGAGAACTAGAGCTCAGTTGTTTGGCACGCCAACACTGTCCATCCAGCACTATGGACGGCACTGCCTACATCTCGCTCTAATTAGTCCACCGGTGTGTTCAGCGGAATGACCTCTGCCGGGAACACTCAGAATGAGGTTCTGAGTTATTGCAACATAGGAGCGTTTCACTGCTTTCAAGGCTTCTCAGGAAGAATTCCGGAATCTTGCTGCCGGCAGGCCTCCGGCTGTTCCGGGTGAACATCTCCTTGTAAATCCCCCGTGGTTTCTTGTACACCCGTGAAATTTGGCCAGTTTAGGCAGTTTGCATTGCTGCACAATTGCGCCTGCCTAGCTCGGCCGCGGTTGCAAACATTCAGGCTGGCACCCAGATAGCCTGGTCCCTGTAGGTCACTGCCTGTGGACTGGGTATATGTCCTACCCGTTCTTCTCACCTGAGTGCTACTGATGCCAGCTTTGACGGCTACAATCTACTAAACCGGAGCAGTAAGTTGAACCTCAAATTATGGCACTTTGTGAAAGTGTTGAGAACTAGAGCTCAGTTGTTTGGCACGCCACCACTGTCCAATCAGCCCTATGGACGAAACTGCCTACATCTGGCTCTAATTAGTCCACGGTTGTGTTCAGCCGAATGACCTCTGCCGGGAACACTCAAAATGAGGTTCTGAGTTATTGCAACATAGTAGCGTTTCACTGCTTTCAAGGCTTCTCAGTAAGAATTCCGGAATCTTCCTGACGGCAGGCCTCCAGCTGTTCCAGGTGAACATCTCCTTGTAAATCCCCCGTGGTTTCTTGTACACCCGTGAAATTTGGCCTGGTTATGCAGTTTGCATTGCTGCACAATTGCGCCTGCCTAGCTCGGCCGCGGTTGCAAACATTCAGGCGTGGCAGCCAGATAGGTTGGTCCCTGCAAGACTCTTCGAGCGGACTGTGTATATCTGCTTCCCGTTTTTCTCACGTGAGTGCTACTGATTCCAGCTTTAACGGCTACACTCTACTAAACCGGAGCAGTAAGTTGAACCTCAACTTACGGCACTTTGTGAAACTGTTGAGAACTAGAGCTCAGTTGTTTGGCACGCCACCACTATCCATCCAGTACTATGGCCGGCACTGCCTACATCTGGCTCTAATTAGTCCACGGTTGTGTTCAGCCGAATGACCTCTGCCGGGAACACTCAGAATGAGGTTCTGAGTTATTTCAACATAGGAGCGATTCACTGCTTTCAAGTCTTCTTAGGAAGAATTCCGGAATGTTGATGCCGGCTGGCCCCCGGCTCTTCCGGGTGAACATCTCTTTATAAATCCCCCCGGGTTTCTTGTACACCCGTGAAATTTGGCCAGGTTATGCAGTTTGCATTGCTGCACGATTGTGCCTGCCTAGCGCTGCCGCGGTTGCAAAAATTCAGGCGTGGCAGCCAGATAGCCTGGTCCCCGTAGGACATTGCCAGTGGACTGGGTATATCTGCTTCCCGTTTTTCTCACCTGAGTGCTAGTGATTCCAGCTTTGACGGTTACACTCTACTCAACGGGAGCAGTAAGTTGAACCTCAACTTATGTCACTTTGTGAAAGTATTGAGAACTAGAGCTCCGTTGTTTGGCACGTCAACACTGTTCATCCAGAACTATGGTTGGCACTGCCTAAATCTGGCTCTAATTAGTCCAGGGTTGTGTTCAGCCGAATGACCTCTGCCGGAAAGAATCAGAATGAGGTTCTGAGTTATTGCAACATAGGAGCGTTTCACTGCTTTCAAGGTTTCACAGTAAGAATTCCTCCAATTTGCTTCCGGCAGGCCTCCGTCTGTTCCTGGTGATCATCTATTTGTAAATCCCCCGTGGTTTCTTATACACCAGTGAACTTTGGCCAGGTTATGCAGTTTGCATTGCTGCACAATTGGGCCTGCCTAGCTCTGCCGCGCTGGCAAACATTCAGGCATGGCAGCCAGATAGGCTGGTCCCCGTAGGACACTGCCAGCAGAATGGGTATATCTGCTTCCCGTTCTTCTCACCTGAGTGCTACTGATTCCAGCTTTTACAGCTACACTCTACTCAACCGGAGCAGTAAGTTGAACCTCAACTTATGGCACTTTGTGAAAGTGTTGAGAACTAGAGCTCAGTTTTTTGGCACCCCACCACTGTCCATCCAGCACTATGGACGGCACTGCCTACATCTGGCTCTAATTAGTCCACGGTTGTGTTCAGCCGAATGACCTCTGCCGGGAACACTCAGAATGAGGTTCTGAGTTATTGCAACATAGGAGCGTTTCACTGCTTTCAAGGCTTCTTAGGAAGAATTCAGGGACCTTGTTCCCGGCAGGCCGCCGGATGTTGGGGGTGAACATCTCCTTGTAAATCCCCCGTGGTTTCTTGTACACCCGTGAAATTTGGCCAGGTTATGCAGTTTGCATTGCTGCACAATTGCGCCTGCCTAGCTCGGCCGCGGTGGCAAACATTCAGGCGTGGCAGCCAGATAGGCTGGTCCCCGTAGGCCACTGCCAGCGGACTGGCTATATCTGCTTCCCGTTCTTCTCACCTTAGTGCTACTGATTCCAGCTTTGACGGCTCCACTCGACTCAACCGGAGCAGTAAGTTGAACCTCAACTTATGGCACTTTGTGAAACTGTTGAGAACTAGAGCTCAGTTTTTTGGCACGCCACCACTGTCCATCCAGCACTATGGACGGCCCTGCCTACATCTGGCTCTAATTAGTCCACTGTTGTGTTCAGCCGAATGACCTCTCCCGGGAACACTCAGAATGAGGTTCTGAATTATTGCAACATAGGAGCGTTTCACTGCTTCCAAGGCTTCTCAGGAAGAATTCCGGAATCTTGATGCTGGCAGGCTTCCGGCTGTTCCGGGTCAACATCTCCTTGTAAATCCCCCGTGGTTTCTTGTACACCCGTGAAATTTGGCCAGGTTATGCAGATTGCATTGCTGCACGATTGCGCCTGCCTAGCGCTGCCGCGGTTGCAAACATTCACGCGAGGCAGACAGATGGGCTGGTCCCCGTAGGACACTGCCAGCGCACTGGGTATATCTGTTTCCCGTTTTTCTCACTTGAGTGCTAGTGATTTCTGCTTTGACGGCTACACTCTACTCAACCGGAACAGTAAGTTGAACCTCAACTTATGGCACTTTGTGAAAGTGTTGAGAACTAGAGCTCAGTTGTTTGGCACGCCACCACTGTCCATCCAGCACTATGGTCGGCTCTGCCTACATCTGGCTCTAATTAGTCCACGGTTGTGTTCAGCCGAATGACCTCTGCCGGGAACACTCAGAATGTGGTTCTGAGTTATGGCAACATAGGAGCGCTTCACTGCTTTCAAGGCTTCTCAGGAAGAATTCCGGAATCTTGCTGCCGGCAGGCCTCCGGCTGTTCCGGGTGAACATCTCCTTGTAAATCCCCCGTGGTTTCTTGTACACCCGTGAAATTTGGCCAGGTTATGCAGTTTGCATTGCTGCACAATTGTGCCTGCATAGCTCTGCCGCGGTTGCAAACCTTCAGGCGTGGCAGCCAGATAGGCTGATTCCTTTAGGACACTGCCAGCGGACTGGGTATATCTGCTTCCCGTTCTTCTCACCTGAGTGCTACTGATTCCAGCCTTGACGGCTACACTCTACTCAACCGGAGCAGTAAGTTGAACCTCAACTTATGGCACTTTGTGAGTGTGTTGAGAACTAGAGCTCAGTTGTTTGGCACGCCACCAGTGTCCATCCAGCACTAAGGACGGGACTGCCTACATCTGGCTCTAATTAGTCCACGGTTGTGTTCAGCTGAATGACCTCTGCCGGGAACACTCAGAATGAGATTCTGAGTTATTGCAACATAGGAGCGTTTCACTGCTTTCAAGGCTTCTTAGGAAGAATTCAGGAACCTTGCTCCCGGCAGGCCTCCGGCTGTTCCGGGTGAACATCTCCTTGTAAATCCCCCGTGGTTTCTTATACACTCGTGAAATTTGGCCAGGTTATGCAGTTTGCAATGCTGCACAATTGCACCTCCCTAGCTCGGCTGAGATTGCAAACATTCAGGCATGGCAGCCAGATAGGCGGGTCCCCGTAGGACACTGCCAGGGGACTGGGTATATCTGCTTCCCGTTCTTCTCACCTGAGTGCTACTGATTCCAGCTTTGACGGCTACACTCTACTCAACCGGAGCAGTAAGTTGAACCTCAACTTATGGCACTTTGTGAAAGTGTTGAGAACTAGAGCTCAGTTGTTTGGCACGCCACCACTGTCCATCCAGTAGATGGACGGCACTGCTTACATCTGTCTCTAATTAGTCCACGGTTGTGTTCAGCCGAATGACCTCTGCCAGGAACACCCAGAATGAGGTTCTGAGTTATTGCAACATAGGAGCGTTTCACTGCTTTCAAGGCTTCTCAGGAAGAATTCCGGAAGCTTGCTGCCGGCAGACCTCCGGTTGTTCTGGATGAACATCTCCTTGTAAATCCCCCGTGGTTTCTTGTACACCTGTGAAATTTGGCCAGGTTATGCAGTTTGCGTTGGTGCACAATTGTGCCGCCTAGCTCGGCCCTGGGTGCAAACATTCAGGCGTGGCAGCCAGATAGGCTGGTCCCCGTAGGACACTGCCAGCGGACTGGGGATATCTGCTTCCTGTTCTTCTCACCTGAGTGCTATTGATTCCAGCTTTGACGGCTGCACTCTACTCAACCGGAGCAGTAAGTTGAACCTCAACTTATGGCACTTTGCGAAATTTTGGAGAACAAGAACTCAGTTGTTTGGCACACCACCACTGTCCATCCAGCACTATGGCCGGCACTGCCTACATCTGGCTCTAATTAGTCCACGGTTGTGTTCAGCCGAATGACCTCTGCTGGGAACACTCAGAATGAGGTTCTGAGTTATTGCAACATAGGAGCGTTTCACTGCTTTCAAGGCTTCACAGGAAGAATTCCGGAATCTTGCTGCCCCCAGGCCTCCGGCTGTTCCGGGTGAACATCTCCTTGTAAATCCCCCGTGGTTTCTTGTACACCCGTGAAAATTGGCCAAGTTATGCAGTTTGCATTGCTGCACAATTGCGCCTGCCTAGCTCTGCCGCGGTTGCAAACATTCAGGCGTGGCAGCCAGATAGGCTGGTTCCTGTAGGACACTGCCAGCGGACTGGGTATATCTGCTTCCCGTTCTTCTCACCTGAGTGCTACTGATTCCAGCTTTGACGGCTACACTCGACTCAACCGGAGCAGTAAGTTGAACCTCAACTTATGGCACTTTGTGAAACTGTTGAGAACTAGAGCTCAGTTGTTTGGCACGCCACTACTTTCCATCCAGCATTATGGACGGCACTGCCTACATCTGCCTCTAATTAGTCCACGGTTGTGTTCAGCCGAATGACCTCTGCCGGGAACTGTAGTGACCGCCTACTCGACCAGCGAGGAAAAACGACCACCACACCAGGAGTCTTCTCAGATCACGCTTTATTGGAGAACCTTTTAGTTGTAGGAGAGCTTGGGCGGGAGAGAGCGTGCACCCGAAACACAGTCGCTTATATAGGGAATTCGAACACGGGTCTTTTCTATTGTTGGTCGCCTGCCTTTTACCGTCACCAGGTGTCATGGGATTGGCTGGGGACACTACCGGGCTCGCGCCCGCGCACAGCCCAGGCGTCCCGCCAAGCACCGTCTGGAGCGGTAATCCTCAAAACTGCAAGGGAGTGGGCGGAGTCTCGCCTCGGCTCCCTACAGTTCCCCCTTCTTTGTTTTATGGCAACAGGTAAGAGTAGAGGTTGGGCCTCTGTCTAAGACATTAATGAGAGGACCTTGCACTGGCCTTCGCCTGAGGGGCGCCTTCCCCAGTGATGACCAGGCCCGTCCGATGCCTTTTTTGCAGAGGTTGGATCTTGGGCATCAACCCACTTGCAACCCAGCATGCTCTTCTTGAGGAGATGAGAACCATCTCCTCAAGTGCAGTGCACTTGCCTTGCACCCTGTCCCAAATTGCAAATTGCATACCTGTCCCGGTGCAATGGGATCCCCTGATCCCTCGGGGTGCTAAGGCTATGCAGAATGGTAAGGCTTAACTGCCTCTTAGGGCCGACAGCCAGATCTGGGGTGAGGATCCACTCTCCAAAGCGGCTAATGCTTGCAAGATAACAACCTTGTCCCTTCTGGTTTGGGCTCGAAGGCGACAGACCAACCATAGGCAGACCACGCATCCTCCCAAGCAGCAGGCTAAAAACATTCCGACTCCCACCCGCTCTTTGACAAAGGACACCACAGAGGCAATCCAGTCAGTAAATTGTATCAGCCCACAGCATCATTGGTTTAGCTATCACAGGGATTGCTATTAGCACTGTTGCTAACAGCAAGAAGATCAGCTGCATCTTCAAGAGGGGGTTTTTCTGCAGTCTCCACCGGCCTGGTCAGTCTCGTTGGCACCCAGTGAGGTACTTCTTGACTCTGTGGAAAAACACAAACAGCTCCCCTGGATCTCGTTATTACCGGATCCGGTCCATACCATTTATTATTAATAACATCCTTCCACATAACCATGTCTTTAGTATCCATGCAGTCTCTTGTCATATGCCGATCTGATCGTTGTCATTTAGAATTAAAAAATTAAGGGTAAAGAGCGCAAGAGAAAGTCTTTCCCTGGGGGACGCGGACTCAGCAACTCCCCCTTTTTGTTTTTGAAGCATTTCTTTTATGCTTCTATTAGCTCTTTCCACTATACCTTGTCCTTGAGGATTGTAGGGCAATCCGGTGGTGTGGGCAACCTGCATTTGTGCGCAAAAGGCGCGAAAACCATGGGAAGTATAAGCAGGGCCATTATCCGTCTTGAGTCTAAGGGGCTTTCCCCAAGCTGCCCAAGCTTCTAAGCAGTGTATTCTGACGTGAGACACCTTTTCTCCTGCCAAAGGTGTGGCATGAATGACACCGGAAAAGGTGTCCACAGACACATGTAAATATTTCAACTTACCAAATTCCGTCAGATGAGTAACATCCATTTGCCATAGGGCGTTTGGTCTCAACCCCCTGGGGTTTACCCCCACATGGGGAGGATGAAGAAAGGTAACACAAGATTTACAGGCTTTAACAATATCTCTTGCCACATGCCTGGACAAATTATATCTTTTCCTAAGGGTATTAGCAGGTACATGATACAATCTATGAAAGTCTTTTGCCAATTCTACAGGATCAGCAGCAACCAGAGCCATAGCCCGAGTTGCCTGGTCCACCAAATCATTACACTTTGCCATCGGGCCTGGCAACATAGAGTGGGCGCGAATATGTCCAATATAAAAAGGATGTTTTCTGTTTAAGATAAGGGACTGAATCTGTAACAAAACATTAGAAATTGTACTGGCCTGCTTAACTGAAGCAGCAACTTCAAGAGAAGCAACGGCATTTACAACATATAATGAATCAGAAAATAAGTTAAAAGGTTGATCAAATCTTTTAAAAACTTCAAGCACAATTAAACATTCAACAGCCTGTGGGACAGTCGGCCGAAAATTAAAAACTACCGGCTGTTTGTGTCCTTGAACAAAAAAGGCACCTTGTCCAGATTTTGATCCATCCGTAAAGATGGTCAGAGCATCAACCAAGGGCTCCTTTGATGTGACAACAGGAAAATACACTAAATTTTTGTTAACTATGGCAAGCAGAGGATGCTTAGGATAATGATTATCAATTACATTTGGAAATGAGCAAACAAGAATTGCCCACATATCCATTGTGGCTGCTAAAATTTCAACTTGCTCACGGGTGTATGGAATAATTAATTTATCTGGAATTTTTGCAAAGTGTATCAAACAATACTTCATACCCAAAATTGCCTCTTTTTTTATTTTTTTTTATTTTTTTTTATTTTTTTATTTATTTTTTTTTTTTTATTTTTTTTCTCAGATCAAAATTGCCTGTTTAGCCACTAATTCAGGAAAATATTGAACAGTTTTTGCTCCCACAGAATCATAGCATTAATAGTTAGCCTTTGAAGCAAGGCAGTGGTATAATTGGCCGTCACTCCATAAGTCCTGACTGCCTCAACTAAATCTTTTAACTGGGAGTAGGAAACCGGCTCAAAATTTCTTTCATTAGTAATGGCGTTTTCAAAAACTGGAAAGGCGGCCGCTAACGGCGACCAGGTGCTGCCTTTCATAAAGTGACTCTTCCCTGCCGGCGGGCACGGCGGGGGGGCTGACGGGTGAGGGGCAGCTCCGTTTCCTCTCCCTGGCTGTTGCGGTACTCCCACCCCTAGGGGGCACCACCCTCCATATCTGTCTGCCACGTGCTCCGCCGCAGCCTCTTCTAACTCTTCACTATCAGCTGGATCGAGCTGCTCTCCCTCCTCCTGTAACATTTCTTCCTCTGAGTCACTCACAAGATTACTATATTCTTGGTCCCGCCCTTCCACGTGTAGGGCTGAGAACCGGTTTGCTTTTAAAGAAGGGCAAGGGAGTCTCCTTGAGACCCCCTCCTCTCTGAAACCCTTCTCCTTTTGTGAGGGCTGCAGCCCCTCTTGCTTTAATTCTTTAGGATCCTTTTCTCTTTTTTCCCTTTTTCTTTTAGGCCTATTTTCCTCCCCCTTACTGTATGCTGACTCTGATAGACTATCCTGATGCTGCGTTAGTACTTTGCGTCCTTCCTGGATTAAATCAAACCCTCCCTCCTCGAGGCAAGTGCGCACCATCAAAAAGACAAGCCACAAGGGAAGAAGCAATGCAAGCAACCAATAAATATCTAAATCTACAGTGAACAGCATACCGGGGGATATTTACCGACGTCTCCTCTCCGCGTGTTGAGTTCTGGCTCCGATTCAGCCTCTCGCGCGGGTCCTGTCCCAGGTTCGTTCCCGGGTTTCAGCACCAGTTGTAGTGACCGCCTACTCGACCAGCGAGGAAAAACGACCACCACACCAGGAGTCTTCTCAGATCACGCTTTATTGGAGAGCCTTTTAGTTGTAGGAGAGCTTGGGCGCGAGAGAGCGTGCACCCGAAACACAGCCGCTTATATAGGGAATTCGAACACGGGTCTTTTCTATTGTTGGTCGCCTGCCTTTTACCGTCACCAGGTGTCATAGGATTGGCTGGAGACACTACCGGGCTCGCGCACGCACACAGCCCAGGCGTCCCGCCAAGCACCCTCTGGAGCGGTAATCCTCAAAACTGCAAGGGAGTGGGCGGAGTCTCGCCTCGGCTCCCTACAGGGAACACTCAGAATGAGGTTCTGATTTATTGCAACATAGGAGCGTTTCACTGCTTTCAAGGCTTCTCAGGAAGAATTCCAGAATCTTGCTGCCGGCAGGCCTCCGGCTGTTCCGGGTGAACATCTTCTTGTAAATCCCCCGTGGTTTCTTGTACACCCGTGAAATTTGGCCAGGTTATGCAGTTTGCATTGCTGCACAATTGCGCCTGCCTAGCTCGGCCACGGTTGCAAACATTCATGCGTGGCAGCCAGATAGGCTGGTCCCCGTAGGTCACTGCCAGTGGACTGGGGATATGTGCTACCCGTTCTTCTCACCTGAGTGCTACTGATGACAGGTTTGACGATTACACTCTACTCAACCAGAGCAGTAAGTTGAAGCTCAATTTATGGCACTTTGTGAAACTGTTGAGAACTAGAGCTCATTTTTTTTGCACGCCACCACTGTCCATCCAGCACTATGGACGGCACTGCCTACATCTGGCTCTAATTAGTCCACGGTTGAGTTCAGCCGAATGACCTCTGCCAGGAACACTCAAAATGAGGTTCTGAGTTATTTCAACATAGGAGCGATTCACTGCTTTCAAGTCTTCTTAGGAAGAATTCCGGAATGTTGCTGCCGGCTGGCCCCCGACTCTTCCGGGTGAACATCTCCTTATAAATCCCCCCGGGTTTCTTGTACACCCATAAAATTTGGCCAGGTTATGCAGTTTGCATTGCTGCACGATTGTGCCTGCCTAGCGCTGCCGCGGTTGCAAAAATTCAGGCGTGGCAGCCAGATAGCCTGGTCCCCGTAAGACATTGTCAGCGGACTGGGTATATCTGCTTCCCGTTTTTCTCACCTGAGTGCTAGTGATTCCAGCTTTGACGGTTACACTCTACTCAACGGGATCAGTAAGTTGAACCTCAACTTATGGCACTTTGTGAAAGTATTGAGAACTAGAGCTCAGTTGTTTGGCACGTCAACACTGTTCATCCAGAAGTATGGATGGCACTGCCTACATCTGGCTCTAATTAGTCCACGGTTGTGTTCAGCCGAATGACCTCTGCCGGGAAGACTCAGAATGAGGTTCTGAGTTATTGCAACATAGGAGCGTTTCACTGCTTTCAAGGTTTCACAGTAAGAATTCCTCCAACTTGCTTCCGGCAGGCCTCCGTCTGTTCTGGGTGAACATCTCCTTGTAAATCCCCCGTGGTTTCTTCTACACCCGTGAAATTTGGCCAGGTTATGCAGTTTGCATTGCTGCACAATTGCCCCTGCCTAGCACGGCCCCGGTTGCAAATATTCAGGCGTGGCAGCCAGATACCATGGTCCCCGTAGGTCACTGCCAATGGAATGTGTTTATGTGCTACCCGTTCTTCTCACCTGAGTGCTACTGATTCCAGCTTTGACGGCTACACTCTAATCAACCGGAGCATTAAGTTGAACCTCAATTTATGGCACTTTGTGAAAGTGTTGAGAACTAGAGCTCAGTTGTTTGCATGCCAGCACCGTCCATCCAGCACTATGGACGGCACTGCCTACATCTGGCTCTAATTAGTCCACAGTTGTGTTCAGCCGAATGACCTCTGCCGGGAACACTCAGAAAGAGGTTCTGAGTTATTGCAACATAGGAGCGTTTCACTGCTTTCAAGGCTTCTCAGGAAGAATTCCGGAATCTTGCTGCCGGCAGGCCTCGGGCTGTTCCCGGTGAACATCTCCTTTTCAATCCCCCATGGTTTCTTGTACACCCGTGAAATTTGGCCGGGTTATGCAGTTTGCATTGCTGCACAATTGCGCCTGCCTAGCTCGGTCGCGGTTGCAAACTTTCAGGCGTGGCAGCCAGATAGGATGGTCCCTTTAAGACTCTGCCAGCGGAGTGGGTATATATGCTTCCCGTTCTTCTCACCTGAGTGCTACTGATTCCAGCTTTGACGGCTACACTCTACTCAACCGGAGCAGTAAGTTGAACCTCAACTTATGGCACTTTGTGAAACTGTTGAGAACTAGAGCTCAGTTGTTTGGCACGCCACCACTGTCCATCCAGCACTATGGACGGCAATGCCTACATCTGGCTCTAATTAGTCCACGGTTGTGTTCAGCGGAATGACCTCTGCCGGGAACACTCAGAAAGAGGTTCGGAGTTATTGCAACATAGGAGCGTTTCACTGCTTTCAAGGCTTCTCAGGAAGAATTCGGGAATTTTCCTGACGGCAGGCCTCCGGCTGTTCCGGGTGAACATCTCCTTGTAAATCCCCCGTGGTTTCTTGTACACCCGTGAAATTTGGCCTGGTTATGCAGTTTGCATTGCTGCACAATTGCGCCTGCCTAGCTCGGCCGCGGTTGCAAACCTTCAGGCGTGGCAGCCAGATAGGCTGGTCCCCGTAGGACACTGCCAGCGGACTGGGTATATCTGCTTACCTTTCTTCTCACCTGAGTGCTACTGATTCCAGCTTTGACGGCTACACTCTACTCAACCGGAACAGTAAGTTGAACCTCAACTTATGGCACTTTGTGAAAGTGTTGAGAACTAGAGCTCAGTTGTTTGGCACGCCACCACTGTCCATCCAGTTCTATTGACGGCACTGCTTACATCTGGCTCTAATTAGTCCACGGTTGTGTTCAGCAGAATGACCTCTGCCGGGAACACTCAGAATGAGGTTCTGAGTTATTGCAACATAGCAGCGTTTCACTGCTTTCAAGGCTTCTCAGGAAGAATTCCGGAAGCTTGCTGCCAGCAGACCTCCGGCTGTTCTGGGTGAACATCTCCTTGTAAATCCCCCGTGGTTTCTTGTACACCCGTGAAATTTGGCCAGGTTATGCAGTTTGGGTTGGTGCACAATTGTGCCGCCTAGCTCGGCCGAGGTTGCAAACATTCAGGCGTGGCAGCCAGATAGTCTGGTCCCCGTAGGACACTGCCAGCGGACTGCGAATATCTGCTTCCCGTTCTTCTCAGCTGAGTGCTACTGATTCCAGCTTTGACGGCTACACTCTACTCAACCGTAGCAGTAAGTTGAACCTCATCTTATGGCAATTTGTGAAACTGTTGGGAACTAGAGCTAAGGTGTTTGGCATGCCACCACTGTCCATCCAGCACTATGGACGGCACTGCCTACATCTGGCTCTAATTAGTCCACGGTTGTGTTCAGCCGAATGACCTCGTCCGGGAACACTCAGAATGAGGTTCTGAGTTATTGCAACATAGGAGCGTTTCACTGCTTTCAAGGCTTCTCAGGAAGAATTCCGGAATCTTGCTGCCGGCAGGCCTCCGGCTGTTCCGGGTGAACATCTCCTTGTAAATCCCCCGTGGTTTCTTGTACACCCCTGAAATTTGGCCAGGTTATGCAGTTTGCATTGCTGCACAATTGCGCCTGCCTAGCTCTGCCGCGGTTGCGAACATTCAGGCGTGGCAGCCAGATAGGCTGGTCCCCGTAGGACACTGCCAGCGGACTGGGTATATCTGCTTCCCGTTCTTCTCACCTGAGTGCTACTGATTCCAGCTTTGAAGGCTACACTCTACACAACCGGAGCAGTAAGTTGAACCTCAACTTATGGCACTTTGTGAAAGTGTTGAGAACTAGAGCTCAGTTTTTTGGCACGCCACCACTGTCCATCCAGCACTATGGACGGCACTGCCTACATCTGGCTCTTATTAGTCCACGGTTGTGTTCAGCCGAATGACCTCTGCCGGAAACACTCCGAATGAGGTTCTGAGTTGTAGCAACAT
The DNA here is from genome assembly GCF_024711535.1 of Dipodomys merriami. NCBI lineage: Eukaryota > Metazoa > Chordata > Mammalia > Rodentia > Heteromyidae > Dipodomys > Dipodomys merriami. Next base: position 117,149 of record NW_027206105.1, read on the forward strand.
AGGAGCGTTTCACTGCTTTCAAGGCTTCTCAGGAAGAATTCCGGAATCTTGCTGCCGGCAGGCCTCCGGCTGTTCCGGGTGAACATCTCCTTGTAAATCCCCCATGGTATCTTGCACACCCGTGAAATTTGGCCAGGTTATGCAGTTTGCATTGCTGCACAATTGCGCCTGCCTAGCTCGGCCGCGGCTGCAAACATTCAGGCGTGGCAGCCAGATAGGCTGGTCCCCGTAGGACGCTGCCAGCGAACTGGGTATATCTGCTTCCCGTTCTTCTCACCTGAGTGCTACTGATTCCAGCTTTGATGGCTACACTCTACTCAACCGGAGCAGTAAGTTTAACTTCAACTTATGGAATTTTGTGAAAGTGTTGAGAACTAGAGCTCAGTTGTTTGGCACGCCACCACTGTCCATCCAGCACTATGGACCGCACTGCCTACCTCTGGCTCTAATTAGTCCACGGTTGTGTTCAGCCGAATGACCTCTGCCGGGAACACTCAGAATGAGGTTCTGAGTTATTGCAACATAGGAGCGTTTCACTGCTTTCAAGGCTTCTCAGGAAGAATTCGGGAATCTTGATGCAGGCAGACCTCCGGCTGTTCCGGGTGAACATCTCCTTGTAAATCCCCCGTGGTTTGTTGTACACCCGTGAAATTTGGCCAGGTTATGCAGCTTGCATTGCTGCACAATTGCGCCTGCCTAGCTCGGTCGCGGTTGCAAACATTCAGGCGTGGCAGCCAGATAGGCTGGTCCCCGTAGGTCACTGCCAGCGGACTGGGTATATCTGTTTCCCGTTTTTCTCACCTGAGTGCTACTGATTCCCGCTTTGACGGCTACACTCTACTCAACCGGAGCAGTAAGTTGAACCTCAACTTATGGCACTTTGTGAAAGTGTTGAGAACTAGAGCTCAGTTGTTTGGCACGTCAACACTGTTCATCCAGAACTATGGATGGCACTGCCTACATCTGGCTCTAATTAGTGCATGGTTGTGTTCAGCCGAATGACCTCTGCCGGGAACAGTCAAATGAGGTTCTGAGTTATTGCAACAGAGGAGCGATTCACTGCTTTCAAGGCTTCTTAGGAAGAATTCCGGAATGTTGCTGCCGGCAGGCCTTCGGCTGTTCCGGTTGAACATCTCCTTATAAATCCCCCGTGGTTTCTTGTACACCCGTGAAATTTGGCCAGGTTATGCAGTTTGCATTGCTGCACGATTGTGCCTGCATAGCTCTGCCGCGGTTGCAAACATTCAGGCATGGCAGCCAGATAGGCTGGTCCCCGTAGGACACTGCCAGCGGACTGGGTATGTCTGCTTACCTTTCTTCTCACCTGAGTGCTACTGATTCCAGCTTTGACGGCTACACTCTACTCAACCGGAACAGTAAGTTGAACCTCAACTTATGGCACTTTGTGAAAGTGTTGAGAACTAGAGCTCAGTTGTTTGGCACGCCACCACTGTCCATCCAGTTCTATTGACGGCACTGCTTACATCTGGCTCTAATTAGTCCACGGTTGTGTTCAGCCGAATGACCTCTGCCGGGAACACTCAGAATGAGGTTCTGAGTTATTGCAACATAGCAGCGTTTCACTGCTTTCAAGGCTTCTCAGGAAGAATTCCGGAAGCTTGCTCCCGGTAGGTCTTCCGCTGTTCTGGGTGAACATCTCCTTGTAATTCCCCCGTGGTTTCTTGTACACCCGTGAAATTGGGCCAGGTTATGCAGTTTGGGTTGGTGCACAATTGTGCCACCTAGCTCGGCCGAGGTTGCAAACATTCAGGCGTGGCAGCCAGATAGGCTGGTCCCCGTAGGACACTGCCAGCGGACTGCGAATATCTGCTTCCCGTTCTTCTCAGCTGAGTGCTACTGATTCCAGCTTTGACGGCTACACTCTACTCAACCGTAGCAGTAAGTTGAACCTCATCTTATGGCAATTTGTGAAACTGTTGGGAATAGAGCTAAGGTGTTTGGCATGCCACCACTGTCCATCCAGCACTATGGACGGCACTGCCTACATCTGGCTCTAATTGGTCCACGGTTGTGTTCAGCCGAATGACCTCATCCGGGAACACTCAGAATGAGGTTCTGAGTTATTGCAACATAGGAGCGTTTAACTGCTTTCAAGGCTTCTCAGGAAGAATTCCGGAATCTTGCTGCCGGCAGGCCTCCGGCTGTTCCGGGTGAACATCTCCTTGTAAATCCCCCGTGGTTTCTTGTACACCCCTGAAATTTGGCCAGGTTATGCAGTTTGCATTGCTGCACAATTGCGCCTGCCTAGCTCTGCCGCGGTTGCGAACATTCAGGCGAGGCAGCCAGATAGGCTGGTCCCCGTAGGACACTGCCAGCGGACTGGGTATATCTGCTTCCCGTTCTTCTCACCTGAGTGCTACTGATTCCAGCTTTGAAGGCTACACTCTACACAACCGGAGCAGTAAGTTGAACCTCAACTTATGGCACTTTGTGAAAGTGTTGAGAACTAGAGCTCAGTTGTTTGGCACGCCACCACTGTCCAATCAGCCCTATGGACGAAACTGCCTACATCTGGCTCTAATTAGTCCACGGTTGTGTTCAGCCGAATGACCTCTGCCGGGAACACTCAGAATGATGTTGTGAGTTATTGCAACATAGGAGCGTTTCACTGCTTTCAAGGCTTCTCAGGAAGAATTCCGGAATCTTCCTGACGGCAGGCCTCCGGCTGTTCCGGGTGAACATCTCCTTGTAAATCCCCCGTGGTTTCTTGTACACCCGTGAAATTTGGCCTGGTTATGCAGTTTGCATTGCTGCTCAATTGCGCCTGCCTAGCTCGGCCGCGGTTGCAAACATTCAGGCGTGGCAGCCTGATAGGTTGGTCCCTGCAAGGCTCTTCCAGCGGACTGGGTATATCTGCTTCCCGTTTTTCTCACGTGAGTGCTACTGATTCCAGCTTTGACGGCTACACTCTACTACACCGGAGCAGTAAGTTGAACCTCAACTTATGGCACTTTCTGAAACTGTTGAGAACTATAGCTCAGTTGTTTGGCACGCCACCACTATCCATCCAGTACTATGGCCGGCACTGCCTACATCTGGCTCTAATTAGTCCACGGTTGTGTTCAGCCGAATGACCTCTGCCGGAAACACTCCGAATGAGGTTCTGAGTTGTAGCAACATAGGAGCGTTTCACTGCTTTCAAGGCTTCTCAGGAAGAATTCCGGAATCTTGCTGCCGGCAGGCCTCCGGCTGTTCCGGGTGAACATCTCCTTGTAAATCCCCCATGGTATCTTGCACACCCGTGAAATTTGGCCAGGTTATGCAGTTTGCATTGCTGCACAATTGCGCCTGCCTAGCTCGGCCGCGGCTGCAAACATTCAGGCGTGGCAGCCAGATAGGCTGGTCCCCGTAGGACGCTGCCAGCGAACTGGGTATATCTGCTTCCCGTTCTTCTCACCTGAGTGCTACTGATTCCAGCTTTGATGGCTACACTCTACTCAACCGGAGCAGTAAGTTGAACTTCAACTTATGGAACTTTGTGTAAGTGTTGAGAACTAGAGCTCAGTTGTTTGGCACGCCACCACTGTCCATCCAGCACTATGGACCGCACTGCCTACCTCTGGCTCTAATTAGTCCACGGTTGTGTTCAGCCGAATGACCTCTGCCGAGAACACTCAGAAAGAGGTTCTGAGTTATTGCAACATAGGAGCGTTTCACTGCTTTCAAGGCTTCTCAGGAAGAATTCGGGAATCTTGATGCAGGCAGACCTCCGGCTGTTCCGGGTGAACATCTCCTTGTAAATCCCCCGTGGTTTGTTGTACACCCGTGAAATTTGGCCAGGTTATGCAGCTTGCATTGCTGCACAATTGCGCCTGCCTAGCTCGGTCGCGGTTGCAAACATTCAGGCGTGGCAGCCAGATAGGCTGGTCCCCGTAGGTCACTGCCAGCGGACTGGGTATATCTGTTTCCCGTTTTTCTCACCTGAGTGCTACAGATTCCCGCTTTGACGGCTACACTCTACTCAACCGGAGCAGTAAGTTGAACCTCAACTTATGGCACTTTGTGAAAGTGTTGAGAACTAGAGCTCAGTTGTTTGGCACGTCAACACTGTTCATCCAGAACTATGGATGGCACTGCCTACATCTGGCTCTAATTAGTGCATGGTTGTGTTCAGCCGAATGACCTCTGCCGGGAACAGTCAAATGAGGTTCTGAGTTATTGCAACAGAGGAGCGATTCACTGCTTTAAAGGCTTCTTAGGAAGAATTCCGGAATGTTGCTGCCGGCAGGCCTTCGCCTGTTCCGGTTGAACATCTCCTCATAAATCCCCCGTGGTTTCTTGTACACCCGTGAAATTTGGCCAGGTTATGAAGTTTGCATTGCTGCACAATTGCGCCTGTCTAGCTTGGCCGCGGTGGCGAACATTCAGGCGTGACAGCCAGATCGGCTGGTCCCCGTAGGAAACTGCCAGCGGACTGGGTATATCTGCTTCCCGTTCTTCTCACCTGAGTGCTACTGATTCCAGCTTTGACGGCTACACTCTACTCAACCGGAGCAGTAAGTTGAACCTCAACTTATGGCACTTTGTGAAACTGTTGAGAACTAGAGCTCAGTTGTTTGGCACACCACCACTGTCCATCCAGCACTATGGACGGCACTGCCTGCACCTTGCTCTAATTAGTCCACGGTTGTGTTCAGCCGAATGACCTCTGCCGAGAACACTCAGAATGAGGTTCTGAGTTATTGCAACATAGAAGCGTTTCACTGCTTTCAAGGTTTTTCAGGAAGAATTTCGGAATCTTGCAGCCGGCAGGCCTCCGGCAGTTCCCGGTGAACATCTCCTTGTAAATCCCCTGTGGTTTCTTCTACAGCCGTGAAATTTGGCCAGGTTATGCAGTTTGCATTGCTGCATAATTGGGTCTGCCTAACTCTGCCGCGGTTGAAAACATTCAGGCGTGGCAGCCAGATAGGCTGTTCCCCGTAGGATACTGCCAGCGGACTGGGTATATCTGCTTCCCGTTCTTCTCACCTGAGTGCTACTGATTCCAGCTTTGACGGCTACACTCTACTCAACCGGAGCAGTAAGTTGAACCTCAACTTATGGCACTTTGTGAAACTGTTGACAACTAGAGTTCAGTTTTTTGGCACGACACCACTGTCCATCCAGTTCTATTGACGGCACTGCTTACATCTGGCTCTAATTAGTCCACGGTTGTGTTCAGCGGAATGACCTCTGTCGGGAACACTCAGAATGAGGTTCTGAGTTGTAGCAACATAGGAGCGTTTCACTGCTTTCAAGGCTTCTCAGGAAGAATTCCGGAATCTTCCTGCCGGCAGGCCTCCGGCTGTTCCGGGTGAACATCTCCTTGTAAATCCCCCGTGGTTTCTTGTACACCCGTGAACTTTGGCCAGGTTATGCAGTTTGGGTTGGTGCACAATTGTGCCGCCTATCTCGGCCGAGGTTGCAAACATTCAGGCGTGGCAGCCAGATAGGCTGGTCCCCGTAGGACACTGCCAGCGGACTGGGTATATCTGCTTCCCGTTCTTCTCACCTGAGTGCTACTGATTCCAGCTTTGAAGGCTACACTCGACACAACCGGAGCAGTAAGTTGAACCTCAACTTATGGCACTTTGTGAAAGTGTTGAGAACTAGAGCTCAGTTTTTTGGCACGCCACCACTGTCCATCCAGCACTATGGACGGCACTGCCTACATCTGGCTCTAATTAGTCCACGGTTGTGTTCAGCCGAATGACCTCTGCCGGAAACACTCCGAATGAGGTTCTGAGTTGTAGCAACATAGGAGCGTTTCACTGCTTTCAAGGCTTCTCAGGAAGAATTGCGGAATCATGCTGCCGGCAGGCCTCCTACTGTTCCGGGTGAACATCTCCTTGTAAATCCCCCGTGGTTTCTTGTACACCCGTGAAATTTGGCCAGGTTATGCAGTTTGCATTGCTGCACAATTGCGCCTGCCTAGCTCGGCCGCAGTTGCGAACATTCAGTCTTGGCAGCTAGATAGGCTGGTCTCCTAAGGAAACTGCCTGCGGACTGGGTATATCTGCTTCCCGTTCTTCTCACCTGAGTGCTACTGATTCCAGCTTTGACGGCTACACTCTACTCAACCGGAGCAGTAAGTTGAACCTCAACTTATGGCACTTTGTGAAAGTGTTGAGAACTAGAGCTCAGTTGTTTGGCAAGCCACCACTGTCCATCCAGCACTATGGACGGCAATGCCTACATCTGGTTCTAATTAGTCCACGGTTGTGTTCAGCCGAATGACCTCTGCCGGGAACACTCCGAATGAGGTTCTGAGTTATTGCAACATAGGAGCTTTTCACTGCTTTCAAGGCTTCTCAGGAAGAATTCCGGAATCTTGCTGCCGGCAGGCCTCCGGCTGTTCCGGGTGAACATCTCCTTGTAAATCCGCGGTGGTTTCTTGTACACCCGTGAAATTTGGCCAGGTTATGCAGTTTGCATTGCTGCACAATTGGGCCTGCCTAGCTCTGCCGCGGTTGCAAACATTCAGGCATGGCAGCCAGATAGGCTGGTCCCCGTAGGACACTGCCAGCGGACTGGGTATATGTGCTTCCCGTTCTTCTCACCTGAGTGCTACTGATTCCAGCTTCGACGGCTACACTCTACTCAACCTGAGCAGTAAGTTGAACCTCAACTTATGGCACTTTGTGAAAGTGTTGAGAACTAGAGCTCAGTTGTTTAGCACGCCACCACTGTCCATCCAGCACTATGGACGGCACTGCCTACATCTGGCTCTAATTAGTCCACGGTTGTTTTCAGCTGAATGACCTCTGCCGGGAAAACTCAGTAGCGATTCACTGCTTTCAAGGCTTTTCAGGAAGAATTCCGGAATCTTGCTGCCGGCAGGCCTCCGGCTGTTCCGGGTGAACATCTCCTTGTAAATCCCCCGTGGTTTCTTGTACACCCGTGAAATTTGGCCAGGTTATGCAGTTTGCATTGGTACACAATTGCGCCTTCGTAGCTCTGCCGCGGTTGCAAACATTCAGGCGTGGCAGCCAGATAGGCTGGTCCCCGTAGGACACTGCCAGCGGACTAGGTATATCTGCTTCCCCTTCTTCTCACCTGAGTGCTACTGATTCCAACTTTGACGGCTACACTCTACTCCACCGGAGCAGTAAGATGAACCTCAACTTAGGGCACTTTGGGAAACTGTTGAGAACTAGAGATCAGTTGTTTGACACGTCACCACTGTCCATCCAGCACTATGGACGGCACTGCCTACATCTGGCTCTAATTAGTCCACGGTTGTGTTCAGATGAATGACCTCTGCCGGGAACACTCAGAATGAGGTTCTGAGTTATTGCAACATAGAAGCGTTTCACTGCTTTCAAGGTTTTTCAGGAAGAATTTCGGAATCTTTCGGCCGGCAGGCCTCCGGCTGTTCCCGGTGAACATCTCCTTGTAAATCCCCTGTGGTTTCTTCTACAGCCGTGAAATTTGGCCAGGTTATGCAGTTTGCATTGCTGCATAATTGGGTCTGCCTAACTCTGCCGCGGTTGCAAACATTCAGGCGTGGCAGCCAGATAGGCTGTTCCCCGTAGGATACTGCCAGCGGACTGGGTATATCTGCTTCCCGTTCTTCTGACCTGAGTGCTACTGATTCCAGCTTTGACGGCTACACTCTACTCAACCGGAGCAGTAAGTTGAACCTCAACTTATGGCACTTTGTGAAACTGTTGAGAACTAGAGCTCAGTTTTTTGGCACGACACCACTGTCCATCCAGCACTATGGACGACACTGCCTACATCTGGCTCTAATTAGTCCACGGTTGTGTTCAGCCGAATGACCTCTGCCGGGAACACTCAGAATGAGGTTCTGAGTTATTGCAACATAGGAGCGTTTCACTGCTTTCAAGGCTTCTCAGGAAGAATTCCGGAATCTTGCTGCCGGCAGGCCTCCGGCTGTTCCGGGTGAACATCTCCTTGTAAATCCCCCGTGGTTTCTTGTACACCCGTGAAATTTGGCCAGGTTATGCAGTTTGCATTGCTGCACAATTGCGCCTGCCTAGCTCTGCCGCGGTTGCGAACATTCAGGCGTGGCAGCCAGATAGGCTGGTCCCCGTAGGACACTGCCAGCGGACTGGGTATATCTGCTTCCCGTTCTTCTCACCTGAGTGCTACTGATTCCAGCTTTGACGGCTACACTCTACTCAACCGGAGCAGTAAGTTGAACCTCAACTTATGGCACTTTGTGAAACTGTTGAGAACTAGAGCTCAGTTGTTTGGCACACCACCACTGTCCATCCAGCACTATGGACGGCACTGCCTGCATCTGGCTCTAATTAGTCCACGGTTGTGTTCAGCCGAATGACCTCTGCCGGGAACACTCAAAATGAGGTTCTGATTTATTGCAACATAGGAGCGTTTCACTGCTTTCAAGGCTTCTCAGGAAGAATTCCGGAATCTTGCTGCCGGCAGGCCTCCGGCTGTTCCGGGTGAACATCTCCTTGTAAATCCTCCGTGGTTTCTTGTACACCCGTGATATTTGGCCAGGTTATGCAGTTTGCATTGCTGCACAATTGTGCCTGCCTAACTCGGCCGCGGTTAAAAACATTCAGGCGTGGCAGCAAGATAGGCTGGTCCCCGTAGGACACTGCCAGCAGACTGGGTATATCTGCTTCCTGTTCTTCTCACTGAGTGCTACTGATTCCAGCTTCGACGGCCACACTCTACTCAACCGGAGCAGTAAGTTGAACCTCAACTTATGGCACTTTGTGAAACTGTTGAGAACTAGAGCTCAGTTGTTTGGCACGCCACCACTGTCCATCCAGCACTATGGACGGCACTGCCTACATCTGGCTCTATTTATTCCTCGGTTGTGTTCAGCTGAATGACCTCTGCCGGGAACACTCAGAATGAGGTTCTGAGTTATTGCAACATAGGAGCGTTTCACTGCTTTCAAGGCTTCTCAGGAAGAATTCGGGAATCTTTGTGCAGGCAGACCTCCGGCTGTTCCGGGTGAACATCTCCTTGTAAATCCCCCGTGGTTTGTTGTACACCCGTGAAATTTGGCCAGGTTATGCAGCTTGCATTGCTGCACAATTGCGCCTGCCTAGCTCGGTCGCGGTTGCAAACATTCAGGCGTGGCAGCCAGATAAGCTCGTCCCCGTAGGACACTGCCAGCGGAATGGGGATACCTGCATCCCGTTCTTCTCACCTGAGTGCTACAAATTCCAGCTTGGACGGCTACACTCTACACAACCGGAGCAGTACGTTGAACCTCAACTTATAGCACTTTGTGAAACTGTTGAGAACTAGAGCTCAGTTTTTTGGCACGCCACCACTGTCCATCCAGCACTATGGACGGCACTGCCTACATCTGGCTCTAATTAGTCCACGTATGTGTTCAGCCGAATGACCTCTGCCGGGAACACTCAGAATGAGGATCTGAGTTATTGCAACATAGGAGCGTTTCACTGCTTTTAAGGCTTCTCAGGAAGAATTCGGAAATCTTGCTGCCGGTAGGTCTTCCGCTGTTCCGGGTGAATCTCTCCTTGTAAATCGCCTGTGGTTTCTTGTACACCCGTGAAATTTGGCCAGGTTATGCAGTTTGCATTGCTGCACAATTGCGCCTGCCTAGCTCGGCCGCGGTTGCGAACATTCAGGCTTGGCAGCTAGATAGGCTGGTCTCCTTAGGACACTGCCTGCGGACTGGGTATATCTGCTTCCCGTTCTTCTCACCTGAGTGCTACTGATTCCAGCTTTGACGGCTACACTCTACTCAACCGGCGCAGTAAGTTGAACCTCAACTTATGGCACTTTGTGAAAGTGTTGAGAACTAGAGCTCAGTTGTTTGGCAAGCCACCACTGTCCATCCAGCACTATGGACGGCAATGCCTACATCTGGCTCTAATTAGTCCACGGTTGTGTTCAGCCGAATGACCTCTGCCGGGAACACTCAGAATGAGGTTCTGAGTTATTGCAACATAGGAGCGTTTCACTGCTTTCAAGGCTTCTCAGGAAGAATTCCGGAATCTTGCTGCCGGCAGGCCTCCGGCTGTTCCGGGTGAACATCTCCTTGTAAATCCCCCGTGGTTTCTTGTACACCCTTGAAATTTGGCCAGGTTATGCAGTTTGCATTGCTGCACAATTGCGCCTACCTAGGTTTGCCGCGGTTGCCAACATTCAGGCGTGGCAGCCAGATAGGCTGGTCCCCGTAGGACACTGCCAACGGACTGCGTATATGTGCTTCCCGTTCTTCTCACCTGAGTGCTACTGATTCCAGCTTTGACGGCTACACTCTACTCAACCGGAGCAGTAAGTTGAACCTCAACTCATGGCACTTTGTGAAACTGTTGAGAACTAGAGCTCAGTTGTTTGGCACGCCACCACTGTCCATCCAGCACTATGGACGGCACTGCCTACATCTGGCTCTAATTAGTCCACGGTTGTGTTCATCCGAATTACCTCTGCCGGGAACACTCCGAATGAGGTTCTGAGTTATTGCAGCATAGGAGCGTTTCACTGTTTTCAAGGCTTCTCAGGAAGAATTCCGGAAGCTTGCTGCCGGCAGGCCTCCGGCTGTTCCGGGTGAACATCTCCATGTAAATCCCCCGTGGTTTCTTGTACACCCGTGAAATTTGGCCAGGTTATGCAGTTTGCATTGCTACACAATTGCACCTTCGTAGCTCTGCCGCGGTTGCAAACATTCAGGCGTGGCAGCCAGATAGGCTGGTCCCCGTAGGACACTGCCAGCGGACTGGGTATATCTGCTTCCCGTTCTTCTCACCTGAGTGCTACTGATTCCGCTTTGACGGCTACACTCTACTCCACCGGAGCAGTAAGATGAACCTCAACTTAGGGCACTTTGGGAAACTGTTGAGAACTAGAGATCAGTTGTTTGACACGTCACCACTGTCCATCCAGCACTATGGACGGCACTGCCTACATCTGGCTCTAATTAGTCCACGGTTGTGTTCAGCAAAATGACCTCTGCCGGGAACACTCAGAATGAGGTTCTGAGTTATTGCAACATAGGAGCGTTTCACTGCTTTCAAGGCGTATCAGGAAGAATTCCGGAATCTTGCTGCCGGCAGGCCTCCGACTGTTCCGGGTGAACATCTCCTTGTAAATCCGCCGTGGTTTCTTGTACACCCGTGAAATTTGGCCAGGTTATGCAGTTTGCATTGCTGCACAATTGGGCCTGCCTAGCTCTGCCGCGGTTGCAAACATTCAGGCATGGCAGCCAGATAGGCTGGTCCCCGTAGGACACTGCCAGCGGATTGGGTATATGTGCTTCCCGTTCTTCTCACCTGAGTGCTACTGATTCCAGCTTCGACGGCTACACTCTACTCAACCTGAGCAGTAAGTTGAACCTCAACTTATGGCACTTTGTGAAAGTGTTGAGAACTAGAGCTCAGTTGTTTAGCACGCCACCACTGTCCATCCAGCACTATGGACGGCACTGCCTACATCTGGCTCTAATTAGTCCACGGTTGTTTTCAGCTGAATGACCTCTGCCGGGAAAACTCAGTAGCGATTCACTGCTTTCAAGGCTTCTCAGGAAGAATTCCGGAATCTTGCTGCCGGCAGGCCTCCGGCTGTTCCGGGTGAACATCTCCTTGTAAATCCCCCGTGGTTTCTTGTAATCCCGTGAAATTTGGCCAGGTTATGCAGTTTGCATTGCTACACAATTGCGCCTTCGTAGCTCTGCCGCGGTTGCAAACATTCAGGCGTGGCAGCCAGATAGGCTGGTCCCCGTAGGACACTGCCAGCGGACTGGGTATATCTGCTTCCCGTTCTTCTCACCTGAGTGCTACTGATTCCAACTTTGACGGCTACACTCTACTCCACCGGAGCAGTAAGATGAACCTCAACTTAGGGCACTTTGGGAAACTGTTGAGAATTAGAGATCAGTTGTTTGACACGTCACCACTGTCCATCCAGCACTATGGACGGCACTGCCTACATCTGGCTCTAATTAGTCCACGGTTGTGTTCAGATGAATGACCTCTGCCGGGAACACTCAGAATGAGGTTCTGAGTTATTGCAACATAGAAGCGTTTCACTGCTTTCAAGGTTTTTCAGGAAGAATTTCGGAATCTTGCGGCCGGCAGGCCTCCGGCTGTTCCCGGTGAACATCTCCTTGTAAATCCCCTGTGGTTTCTTCTACAGCCGTGAAATTTGGCCAGGTTATGCAGTTTGCATTGCTGCATAATTGGGTCTGCCTAACTCTGCCGCGGTTGCAAACATTCAGGCGTGGCAGCCAGATAGGCTGTTCCCCGTAGGATACTGCCAGCGGACTGGGTATATCTGCTTCCCGTTCTTCTCACCTGAGTGCTACTGATTCCAGCTTTGACGGCTACACTCTACTCAACCGGAGCAGTAAGTTGAACCTCAACTTATGGCACTTTGTGAAACTGTTGAGAACTAGAGCTCAGTTTTTTGGCACGACACCACTGTCCATCCAGCACTATGGACGGCACTGCCTACATCTGGCTCTAATTAGTCCACGGTTGTGTTCAGCCGAATGACCTCTGCCGGGAACACTCAGAATGAGGTTCTGAGTTATTGCAACATAGGAGCGTTTCACTGCTTTCAAGGCTTCTCAGGAAGAATTCCGGAATCTTGCTGCCGGCAGGCCTCCGGCTGTTCCGGGTGAACATCTCCTTGTAAATCCCCCTTGGTTTCTTGTACACCCCTGAAATTTGGCCAGGTTATGCAGTTTGCATTGCTGCACAATTGCGCCTGCCTAGCTCTGCCGCGGTTGCGAACATTCAGGCGTGGCAGCCAGATAGGCTGGTCCCCGTAGGACACTGCCAGCGGACTGGGTATATCTGCTTCCCGTTCTTCTCACCTGAGTGCTACTGATTCCAGCTTTGACGGCTACACTCTACTCAACCGGAGCAGTAAGTTGAACCTCAACTTATGGCACTTTGTGAAACTGTTGAGAACTAGAGCTCAGTTGTTTGGCACACCACCACTGTCCATCCAGCACTATGGACGGCACTGCCTGCATCTGGCTCTAATTAGTCCACGGTTGTGTTCAGCCGAATGACCTCTGCCGGGAACACTCAGAATGAGGTTCTGAGTTATTGCAACATAGGAGCGTTTCACTGCGTTCAAGGCTTCTCAGGAAGAATTGCGGAATCTTGCTGCCGGCAGGCCTCTGCCTGTTCCGGGTGAACATCTCCTTGTAAATCCGCCGTGGTTTGTTGTACACCCGTGATATTTGGCCAGGTTATGCAATTTGCATTGCTGCACAATTGTGCCTGCCTAACTCGGCCGCCGTTAAAAACATTCAGGCGTGGCAGCAAGATAGGCTGGTCCCCGTAGGACACTGCCAGCAGACTGGGTATATCTGCTTCCTGTTCTTCTCACTGAGTGCTACTGATTCCAGCTTCGATGGCTACACTCTACTCAACCGGAGCAGTAAGTTGAACATCAACTTATGGCACTTTGTGAAAGTGTTGAGAACTAGAGCTCAGTTTTTTGGCACGCCACCACTGTCCATCCAGCACTATGGACGGCACTGCCTACATCTGGCTCTAATTAGTCCACGGTTGTGTTCAGCCGAATGACCTCTGCCGGAAACACTCCGAATGAGGTTCTGAGTTGTAGCAACATAGGAGCGTTTCACTGCTTTCAAGGCTTCTCAGGAAGAATTGCGGAATCATGCTGCCGGCAGGCCTCCTACTGTTCCGGGTGAACATCTCCTTGTAAATCCCCCGTGGTTTCTTGTACACCCGTGAAATTTGGCCAGGTTATGCAGTTTGCATTGCTGCACAATTGCGCCTGCCTAGCTCGGCCGCGGTTGCGAACATTCAGTCTTGGCAGCTAGATAGGCTGTTCTCCTAAGGAAACTGCCTGCGGACTGGGTATATCTGCTTCCCGTTCTTCTCACCTGAGTGCTACTGATTCCAGCTTTGACGGCTACACTCTACTCAACCGGAGCAGTAAGTTGAACCTCAACTTATGGCACTTTGTGAAAGTGTTGAGAACTAGAGCTCAGTTGTTTGGCAAGCCACCACTGTCCATCCAGCACTATGGACGGCAATGCCTACATCTGGTTCTAATTAGTCCACGGTTGTGTTCAGCCGAATGACCTCTGCCGGGAACACTCCGAATGAGGTTCTGAGTTATTGCAACATAGGAGCTTTTCACTGCTTTCAAGGCTTCTCAGGAAGAATTCCGGAATCTTGCTGCCGGCAGGCCTCCGGCTGTTCCGGGTGAACATCTCCTTGTAAATCCGCGGTGGTTTCTTGTACACCCGTGAAATTTGGCCAGGTTATGCAGTTTGCATTGCTGCACAATTGGGCCTGCCTAGCTCTGCCGCGGTTGCAAACATTCAGGCATGGCAGCCAGATAGTCTGGTCCCCGTAGGACACTGCCAGCGGACTGGGTATATGTGCTTCCCGTTCTTCTCACCTGAGTGCTACTGATTCCAGCTTCGACGGCTACACTCTACTCAACCTGAGCAGTAAGTTGAACCTCAACTTATGGCACTTTGTGAAAGTGTTGAGAACTAGAGCTCAGTTGTTTAGCACGCCACCACTGTCCATCCAGCACTATGGACGGCACTGCCTACATCTGGCTCTAATTAGTCCACGGTTGTTTTCAGCTGAATGACCTCTGCCGGGAAAACTCAGTAGCGATTCACTGCTTTCAAGGCTTCTCAGGAAGAATTCCGGAATCTTGCTGCCGGCAGGCCTCCGGCTGTTCCGGGTGAACATCTCCTTGTAAATCCCCCGTGGTTTCTTGTACACCCGTGAAATTTGGCCAGGTTATGCAGTTTGCATTGCTACACAATTGCGCCTTCGTAGCTCTGCCGCGGTTGCAAACATTCAGGCGTGGCAGCCAGATAGGCTGGTCCCCGTAGGACACTGCCAGCGGACTGGGTATATCTGCTTCCCCTTCTTCTCACCTGAGTGCTACTGATTCCAACTTTGACGGCTACACTCTACTCCACCGGAGCAGTAAGATGAACCTCAACTTAGGGCACTTTGGGAAACTGTTGAGAACTAGAGATCAGTTGTTTGACACGTCACCACTGTCCATCCAACACTATGGACGGCACTGCCTACATCTGGCTCTAATTAGTCCACGGTTGTGTTCAGATGAATGACCTCTGCCGGGAACACTCAGAATGAGGTTCTGAGTTATTGCAACATAGAAGCGTTTCACTGCTTTCAAGGTTTTTCAGGAAGAATTTCGGAATCTTGCGGCCGGCAGGCCTCCGGCTGTTCCCGGTGAACATCTCCTTGTAAATCCCCTGTGGTTTCTTCTACAGCCGTGAAATTTGGCCAGGTTATGCAGTTTGCATTGCTGCATAATTGGGTCTGCCTAACTCTGCCGCGGTTGCAAACATTCAGGCGTGGCAGCCAGATAGGCTGTTCCCCGTAGGATACTGCCAGCGGACTGGGTATATCTGCTTCCCGTTCTTCTCACCTGAGTGCTACTGATTCCAGCTTTGACGGCTACACTCTACTCAACCGGAGCAGTAAGTTGAACCTCAACTTATGGCACTTTGTGAAACTGTTGAGAACTAGAGCTCAGTTTTTTGGCACGACACCACTGTCCATCCAGCACTATGGACGGCACTGCCTACATCTGGCTCTAATTAGTCCACGGTTGTGTTCAGCCGAATGACCTCTGCCGGGAAAACTCAGAATGAGGTTCTGAGTTATTGCAGCATAGGAGCGTTTCACTGTTTTCAAGGCTTCTCAGGAAGAATTCCGGAATCTTGCTGCCGGCAGGCCTCCGGCTGTTCCGGGTGAACATCTCCTTGTAAATCCCCCTTGGTTTCTTGTACACCCCTGAAATTTGGCCAGGTTATGCAGTTTGCATTGCTGCACAATTGCGCCTGCCTAGCTCTGCCGCGGTTGCGAACATTCAGGCGTGGCAGCCAGATAGGCTGGTCCCCGTAGGACACTGCCAGCGGACTGGGTATATCTGCTTCCCGTTCTTCTCACCTGAGTGCTACTGATTCCAGCTTTGACGGCTACACTCTACTCAACCGGAGCAGTAAGTTGAACCTCAACTTATGGCACTTTGTGAAACTGTTGAGAACTAGAGCTCAGTTGTTTGGCACACCACCACTGTCCATCCAGCACTATGGACGGCACTGCCTGCATCTGGCTCTAATTAGTCCACGGTTGTGTTCAGCCGAATGACCTCTGCCGGGAACACTCAGAATGAGGTTCTGAGTTATTGCAACATAGGAGCGTTTCACTGCGTTCAAGGCTTCTCAGGAAGAATTGCGGAATCTTGCTGCCGGCAGGCCTCTGGCTGTTCCGGGTGAACATCTCCTTGTAAATCCGCCGTGGTTTCTTGTACACCCGTGATATTTGGCCAGGTTATGCAGTTTGCATTGCTGCACAATTGTGCCTGCCTAACTCGGCCGCCGTTAAAAACATTCAGGCGTGGCAGCAAGATAGGCTGGTCCCCGTAGGACACTGCCAGCAGACTGGGTATATCTGCTTCCTGTTCTTCTCACTGAGTGCTACTGATTCCAGCTTCGATGGCTACACTCTACTCAACCGGAGCAGTAAGTTGAACCTCAACTTATGGCACTTTGTGAAACTGTTGAGAACTAGAGCTCAGTTGTTTGGCACGCCACCACTGTCCATCCTGCACTATGGACGGCACTGCTTACATCTGCCTCTAATTAGTCCACGGTTGTGTTCAGCTGAATGACCTCTGCCGGGAACACTCAGAATGAGGTTCTGAGTTATTGCAACATAGGAGCGTTTCACTGCTTTCAAGGCTTCTCAGGAAGAATTCGGGAATCTTTGTGCAGGCAGACCTCCGGCTGTTCCGGGTGAACATCTCCTTGTAAATCCCCCGTGGTTTGTTGTACACCCGTGAAATTTGGCCAGGTTATGCAGCTTGCATTGCTGCACAATTGCGCCTGCCTAGCTCGGTCGCGGTTGCAAACATTCAGGCGTGGCAGCCAGATAGGCTCGTCCCCGTAGGACACTGCCAGCGGACTGGGGATACCTGCATCCCGTTCTTCTCACCTGAGTGCTACAAATTCCAGCTTGGACGGCTACACTCTACACAACCGGAGCAGTACGTTGAACCTCAACTTATAGTACTTTGTGAAACTGTTGAGAACTAGAGCTCAGTTGTTTGGCACGCCACCACTGTCCATCCAGCACTATGGACGGCACTGCCTACATCTGGCTCTAATTAGTCCACGTATGTGTTCAGCCGAATGACCTCTGCCGGGAACACTCAGAATGAGGATCTGAGTTATTGCAACATAGGAGCGTTTCACTGCTTTTAAGGCTTCTCAGGAAGAATTCGGAAATCTTGCTGCCGGTAGGTCTTCCGCTGTTCCGGGTGAATCTCTCCTTGTAAATCGCCTGTGGTTTCTTGTACACCGGTGAAATTTGGCCAGGTTATGCAGTTTGCATTGCTGCACAATTGCGCCTGCCTAGCTCGGCCGCGGTTGCGAACATTCAGGCTTGGCAGCTAGATAGGCTGGTCTCCTAAGGACACTGCCTGCGGACTGGGTATATCTGCTTCCCGTTCTTCTCACCTGAGTGCTACTGATTCCAGCTTTGACGGCTACACTCTACTCAACCGGAGCAGTAAGTTGAACCTCAACTTATGGCACTTTGTGAAAGTGTTGAGAACTAGAGCTCAGTTGTTTGGCAAGCCACCACTGTCCATCCAGCACTATGGACGGCAATGCCTACATCTGGCTCTAATTAGTCCACGGTTGTGTTCAGCCGAATGACCTCTGCCGGGAACACTCCGAATGAGGTTCTGAGTTATTGCAACATAGGAGCTTTTCACTGCTTTCAAGGCTTCTCAGGAAGAATTCCGGAATCTTGCTGCCGGCAGGCCTCCGGGTTTTCCGGGTGAACATCTCCTTGTAAATCCGCCGTGGTTTCTTGTACACCCGTGAAATTTGGCCAGGTTATGCAGTTTGCATTGCTGCACAATTGGGCCTGCCTAGCTCTTCCCCGGTTGCAAACATTCAGGCGTGGCAGCCAGATAGGCTGGTCCCCGTAGGACACTGCCAGCGGACTGGGTATATCTGCTTCCCGTTCTTCTCACCTGAGTGCTACTGATTCCAGCTTCGATGGCTACACTCTACTCAACCTGAGCAGTAAGCTGAACCTCAACTTATGGCACTTTGTGAAAGTGTTGAGAACTAGAGCTCAGTTGTTTGGCACGCCACCACTGTCCATCCAGCACTGTGGACGGCACTGCCTACATCTTGCTCTAATTAGTCCACGGTTGTTTTCAGCTGAATGACCTCTGCCGGGAAAACTCAGAATGAGGTTCTGAGTGATTACAACATAGGAGAGTTTCACTGCTTTCAAGGCTTCTCAGGAATAATTCCGGAATCTTGCTGCCGGCAGGCCTCCGGCGGTTCTAGGTGAACATCTACTTGCAAATCCGCCGTGGTTTCTTGTACACCCTTGAAATTTGGCCAGGTTATGCAGTTTGCATTGCTGCACAATTGCGCCTGTCTAGCTTGGCCGCGGTGGCGAAAATTCAGGCGTGGCAGCCAGATAGGCTGGTCCCCGTAGGAAACTGCCAGCGGACTGGGTATATCTGCTTCCCGTTCTTCTCACCTGAGTGCTACTGATTCCAGCTTTGACGGCTACACTCTACTCAACCGGAGCAGTAAGTTGAACCTAAACTCATGGCACTTTGTGAAACTGGGGAGATCTAGAGCTCAGTTGTTTGGCACGCCACCACTGTCCATCCAGCACTATGGACGGCACTGCCTACATCTGGCTCTAATTAGTCCACGGTGGTGTTCAGCCGAATGACCTCTGCCGGGAACACTCAGAATGAGGTTCTGAGTTATTGCAACATAGGAGCGTTTCACTGCTTTCAAGGCTTCTCAGGAAGAATTCCGGAATCTTGCTGACGGCAGGCCTCCGGCTGTTCCGGGTGAACATCTCCTTGTAAATCCCCCGTAGTTTCTTGTACACCCTTGAAATTTGGCCAGGTTATGCAGTTTGCATTGCTGCACAATTGCGCCTACCTAGGTTTGCCGCGGTTGCCAACATTCAGGCGTGGCAGCCAGAGAGGCTGGTCCCCGTAGGACACTGCCAACGGACTGCGTATATGTCCTTCCCGTTCTTCTCACCTGAGTGCTACTGATTCCAGCTTTGACGGCTACACTCTACTCAACCGGAGCAGTAAGTTGAACCTAAACTCATGGCACTTTGTGAAACTGGGGAGAACTAGAGCTCAGTTGTTTGGCACGCCACCACTGTCCATCCAGCACTATGGACGGCACTGCCTACATCTGGCTCTAATTAGTCCACGGTTGTGTTCATCCGAATTACCTCTGCCGGGAACACTCCGAATGAGGTTCTGAGTTATTGCAGCATAGGAGCGTTTCACTGTTTTCAAGGCTTCTCAGGAAGAATTCCGGAAGCTTGCTGCCGGCAGGCCTCCGGCTGTTCCGGGTGAACATCTCCTTGTAAATCCCCCGTGGTTTCTTGTACACCCGTGAAATTTGGCCAGGTTATGCAGTTTGCATTGCTGCACAATTGCGGCTGCCAAGCTCGGCCGCGGTTGCAAACATTCAGGCGTGGCAGCCAGATAGGCTGGTCCCCGTAGGACACTGCCAGCGGACTGCGAATATCTGCTTCCCTTTCTTCTCAGCTGAGTGCTACTGATTCCAACTTTCACGGCTACACTCTACTCAACCGGAGCAGTAAGTTGAACCTAAACTCATGGCACTTTGTGAAACTGGGGAGAACTAGAGCTCAGTTGTTTGGCACGCCACCACTGTCCATCCAGCACTATGGACGGCACTACCTACATCTGGCTCTCATTAGTCCACGGTTGTGTTCAGCCGAATGACCTATGCCGGGAACACTCAGAATGAGGTTCTGAGTTATTGCAACATAGGAGCGTTTCACTGCTTTCAAGGCTTCTCAGGAAGAATTCCGGAATCTGGCTGCCGGCAGGCCTCCGGCTGTTGCGGGTGAACATCTCCTTGTAAATCCCCCGTGGTTTCTTGTACACCCGTGAAATTTGGCCAGGTTATGCAGTTTGCATTGCTGCACAATTGCGCCTACCAAGCTCGGCCGCGGTTGCAAACATTCAGGCGTGGCAGCCAGATAGGCTGGTCCCCGTAGGACTCTGACAGCCGACTGGGTATATCTGCTTCCCGTTCTTCTCACCTGAGTGTTACTGATTCCAGCTTTGACGGCTACACTCTACTCAACCGGAGCATTAAGTTGAATCTCAACTTATGGCACTTTGTGAAACTGTTGAGAACTAGAGCTCAGTTGTTTGTCACGCCACCACTGTCCATCCAGCACTATGGACGGCACTGCCTATATCTGACTCTAATTAGTCCACGGTTGTGTTCAGCCGAATGACCTCTGTCGGGAACACTCAGAATGAGGTTCTGAGTTATTGCAACATATCAGCGTTTCACTGCTTTCAAGGCTTCTCAGGAGGAATTCCGGTATCTTGCTGCCGGCAGGCCTGCGGCTGTTCCGGGTGAACATCTCCGTGTAAATCCCCCGTGGTTTCTTGTACACCCGTGAAATTTGGCCAGGTTATGCAATTTCCATTGCTGCACAATTGCGCCTGCCAAACTCGGCCGCGGTTGTAAACATTCAGGCGTGGCAGCCAGATAGGTTGGTCCCCGTACGACACTGACAACGGACTGGGTATATCTGCTTCCCGTTCTTCTCAGCTGAGTGCTACTGATTCCAGCTTTGACGGCTACACTCTACTCAACTGGAGCAGTAAGTTTAACCTCAACTCATGGCACTTTGTGAAACTGTTGAGAACTAGAGCTCAGTTGTTTGGCATGCCACCACTGTCCATCCAGCACTATGGACGGCACTGCCTACATCTGGCTCTAATTAGTCCACGGTTGTGTTCAGCCGAATGACCTCTGCCGGGAACACTCAGAATCAGGTTCTGAGTTATTGCAACATAGGAGCGTTTCACTGCTTTCAAGGCTTCTCAGGAAGAAATCCGGAATCTTGCTGCCGGCACGCCTCCGGTTGTTCCGGATGAACATCTCCTTGTAAATCCCCCGTGGTTTCTTGTACACCCATGAAATTTGGCCACTTTATGTAGTTTGCATTGCTGCACAATTGCGCCTGCCTAGCTCTGCCGGTGTTGCAAACATTCAGGCGTGGCAGCCAGATAGGCTGGTCCGGTAGGACACGGCCAGCGGACTTGGTATTTCGGCTTCCCGTTCTTCTCACTTATGTGCTACTGATTCCAGCTTTGACGGCTACACTGTACTCAACCGGAGGAGTCAGTTGAACCTCAACTCATGGCACTTTGTGAAACTGTTGAGAACTAGAGCTCAGTTGTTTGGCATGCCACCACTGTCCATCCAGCACTATGGACGGCACTGCCTACATCTGGCTCTAATTAGTCCACGGTTGTGTTCAGCCGAATGACCTCTGCCGGGAACACTCAGAATGAGGTTCTGAGTTATTATAACATATTAGCGTTTCACTGCTTTCAAGGCTTCTCAGGAAGAATTCCGGAATCTTGCTGCCGGCAGGCCTCCGGCTGTTCCGGATGAACATCTCCTTGTAAATCCCCCGTGGTTTCTTGTACACCCGAGAAATTTGGCCAGGTTATGCAGTTTGCATTGTTGCACAATTGCGCCTGCCTAGGTCGGCCGCGGTTGCAAACATTCAGGCGTGGCAGCCAGATAGGCTGGTCCCCGTTGGACACTGCCAGCGGACTGGGTATATCTGCTTCCCGTTCTTCTCAGCTGAGTGCTACTGATTCCAGCTTTGACGGCTACACTCTACTCAACCGGAGCAGTAAGATGAACCTCAACTCATGGCACTTTGTGAAACTGTTGAGAACTAGAGCTCAGTTGTTTGGCACTCCACCACTGTCCATCCAGCACTATGGATGGCACTGCCTACATCTGGCTCTAATTAGTCCACGGTTGTGTTCAGCCGAATGACCTCTGCCGAGAACACTCAGAATGAGGTTCTGAGTTATTGCAACATAGGAGCGTTTCACTGCTTTCAAGGCTTCTCAGGAAGAACTCCGGGATCTTGCTGACGGCAGGCCTCGGGCTGTTCCGGGTGAACATCTCCTTGTAAATCCCCCGTGGTTTCTTGTACACCGGTGAAATTTGGTCAGCTTATGCAATTTGCATTGCTGCACAATTGCGCCTGCCTACCTCGGCTGCGGTTCCAAACATTCAGGCGTGGCAGCCAGATAGGCTGGTCCCCATGGGACACTGCCAGCGGACTGGGTATATCGGCTTCCCGTTCTTCTCACCTGAGTGCTACTGATTCCAGCTTTCACGGCTACACTCTACTCAACCGGAGCAGTAAGTTGAACCTCAACTCATGGCACTTTGTGAAACTGTTCAAAACTAGAGCTCAGCTGTTTGGCACGCCACCACTGTCCATCCAGCACTATGGACGGCACTGCCTACATCTGGCTCTAATTAGTCCACGGTTGTGTTCAGCCGAATGACCTCTGCCAGGAACACTCAGAATGAGGTTCTGAGTTATTGCAACATATTAGCGTTTCACTGCTTTCAAGGCTTCTCAGGAAGAATTCCGAAATCTTGCGGCCGGCTGGCCTCCGGCTGTTCTGGGTGAACATCTCCTTGTAAATCCCCCGTGGTTTCTTGTACACCCGTGAAATTTGGCCAGGTTATGCACTATGCATTGTTGCACAATTGCGCCTTCCTAGCTCGGCCGCGGTTGCAAACATTCAGGCGTGGCAGCCAGATAGGCTGGTCCCCGTAGGACAATGCCTGCCCACTGGGTATATCTGCTTCCCGTTCTTCTCAGCTGAGTGCTACTGATTCCAGCTTTGACGGCTACACTCTACTCAACCGGAGCAGTAAGTTGAACTTCAACTCATGGCACTTTGTGAAACTGTTGAGAACTAGAGCTCAGTTGTTTGGCACGCCACCACTGTCCATCCAGCACTATGGACGGCACTGCCTACATCTGGCACTAATTAGTCCACGGTATGTTCAGCCGAATGACCTCTGCCGGGAACACTCAGAATGAGGTTCTGAGTTATTGCAACATAGGAGCGTTTCACTGCTTTCAATGCTTCTCAGGAAGAATTGCGGAATCTTGCTGCCGGCAGGCCTCCGGCTGTTCCGGATGAACATCTCCTTGTAAATCCCCCGTGTTGTCTTGTACACCCGAAAAATTTGGCCAGGTTATGCAGTTTGCATTGTTGCACAATTGCGCCTGCCTAGGTCGGCCGCGGTTGCAAACATTCAGGCGTGGCAGCCAGATAGGCTGGTCCCCATTGGACACTGCCAGCGGACTGGGTATATCTGCTTCCCGTACTTCTCAGCTGAGTGCTACTGATTCCAGCTTTGACGGCTACACTCTACTCAACCGGAGCAGTAAGATGAACCTCAACTCATGGCATTTTGTGAAACTGTTGAGAACTAGAGCTCAGTTGTTTGGCACGCCACCACTGTCCATCCAGCACTATGGACGGCACTGCCTACATCTGGCTCTAATTAGTCCACGGTTGTGTTCAGCCGAATGACCTCTGCCGAGAACACTCAGAATGAGGTTCTGAGTTATTGCAACATAGGAGCGTTTCACTGCTTTCAAGGCTTCTCAGGAAGAACTCCGGGATCTTGCTGACGGCAGGCCTCCGGCTGTTCCAGGTGAACATCTCCTTGTAAATCCCCCGTGGTTTCTTGTACACCGGTGAAATTTGGTCAGCTTATGCAATTTGCATTGCTGCACAATTGCGCCTGCCTACCTCGGCTGCGATTCCAAACATTCAGGCGTGGCAGCCAGATAGGCTGGTCCCCGTAGGACACTGCCAGCGGACTTGGTATATCGGCTTCCCGTTCTTCTCACCTGAGTGCTACTGATTCCAGCTTTCACGGCTACACTCTACTCAACCGGAGCAGTAAGTTGAACCTCAACTCATGGCACTTTGTGAAACTGTGGAGAACTAGAGCTCAGTTGTTTGGCACGCCACCACTGTCCATCCAGCACTATGGACGGCACTGCCTACATCTGGCTCTAATTAGTCCACGGTTGTGTTCAGCCGAATGACCTCTGCCAGGAACACTCAGAATGAGGTTCTGAGTTATTGCAACATATTAGCGTTTCACTGCTTTCAAGGCTTCTCAGGAAGAATTCCGAAATCTTGCGGCCGGCTGGCCTCCGGCAGTTCCGGGTGAACATCTCCTTGTAAATCCCCCGTGGTTTCTTGTACACCCGTGAAATTTGGTCAGGTTATGCAGTTTGCATTGCTGCACAATTGCGCCTGCCAAGCTCGGCCGCGCTTGTAAACATTCAGGCGTGGCAGCCAGATAGGTTGGTCCCCGTAGGACACTGCCAGCGGACTGGGTATATCTGCTTCCCGTTCTTCTCACCTGAGTGCTACTGATTCCAGCTTTGACGGCTACACTCTACTCAACCGGAGCAGTAAGTTGTACCTAAACTCATGGCACTTTGTGAAACTGTGGAGAACTAGAGCTCAGTTGTTTGTCACGCCAGCACTGTCCATCCAGCACTATGGATGGCACTGCCTACATATGGCTCTAATTAGTCCACGGTTGTGTTCAGCCGAATGACCTCTGCCGGGAACACTCAGAATGAGGTTCTGAGTTATTGCAACATAGGAGCGTTTCACTGCTTTCAAGGCTTCTCAGGAGGAATTCCGGTATCTTGCTGCCGGCAGGCCTCCGGCTGATCTGGGTGAACATCTCCGTGTAAATCCCCCGTGATTTCTTGTACAACCGTGAAATTTGGCCAGGTTATGCATTTTGCATTGCTGCACAATTGCGCCTGCCTAGCTCAGCCGCGGTTGCAAACATTCAGGCGTGGCAGCCAGAAAGGCTGGTCCCCGTAGGACACTACCAGCGGACTGGGTATATCTGCTTCCCATTCTTCTCACCTGAGTGCTACTGATTCCAGATTTGATGGCTACACTCTACTCAACCGAAGCAGTAAGTTGAACCTCAACTTAAGGCACTTTGTGAAACTGTTGAGAACTATAGCTCAGTTGTTTGGCTCGCCACCACTGTCCATCCAGCACTATGGACGGCACTGCCTACATCTGGCTCTAATTAGTCCACGGTTGTGTTCAGCCGAATGACCTCTGCCGGGAACACTCAGAATGAGGTTCTGAGTTATTGTAACATAGGAGCGTTTCACTGCTTTCAAGGCTTCTCAGGAAGAATTCCGGAATCTTGCTGCCGGCAGGTCTCTGGCTGATCCAGGTGAACATCTCCTTGTAAATCCCCCGTGGTTTCTTGTACAACCCTGAAATTTGGCCAGGTTATGCAGTTTGCATTGCTGCACAATTGCGCCTGCCTAGCTCGGCTGCGGTTGCAATCATTCAGGCGTGGTAGCCAGATAGGCTGGTCCCCGTAGGATACTGCCAGCAGACTGGGTATATCTGGTTCCCGTTCTTCTCACCTGAGTGCTACTGATTCCAGCTTTGACGGCTACACTCTACTCAACCGGAGCAGTAAGTTGAACCTCAACTCATGGCATTTTGTGAAACTGTTGAGAACTAGAGCTCAGTTGTTTAGCACGCCACCACTGTCCATCCAGCACTATGGACGGCACTGCCTACATCTGGCTCTAATTAGTCCACGGTTGTGTTCAGCCGAATGAGCTCTGCCGGAATCACTCAGAATGAGGTTCTGAGTTATTGCAACATAGGAGCATTTCACTGCTTTCAAAGCTTCTCAGGAAGAATTCCGGAATCTTGTTGCCGGCAGGCTTCCGGCTGTTGCGGGTGAACATCTCCTTGTAAATCCACCGTAGTTTCTTGTACACCCGTGAAATTTGGCCAGGTTATGCAGTTTGCATTGCTGAACAATTGTGCCTGCCTAGCTCAGCCTCGGTTGCAAACATTCCGGCGTTTCAGCCACATAGGCTGGTCCCCGTAGGACACTGCCAGCAGACTTGGTATATCTGCTTCCTGTTCTTCTCACGTGAGTGCTACTGATTCCAGCTTTGACGGCTACACTCTACTCAACCAGAGCAGTAAGTTGAACCTCAACTTATGGCATTTTTTTAAACTGTTGAGAACTAGAGCTCAGTTGTTTGGCACGCCACCACTGTCCATCCAGCACTATGGACGGCACTGAATACATCTGACTCTAATTAGTCCACGGTTGTGTTCAACCGAATGACCTCTGCCGGGAACACTTAGAATGACCTTCTGAGTTATTGCAACACAGGAGCGTTTCACTGCTTTCAAGGCTTCTCAGGAAGAATTCCGGAATCTTGCTGCCGGCAGGCCTCCGGCTGTTACGGGTGAACATCTCCTTGTAAATCCCCCGTGGTTTCTTGTACACCCGTGAAATTTGGCCAGGTTATGCAGTTTGCATTGCTGCAAAATTCCGCCTGCCTAGATTTGCCCCGGTTGCAAACATTCAGGCGTGGCAGCCAGATAGGCTGGTCCCCGTAGGACACTGCCAGAGGACTGGGTATATCTGCTTCCCGTTCTTCTCACCTGAGTGCTACTGATTCCAGCTTTGACGGCTACACTCTACTCAACGGGACCAGTAAGTTGAACCTCAACTCATGGCACTTTGTGAAACTATTGAGAACTAGAGCTCAGTTGTTTGGCACGCCACCACTGTCCATCCAGCACTATGGACGGCACTGAATATATCTGTCTCTAATTAGTCCATGGTTGTGTTCAGCCGAATGACCTCTGCCGGGAACACTTAGAATGACGTTCTGAGTTATTGCAACACAGGAGCGTTTCACTGCTTTCAAGGCTTCTCAGGAAGAATTCCGGAATCTTGCTGCCGGCAGGCCTCCGGCAGTTCCGGGTGAACATCTTGTAAATCCCCCGTGGTTTCTTGTACACCCGTGAAATTTGGCATGGTTTTGCAGTTTGCATTGCTGCAAAATTCCACCTGCCTAGCTCTGCCGCGGTTGCAAACATTCAGGCGTGGCAGCCAGATAGGCTGGTCCCCGTAGGACACTGCCAGCGGACTGGGTATATCTGCTTCCCGTTCTTCTCACCTCAGTGATACTGATTCCAGCATTGACGGCTACACTCTACTCAATTGGAGCAGTAAGTTGAACCTAAACTCATGGCACTTTGTGAAACTGTTGAGAACTAGAGCTCAGTTGTTTGGCACACCACCACTGTCCATCCAGCACTATGGATGGCACTGCATACATCTGGCTCTAATTAGTCCACGGTTGTGTTCAGCGGAATGACCTCTGCCGGGAACACTCAGAATGAGGTTCTGAGTTATTGCAACATAGGAGCGTTTCACTGCTTTCAAGGCTTCTCAGGAAGAATTCCGGAATCTTGCTGCCGGCAGGCCTCCGGCTGTTCAGGGTGAACATCTCCTTGTAAATCCCCCGTGGTTTCTTGTACAACCGTGAAATTTTTCCAGGTTATGCAGTTTGAATTGCTGCACAATTGCGCCTACCTAGCTCTGCCGCAGATGAAAACATTCAGACGTGGGAGCCAGATAGGCTGGTCCCCGTAGGACACTGCCAGAGGATTGGGTATATCTGCTTCCCGTTCTTCTCACCTGAGTGCTACTGATTCCAGCTTTGAGGGCTACACTCTACTCAACCGGAGCAGTAAGTTGAACCTCAACTCATGGCACTTTGTGAAACTGTTGAGAACTAGAGCTCAGTTGTTTGGCACGCCACCACAGTCCATCCAGCACTATGGACGGCACTGCCTACATCTGGCTCTAATTAGTCCACGGTTGTGTTCAGCCGAATGACCTCTGCCGGGAACACTCAGAATGAGGTTCTGAGTTATTGCAACATAGGAGCGTTTCACTGCTTTCAAGGCTTCTCAGGAAGAATTCCGGAATCTTGCTGCCGGCAGGCCTCCGGCAGTTCCGGGTGAACATCTCCTTGGAAATCCCCCGTGGTTTCTTGTACACCCGTGAAATTTGGCCAGGTTATGCAATTTGCATTGCTGCACAATTGCGTCTGCCTAGCTCGTCCGCGGTGGCAAACATTCAGGCGTGGCAGCCAGATAGGCTGGTTCCGGTAGGACACTGCCAGCGGACTGGGTATATCTGCTTCCCGTTCTTCTCACCTGAGTGCTACTGATTCCAGATTTGACGGCTACACTCTACTCAACTGGAGCAGTAAGTTGAACCTCAACTCATGGCACTTTGTGAAACTGTGGAGAACTAGAGCTCAGTTGTTTGGCACGCCACCTGTGTCCATCCAGCACTATGGACGGCACTGCCTACATCTGGCTCTAATTAGTCCACGGTTGTGTTCAGCCGAATGACCTCTGCCGGGAACACTCAGAATGAGGTTCTGAGTTATTGCAACATACGAGCGTTTCACTGCTTTCAAGGCTTCTCAGGAAGAATGGCGGAATCTTGCTGGCGGCAGGCCTCCGGCAGTTCCGTGTGAACATCTCCTTGTAAATCCCCCGTGGTTTCTTGTACACCCATGAAATTTGGCCAGGTTATGCAGTTTGCATTGCTGCACAATTGCGCCTGCCTAGCTCGGCCACGGTTGCAATCATTCAGGCGTGGCAGCCAGATAGGCTCGTCCCCGTAGGACACTACCAGCGGACTGGGTATATCTGGTTCCCGTTCTTCTCACCTGAGTGCTACTGTTTCCAGATTTGACGGCTACACTCTACTCAACCGGAGAAGTAAGTTGAACCTCAACTCATGGCACTTTGTGAAAATGTGGAGAACTAGAGCTCAGTTGTTTGGCACGCCACGACTGTCCATCCAGCACTATGGGCGGCACTGCCTACATCTGGCTCTAATTAGTCCACGGTTGTGTTCAGCCGAATGACCTCTGCCGGGAACACTCAGAATGAGGTTCTGAGTTATTGCAACATAGGAGTGTTTCACTGCTTTCAAGCCTTCTCAGGAAGAATTCCGGAATCTTGTTGCCGGCAGGCCTCCGGCTGTTCCGGGTGAACATCGCCTGGTAAATCCCCCGTGGTTTCTTGTACACCCGTGAAATTTGGCCAGGTTATGCTGTTTGCATTGCTGCACAATTGCGCCTGCCTAGCTCAGCCACGGTTGCAAACATTCAGGCGTGGCAGCCAGATAGACTGGTCCCCATAGGAC
The DNA here is from genome assembly GCF_024711535.1 of Dipodomys merriami. Lineage (NCBI taxonomy): Eukaryota > Metazoa > Chordata > Mammalia > Rodentia > Heteromyidae > Dipodomys > Dipodomys merriami. Next base: position 146,106 of record NW_027206105.1, read on the forward strand.
ACTGCCAGCGGACTGAGTATTTCTGCTTCGCGTTCTTCTCAGCTGAGTGCTACTGATTCCAGGTTTGACGGCTACAATTTACTCAACCGGAGCAGTCAGTTGAACCTCAACTTATGGCACTTTGTGAAACTGTTGAGAACTAGAGCTCAGTTGTTTGGCACGCCACCACTGTCCATCCAGCACTATGGACGGCACTGCCTACATCTGACTCAAATTAGTCCCCGGTTGTGTTCAGCCGAATGACCTCTGCCGGGAACACTTAGAATGACGTTCTGAGTTATTGCCACACAGGAGCGTTTCACTGCTTTCAAGGCTTCTCAGGAAGAATTCCGGAATATTGTTGCCGGCAGGCCTCCGGCTGTTCCGGGTGAACATCTCCTTGTAAATCCCCCGTGGTTTCTTGTACACGCCTGATATTTGGCCAGATTATGCAGTTTGCATTGCTGCAAAATTCCGCCTGCCTAGCTCTGCCTCTGTTGCAAACATTCAGGCAGGCAGCCAGATACACTGGTCCCCGTAGGACACTGCCAGCAGATTTGATATATCTGCTTCGCGTTCTTCTCACCTGAGTGCTACTGATTCCAGCTTTGACTGCTACGCTCTACTCAACCGGAGCAGTAAGTTGAACTTAAACTTTTGGCACTTTGAAACTGTTGAGAACTAGAGCTCAGTTGTTTGGCACGCCACCACTGTCCATCCAGCACTATGGACGGCACTGCCTACATCTGGCTCTAATTAGTCCACCGTTGTGTTCAGCCGAATGACCTCTGCCGGGAACACTCAGAATGAGGTTCTGAGTAATTGCGACATAGGAGCGTTTCACTGCTTTCAAGGCTTCTCAGGAAGAATTCAGGAATCTTGTTGCCGGCAGGCCTCCGGCTGTTCAGGGTGAACATCTCCTTGTAAATCCCCCGTGGTTTCTTGTACACCCGTGAAATTTGGCCAGGTTATGCAGTTTGAATTGCTGCACAATTGCGCCTACCTAGCTCTGCCGCGGATGCAAACATTCAGACGTGACAGCCAGATAGACTGGTCCCCGTAGGACACAGCCAGCGGACTGGGTATATCTGCTTCCCATTCTTCTCACCTGAGTGCTACTGACTCCAGCTTTGACGGCTACACTCTACTCAACCGGAGAAATAAATTGAACATCAACTCATAGCATTTTGTGAAACTGTTGAGAACTAGAGCTCAGTTGTTTGGCACGCCACCACTATCAATCCAGCACTATGGTCGGCACTGCATACATCTGGCTCTAATTAGTCCACGGTTGTGTTCAGCCGAATGATCTCTGCCGGGAACACTCAGAATGAGGTTCTGAGTTATTGCAACATAGGAGCGTTTCACTGCTTTCAAGGCTTCTCAGGAAGAATTCCGGAATCTTGCTGCCAGCAGGCCTCAGGCAGTTCCAGGTGAACCTCTCCTTGTAAATCCCCCGTGGTTTCTTGTACACCCGTGAAATTTGGCCAGGTTATGCACTTTCCATTGCTGCACAATTGCGCCTGCCTAGCTCGTCCGCGGTGGCAAACATTCAGGCGTGGCAGCCAGATTGCTGGTCCCCGTAGGACACTGCCAGCAGACTGGGTATATCTACTTCCCGTTCTTCTCACCTGAGTGATATTGATTCCAGCTTTGATGGCTACACTCTACTCAACCGGAGCAGTAAGTTGAACCTCAACTTATGGCACTTTGTGAAAGTGTTGAGAACTAGAGCTCAGTTGTTTGACACGCCACCAGTGTCCATCCAGCACTATGGACGGCACTGCCTACATCTGGCTCTAATTAGTCCACGGTTGTGTTCAGCCAAATGACCTCTGCCGGAAACACTCAGAATTAGGTTCTGAGTTATTTCAACATAGGAGCATTTCACTGCTTTCAAGGCTTTTCAGGAAGAATTCCGGAAGCTTGCTGCCGGCAGGCCTCCGGCTGATCTGGGTGAACATCTCCTTGTAAATCCCCCGTGGTTTCTTGTACACTCGTGAAATTTGGCCAGGTTATGCAGTTTGCCTTGCTGCACAATTGCGCCTGCCTAGCTCGGCCGCGGTTGCGAACATTCAGGCGTGGCATCCATATAGGCTGGTCCCCGTAGGACACTGCCAGCGGACTGGGTATATCTGCTTCCCGTTCTTCTCACCTGAGTGCTACTGATTCCAGCTTTGACGGCTACAATCTACTCATCCGGAGCAGTAAGTTGAACCTCAACTCATGGCACTTTGTGAAACTGTTGAGAACTAGAGCTCAGTTGTTTGGCACGCCACCACAGTCCATCCAGCACTATGGACGGCACTGCCTACATCTGGATCTAATTAGTCCACGGTTGTGTTCAGCCGAATGACCTCTGCCGGGAACACTCAGAATGAGGTTCTGAGTTATTGCAACATAGGGGCGTTTCTCTGCTTTCAAGGCTTCTCAGGAAGAATTCCGGAATCTTGTTGCCGGCAGGCCTCCGGCTGTTCCGGGTGAACATCTCCTTGTAAATCCCCCGTGGTTTCTTGTACACCCGTGAAATTTGGCCAGGTTATGCAGTTGCATTGCTGCAAAATTCCGCCTGCCTAGCTCTGCCGCGGTTGCAAACATTCAGGCGTGTCAGCCAGATAAGCTGGTCCCCGTAGGACACTGCCAGCGGACTGGGTATATCTGCTTCCCGTTCTTCTCAGCTGAGTGCTACTGATTCCAGATTTGACGGCTACACTCTACGCAACCGGAGCAGTAAGTTGAACCTCAACTTAAGGCACTTTGTGAAACTGTTGAGAACTAGAGCTCAGTTGTTTGGCACGCCACCACTGCCCATCCAGCACTTTGGACGGCACTGCCTACATCTGGCTCTAATTAGTCCACGGTTGTGTTCAGCCGAATGACCTCTGCCGGGAACACTAAAAATGAGGTTCTGAGTTATGGCAACATAGGAGCGTTTCACTGCTTTCAAGGCTTCTCAGGAAGAATTCCGGATTCTTACTGCCGGCAGGCCTCCGGCTGTTCAGGGTGAACATCTGCATGTAAATCCCCCGTGGTTTCTTGTACACCCGTGAAATTTGGCCAGGTTATGCAGTTTGAATTGCTGCACAATTGCGCCTACCTAGCTCTGCCGCGCATGCAAACATTCAGACGTGGCAGCCAGATAGACTGGTCCCCATAGGACACTGCCAGCGGACTGGGTATATCTGCTTCCCGTTCTTCTTACCTGAGTGTTACTGATTCCAGCTTTCACGGCTACACTCTACTCAACCGGAGCAGTAAGTTCAACCTCAACTCATGGCACTTTGTGAAACTGTGGAGAACTAGAGCTCAGTTGTTTGGCAAGCCACCACTCTCGATCCAGCACTATGGACGGCACTGCCTACATCTGGCTCTAATTAGTCCACGGTTGTGTTCAGCCGAATGACCTCTGCCGGGAACACTCCGAATAAGGTGCTGAGTTATTGCAACATAGGAGCGTTTCACCGCTTTCAAAGCTTCTCAGGATGAATTCCGGAATCTTGATGCCGGCAGGCCTCCGGCTGTTCCGGGTGAACATCTCCTTGTAAATCCCCCGTGGTTTTTTGTACACCCCTGAAATTTGGCCAGATTATGCAGTTTGCATTGCTGCACAATTGCGCATGACGACCTCGGCGGCGGTTGCAAACATTCAGGCGTGGCAGCCAGATAGGCTGGTCCCCGTAGGACACTGCCAGCGGACTGGGTATATCTGCTTCCCATTCTTCACACCTGAGTGCTACTGATTCCAGCTTTGACGGCTACACTCTACTCAACTGGAGCAGTAAGTTGAACCTAAACTTTTGGCACTTTGAAACTGTTGAGAACTAGAGCTCAGTTGTTTGGCACGCCACCAATGTCCATCCAGCACTTGGACGGCACTGCCTACATCTGGCACTAATTAGTCCACGGTTGTGTTCAGCCGAATGACCTCTGCCGGGAACACTTAGAATGACGTTCTGAGTTATTGCAACATAGGAGCGTTTCACTGCTTTCAAGGCTTCTCAGGAAGAATTCCGGAATCTTGTTGCCGGCAGGCCTCCGGCTGTTCCGGGTGAACATCTCCTTGTAAATCCCCCGTGGTTTCTTGTACACCCCTGAAATTTGGCCAGGTTATGCAGTTGCATTGCTGCAAAATTCCACGTGCCTAGCTCTGCCGTGGTTGCAAACATTCAGGCGTGTCAGCCAGATAGGATGGTCCCCGTAGGACACTGCCAGCGGACTGGGTATATCTGGTTCCCGTTCTTCTCACCTGAGTGCTACTGATTCCAGATTTGACGGCTACACTCTACTCAACCGGAGCAGTAAGTTGAACCTCAACTTAAGGCACTTTGTGAAACTGTGGAGAACTAGAGCTCAGTTGTTTGGCAAGCCACCACTGCCCATCCAGCACTATGGACGGCACTGCCTACATCTGGCTCTAATTAGTCCACGGTTGTGTTCAGCCGAATGACCTCTGCCGGGAACACTCAGAATGAGGTTCTGAGTTATTGCAACATAGGAGCGTTTCACTGCTTTCAAGGCTTCTCAGGAAGAATTCCGGATTCTTACTGCCGGCAGGCCTCCGGCTGTTCAGGGTTATCATCTCCTTGTAAATCCCCCGTGGTTTCTTGTACACCCGTGAAATTTGGCCAGGTTATGCAGTTTGAATTTCTGCACAATTGCGCCTACCTAGCTCTGCCGCGGATGCAAACATTCAGACGTGGCAGCCAGATAGACTGGTCCCCATAGGACACTGCCAGCGGACTAGGTATATCTGCTTCCCGTTCTAATCACCTGAGTGTTACTGATTCCAGCTTTCTCGGCTACACTCTACTCCACCGGAGCAGTAAGTTGAACCTCAACTCATGGCACTTTGTGAAACTGTGGAGAACTAGAGCTGAGTTGTTTGGCACGCCACCACTGTCCATCCAGCACTATGGACGGCACTGCCTACATCTGGCTCTAATTAGTCCACGGTTGTGTTCAGCCGAATGACCTCTGCCGGGAACACTCCGAATAAGGTCCTGAGTTATTGCAACATAGGAGCGTTTCACCGCTTACAAAGCTTCTCAGGAAGAATTCCGGAATCTTGCTGCCGGCAGGCCTCCGTCTGTTCCGGATGAACATCTCCTTGTAAATCCCCCGTGGTTCCTTGTACACCCGTGAAATTTGGCCAGGTTATGCAGATTTCATTGCTGCACAATGGCGACTGCCTAGCTCGGCCGCGGTTGCAAACGTTCAGGCGTGGCAGCCAGATAGGCTGGTCCCCGTAGGACACTACCAGCGGGCTGGGTATATCTGCTTCCAGTTCTACTCACCTGAGTGATACTGATTCCAGCTTTGACGGCTACACTCTACTCAACCGGAGAAGTAAATTGAACATCAACTCATGGCATTTTTTGAAACTGTTGAGAACTAGAGCTCAGTTGTTAGGCACGCCACCACTGTCAATCCAGCACTATGGTCGGCACTGCCTACATATGGCTCTAATTAGTCCACGGTTGTGTTCAGCCGAATGATCTCTGCCGGAAACACTCAGAATGAGGTTCTGAGTTATTGCAACATAGGAGCGTTTCACTGCTTTCAAGGCTTCTCAGGAAGAATTCCGGAATCTTTCTGCCGGCAGTCCTCCGGCAGTTCCGGGTGAACATCTCCTTGGAAATCCCCCGTGGTTTCTTGCACACCCTTGAAATTTGGCCAGGTTATGCAGTTTCCATTGCTACACAATTGCGCCTGCCTAGCTCGTCCGCGTTGGCAAACATTCAGGCGTGGCAGCCAGATAGGCTGGTCCCCGTAGGACACTGCCAACGGACTGGGTATATCTGCTTCCCGTTCTTCTCACCTGAGTGATACTGATTCCAGCTTTGACAGCTACACTCTACTCAACCGGAGCAGTAAGTTGAACCTCAACTTATGGCACTTTGTGAAAGTGTTGAGAACTAGAGCTCAGTTGTTTGGCACGCCACCACTGTCCATCCAGCACTATGGACGGCACTGCCTACATCTGGCTCTAATTAGTCCACGGTTGTGTTCAGCCGAATGACCTCTGCCAGGAACACTCAGAATTAGGTTCTGAGTTATTGCAACATAGGAGCATTTCACTGCTTTCAAGGTTTCTCAGGAAGAATTCCGGAATCTTGCTGCCGGCAGGCCTCCGGCTGATCTGGGTGAATATCTCCTTGTAAATCCCCCGTGGTTTCTTGTACACCCGTGAAATTTGGCCAGGTTATGCAGTTTGCATTGCTGCACAATTTCGCCTGCCTAGCTCGGCCGCGGTTGCGAACTTTCAGGCGTGGCAACCATATAGGCTGGTCCCAGTAGGACACTGCCAGCGGACTGGGTATATCTGCTTCCCGTTCTTCTCACCTGAGTGCTACTGATTCCAGCTTTGACGGCTACAATCTACTCATCCGGAGCAGTAAGTTGAACCTCAACTCATGACACTTTGTGAAACTGTTGAGAACTAGAGCTCAGTTGTTTGGCACGCCACCACTGTCCATCCAGCACTATGGACGGCACTGCCTACATCTGGATCTTATTAGTCCACGGTTTTGTTCAGCCGAATGATCTCTGCCAGGAACACTCAGAATGAGGTTCTGAGTTATTGCAACATAGGGGCGTTTCTCTGCTTTCAAGGCTTCTCAGGAAGAATTCCGGAATCTTGCTGTCGGCAGTCCTCCGACTGTTCCGGGTGAACATCTCCTTGTAAATCCCCCATGGTTTCTTGTACACCCGTGAAATTTGGCCAGGTTATGCAGTTTGCATTGCTGCACAATTGCGCCTGCCTAGCTCGGCCGCGGTTGCAAACATTCAGGCTTGGCAGCCAGATAGGCTGGGCCCCGTAGGACACTGCCAACGGACTGGGTATATCTGCTTCCCGTTCTTCTCAGCTGAGTGCTACTGATTCCAGCTCTGACGGCTACACTCTACTCAACCAGAGCAGTAAGTTGAACCTCAATTCATGGCACTTTGTGAAACTGTTGAGAACTAGAGCTCAATTGTTTGGCACGCCACCACTGTCCATCCAGCACTATGGACGGCACTGCCTACATCTGGCTCTAATTAATACACGGTTGTGTTCAGCCTAATGACATCTGCCGGGAACACTCAGAATGAGGTTCTGAGTTATTTCAACATAGGAGTGTTTCATTGCTTTCAAGGCTTCTCAGGAAGAATTCCGGAATCTTGTTGCCGGCAGGCCTCCGGCTGTTCCAGGTGAACATCTACTTGTAAATCCCCCGTGGTTTCTTGTACACCCGTGAAATTTGGCCAGGTTATGCAGTTTGCGTTGCTGCACAATTGCGCCTGCGTAGCTCTGCCGCGGTTGCAAACATTCAGGCGTGGCAGCCAGATAGGCTGGTCCCCGTAGGACACTGCCAGCGGACTGGGTATATCTGCTTCCCGTTCTTCTCAGCTGAGTGCTACTGATTCCAGCTTTGACGACTACACTCTACTAAACCGGAGCAGTAAGTTGAACCTCAACTTATGGCACTTTGTGAAACTGTTGAGAACTAGAGCTCAGTTGTTTGGCAAGCCACCACTCTCCATCCAGCCCTATGGACAGCACTGCCTACATCTGGCTCTAATTAGTCCACGGTTGTGTTCAGCCGAATGACCTCTGCCGGGAACACTCAGAATGAGTTTCTGAGTTATTGGAATATAGGAGCGTTTCACTGCTTTCAAGGCTTCTCAGGAAGAATTCCGGAATCTTGCTGCCGGCAGGCCTCCGGCTGTTCCGGGTGAACATCTCCTTGTAAATCCCCCGTGGTTTTTTGTACACCCCTGAAATTTGGCCAGCTTATGCAGTTTGCATTGCTGCAAAATTCCGCCTGCCTAGCTCTGCCGCGGTTGCAAACATTCAGGCGTGTCAGCCAGATAGGCTGGTCCCCGTAGGACACTGCCAGCGGACTGGGTATATCTACTTCCCGTTCTTCTCAGCTGAGTGCTACTGATTCCAGATTTGACGGCTACACTCTACTCAACCGCAGCAGTAAGTTGAACCTCAACTTAAGGCACTTTGTGAAACTGTTGAGAACTAGAGCTCAGTTGTTTGGCACGCCACCACTGCCCATCCAGCACTATGGACGGCACTGCCTACATCTGGCTCTAATTAGTCCCCGGTTGTGTTCAGCCGAATGACCTCTGCCGGGAACACTAAAAATGAGGTTCTGAGTTATTGCAACATAGGAGCGTTTCACTGCTTTCAAGGCTTCTCAGGAAGAATTCCGGATTCTTACTGCCGGCAGGCCTCCGGCTGTTCAGGGTGAACATCTGCTTGTAAATCCCCCGTGGTTTCTTGTACACCCGTGAAATTTGGCCAGGTTATGCAGTTTGAATTGCTGCACAATTGCGCCTACCTAGCTCTGCCGCGCATGCAAACATTCAGACGTGGCAGCCAGATAGACTGGTCCCCATAGGACACTGCCAGCGGACTGGGTATATCTGCTTCCCGTTCTTCTTACCTGAGTGTTACTGATTCCAGCTTTCACGGCTACACTCTACTCAACCGGAGCAGTAAGTTGAACCTCAACTCATGGCACTTTGTGAAACTGTGGAGAACTAGAGCTCAGTTGTTTGGCAAGCCACCACTCTCGATCCAGCACTATGGACGGCACTGCCTACATCTGGCTCTAATTAGTCCACGGTTGTGTTCAGCCGAATGACCTCTGCCGGGAACACTCCGAATAAGGTGCTGAGTTATTGCAACATAGGAGCGTTTCACCGCTTTCAAAGCTTCTCAGGAAGAATTCCGGAATCTTGATGCCGGCAGGCCTCCGGCTGTTCAGGGTGAACATCTCCTTGTAAATCCCCCGTGGTTTCTTGTACACCCCTGAAATTTGGCCAGGTTATGCAGATTTCATTGCTGCACAATTGCGCCTGCCTAGCTCGGCCTTCATGCGTGGCAGCCAGATAGGCTGGTCCCCGTAGGACACTGCCAGCGGACTGGGTATATCTGCTTCCCGTTCTTCTCACCTGAGTGCTACTGATTCCAGCTTTGACGGCTACACTCTACTCAACCGGAGCAGTAAGTTAAACCTCAACTCATGGCACTTTGTGAAACTGTTGAGAACTAGAGCTCAGTTGTTTGGCACGCCACCACTGTCCATCCAGCACTATGGATGGCACTGCCTACATCTTGCTCTAATTAATACACGGTTGTGTTCAGCCGAATGACCTCTGCCGGGAACACTCAGAATGAGGTTCTGAGTTATTTCAACATAGGAGGGTTTCACTGCTTTCAAGGCTTTTCAGGAAGAATTCCGTAATCTTGTTGCTGGCAGGCCTCCGGCTGTTCCGGGTGAACATCTCCTTGTAAATCCCCCGTGGTTTCTTGTACACCCGTGAAATTTGGCCAGGTTATGCAGTTTGCGTTGCTGCACAATTGCGCCTGCGTAGCTCAGCCACGGTTGCAAACATTCAGGCGTGGCAGCCAGATAGGCTGGTCCCCGTAGGACACTGCCAGCGGACTGGGTATATCTGCTTCCCGTTCTTCTCACCTGAGTGCTACTGATTCCAGCTTTGACGGCTACACTCTACTCAACCGGAGAAGTAAGTTGAACCTCAACTTATGGCACTTTGTGAAACTGTTGAGAACTAGAGCTCAGTTGTTTGGCAAGCCACCACTCTGGATCCAGCCCTATGGACAGCACTGCCTACATCTGGCTCTAATTAGTCAACGGTTGTGTACAGCCGAATGACCTCTGCCGGAAACGCTCAGAATGAGGTTCTGAGTTATTGCAACATAGGAGCGTTTCACTGCTTTCAAGGCTTCTCAGGAAGAATTCCAGAATCTTGCTGCCGGAAGGCCTCCGGCTGTTCCGGGTGAACATCTCCTTGTAAATCCCCCGTGGTTTTTTGTACACCCCTGAAATTTGGCCAGATTATGCAGTTTGCATTGCTGCACAATTGCGCATGACGACCTCGGCGGCGGTTGCAAACATTCAGGCGTGGCAGCCAGATAGGCTGGTCCCCGTAGGACACTGCCAGCGGACTGGGTATATCTGCTTCAGATTCTTCACAGCTGAGTGCTACTGATTCCAGCTTTGACGGCTACACTCTACTCAACCGGAGCAGTAAGTTGAACCTAAACTTTTGGCACTTTGAAACTGTTGAGAACTAGAGCTCAGTTGTTTGGCACGCCACCACTGTCCATCCAGCACTTGGACGGCACTGCCTACATCTGGCACTAATTAGTCCACGGTTGTGTTCAACCGAATGACCTCTGCCGGGAACACTTAGAATGACGTTCTGAGTTATTGCAACATAGGAGCGTTTCACTGCTTTCAAGGCTTCTCAGGAAGAATTCCGGAATCTTGTTGCCGGCAGGCCTCCGGCTGTTCCGGGTGAACTTCTCCTTGTAAATCCCCCGTGGTTTCTTGTACACCCGTGAAATTTGGCCAGGTTATGCAGTTTGAATTGCTGCACAATTGCGCCTACCTAGCTCTGCCGCGGATGCAAACACTCAGACGTGGCAGCCAGATAGAATGGTCCCCATAGGACACTCCCAGCGGACTGGGTATCTCTGCTTCCCCTTCTTCTCACCTGAGTGTTACTGATTCAAGCTTTCACGGCTACACTCTACTCAACCGGAGCAGTAAGTTGAACCTCAACTGATGGCACTTTGTGAAACTGTGGAGAACTAGAGCTCAGTTGTTTGGCACGCCACCACTGTCCATCCAGCACTATGGACGGCACTGCCTACATCTGGCTCTAATTAGTCCACGGTTGTGTTCAGCCGAATGACCTCTGCCGGGAACACTCCGAATAAGGTCCTGAGTTATTGCAACATAGGAGCGTTTCACCGCTTTCAAAGCTTCTCAGGAAGAATTCCGGAATCTTGCTGCCTGCAGGCCTCCGGCTGTTCCGGGTGAACATCCTCTTGGAAATCCCCCGTGGTTTCTTGTACACCCGTGAAATTTGGCCAGGTTATGCAGTTTGCATTGCTGCACAATTGCGCCTGCCTAGCTCTGCCGAGGTTGCGAACATTCAGGCGTGGCAGCCAGATAGGCTGGTCCCCGTAGGACACTGCCAGCGGACTGGGTATATCTGCTTCCAGTTCTACTCACCTGAGTGATACTGATTCCAGCTTTGACGGCTACACTCTACTCAACCGGAGAAGTAAATTGAACATCAACTCATGGCATTTTTTGAAACTGTTGAGAACTAGAGCTCAGTTGTTTGGCACGCCACCACTGTCAATCCAGCACTATGGTCGGCACTGCCTACATCTGGCTCTAATTAGTCCACGGTTGTGTTCAGACGAATGATCTCTGCCGGGAACACTCAGAATGAGGTTCTGAGTTATTGCAACATAGGAGCGTTTCACTGCTTTCAAGGCTTCTCAGGAAAAATTCCGGAATCTTGCTGCCTGCAGGCCTCCGGCTGTTCCGGGTGAACATCCTCTTGGAAATCCCCCGTGGTTTCTTGTACACCCGTGAAATTTGGCCAGGTTATGCAGTTTGCATTGCTGCACAATTGCGCCTGCCTAGCTCTGCCGAGGTTGCGAACATTCAGGCGTGGCAGCCAGATAGGCTGGTCCCCGTAGGACACTGCCAGCGGACTGGGTATATCTGCTTCCCATTCTTCACACCTGAGTGATACTGATTCCAGCTTTGACGGCTACACTCTACTCAACCGGAGCAGTAAGTTGAACCTAAACTTTTGGCACTTTGAAACTGTTGAGAACTAGAGCTCAGTTGTTTGGCACGCCACCACTGTCCATCCAGCACTTGGACGGCACTGCCTACATCTGGCACTAATTAGTCCACGGTTGTGTTCAGCCGAATGACCTCTGCCGGGAACACTTAGAATGACGTTCTGAGTTATTGCAACATAGGAGCGTTTCACTGCTTTCAAGGCTTCTCAGGAAGAATTCCGGAATCTTGTTGGCGGCAGGCCTCCGGCTGTTCCGGGTGAACATCTCCTTGTAAATCCCCCGTGGTTTCTTGTACACCCCTGAAATTTGGCCAGGTTATGCAGTTGCATTGCTGCAAAATTCCGCCTGCCTAGCTCTGCCGCGGTTGCAAACATTCAGGCGTGTCAGCCAGATAGGATGGTCCCCGTAGGACACTGCCAGCGGACTGGGTATATCTGGTTCCCGTTCTTCTCACCTGAGTGCTACTGATTCCAGATTTGACGGCTACACTCTACTCAACCGGAGCAGTAAGTTGAACCTCAACTTAAAGCACTTTGTGAAACTGTGGAGAACTAGAGCTCAGTTGTTTGGCAAGCCACCACTGCCCATCCAGCACTATGGACGGCACTGCCTACATCTGGCTCTAATTAGTCCACGGTTGTGTTCAGCCGAATGACCTCTGCCGGGAACACTCAGAATGAGGTTCTGAGTTATTGCAACATAGGAGCGTTTCACTGCTTTCAAGGCTTCTCAGGAAGAATTCCGGATTCTTACTCCCGGCAGGCCTCCGGCTGTTCAGGGTTATCATCTCCTTGTAAATCCCCCGTGGTTTCTTGTACACCCGTGAAATTTGGCCAGGTTATGCAGTTTGAATTTCTGCACAATTGCGCCTACCTAGCTCTGCCGCGGATGCAAACATTCAGACGTGGCAGCCAGATAGACTGGTCCCCATAGGACACTGCCAGCGGACTAGGTATATCTGCTTCCGGTTCTAATCACCTGAGTGTTACTGATTCCACCTTTCTCGGCTACACTCTACTCAACCGGAGCAGTAAGTTGAACCTCAACTGATGGCACTTTGTGAAACTGTGGAGAACTAGAGCTCAGTTGTTTGGCACGCCACCACTGTCCATCCAGCACTATGGACGGCACTGCCTACATCTGGCTCTAATTAGTCCACGGTTGTGTTCAGCCGAATGACCTCTGCCGGGAACACTCCGAATAAGGTCCTGAGTTATTGCAACATAGGAGCGTTTCACCGCTTTCAAAGCTTCTCAGGAAGAATTCCGGAATCTTGCTGCCGGCAGGCCTCCGTCTGTTCCGGATGAACATCTCCTTGTAAATCCCCCGTGGTTTCTTGTACACCCGTGAAATTTGTCCAGGTTATGCAGATTTCATTGCTGCACAATGGCGACTGCCTAGCTCGGCCGCGGTTGCAAACGTTCAGGCGTGGCAGCCAGATAGGCTGGTCCCCGTAGGACACTACCAGCGGGCTGGGTATATCTGCTTCCAGTTCTACTCACCTGAGTGATACTGATTCCAGCTTTGACGGCTACACTCTACTCAACCGGAGCAGTAAGTTGAACCTCAACTCATGACACTTTGTGAAAGTGTTGAGAACTAGAGCTCAGTTGTTTGGCACGCCACCACTGTCCATCCAGCACTATGGACGGCACTGCCTACATCTGGATCTAATTAGTCCACGGTTGTGTTCAGCCGAATGACCTCTGCCAGGAACACTCAGAATGAGGTTCTGAGTTATTGCAACATAGGGGCGTTTCTCTGCTTTCAAGGCTTCTCAGGAAGAATTCCGGAATCTTGCTGTCGGCAGGCCTCCGGCTGTTCCGGGTGAACATCTCCTTGTAAATCCCCCGTGCTTTCTTGTACACCCGTGAAATTTGGCCAGGTTATGCAGTTTGCATTGCTGCACAATTGCGCCTGCCTAGCTCGGCCGCGGTTGCAAACATTCAGGCTTGGCAGCCAGATAGGCTGGGCTCCGTAGGACACTGCCAACGGACTGGGTATATCTGCTTCCCGTTCTTCCCAGCTGAGTGCTACTGATTCCAGCTCTGACGGCTACACTCTACTCAACCAGAGCAGTAAGTTGAACCTCAATTCATGGCACTTTGTGAAACTCTTGAGAACTAGAGCTCAATTGTTTGGCAGGCCACCACTGTCCATCCAGCACTATGGACGGCACTGCCTACATCTGGCTCTAATTAATACACGGTTGTGTTCAGCCTAATGACCTCTGCCGGGAACACTCAGAATGAGGTTCTGAGTTATTTCAACATAGGAGTGTTTCATTGCTTTCAAGGCTTCTCAGGAAGAATTCCGGAATCTTGTTGCCGGCAGGCCTCCGGCTGTTCCAGGTGAACATCTCCTTGTAAATCCCCCGTGGTTTCTTGTACACCCGTGAATTTTGGCCAGGTTATGCAGTTTGCGTTGCTGCACAATTGCGCCTGCGTAGCTCTGCCGCGGTTGCAAACATTCAGGCGTGGCAGCCAGATAGGCTGGTCCCCGTAGGACACTGCCAGCGGACTGGGTATATCTGCTTCCCGTTCTTCTCAGCTGAGTGCTACTGATTCCAGGTTTGACGACTACACTCTACTCAACCGGAGCAGTAAGTTGAACCTCAACTTATGGCACTTTGTGAAACTGTTGAGAACTAGAGCTCAGTTGTTTGGCAAGCCACCACTCTCGATCCAGCCCTATGGACAGCACTGCCTACATCTGGCTCTAATTAGTCCACGGTTGTGTTCAGCCGAATGACCTCTGCCGGGAACACTCAGAATGAGTTTCTGAGTTATTGGAACATAGGAGCGTTTCACTGCTTTCAAGGCTTCTCAGGAAGAATTCCGGAATCTTGCTGCCGGCAGGCCTCCGGCTGTTCCGGGTGAACATCTCCTTGTAAATCCCCCGTGGTTTTTTGTACACCCCTGAAATTTGGCCAGGTTATGCAGTTTGCATTGCTGCAAAATTCTGGCTGCCTAGCTCTGCCGCGGTTGCAAACATTCAGGCGTGTCAGCCAGATAGGCTGGTCCCCGTAGGACACTGCCAGCGGACTGGGTATATCTGCTTCCCGTTCTTCTCACCTGAGTGCTACTGATTCCAGATTTGACGGCTACACTCTACTCAACCGCAGCAGTAAGTTGAACCTCAACTTAAGGCACTTTGTGAAACTGTTGAGAACTAGAGCTCAGTTGTTTGGCACGCCACCACTGCCCATCCAGCACTATGGACGGCACTGCCTACATCTGGCTCTAATTAGTCCACGGTTGTGTTCAGCCGAATGACCTCTGCCGGGAACACTCAGAATGAGGTTCTGAGTTATTGCAACATAGGAGCGTTTCACTGCTTTCAAGGCTTCTCAGGAAGAATTCCGGATTCTTACTGCCGGCAGGCCTCCGGCTGTTCAGGGTGAACATCTGCTTGTAAATCCCCCGTGGTTTCTTGTACACCCGTGAAATTTGGCCAGGTTATGCAGTTTGAATTGCTGCACAATTGCGCCTACCTAGCTCTGCCGCGCATGCAAACATTCAGACGTGGCAGCCAGATAGACTGGTCCCCATAGGACACTGCCAGCGGACTGGGTATATCTGCTTCCCGTTCTTCTTACCTGAGTGTTACTGATTCCAGCTTTCACGGCTACACTCTACTCAACCGGAGCAGTAAGTTGAACCTCAACTCATGGCACTTTGTGAAACTGTGGAGAACTAGAGCTCAGTTGTTTGGCAAGCCACCACTCTCGATCCAGCACTATGGACGGCACTGCCTACATCTGGCTGTAATTAGTCCACGGTTGTGTTCACCCGAATGACCTCTGCCGGAAACACTCCGAATAAGGTGCTGAGTTATTGCAACATAGGAGCGTTTCACCGCTTTCAAAGCTTCTCAGGAAGAATTCCGGAATCTTGCTGCCGGCAGGCCTCCGGCTGTTCCGGGTGAACATCTCCTTGTAAATCCCCCGTGGTTTCTTGTACAGCCCTGAAATTTGGCCAGGTTATGCAGATTTCATTGCTGCACAATTGCGCCTGCCTAGCTCGGCCTTCATGCGTGGCAGCCAGATAGGCTGGTCCCCGTAGGACACTGCCAGCGGACTGGGTATATCTGCTTCCCGTTCTTCTCACCTGAGTGCTACTGATTCCAGCTTTGACGGCTACACTCTACTCAACCGGAGCAGTAAGTTAAACCTCAACTCATGGCACTTTGTGAAACTGTTGAGAACTAGAGCTCAGTTGTTTGGCACGCCACCACTGTCCATCCAGCACTATGGACGGCGCTGCCTACATCTGTCTCTAATTAGTCCACGGTTGTGTTCAGCCGAATGACATCTGCCGGGAACACTCAGAATGAGGTTCTGAGTTATTGCAACATAGGAGCGTTTCACTGCTTTCAAGGCTTCTCAGGAAGAATTCCGGAATCTTGCTGCCGACAGGCCTCCGGCTATTCCGGGTGAACATCTCCTTGTAAATCCCCCGTGGTTTCTTGTACACCCCTGAAATTTGGCCAGGTTATGCAGTTCGCATTGCTGCACAATTGCGCCTGACTAGCTCAGCCGCGGTTGCAAACATTCAGGTGTGGCATCCAGATAGGCTAGTCCCCGTAGGACACTGCCAGCGGACTGGGTATATCTGCTTCCCGTTCTTCTCACCTGAGTGCTACTGATTCCCGCTTTGACGGCTACACTCTACTCTACCGGAAAAGTAAGTTGAACCTAAACTTATGGCACTTTGTGAAACTGTTGAGAACTAGAGCTCAGTTGTTTGGCAAGCCACAACTCTGGATCCAGCCCTATGGACAGCACTGCCTACATCTGGCTCTAATTAGTCCACGGTTGTGTTCAGCCGAATGACCTCTGCCGGGAAGACTTAGAATGAGGTTCTGAGTTATTGCAACATAGGAGCGTTTCACTGCTTTCAAGGTTTCTGAGGAAGAATTCCGGAATCTTGATGCCGACAGGCCTCCGGCTGTTCCAGGGGAACATCTCCATGTAAATCCCCCGTGTTTTCTTGTACACCCCTGAAATTTGGCCAGGTTATGCAGTTTGCATTGCTGCACAGTTGCGCCTGCCTAGCTCGGCCGCGGTTGCAAACATTCAGGCGTGGCAGCCAGATAGGCTGGTCCCCGTAGGACACTGCCAGTGGACTGGGTATATCTGCTTCCAGTTCTTCTAACCTGAGTGCTACTGATTCCACCTTTGACGGCTACACTCTACTCAACCGGAGCAGTAAGTTGAACCTCAACTCATATGACTTTGTGAAAGTGTTGAGAACTAGAGCTCAGTTGTTTGACACGCCACCAGTGTCCATCCAGCACTATGGACGGCACTGCCTACATCTGGCTCTAATTAGTCCACGGTTGTGTTCAGCCGAATGACCTTGGCCGGGAACACTCAGAATGAGGTTCTGAGTTATTGCAACATAGGAGCGTTTCACTGCTTTCAAGGCTTCTCAGGAAGAATTCCGGAATCTTGCTGCCGGCTGGCCTCCGGCTGTTCGGGTTGAACATCTCCTTGTAAATCCCCCGTGGTTTCTTGTACAACTGTGAAATTTTGCCAGGTTATGCAGTTTGCATTGCTGCACAATTGCGCCTGCCTAGCTCTGCCGCCGTTGCGAACATTCATGGGTGGCAGCCAGATAGGCTGGTCCCCGTAGGACACTGCCAGCGGACTTGGTATATCTGCTTCCCGTTCTTCTCACCTGAGTGCTACTGATTCCAGCTTTGACGGCTGCACTCTACTCAACCGGATCAGTAAGTTGAACCTCAACTCATGGCACTTTGTGAAACTGTTGAGAACTAGAGCTCAGTTGTTTGGCACGCCACCACTGTCCATCCAGCACTATGGACGGCACTTCCTACATCTGGCTCTAATTAGTCCACGGTTGTGTTCAGCCGAATGACCTCTGCCGGGAACACTCAGAATGAGGTTCTGAGTTATTGGAACATAGGAGCGTTTCACTGCTTTCAAGGCTTCTCAGGAAGAATTCCGGAATCTTGTTGCCGGCAGGCCTCCGGCTGTTCCGGATAAACATCTCCTTGTAAATTCCCCGTGGTTTCTTTTACACCCGTGAAATTTGGCCAGGTTATGCAGTTTGCATTGCTGCACAATTGCGCCTGCCTAGCTCTACCGCGGTTGCAAACATTCAGGCGTGGAATCCAGATAGGCTGGTCCCCGTAGTACACTGCCAGCGGACTGGGTATATCTGCTTCCCGTTCTTCTCACCTGAGTGCTACTGATTCCAGCTTTGACGGCTACACTCTACTCAACCGGAGCAGTAAGTTAAACCTCAACTCATGGCACTTTGTGAAACTGTTGAGAACTAGAGCTCAGTTGTTTGGCACGCCACCACTGTCCATCCAGCACTATGGACGGCACTGCCTATATCTGGCTCTAATTAGTCCACGGTTGTGTTCAGCCGAATGACCTCTGCCGGGAAGACTTAGAATGACGTTCTGAGTTATTGCAAAATAGTAGCGTTTCACTGCTTTCAAGGCTTCTCAGGAAAAATTCTGGAATCTTGCTGCCGGCAGGCCTCCGGCTGTTCCGGGTGATCATCTCCTTGTAAATCCCCCGTGGTTTGTTGTACACCCGTGAAATTTGGCCAGGTTATGCAGTTTGCATTGCTGCACAATTGAGCCTGCCTAGCTCGGCCGCGGTTGCGAACATTCAGGCGTGGCAGCCAGATAGGCTGGTCCCCGTAGGACACTGCCAGCGGACTGGGTATATCTGCTTCCCGTTCTTCTCACCCGAGTGCTACTGATTCCAGCTTTGACAGCTCCACTCTACTCAACCGGAGCAGTAAGTTGAACCTCAACTCATGGCACTTTGTGAAATTGTTGAGAACTAGAGCTCAGTTGTTTTACACGCCACCACTGTCCATCCAGCACTATGGACCGCACTGCCTACATCTGGCTCTAATTAGTCCACGGCTGTGTTCAGCCGAATGACCTCTGCCGGGAAGACTTAGAATGACGTTCTGAGTTATTGCAACATAGGAGCGTTTCACTGCTTTCAAGGCTTCTCAGGAAGAATTCCGGAATCTTGATGTCGACAGGCCTCCGGCTGTTCCAGGTGAACATCTCCTTGTAAATCCCCCGTGGTTTCTTGTACACCCCTGAAATTTGGCCAGGTTATGCAGTTTGCATTGCTGCACAATTGCGCCTCCCTAGCTCGGCCGCGGTTGCAAACATTCAGGCGTGTCAGCCAGATAGGCTGGTCCCCGTAGGACACTGCCAGCGGACTGGTTATATCTGCTTCCCGTTCTTCGCACCTGAGTGCTACTGATTCCACCTTTGACGGCTACACTCTACTCAACCGGAGCAGTAAGTTGAACCTCAACTCATATCACTTTGTGAAAGTGTTGAGAACTAGAGCTGAGTTGTTTGGCACGCCACCACTGTCCATCCAGCACTATGGACGGCACTGCCTACATCTGACTCTAATTAGTCCACGGTTGTGTTCAGCCGAATGACCTCTGCCAGGAACACTCAGAATGAGTTTCTGAGTTATTGCAACATAGGAGCGTTTCACTGCTTTCAAGGCTTCTCAGTAAGAATTCCGGAATCTTGCTGCCGGCAGGCCTCCGGCTGTTCCGGGTGAACATCTCCTTGTAAATCCCCCGTGGTTTCTTGTACACCCGTGAAATTTGGCCAGGTTATGCAGTTTGCATTGCTGCACAATTGCGCCTACCTAGCTCGTCCGCGGTTGCAAACATTCAGGCTTGGCAGCCAGATAGGCTGGTCCCCGTAGGACACTGCCAGCGGACTGGGTATATCTGCTTCCCGTTCTTCTCAGCTGAGTGCTACTGATTCCAGTTTTGACGGCTACACTGTACTCAACCAGAGCAGTAAGTTGAACCTCAATTCATGGCACTTTGTGAAACTGTTGAGAACTAGAGCTCAATTGTTTGGCACGCCACCACTGTCCATCCAGCACTATGGATGGCACTGCCTACATCTGGCTCTAATTAATACACGGTTGTGTTCAGCCGAATGACCTCTGCCGGGAACACTCAGAATGAGGTTCTGAGTTATTTCAACATAGGAGGGTTTCACTGCTTTCAAGGCTTCTCAGGAAGAATTCCGTAATCTTGTTGCTGGCAGGCCTCCGGCTGTTCCGGGTGAACATCTCCTTGTAAATCCCCCGTGGTTTCTTGTACACCCGTGAAATTTGGCCAGGTTATGCAGTTTGCGTTGCTGCACAATTGCGCCTGCGTAGCTCAGCCGCGGTTGCAAACATTCAGGCATGGCAGCCAGATAGGCTGGTCCCCGTAGGACACTGCCAGCGGACTGGGTATATCTGCTTCCCATTCTTCTCAGCTGAGTGCTACTGACTCCAGCTTTGACGGCTACACTCTACTCAACCGGAGAAGTAAGTTGAACCTCAACTTATGGCACTTTGTGAAACTGTTGAGAACTAGAGCTCAGTTGTTTGGCAAGCCACCACTCTGGATCCAGCCCTATGGACAGCACTGCCTACATCTGGCTCTAATTAGTCCACGGTTGTGTACAGCCGAATGACCTCTGCCGGAAACACTCAGAATGAGGTTCTGAGTTATTGCAACATAGGAGCGTTTCACTGCTTTCAAGGCTTCTCAGGAAGAATTCCAGAATCTTGCTGCCGGAAGGCCTCCGGCTGTTCCGGGTGAACATCTTCTTGTAAATCCCCCGTGGTTTTTTGTACACCCCTGAAATTTGGCCAGATTATGCAGTTTGCATTGCTGCACATTGGCGAATGACGACCTCGGCGGCGGTTGCAAACATTCAGGCGTGGCAGCCAGATTGGCTGGTCCCCGTAGGACACTGCCAGCGGACTGGGTATATCTGCTTCAGATTCTTCACAGCTGAGTGCTACTGATTCCAGCTTTGACGGCTACACTCTACTCAACCGGAGCAGTAAGTTGAACCTAAACTTTTGGCACTTTGAAACTGTTGAGAACTAGAGCTCAGTTGTTTGGCACGCCACCACTGTCAATCCAGCACTATGGTCGGCACTGCCTACATCTGGCTCTAATTAGTCCACGGTTGTGTTCAGACGAATGATCTCTGCCGGGAACACTCAGAATGAGGTTCTGAGTTATTGCAACATAGGAGCGTTTCACTGCTTTCAAGGCTTCTCAGGAAGAATTCCGGAAACTTTCTGCCAGCAGTCCTCCGGCAGTTCCGGGTGAACATCTCCTTGGAAATCCCCCGTGGTTTCTTGTACACCCGTGAAATTTGGCCAGGTTATGCAGTTTCCATTGCTGCACAATTGCCCCTGCCTAGCTCGTCCGCGGTGGCAAACATTCAGGCGTGGCAGCCAGATAGGCTGGTCCCCGTAGGACACTGCCAGCGGACTGGGTATATCTGCTTCCCGTTCTTCTCACCTGAGTGATACTGATTCCAGCTTTGACGGCTACACTCTACTCAACCGGCGCAGTAAGTTGAACCTCAACTTATGGCACTTTGTGAAAGTGTTGAGAACTAGAGCTCAGTTGTTTGGCACGCCACCACTGTCCATCCAGCACTATGGACGGCACTGCCTACATCTGGCTCTCATTAGTCCACGGTTGTGTTCAGGCGAATGACCTCTGCCAGGAACACTCAGAATGAGGTTCTGAGTTATTGCAACATAGGAGTGTTTCACTGCTTTCAAGGCTTCTCAGGAAGAATTTCGGAATCTTGCTGCCGGCAGGCCTCCGGCTGATCTGCGTGAACATCTCCTTGTAAATCCCCCGTGGTTTCTTGTACCCCCGTGAAATTTGGCCAGGTTATGCAGTTTGCATTGCTGCACAATTGCGCCTGCCTAGCTCGGCCGCGGTTGCGAACATTCAGGCGTGGCAACCATATAGTCTGGTCCCCGTAAGACACTGCCAGCAGACTGGGTATATCTGCTTCCCGTTCTTCTCACCTGAGTGCTACTGATTCCAGCTTTGACGGCTACACTCTACTCAACGGGAGCAGTAAGTTGAACCTCAACTCATGGCACTTTGTGAAACTGTTGAGAACTAGAGCTCAGTTGTTTGGCACGCCACCACTGTCCATCCAGCACTATGGACGGCACTGCCTACATCTGGCTCTAATTAGTCCACGGTTGTGTTCAGCCGAATGACCTCTGCCGGGAAGACTTAGAATGACGTTCTGAGTTATTGCAACATAGGAGCATTTCACTGCTTTCAAGGATTCTCAGGAAGAATTCCGGAATCTTGCTGCCTGCAGGCCTCCGGCTGTTCCGGGTGAACATCCTCTTGGAAATCCCCCGTGGTTTCTTGTACACCCGTGAAATTTGGCCAGGTTATGCAGTTTGCATTGCTGCACAATTGCGCCTGCCTAGCTCTGCCGAGGTTGCGAACATTCAGGCGTGGCAGCCAGATAGGCTGGTCCCCGTAAGACACTGCCAGCGGACTGGGTATATCTACTTCCCGTTATTCTCACCTGAGTGCTACTGATTCCAGCTTTGACGGCTACACTCTACTCAACCGGAGCAGTAAGTTGAACCTCAACTCATGGCACTTTGTGAAACTGTTGAGAACTAGAGCTCAGTTGTTTGGCACGCCACCACTGTCCATCCAGCACTATGGACGGCACTGCCTACATCTGGCTCTAATTAGTCCACGGTTGTGTTCAGCCGAATGACCTCTGCCGGGAAGACTTAAAATGACGTTCTGAGTTATTGCAACATAGGAGCGTTTCACTGCTTTCAAGGCTTCTCAGGAAGAATTCCGGAATCTTGCTGCCGGCAGGCCTCCGGCTGTTCCGGGTGAACATCTTCTTGTAAATCCCCCGTGGTTTCTTGTACACCCGTGAAATTTGGCCAGGTTATGCAGTTTGCATTGCTGCACAATTGCGCCTACCTAGCTCGGCCGCGGTTGGAAATATTCAGGCGTGCCAGCCAGATAGGCTGGTCCCCGTCGGACACTGCCAGTGGACTGGGTATATCTGCTTCCCGTTCTTCTCACCTGAGTGCTACTAATTCCAGCTTTGACGGCTACACTCTACTCAACCGGAGCAGTAAGTTGAACCTCAACTCATATGATTTTGTGAAACAGTTGAGAACTAGAGCTCAGTTTTTTGGCACGCCACCACTGTCCATCCAGCACTATGGACGGCACTGCCTACATCTGGCTCTAATTAGTCCACGGTTGTGTTCAGCCGAATGAACTCTGCCGGGAAGACTTAAATGACGTTCTGAGTTATTGAAACATACGAGCGTTTCACTGCTTTCAAGGCTTCTCAGGAAGAATTCCGGAATCTTGCTGCCGGCAGGCCTCCGGCTGTTCCGGGTGAACATCTCCTTGTAAATCCCCCGTGGTTTCTTGTACAAACGTGAAATTTGGCCAGGTTATGCACTTTGCATTGCTGCACAATGGCGCCTACCTAGCTCGGCCGCGGTTGCAAAGATTCAGGCGTGGCAGCCAGATAGGCTGGTCCCCGTAGGACACTGCCAGCGGACTGGGTATATCTGCTTCCCGTTCTTCTCAGCTGAGTGCTACTGATTCCAGCTTTGACGGCTACACTCTACTCAACCGGAGCAGTAAGTTGAACCTCAACTCATATGACTTTGGGAAACTGTTGAGAACTATAGCTCAGTTGTTTGGCACGCCACCACTGTCCATCCAGCACTATGGACGGCACTGCATACATCTGGCTCTAATTAGTCCACGGTTGTGTTCAGCCGAATGACCTCTGCCGGGAAAACTCAGAATGAGGTTCTGAGTTATTGCAACATAGGAGCGTTACACTGCTTTCAAGGCTTCTCGGGAAGAATTCCGGAATCTTGCTGCCGGCAGGCCTCCGGCTGTTCCGGGTGAACATCTCCTTGTAAATCCCCCGTGGTTTCTTGTACACCCCTGAAACTTTTCCAGGTTATGCAGTTTGCATTGTTGCACAATTGCGCCTGCCTAACTCGGCCGCGGTTGCAAACATTCAGGCGTGGCAGCCAGATTGGCTGGTCCCCGTAGGACACTGCCAGCGGACTGGGTATATCTGCTTCCCGTTCTTCTCACCTGAGTGCTACTGATTCCAGCTTTGACGGCTACACTCTACTCAACCGGAGCAGTAGGTTGAACCTGAACTCATATGACTTTGTGAAACTGTTGAGAACTAGAGCTCAGTTGTTTGGCACGCCACCACTGTCCATCCAGCACTATGGACGGCACTGCATACATCTGGCTCTAATTAGTCCACGGTTGTGTTCAGCCGAATGACCTCTGCCGGGAAAACTCAGAATGAGGTTCTGAGTTATTGCAACATAGGAGCGTTTCACTGCTTTCAAGGCTTCTCGGGAAGAATTCCGGAATCTTGCTGCCGGCAGGCCTCAGGCTGTTCCGGGTGAACATCTCCTTGTAAATCCCCCGTGATTTCTTGTACACCTGTGAAATTTGGCCAGGTTATGCAGTTTGCATTGCTGCACAATTGCGCCTGCCTAGCTATACCGCGGTTGCAAACATTCAGGCGTGGCATCCAGATAGGCTGGTCCCCGTAGGACACTGCCAGCGGACTGGGTATATCTGCTTCCCTTTCTTCTCACCTGAGTGCTACTGATTCCAGCTTTGACGGCTACACTCTACTCAACCTGAGCAGTAAGTTAAACCTCAACTCATGGCACTTTGTGAAACTGTTGAGAACTAGAGCTCAGTTGTTTGGCACGCCACCACTGTCCATCCATTACTATGGACCGCACTGCCTTCATCTGGCTCTAATTAGTCCACGGTTGTGTTCAGCCGAATGACCTCTGCCGGGAAGACTTAGAATGACGTTCTGAGTTATTGCAACATAGGAGTGTTTCACTGCTTTCAAGGCTTCTCAGGAAGAATTCCGGAATCTTGCTGCCGGCAGGCCTCCGGCTGTTCCGGGTGAACATCTCCTTGTAAATCCCCCGTGGTTTCTTCTGCAAACGTGAAATTTGGCCAGGTTATGCAGTTTGCATTGCTGCACAATTGCCCCTGCCTAGCTCGGCCGCGGTTGCAAACATTCAGGCGTGGCAGCCAGATAGGCTGGTCCCGGTAGGACACTGCAAGCGGACTGGGTATATCTGCTTCCCGTTCTTCTCACCTGAGTGCTACTGATTCCAGCTTTGACGGCTACACTCTACTCAACCGGAGCAGTAGTTGAACCTCAACTCATATGACTTCGTGAAACTGTTGAGAACTAGAGCTCAGTTGTTTCGCACGCCACCACTGTCCATCCAGCACTATGGACGGCACTGCATACATCTGGATCTAATAAGTCCAAGGTTGTGTTCAGCCGAATGACCTCTGCCGGGAAAACTCAGAATGAGGTTCTGAGTTATTGCAACATAGGAGCGTTTCACTGCTTTCAAGGTTTCTCGGGAAGAATTCCGGAATCTTGCTGCCGGTAGGCCTCCGGGTTTTCCGGGTGAACATTTCCTTGTAAATCCCCCGTGGTTTCTTGTACACCCCTGAAATTTGGCCAGGTTATGCAATTTGCATTGCTGCACAGGGGCGCCTGTCTAGCTCTACCGCGGTTGCAAACATTCAGGCGTGGCATCCATATAGACTGGTCCCCATAGGACACTGCCAGCGGACTGGGTATATCTGCTTCCCGTTCTTCTCACCTGGGTGCTACTGATTCCAGCTTTGACGGCTACACTCTACTCAACCGGAGCAGTAAGTTAAACCTCAACTCATGGCACTTTGTGAAACTGTTGAGAACTAGAGCTCAGTTGTTTGGCACGTCACCACTGTCCATCCAGCACTATGGACGGCACTGCCTACATCTGGCTCTAATTAGTCCAGGGTTGTGTTCAGCCGAATGACCTCTGCCGGGAAAACTCAGAATGAGGTTCTGAGTTATTGCAACATAGGAGCGTTTCACTGCTTTCAAGGCTTCTCGGGAAGAATTCCGTAATCTTGCTGCCGGCAGGCCTCGGGCTGTTCCGGGTGAACATCTCCTTGTAAATCCCCCGTGGTTTCTTGTACAACCCTGAAATTTGGCCAGATTATGCAGTTTGCATTGCTGCACAATTGCGCCTGCCTAGCTCTACCGCGGTTGCAAACATTCAGGCATGGCAGTCAGATAGGCTGGTCCCCATAGGACACTGCCAGCGGACTGGGTATATCTGCTTCCCGTTCTTCTCACCTGAGTGCTACTGATTCCAGCTTTGACGGCTACACTCTACTCAACCGGAGCAGTAAGTTAAACCTCAACTCATGGCACTTTGTGAAACTGTTGAGAACTAGAGCTCAGTTGTTTGGCACGTCACCACTGTCCAGCCAGCACTATGGACGGCACTGCCTACATCTGGCTCTAATTAGTCCACGGTTGTGTTCAGCCGAATGACCTCTCCCGGGAAGACTTAGAATGACGTTCTGAGTTATTGCAACATAGGAGCGTTTCACTGCTTTCAAGGCTTCTCAGGAAGAATTCCGGAATCTTGCTGCCGGCAGGCCTCCGGCTGTTCCGGGTGAACATCTCCTTGTAAATCCTCCTTGGTTTGTTGTACACCCGTGAAATTTGGCCAGGTTATGCAGTTTGCATTGCTGCACAATTGCGCCTGCCTAGCTCGGTCGCGGTTGCAAACATTCAGGCGTGGAAGCCAGATAGGCTGGTACCCGTAGGACACCGCCAGCAGACTGGGTATATCTGCTTCCCGTTCTTCTCACCTGAGTGCTACTGATTCCAGCTTTGACGGCTACACTCTACTCAACCGGAGCAGTAAGTTGAACCTCAACTCATATGACTTTGTGAAAGTGTTGAGAACTAGAGCTCAGTTGTTTGGCACGCCACCACTGTCCATCCAGCACTATGGACGGCACTGCCTACATCTGGCTCTAATTAGTCCACGGTGGTGTTCAACCGAATGACCTCTGCCGGGAAGACTTAGAATGACGTTCTGAGTTACTGCAACATAGCAGCGTTTCACTACTTTCAAGGCTTCTCAGGAAGAATTCCGGAATCTTGCTGCCGGCAGTCCTCCGGCTGTTCCGGGTGAACATCTCCTTGTAAATCCCCCGTGGTTTCTTGTACACCCGTGAAATTTGGCCTGGTTATGCACTTTGCATTGCTGCACAATTGCGCCTGCCTAGCTCGGCCGCGGTTGCAATCATTCAGGCGTGGCAGCCAGATAGGCTGGTCCCCGTAGGACACTGCCAGCGGACTGGGTATATCTGCTTCCCTTTCTTCTCACCTGAGTGCTACTGATTCCAGCTTTGACGGCTACACTCTACTCAACCGGATCAGTAAGTTGAACCTCAACTCATGGCACTTTGTGAAACTGTGGAGAACTAGAGCTCAGTTGTTTGGAATGCCACAACTGTCCATCCAGCACTTTGGACGGCACTGCCTACATCTGGCTCTAATTAGTCCACGGTTGTGTTCAGCCGAATGACCTCTGCCGGGAAGACTTAGAATGAGGTTCGGAGTTATTGCAACATAGGAGCTTTTCACTGCTTTCAAGGCTTCTCAGGAAGAATTCCGGAATCTTGCTGGCGGCAGGCCTCCGGCTGTTCCGGGTGAACATCTCCTTGTAAATCCCCCGTGGTTTCTTGTACACCCGTGAAATTTGGCCAGGTTATGCAGTTTGCATTGCTGCACAATTGCGCCTGCCTAGCTCGGCCGCAGTTGCAAACATTCAGGCGTGGCAGCCAGATAGGCTGGTCCCCGTAGGACACTGCCAGCGGACTGGGTATATCTGCTTCCCGTTCTTCTCACCTGAGCGCTACTGATTCCAGCTTTGACGGCTACACTCTACTCAACCGGAGCAGTAAGGTAAACCTCAACTCATGGCACTTTGTGAAACCGTTGAGAACTAGAGCTCAGTTGTTTGGAACGTCACCACTGTCCATCCAGCACTATGGACGGCACTGCCTACATCTGGCTCTAATTAGTCCACGGTTGTGTTCAGGCGAATGACCTCTGCCGTTAAGACTTAGAATGACCTTCTGAGTTATTGCAACATAGGAGCGTTTCACTGCTCTCAAGGCTTCTCAGGAAAATTTCCGGAATCTTGCTGCCGGCAGGCCTCCGGCTGTTCCGGGTGAACATCTCCTTGTAAATCCCCCGTGGTTTCTTGTACACCCGTGAAATTTGGCCAGGTTATGCAGTTTGCATTGCTACACAATTGCGCCTGCCTAGCTCGGCCGCGGTTGCAATCATTCAGGCGTGGCAGCCAGATAGGCTGGTCCCCGTAGGACACTGCCAGCGGACTGGGTATATCTGCTTCCCGTTCGTCTCACCGGAGTGCTACTGATTCCAGCTTTGACGGCTACACTGTACTCAACCGGAGCAGTAAGTTGAAACTCATCTCATGGCAGTTTGTGAAAGTGGTGAGAACTAGAGCTCAGTTGTTTGGCACGCCACCACTGTCCATCCAGGACTATGGACGGCACTGCCTACATCTGGCTCTAATTAGTCCACGGTTGTGTTCAGCCGAATGACCTCTGCCAGGAACACTCAGAATGAGGTCCTGAGTTATTGCAACATAGGAGCGTTTCACTGCTTTCAAGGCTTCTCAGGAAGAATTCCGGAATATTGCCGCCGGCAGGCCTCCGGCTCTTCCGGGTGAACATCTCCTTGTAAATCCCAGTGGTTTCTTGTACAAACGTGAAATTTGGCCAGGTTATGCAGTTTGCATTGCTGCACAATTGCGCCTGCCTAGCTCAGTCGCGGTTGCAAATATTCAGGTGTGGCATCCAGATAGGCTGGTCCCCGTAGGACACTGCTAGAAGACTGGGTATATCTGCTTCCCGTTCTTCTCACCTGAGTGCTACTGATTCCAGCTTTGACGGCTACACTCTACTCAACCGGACCAGTAAGTTGAACCTCAACTCATATGACTTTGTGAAACTGTTGAGAACTAGAGCTCAGTTGTTTGGCACGCCACCACTGTCCATCCACCAGTATGGACGGCACTGCATACATCTGGCTCTAATTAGTCCACGGTTGTGTTCAGCCGAATGACCTCTGCCGGGAACACTCAGAATGAGGTTCTGAGTTATTGCAACATAGGAGCGTTTCACTGCTTTCAAGGCTTCTCAGGAAGAGTTCCGGAATCTTGCTGCCGGCAGTCCTCCGGCTGTTCCGGGTGAACATCTCCTTGTAAATCCCCCGTGGTTTCTTGCACACCCGTAAAATTTGGCCAGGTTATGCAGTTTGCATTGCTGCACAATTGCGCCTGCCTAGTTCAGCCGCGGTTGCAAACATTCAGGCGTGGCAGCCAGATAGGCTGGTCCCCGTAGGACACTGACAGCGGACTGGTTATATCTGCTTCCCGTTTGTCTCACCTGAGTGCTACTGATTCCAGCTTTGACGGCTACACTGTACTCAACCGGAGCAGTAAGTTGAAACTCATCTCATGGCAGTTTGTGAAAGTGGTGAGAACTAGAGCTCAGTTGTTTGGCACGCCACCACTGTCCATCCAGCACTATGGACGGCACTGCCTACATCTGGCTCTAATTAGTCCACGGTTGTGTTCAGCCGAATGACCTCTGCCGGGAACACTCAGAATGAGGTTCTTAGTTATTGCAACAAAGGAGCGTTTCACTGCTTTCAAGGCTTCTCAGGAAGAATTCCGGAATCTTGCCTCCGGCAGGCCTCCGGCTCTTCCGGGTGAACATCTTCTTGTAAATCCCCCGTGGTTTCTTGTACACCCGTAAAATTTGGCCAGGTTATGCAGTTTGCATTGCTGCACAATTGCGCCTGCCTACCTCGGCCGCGGTTGCAAACATTAAGGCGTGGCAGCCAGATAGGCTGGTCCCCGTAGGACATTGCCAGCGGACTGGGTATATCTGCTTCCCGTTCTTCTCACCTGAGTGCTACTGATTCCAGCTTTGACGGCTACACTCTACTCAACCGGAGCAGTAAGTTGAACCTCAACTCATGGCACTTTGTGAAACTGTTGAGAACTAGAGTTCAGTTGTTTGGCACGCCACCACTGTCCATCCAGCACTATGGACGGCACTGCCTACATCTGGCTCTAATTAGTCCACGGTTGTGTTCAGCCGAATGACCTCTGCCGGGAAGACTTAGAATGAGGTTCTGAGTTATTGCAACGTAGGAGCGTTTCACTGCTTTCAAGGCTTCTCAGGAAGAATTCCGGAATCTTGCTGCCGGCAGGCCTCAGGCTGTTCTGGATGAACATCTCCTTGTAAGTCCCCCGTGGTTCCTTGCACACCCGTGAAATTTGGCCAGGTTATGCAGTTTGCATTGCTGCACAATTGCGCCTGCCTACCTCTGCCGCGGTTACAAACATTCAGGAGTGGCAGCCAGATAGGCTGGTCCCCGTAGGACACTGCCAGCGGACTGGGTATATCTGCTTCCCGTTCTTCTCACCTGAGTGCTACTGATTCCAGCTTTGACGACTACACTCTACTCAACCGGAGCAGTAAGTTGAACCTCAACTCATATGACTTTGTGAAACTGTTGAGAACTAGAGCTCAGTTGTTTGGCACGCCACCACTGTACATCCAGCACTATGGACGGCACTGCCTACATCTGGCTCTAATTAGACCACGGTTGTGTTCAGCCGAATGACCTCTGCCGGGAACACTCAGAATGAGGTTCTGAGTTATTGCAACATAGGAGCATTTCACTGCTTTCAAGGCTTCTCGGGTAGAATTCCGGAATCTTGCTGCCGGCAGGCCTCCGGCTGTTCCAGGTGAACATCTCCTTGTAAATCCCCCGTGGTTTCTTGTACACCCGTGAAATTTGGCCAGGTTATGCAGTTTGCATTGCTGCTCAATTGCGCCTGCCTAGCTCGGCCGCGGTTGCGAACATTCAGGCGTGGCAACCATATAGTCTGGTCCCCGTAAGACACTGCCAGCAGACTGGGTATATCTGCTTCCCGTTCTTCTCACCTGAGTGCTACTGATTCCAGCTTTGACGGTTACACTCTACTCAACCAGAGCAGTAAGTTGAACCTCAACTCATATGACTTTGTGAAAGTGTTGAGAACTAGAGCTCAGTTGTTTGGCACGCCACCACTGTCCATCCAGCACTATGGACAGCACTGCCTACATCTGGGTCTAATTAGTCCACGGTTGTGTTCAGCCGAATGACCTCTGCCGGGAAGACTTAGAATGAGGTTCTGAGTTATTGCAACATAGGAGCGTTTCACTGCTTTCAAGGCTTCTCAGGGAGAATTCCGGAATCTTGCTGCTGGCAGTCCTCCGGCTGTTCCGGGTGAACATCTCCTTGTAAATCCCCCGTGGTTTCTTGTACACCCGTGAAATTTGGCCAGGTTATGCAGTTTCCATTGCTGCACAATTGCGCCTGCCTAGCTCGGCCGGGGTTGCAAACATTCAGGCGTGACAGCCAGATATGCTGGTCCCTGTAGTACACTGCCTGCGGACTGGGTGTATCTGCTTCCCGTTCTTCTCACCTGAGTGCTACTGATTCCAGCTTTGACGGCTACACTCTACTCAACCGGAGCAGTAAGTTGAACCTCAACTCATATGACTTTGTGAAAGTGTTGAGAACTAGAGCTCAGTTGTTTGGCACGCCACCACTGTCCATCCAGCACTATGGACGGCACTGCCTACATCTGGCTCTAATTAGTCTATGGTTGTGTTCAGCCGAATGACCTCTGCCGGGAACACTAAGAATGAGGTTCTGAGTTATTGCAACATAGGAGCGTTTCACTGCTTTCAAGGCTTCTCGGGAAGAATTCCGGAATCTTGCTGCCTGCAGGCCTCCGGCTGTTCCGGATGAACATCTCCTTGTAAGTCCCCCGTGGTTTCATGTACACCCGTGAAATTTGGCCAGGTTATGCAGTTTGCATTGCTGCACAATTGCGCCTGCCTAGCTCGGCCGCGGTTGCAAACATTCAGGCGTGGCAGCCAGATAGGCTGGTCCCCGTAGGACACTGCCAGCGGACTGGGTATATCTGCTTCCCGTTATTCTCACCTGAGCGCTACTGATTCCAGCTTTGACGGCTACACTCTCCTCAACCGGAGCAGTAAGTTAAACCTCAACTCATGTCACTTTGTGAAACCGTTGAGAACTAGAGCTCAGTTGTTTGGAACGTCACCACTGTCCATCCAGCACTATGGACGGCACTGCCTACATCTGGCTCTAATTAGTCCACGGTTGTGTTCAGGCGAATGACCTCTGCCGTTAAGACTTAGAATGACCTTCTGAGTTATTGCAACATAGGAGCGTTTCACTGCTTTCAAGGCTTCTGAGGAAAATTTCCAGAATCTTGCTGCCGGAAGGCCTCCGGCTGTTCCGGGTGAACATCTCCTTGTAAATCCCCCTTGGTTTCTTGTACACCCGTGAAATTTGGCCAGGTTATGCAGTTTGCATTGCTGCACAATTGCGCCTGCCTAGCTCGGCCGCGGTTGCAAACATTCAGGCGTTGCAGCCAGATAGGCTGGTCCCCGTAGGACACTGCCAGCGGACTGGGTATATCTGCTTCCCGTTCGTCTCACCTGAGTGCTACTGATTCCAGCTTTGACGGCTACACTGTACTCAACCGGAGCAGTAAGTTGAAACTCATCTCATGGCAGTTTGTGAAAGTGGTGAGAACTAGAGCTCAGTTGTTTGGCACGCCACCACTGTCCATCCAGGACTATGGACGGCACTGCCTACATCTGGCTCTAATTAGTCCACGGTTGTGTTCAGCCGAATGATCTCTGCCGGGAACACTCAGAATGAGGTTCTGAGTTATTGCAACATAGGAGCGTTTCACTGCTTTCAAGGCTTCTCAGGAAGAATTCCGGAATATTGCCGCCGGCAGGCCTCCGGCTCTTCCGGGTGAACATCTCCTTGTAAATCCCAGTGGTTTCTTGTACAAATGTGAAAATTGGCCAGGTTATGCAGTTTGCATTGCTGCACAATTGCGCCTGCCTAGCTCAGTCGCGGTTGCAAATATTCAGGTGTGGCAGCCAGATAGGCTGGTCCCCGTAGGACACTGCCAGCAGACTGGGTATATCTGCTTCCCGTTCTTCTCACCTGAGTGCTACTGATTCCAGCTTTGACGGCTACACTCTACTCAACCGGACCAGTAAGTTAAACCTCAACTCATATGACTTTGTGAAACTGTTGAGAACTAGAGCTCAGTTGTTTGGCACGCCACCACTGTCCATCCACCAGTATGGACGGCACTGCATATATCTGGCTCTAATTAGTCCACGGTTGTGTTCAGCATAATTACCTCTGCCTGGGAGACTTAGAATGAGGTTCTCAGTTATTGCAACATAGGAGCGTTTCACTGCTTTCAAGGCTTCTCAGGAAGAGTTCCGGAATCTTGCTGCCGGCAGGCCTCCGGCTGTTCCGGGTGAACATCTCCTTGTAAATCCCCCGTGGTTTCTTGCACACCCGTAAAATTTGGCCAGGTTATGCAGTTTGCATTGCTGCACAATTGCGCCTACCTAGCTCAGCCGCGGTTGCAAACATTCAGGCGTGGCAGCCAGATAGGCTGGTCCCCGTAGGACACTGACAGCGGACTGGTTATATCTGCTTCCCGTTCGTCTCACCTGAGTGCTACTGATTCCAGCTTTGACGGCTACACTGTACTCAACCGGAGCAGTAAGTTGAAACTCATCTCATGGCAGTTTGTGAAAGTGGTGAGAACTAGAGCTCAGTTGTTTGGCACGCCACCACTGTCCGTCCAGCACTATGGACGGCACTGCATACATCTGGCTCTAATTAGTCCACGGTTGTGTTCAGCCGAATGAACTCTGCTGGGAACACTCAGAATGAGGTTCTGAGTTATTGCAACATAGGAGCGTTTCACTGCTTTCAAGGCTTCTCGGGAAGAAATCCGGAATCTTGCTGCCGGCAATTCTCCGGCTGTTCCGGGTGAACATCTCCTTGTAAATCCCCCGTGGTTTCTTGTACACCCGTGAAATTTGGCCAGGTTATGCAGTTTGCATTGCTGCACAATTGCGCCTGCCTAGCTCGGCCGCGGTTGCAAACATTCAGGCGTGGCAGCCAGATACGCTGGTCCCCGTAGGACACTGCCAGCGGACTGGGTATATCTGCTTCCCGTTCTTCTCACCTGAGTGCTACTGATTCCAGCTTTGACGGCTACACTCTACTCAACCGGAGCAGTAAGTTAAACCTCAACTCATATGACTTTGTGAAACTGTTGAGAACTAGAGCTCAGTTGTTTGGCACGTCACCACTGTCCATCCAGCTCTGTGGACGGCACTGCCTACATCTGGCTCTAATTAGTCCACGGTTGTGTTCTGCCGAATGACCTCTGCTCGGAACACTCAGAATGAGGTTCTGAGTTATTGCAACATAGGTGCGTTTCACTGCTTTCAAGGCTTCTCAGGAAGAATTCCGGAAACTTGCTGCCGGCAGGCCTCCGGCTGTTCCGGGTGAACATCTCCTTGTAAATCCCCCGTGGTTTCTTGTACACCCCTGAAATTTGGCCAGGTTATGCAGTTTGCATTGCTGCACAATTGCGCCTGCCTAGCTCGGCCGCAGTTGCAAACATTCAGGCGTGGCAGCCAGATAGGCTGGTCCCCGTAGGACACTGCCAGCGGACTGGGTATATCTGCTTCCCGTTCTTCTCACCTGAGCGCTACTGATTCCAGCTTTGACGGCTACACTCTACTCAACCGGAGCAGTAAGTTAAACCTCAACTCATGGCACTTTGTGAAACCGTTGAGAACTACAGCTCAGTTTTTTGGAACGTCACCACTGTCCATCCAGCACTATGGACGGCACTGCCTACATCTGGCTCTAATTAGTCCACGGTTGTGTTCAGGCGAATGACCTCTGCCGTTAAGACTTAGAATGACCTTCTGAGTTATTGCAACATAGGAGCGTTTCACTGCTTTCAAGGCTTCTCAGGAAAATTTCCGGAATCTTGCTGCCGGCAGGCCTCCGGCTGTTCCGGGTGAACATCTCCTTGTAAATCCCCCGTGGTTTCTTGTACACCCGTGAAATTTGGCCAGGTTATGCAGTTTGCATTGCTGCACAATTGCGCCTGCCTAGCTCGGCCGCGGTTGCAAACATTCAGGCGTGTCAGCCAGATAGGCTGGTCCCCGTAGGACACTGCCAGCGGACTGGGTATATCTGCTTCCCGTTCTTCTCACTTGAGTGCTACTGATTCCAGCTTTGACGGCTACACTCTACTCAACCGGACCAGTAAGTTGAACCTCAACTCATATGACTTTGTGAAACTGTTGAGAACTAGAGCTCAGTTGTTTGGCACGCCACCACTGTCCGTCCAGCACTATGGACGGCACTGCATACATCTGGCTCTAATTAGTCCACGGTTGTGTTCAGCCGAATGAACTCTGCTGGGAACACTCAGATTGAGGTTCTGAGTTATTGCAACATAGGAGCGTTTCACTGCTTTCAAGGCTTCTCGGGAAGAAATCCGGAATCTTGCTGCCGGCAGTTCTCCGGCTGTTCCGGGTGAACATCTCCTTGTAAATCCCCCGTGGTTTCTTGTACACCCGTGAAATTTGGCCAGGTTATGCAGTTTGCATTGCTGCACAATTGCGCCTGCCTAGCTCGGCCGCGGTTGCAAACATTCAGGCGTAGCGGCCAGATACGCTGGTCCCCGTAGGACACTGCCAGCGGACTGGGTATATCTGCTTCCCGTTCTTCTCACCTGAGTGCTACTGATTCCAGCTTTGACGGCTACACTCTACTCAACCGGAGCAGTAAGTTAAACCTCAACTCAAATGACTTTGTGAAACTGTTGAGAACTAGAGCTCAGTTGTTTGGCACGTCACCACTGTCCATCCAGCTCTATGGACGGCACTGCCTACATCTGGCTCTAATTAGTCCACGGTTGTGTTCAGCCGAATGACCTCTGCCGGTAAGACTTAGAATGACGTTCTGAATTATTGCAACATAGGAGCGTTTCACTGCTTTCAAGGCTTCTCAGGAAGAATTCCGGAATCTTGTTGCCGGCAGGCCTCCGGCTGTTCCGGGTGAACATCTCCGTGTAAGTCCCCCGTGGTTTCTTGCACACCCGTGAAATTTGGCCAGGTTATGCAGTTTGCATTGCTGCACACTTGCGCCTGCCTACCTCGGCCGCGGTTGCAAACATTCAGGAGTGGCAGCCAGATAGGCTGGTCCCCGTAGGACACTGCCAGCGGACTGGGTATATCTGCTTCCCGTTCTTCTCACCTGAGTGCTACTGATTCCAGCTTTGACGACTACACTCTACTCAACCGGAGCAGTAAGTTGAACCTCAACTCATATGACTTTGTGAAAGTGTTGAGAACTAGAGCTCAGTTGTTTGGCACGCCACCACTCTCCATCCAGCACTATGGACGGCACTGCCTACATCTGGCTCTAATTAGACCAGGGTTGTGTTCAGCCGAATGACCTCTGCCGGGAACACTCAGAATGAGGTTCTGAGTTATTGCAACATAGGAGCATTTCACTGCTTTCAAGGCTTCTCGGGAAGAATTCCGGAATCTTGCTGCCGGCAGGCCTCCGGCTGTTCCGGGTGAACATCTCTTTGTAAATCCCCCGTGGTTTCTTGTACACCCCTGAAATTTGGCCACGTTATGCAGTTTGCATTGCTGCACAATTGCGCCTGCCTAGCTCGGTCGCGGTTGCAAACATTCAGGCGTGGCAGCCAGATAGGCTGGTCCCCGTAGGACACTGCCAGCGGACTGGGTATTTCTGCTTCCCGTTCTTCTCACCTGAGTGCTACTGATTCCAGCTTTGACGGCTACACTCTACTCAACCGGAGCAGTAAGTTGAACCTCTACTCATGGCACTTTGTGAAACTGTTGAGAACTAGAGCTCAGTTGTTTGGCACGCCACCACTGTCCATCCAGCACTATGGACGGCACTGCCTACATCTGGCTCTAATTAGTCCATGGTTGTGTAAAGCCGAATGACCTCTGCCAGGAACACTCAGAATGAGGTTCTGAGTTATTGCACCATAGGAGCGTTTCACTGCTTTCAAGGCTTCTCAGTAAGAATTCCGGAATCTTGCTGCCGGCAGGCCTCTGGCTGTTCCGGGTGAACATCTCCTTGTAAATCCCCCGTGGTTTCTTGCACACCCGTGAAATTTGGCCAGGTTATGCAGTTTGCATTGCTGCATAATTGCGCCTGCCTAGCTCGGCCGCGGTTGCAAACATTCAGGCGTGGCAGCCAGATAGGCTGGTCCCCGTAGGACACTGCCAGCGGACTGGGTATATCTGCTTCCCGTTCTTCTCACCTGAGTGCTACTGATTGCAGCTTTGACGGCTACACTCTACTCAACCGGAGCACTATGTTGAACCTCAACTCATATGACTTTGTGAAACTGTTGAGAACTAGACCTCAGTTGTTTGGCACGCCACCACTGTCCATCCAGCACTATGGACGGCACTGCCTACATCTGGCTCTAAATAGTCCACGGTTGTGTTCAGCCGAATGACCTCTGCCGGGAACACTCAAAATGAGCTTCTGAGTTATTGCAACATAGGAGCGTTTCACTGCTTTCAAGGCTTCTCAGGAAGAATTCCGGAATCTTGCTGCCGGCAGGCCTCCGGCTGTTCCGGGTGAACATCTCCTTGTAAATCCCCCGTGGTTTCTTGTACACCCGTGAAATTTGGCCAGGTTATGCAGTTTGCATTGCGGCACAATTGCACCTGCCTAGCTCGGCCGCGGTTGTAAACATTCAGGCGTGGCAGCCAGATAGGCTGGTCCCCGTAGGACACTGCCAGCGGACTGGGTATATCTGCTTCCCGTTCTTCTCACCTGAGCGCTACTGATTCCAGCTTTGACGGCTACACTCTACTCAACCGGAGCAGTAAGTTGAACCTCAACTCATGGCACTTTGTGAAAGTGTTGAGAACTAGAGCTCAGTTGTTTGGCACGCCACCACTGTCCATCCAGCACTATGGATGGCACTGCCTACATCTGGCTCTAATTAGTCCACGGTTGTGTTCAGCCGAATGACCTCTGCCGGGAACACTCAGAATGATGTTCTGAGTTATTGCAACATAGGAGCGTTTCACTGCTTTCAAGGCTTCTCAGGAAGAATTCTGGAATCTTGCTGCCGGCAGGCCTCCGGCTGTTCGGGGTGAACATCTCCTTGTAAATCCCCCGTGGTTTCTTGCCCACCCGTGAAATTTGGCCAGGTTATGCAGTTTGCATTGCTGCACAATTGTGCCTGCCTAGCTCGGCCGCGGTTGAAAACATTCAGGCGTGGCAGCCAGATAGTCTGGTCCCCGTAGGACACTGCCGGCACACTGGGTATATCTGCTTCCTGTTCTTCTCACCTGTGTGCTACCTATTCCAGCTTTGACGGCTACACTCTACTCAACCGGAGCACTAAGTTGAACCTCAACTCATATGACTTTGTGAAAGTGTTGAGAACTAGAGCTCAGTTGTTTGGCCCGCCACCACTGTCCATCCAGCACTATGGACGGCACTGCCTACATCTGGCTCTAATTAGTCCACGGTTGTGTTCAGCCGAATGACCTCTGCCGGGAACACTCAGAATGATGTTCTGAGTTATTTCAACATAGGAGCGTTTCACTGCTTTCAAGGCTTCTCGGGAAGAATTCCGGAATCTTGCTGCCGGCAGGCCTCCGGCTTTTCCGCTTGAACATCTCCTTGTAAATCCCCCGTGGTTTCTTGTACACCCGTGAAATTTGGCCAGGTTATGCAGTTTGCATTGTGGCACAATTGCACCTGCCTAGCTCGGCCGCGGTTGTAAACATTCAGGCGTGGCAGCCAGATAGGCTGGTCCCCGTAGGACACTGCCAGCGGACTGGGTATATCTGCTTCCCGTTCTTCTCACCTGAGCGCTACTGATTCCAGCTTTGACGGCTACACTCTACTCAACCGGAGCAGTAAGTTGAACCTCAACTCATATGACTTTGTGAAAGTGTTGAGAACTAGAGCTCAGTTGTTTGGCACGCCAACACTGTCCATCCAGCACTATGGTCGGCATTGCCTACATCTGGCTCTAATTAGTCCACGGTTGTGTTCAGCCGAATGACCTCTGCCGGGAACACTCAAAATGAGCTTCTGAGTTATTGCAACATAGGAGCGTTTCACTGCTTTCAAGGCTTCTCGGGAAGAATTCCGGAATCTTGCTGCCGGCAGGCCTCCGGCTGTTCCGGGTGAACATCTCCTTGTAAATCCCCCGTGGTTTCTTGTACACCCGTGAAATTTGGCCAGGTTATGCAGTTTGCATTGCGGCACAATTGCACCTGCCTAGCTCGGCCGCGGTTGTAAACATTCAGGCGTGGCAGCCAGATAGGCTGGTCCCCGTAGGACACTGCCAGCGGACTGGGTATATCTGCTTCCCGTTCTTCTCACCTGAGCGCTACTGATTCCAGCTTTGACGGCTACACTCTACTCAACCGGAGCAGTAAGTTGAACCTCAACTCATATGACTTTGTGAAAGTGTTGAGAACTAGAGCTCAGTTGTTTGGCACGCCAACACTGTCCATCCAGCACTATGGTCGGCATTGCCTACATCTGGCTCTAATTAGTCCACGGTTGTGTTCAGCCGAATGACCTCTGCCGGGAACACTCAAAATGAGCTTCTGAGTTATTGCAACATAGGAGCGTTTCACTGCTTTCAAGGCTTCTCAGGAAGAATTCCGGAATCTTGCTGCCGGCAGGCCTCCGGCTTTTCCGGGTGAACATCTCCTTGTAAACCCCCCGTGGTTTCTTGTACACCCCTGAAATTTGGCCAGGTTATGCAGTTTGCATTGCTGCACAATTGCGCCTGCCTAGCTCGGCCGCGGTTGCAAACATTCAGGCGTGGCAGCCAGATAGGCTGGTCCCCGTAGGACTCTGCCAGCGGACTGGGTTTATCTGCTTCCCGTTCTTCTCACCTGAGTGCTACTGATTCCAGCTTTGACGGCTACACTCTACTCAACCGGAGCAGTAAGTTGAACCTCAACTCATGGCACTTTGTGAAACTGTTGAGAACTAGAGCTCAGTTGTTTGGCATTCCACCACTGTCCATCCAGCACTATGGACGGCACTGCCTACATCTGGCTCTAATTAGTCCACGGTTGTGTTCAGCCGAATGACCTCTGCCGGGAAGACTTAGAATGACGTTCTGAGTTATTGCAACATAGGAGCGTTTCACTGCTTTCAAGGGTTCTCAGGAAGAATTCCGTAATCTTGCTGCCGGCAGTCCTCTGGCTGTTCCGGGTGAACATCTCCTTGTAAATCCCCCGTGGTTTCTTGTACACCCGTGAAATTTGGCCAGGTTATGCAGTTTGCATTGCTGCACAATTGCGCCTGCCTAGCTCGGCCGCGGTTGCAAACAATCAGGCGTGGCAGCCAGATAGGCTGGTCCCCGTAGCACACTGCCAGCGTACTGGGTATATCTGCTTCGCGTTCTTCTCACCTGAGTGCTACTGATTCCAGCTTTGACGGCTGCACTCTACTCAACGGGACCAGTAAGTTGAACCTCAACTCATGGCAATTTGTGAAACTGTTGAGAACTAGAGTTCAGTTGTTTGGCACGCCACCACTAGCCATCCAGCACTATGGAGGGCACTGCCTTCATCTGGCTCTAATTAGTCCACGGTTGTGTTCAGCCGAATGACCTCTTCCGGGAACACTCAGAATGAGGTTCTGAGTTATTGCAACATAGGAGCGTTTCACTGCTTTCAAGGCTTCTCGGGAAGAATTCTGGAATCTTGCTGCCGGCAGGCCTCCGGCTGTTCCGGATGAACATCTCCTTGTAAATCCCCCGTGGTTTCTTGTACACCCGTGAAATATGGCCAGGTTATGCAGTTTGCATTGCTGCACAATTGCCCCTGCCTAGCTCGGCCACGGTTGCATACATTCAGGTGTGGCAGCCAGATAGGCAGGTCCCCGTAGGACACTGCCAGCGGACTGGGTATATCTGCTTCCCGTTCTTCTCACCTGAGCGCTACTGATTCCAGCTTTGACGGCTACACTCTACTCAACCGGAGCAGTAAGTTGAACCTCAACTCATGGCACTTTGTGAAAGTGTTGAGAACTAGAGCTCAGTTGTTTGGCACGCCACCACTGTCCATCCAGCACTATGGACGGCACTGCCTACATCTGGCTCTAATTAGTCCACGGTTGTGTTCAGCCGAATGACCTCTGCCGGGAACACTCAGAATGATGTTCTGAGTTATTGCAACATAGGAGCGTTTCACTGCTTTCAAGGCTTCTCAGGAAGAATTCTGGAATCTTGCTGCCGGCAGGCCTCCGGCTGTTCGGGGTGAACATCTCCTTGTAAATCCCCCGTGGTTTCTT
This sequence comes from Dipodomys merriami, assembly GCF_024711535.1. Lineage (NCBI taxonomy): Eukaryota > Metazoa > Chordata > Mammalia > Rodentia > Heteromyidae > Dipodomys > Dipodomys merriami. Next base: position 186,808 of record NW_027206105.1, read on the forward strand.
GCCCACCCGTGAAATTTGGCCAGGTTATGCAGTTTGCATTGCTGCACAATTGTGCCTGCCTAGCTCGGCCGCGGTTGAAAACATTCAGGCGTGGCAGCCAGATAGTCTGGTCCCCGTAGGACACTGCCGGCACACTGGGTATATCTGCTTCCTGTTCTTCTCACCTGTGTGCTACCTATTCCAGCTTTGACGGCTACACTCTACTCAACCGGAGCACTAAGTTGAACCTCAACTCATATGACTTTGTGAAAGTGTTGAGAACTAGAGCTCAGTTGTTTGGCCCGCCACCACTGTCCATCCAGCACTATGGACGGCACTGCCTACATCTGGCTCTAATTAGTCCACGGTTGTGTTCAGCCGAATGACCTCTGCCGGGAACACTCAGAATGATGTTCTGAGTTATTTCAACATAGGAGCGTTTCACTGCTTTCAAGGCTTCTCGGGAAGAATTCCGGAATCTTGCTGCCGGCAGGCCTCCGGCTTTTCCGCTTGAACATCTCCTTGTAAATCCCCCGTGGTTTCTTGTACACCCGTGAAATTTGGCCAGGTTATGCAGTTTGCATTGTGGCACAATTGCACCTGCCTAGCTCGGCCGCGGTTGTAAACATTCAGGCGTGGCAGCCAGATAGGCTGGTCCCCGTAGGACACTGCCAGCGGACTGGGTATATCTGCTTCCCGTTCTTCTCACCTGAGCGCTACTGATTCCAGCTTTGACGGCTACACTCTACTCAACCGGAGCAGTAAGTTGAACCTCAACTCATATGACTTTGTGAAAGTGTTGAGAACTAGAGCTCAGTTGTTTGGCACGCCAACACTGTCCATCCAGCACTATGGTCGGCATTGCCTACATCTGGCTCTAATTAGTCCACGGTTGTGTTCAGCCGAATGACCTCTGCCGGGAACACTCAAAATGAGCTTCTGAGTTATTGCAACATAGGAGCGTTTCACTGCTTTCAAGGCTTCTCAGGAAGAATTCCGGAATCTTGCTGCCGGCAGGCCTCCGGCTTTTCCGGGTGAACATCTCCTTGTAAACCCCCCGTGGTTTCTTGTACACCCCTGAAATTTGGCCAGGTTATGCAGTTTGCATTGCTGCACAATTGCGCCTCCCTAGCTCGGCCGCGGTTGCAAACATTCAGGCGTGGCAGCCAGATAGGCTGGTCCCCGTAGGACTCTGCCAGCGGACTGGGTTTATCTGCTTCCCGTTCTTCTCACCTGAGTGCTACTGATTCCAGCTTTGACGGCTACACTCTACTCAACCGGAGCAGTAAGTTGAACCTCAACTCATGGCACTTTGTGAAACTGTTGAGAACTAGAGCTCAGTTGTTTGGCATTCCACCACTGTCCATCCAGCACTATGGACGGCACTGCCTACATCTGGCTCTAATTAGTCCACGGTTGTGTTCAGCCGAATGACCTCTGCCGGGAAGACTTAGAATGACGTTCTGAGTTATTGCAACATAGGAGCGTTTCACTGCTTTCAAGGGTTCTCAGGAAGAATTCCGTAATCTTGCTGCCGGCAGTCCTCTGGCTGTTCCGGGTGAACATCTCCTTGTAAATCCCCCGTGGTTTCTTGTACACCCGTGAAATTTGGCCAGGTTATGCAGTTTGCATTGCTGCACAATTGCGCCTGCCTAGCTCGGCCGCGGTTGCAAACAATCAGGCGTGGCAGCCAGATAGGCTGGTCCCCGTAGCACACTGCCAGCGGACTGGGTATATCTGCTTCGCGTTCTTCTCACCTGAGTGCTACTGATTCCAGCTTTGACGGCTGCACTCTACTCAACGGGACCAGTAAGTTGAACCTCAACTCATGGCACTTTGTGAAACTGTTGAGAACTAGAGTTCAGTTGTTTGGCACGCCACCACTAGCCATCCAGCACTATGGAGGGCACTGCCTTCATCTGGCTCTAATTAGTCCACGGTTGTGTTCAGCCGAATGACCTCTTCCGGGAACACTCAGAATGAGGTTCTGAGTTATTGCAACATAGGAGCGTTTCACTGCTTTCAAGGCTTCTCGGGAAGAATTCTGGAATCTTGCTGCCGGCAGGCCTCCGGCTGTTCCGGATGAACATCTCCTTGTAAATCCCCCGTGGTTTCTTGTACACCCGTGAAATATGGCCAGGTTATGCAGTTTGCATTGCTGCACAATTGCCCCTGCCTAGCTCGGCCACGGTTGCATACATTCAGGTGTGGCAGCCAGATAGGCAGGTCCCCGTAGGACACTGCCAGCGGACTGGGTATATCTGCTTCCCGTTCTTCTCACCTGAGCGCTACTGATTCCAGCTTTGACGGCTACACTCTACTCAACCGGAGCAGTAAGTTGAACCTCAACTCATATGACTTTGTGAAAGTGTTGAGAACTAGAGCTCAGTTGTTTGGCACGCCAACACTGTCCATCCAGCACTATGGTCGGCATTGCCTACATCTGGCTCTAATTAGTCCACGGTTGTGTTCAGCCGAATGACCTCTGCCGGGAACACTCAAAATGAGCTTCTGAGTTATTGCAACATAGGAGCGTTTCACTGCTTTCAAGGCTTCTCAGGAAGAATTCCGGAATCTTGCTGCCGGCAGTCCTCCGGCTGTTCCGGGTGAACATCTCCTTTTAAATCCCCCGTGGTTTCTTGTACACCCCTGAAATTTGGCCAGGTTATGCAGTTTGCATTGCTGCACAATTGCGCCTGCCTAGCTCGGCTGCGGTTGCAAACATTCAGGCGTGGCAGCCAGATAGGCTGGTCCCCGTAGGACACTGCCAGCGGACTGGGTATATCTGCTTCCCGTTCTTCTCACCTGAGTGCTACTGATTCCAGCTTTGACGGCTACACTCTACTCAACCGGAGCAGTAAGTTGAACCTCAACTCATATGACTTTGTGAAAGTGTTGAGAACTAGAGCTCAGTTGTTTGGCACGCCACCACTGTCCATCCAGCACTATGGACGGCACTGCCTACATCTGGCTCTAATTAGTCCACGGTTGTGTTCAGCCGAATGACCTCTGCCGGGAAGACTTAGAATGACGTTCTAAGTTATTTCAACATAGGAGCGTTTCACTGCTTTCAAGGCTTCTCGGGAAGAATTCCGGAATCTTGCTGTCGGCAGGCCTCCGGCTGTTCCGGGTGAACATCTCCTTGTAAATCCCCCGTGGTTTCTTGTACACCCCTGAAATTTGGCCAGGTTATGCAGTTTGCATTGCTGCACAATTGCGCCTGCCTAACTCGGCCACGGTTGCAAACATTCAGGCGTGGCAGCCAGATAGGATGGTCCCCGTAGGACACTGCCAGCGGACTGGGTATGTCTGCTTCCCGTTCTTCTCACCTGAGTGCTACTGATTCCAGCTTTGACGGCTACACTCTACTCAACCGGAGCAATAAGTTGAACCTCAACTCATATGACTTTGTGAAAGTGTTGAGAACTAGAGCTCAGTTGTTTGGCACGCCACCACTGTCCATCCAGCACTATGGACGGCACTGCCTACATCTGGCTCTAATTAGTCCACGGTTGTGTTCAGCGGAATGACCTCTACCGGGAAGATTTAGAATGAGGTTCTGAGTTATTGCAACATAGGAGCGTTTCACTGCTTTCAAGGCTTCTCGGGAAGAATTCCGGAATCTTGCTGCCGTCAGGCCTCCGGTTGTTCCGGGTGAACATCTCCTTGTAAATCCCCCGTGGTTTCTTGTACACCCGTGAAATTTGGCCAGGTCATGCAGTTTGCATTGCTGCACAATTGCGCCTGCCTAGCTCGGCCGCGGTTGCAAACATTCAGGCGTGGCAGCCAGATAGGCTGGTCCCCGTAGGACACTGCCAGCGGACTGGGTATATCTGCTTCCCGTTTTCTCACCTGAGTGCTACTGATTCCAGCTTTGACGGCTACACTCTACTCAACCGGAGCAGTAAGTTGAACCTCAACTCATATGACTTTGTGAAAGTGTTGAGAACTAGAGCTCAGTTTTTTGGCACGCCACCACTGTCCATCCAGCACTATGGACGGCACTGCCTACATCTGGCTTTAATTAGTCCACGGTTGTGTTCATCCGAATGACCTCTGCCGGGAACACTCAGAATGAGGTTCTGAGTTATTGCAACATAGGAGCGCTTCACTACTTTCCTTGCTTCTCCGGAAGAATTCCAGAATCTTGCTGCCGGATGGCCTCCGGCTGTTCCGGATGAACATCTCCTTGTAAATCCCCCGTGGTTTCTTGTACTCCCGTGAAATTTGGCCAGGTTATGCAGTTTGCATTGCTGCACAATTGTGCCTGCCTAGCTCGGCCGCGGTTGCAAACATTCATGCGTGGCAGCCAGATAGGCTGGTCCCCGTAGGACACTGCCAGCGGACTGGGTATATCTGCTTCCCGTTCTTCTCACCTGAGCGCTACTGATTCCAGTTTTGACGGCTACACTCTACTCAACCGGAGCAGTAAGTTGAACCTCAACTCATGGCACTTTGTGAAAGTGTTGAGAACTAGAGCTCAGTTGTTTGGCACGCCACCACTGTCCATCCAGCACTATGGACGGCACTGCCTACATCTGGCTCTAATTAGTCCACGGTTGTGTTCAGCCGAATGACCTCTGCCGGGAACACTCAGAATGATGTTCTGAGTTATTGCAACATAGGAGCGTTTCACTGCTTTCAAGACTTCTCAGGAAGAATTTTGGAATCTTGCTGCCGGCAGGCCTCCGGCTGTTCCGGGTGAACATCTCCTTGTAAATCCCCCGTGGTTTCTTAAACACCCGTGAAATATGGCCAGGTTATGCAGTTTGCATTGCTGCACAATTGTGCCTGCCTAGCTCGGCCGCGGTTGAAAACATTCAGGCATGGCAGCCAGATAGTCTGGTCCCCGTAGGACACTGCCGGCACACTGGGTATATCTGCTTCCTGTTCTTCTCACCTGAGTGCTACTGATTCCAGCTTTGACGGCTACACTCTACTCAACCGGAGCAGTAAGTTGAACCTCAACTCATATGACTTTGTGAAAGTGTTGAGAACTAGAGCTCAGTTGTTTGGCACGCCACCACTGTCCATACAGCACTACGGACGGCACTGCCTACATCTGGCTCTAATTAGTCCACGGTTGTGTTCAGCCGAATGACCTCTGCCGGGAACACTCAGAATGAGGTTCTGAGTTATTGCAACATAGGAGCGTTTCACTGCTTTCAAGGCTTCTCGGGAAGAATTCCGGAATCTTGCTGCGGGCAGGCCTCCGGCTGTTCCGGATGAACATCTCCTTGTAAATCCCCCGTGGTTTCTTGTACACCCGTGAAATATGGCCAGGTTATGCAGTTTGCATTGCTGCACAATTGTGCCTGCCTAGCTCGGCTGCGATTGCAAACATTCAGGCGTGGCAGCCAGATACGCTGGTCCCGGTAGGACACTGCCAGCGGAGTGGGTATATCTGCTTCCCTTTCTTCTCACATGAGCGCTACTGATTCCAGCTTTGACGGCTACACTCTACTCAACCGGAGCAGTAAGTTTTACCTCAACTCATATGACTTTGTGAAAATGTTGAGAACTAGAGCTCAGTTGTTTGGCACACCACCACTGTCCATCCAGCACTATGGACGGCACTGCCTACATCTGGCTCTAATTAGTCCACGGTTGTGTTCAGCCGAATGACCTCTGCCGGGAAGATTTAGAATGGCGTTCTGAGTTATTGCAACATAGGAGCGTTTGCTTTCAAGGCTTCTCGGGAAGAATTCCGGAATCTTGCTGCCGGCAGGCCTCCGGCTGTTCCGGGTGAACATCTCCATGTAAATCCCCCGTGGTTTCTTGTACACCCGTGAAATTTGGTCAGGTTATGCAGTTTGCATTGCTGCACAATTGCGCCTGCCTAGCTCGGCCGCGGTTGCAAACATTCAGGCGTGGCAGCCAGATAGACTGGTCCCCGTAGGACACTGCCAGCGGACTGGGTATATCTGCTTCCCGTTCTTCTCACCTGAGTGCTACTGATTCCAGCTTTGACGGCTACACTCTACTCAACCGGAGCAGTAAGTTGAACCTCAACTCATATGACTTTGTGAAACTGTTGAGAACTAGAGCTCAGTTGTTTGGCACGCCACCACTGTCCATCCAGCACTATGGACGGCACTGCCTACATCTGGCTCTAATTAGTCCACGGTTGTGTTCAGCCGAATGACCTCCGCCGGGAACACTCAAAATGAGGTTCTGAGTTATTGCAACATAGGAGCATTTCACTGCTTTCAAGGCTTCTCGGGAAGAATTCCGGAATCTTGCTGCCGGTAGGCCTCCGGCTGTTCCGGGTGAACATCTCCTTGTAAATGCCCCGTGGTTTCTTGTACACCCCTGAAATTTGGCCAGGTTATGCAGTTTGCATTGTTGCACAAATGCGCCTGCCTAGCTCGCCCGCGGTTGCAAACATTCAGGCGTGGCAGCCAGATAGGCTGGTCCCCGTAGGACACTGCCAGCGGATTGAGTATATCTGCTTCCTGTTCTTCTCACCTGAGTGCTACTGATTCCAGCTTTGACGGCTACACTCTACTCATCCGGAGCAGTAAGATGAACCACAACTCATGGCACTTTGTGAAAGTGTTGAGAACTAGAGCTCAGTTGTTTGGCACGCCAACACTGTCCATCCAGCACTGTGGAAGGCACTGCCTACATCTGGCTCTAATTAGTCCACGGTTGTGTTCAGCCGAATGACCTCTGCCGGGAAGACTTAGAATGACGTTCTGAGTTATTGCAACATAGGAGCGTTTCACTACTTTCAAGGCTTCTAAGGAAGAATTCCGGAATCTTGCTGCCGGCAGTCCTCCGACTGTTCCGGGTGAACATCTCCTTGTAAATCCCCCGTGGTTTCTTGTACACCCGTGAAATTTGGCCAGGTTATGCAGTTTGCATTGCTGCACAATTGCGCCTGCCTAGCTCGGCCGCGGTTGAAAACATTCAGGCATGGCAGCCAGATAGTCTGGTCCCCGTAGGACACTGCCGGCACACTGGGTATATCTGCTTCCTGTTCTTCTCACCTGAGTGCTACTGATTCCAGCTTTGACGGCTACACTCTACTCAACCGGAGCAGTAAGTTGAACCTCAACTCATATGACTTTGTGAAAGTGTTGAGAACTAGAGCTCAGTTGTTTGGCACGCCACCACTGTCCATACAGCACTACGGACGGCACTGCCTACATCTGGCTCTAATTAGTCCACGGTTGTGTTCAGCCGAATGACCTCTGCCGGGAACACTCAGAATGAGGTTCTGAGTTATTGCAACATAGGAGCGTTTCACTGCTTTCAAGGCTTCTCGGGAAGAATTCCGGAATCTTGCTGCGGGCAGGCCTCCGGCTGTTCCGGATGAACATCTCCTTGTAAATCCCCCGTGGTTTCTTGTACACCCGTGAAATATGGCCAGGTTATGCAGTTTGCATTGCTGCACAATTGTGCCTGCCTAGCTCGGCTGCGATTGCAAACATTCAGGCGTGGCAGCCAGATACGCTGGTCCCGGTAGGACACTGCCAGCGGAGTGGGTATATCTGCTTCCCTTTCTTCTCACATGAGCGCTACTGATTCCAGCTTTGACGGCTACACTCTACTCAACCGGAGCAGTAAGTTTTACCTCAACTCATATGACTTTGTGAAAATGTTGAGAACTAGAGCTCAGTTGTTTGGCACACCACCACTGTCCATCCAGCACTATGGACGGCACTGCCTACATCTGGCTCTAATTAGTCCACGGTTGTGTTCAGCCGAATGACCTCTGCCGGGAAGATTTAGAATGGCGTTCTGAGTTATTGCAACATAGGAGCGTTTGCTTTCAAGGCTTCTCGGGAAGAATTCCGGAATCTTGCTGCCGGCAGGCCTCCGGCTGTTCCGGGTGAACATCTCCATGTAAATCCCCCGTGGTTTCTTGTACACCCGTGAAATTTGGTCAGGTTATGCAGTTTGCATTGCTGCACAATTGCGCCTGCCTAGCTCGGCCGCGGTTGCAAACATTCAGGCGTGGCAGCCAGATAGACTGGTCCCCGTAGGACACTGCCAGCGGACTGGGTATATCTGCTTCCCGTTCTTCTCACCTGAGTGCTACTGATTCCAGCTTTGACGGCTACACTCTACTCAACCGGAGCAGTAAGTTGAACCTCAACTCATATGACTTTGTGAAACTGTTGAGAACTAGAGCTCAGTTGTTTGGCACGCCACCACTGTCCATCCAGCACTATGGACGGCACTGCCTACATCTGGCTCTAATTAGTCCACGGTTGTGTTCAGCCGAATGACCTCCGCCGGGAACACTCAAAATGAGGTTCTGAGTTATTGCAACATAGGAGCATTTCACTGCTTTCAAGGCTTCTCGGGAAGAATTCCGGAATCTTGCTGCCGGTAGGCCTCCGGCTGTTCCGGGTGAACATCTCCTTGTAAATGCCCCGTGGTTTCTTGTACACCCCTGAAATTTGGCCAGGTTATGCAGTTTGCATTGTTGCACAAATGCGCCTGCCTAGCTCGCCCGCGGTTGCAAACATTCAGGCGTGGCAGCCAGATAGGCTGGTCCCCGTAGGACACTGCCAGCGGATTGAGTATATCTGCTTCCTGTTCTTCTCACCTGAGTGCTACTGATTCCAGCTTTGACGGCTACACTCTACTCATCCGGAGCAGTAAGATGAACCACAACTCATGGCACTTTGTGAAAGTGTTGAGAACTAGAGCTCAGTTGTTTGGCACGCCAACACTGTCCATCCAGCACTGTGGAAGGCACTGCCTACATCTGGCTCTAATTAGTCCACGGTTGTGTTCAGCCGAATGACCTCTGCCGGGAAGACTTAGAATGACGTTCTGAGTTATTGCAACATAGGAGCGTTTCACTACTTTCAAGGCTTCTAAGGAAGAATTCCGGAATCTTGCTGCCGGCAGTCCTCCGACTGTTCCGGGTGAACATCTCCTTGTAAATCCCCCGTGGTTTCTTGTACACCCGTGAAATTTGGCCAGGTTATGCAGTTTGCATTGCTGCACAATTGCGCCTGCCTAGCTCGGCCGCGGTTACAAACATTCAGGCGTGGCAGCCAGATAGGCTGGTCCCCGTAGGACACTGCCAGCGGACTGGGTATATCTGCTTCCCGTTCTTCTCACCTGAGTGCTACTGATTCCAGCTTTGACCGCTACACTCTACTCAACCGGAGCAGTAAGTTGAACCTCAACTCATATGACTTTGTGAAAGTGTTGAGAACTAGAGCTCAGTTGTTTGGCACGCCACCACTGTCCTACCAGCACTATGGACGGCACTGCCTACATCTGGCTCTAATTAGTCCACGGTTGTGTTCAGCCGAATGACCTCTGCCGGGAACACTCAGAATGAGGTTCTGAATTATTGCAACATAGGAGCGTTTCACTACTTTCCTTGCTTCTCGGGAAGAATTCCGGAATCTTGCTGCCGGCAGGCCTCCGGCTGTTCCGGATGAACATCTCCTTGTAAATCTCCCGTGGTTTCTTGTACACCCGTGAAATTTGGCCAGGTTATGCAGTTTGCATTGCTGCACAATTGCGCCTGCCTAGCTCGGCCGCGGTTGCAAACATTCAGGCGTGGCAGCCAGATATGCTGGTCCCCGTAGGACACTGCCAGCGGACTGGGTATATCTGCTTCCCGTTCTTCTCACCTGAGTGCTACTGATTCCAGCTTTGACCGCTACACTCTACTCAACCGGAGCACTAAGTTGAACCTCAACTCATATGACTTTGTGAAACTGTTGAGAACTAGAGCTCAGTTGTTTGGCACGCCACCACTGTCCATCCAGCACTATGGACGGCACTGCCTACATCTGGCTGTAATTAGTCCACGGTTGTGTTCAGGCGAATGACCTCTGCCGGGAACACTCAGAATGAGGTTCTGAGTTATTGCAACATAGGAGCGTTTCACTGCTTTCAAGGCTTCTCGGGAAGAATTCCGGAATCTTGCTGCCGGCAGGCCTCCGGCTGTTCCGGATGAACATCTCCTTGTAAATCCCCCGTGGTTTCTTGTACACCCATGAAATTTGGCCAGGTTATGCAGTTTGCATTGCTGCACAAATGCGCCTGCCTAGCTCGGCCGCGGTTGCAAACATTCAGGCGTGGCAGCCAGATAGGCTGGTCCCCGTAGGACACTGCCAGCGGACTGGGTATATCTGCTTCCCGTTCTTCTCACCTGAGTGCTACTGATTCCAGCTTTGACGGCTACACTCTACTCAACCGGAGCACTAAGTTGAACCTCAACTCATATGACTTTGTGAAAGTGTTGAGAACTAGAGCTCAGTTGTTTGGCACGCCAACACTGTCCATCCAGCACTATGGTCGGCATTGCCTACATCTGACTCTAATTAGTCCACGGTTGTGTTCAGCCGAATGACCTCTGCCGGGAACACTCAAAATGAGCTTCTGAGTTATTGCAACATAGGAGCGTTTCACTGCTTTCAAGGCTTCTCGGGAAGAATTCCGGAATCTTGCTGCCGGCAGGCCTCCGGCTGTTCCGGGTGAACATCTCCTTGTAAATCCCCCGTGGTTTCTTGTACACCCGTGAAATTTGGTCAGGTTATGCAGTTTGCATTGCTGCACAATTGCGCCTGCCTAGCTCGGCCGCGGTTGCAAACATTCAGGCGTGGCAGCCAGATAGACTGGTCCCCGTAGGACACTGCCAGCGGACTGGGTATATCTGCTTCCCGTTCTTCTCACCTGAGTGCTACTGATTCCAGCTTTGACGGCTACACTCTACTCAACCGGAGCAGTAAGTTGAACCTCAACTCATATGAATTTGTGAAACTGTTGAGAACTAGAGCTCAGTTGTTTGGCACGCCACCACTGTCCATCCAGCACTATGGACGGCACTGCCTACATCTGGCTCTAATTAGTCCACGGTTGTGTTCAGCCGAATGACCTCCGCCGGGAACACTCAAAATGAGGTTCTGAGTTATTGCAACATAGGAGCATTTCACTGCTTTCAAGGCTTCTCGGGAAGAATTCCGGAATCTTGCTGCCGGTAGGCCTCCGGCTGTTCCGGGTGAACATCTCCTTGTAAATGCCCCGTGGTTTCTTGTACACCCCTGAAATTTGGCCAGGTTATGCAGTTTGCATTGTTGCACAAATGCGCCTGCCTAGCTCGCCCGCGGTTGCAAACATTCAGGCGTGGCAGCCAGATAGGCTGGTCCCCGTAGGACACTGCCAGCGGATTGAGTATATCTGCTTCCTGTTCTTCTCACCTGAGTGCTACTGATTCCAGCTTTGACGGCTACACTCTACTCATCCGGAGCAGTAAGATGAACCACAACTCATGGCACTTTGTGAAAGTGTTGAGAACTAGAGCTCAGTTGTTTGGCACGCCAACACTGTCCATCCAGCACTATGGAAGGCACTGCCTACATCTGGCTCTAATTAGTCCACGGTTGTGTTCAGCCGAATGACCTCTGCCGGGAAGACTTAGAATGACGTTCTGAGTTATTGCAACATAGGAGCGTTTCACTACTTTCAAGGCTTCTAAGGAAGAATTCCGGAATCTTGCTGCCGGCAGTCCTCCGACTGTTCCGGGTGAACATCTCCTTGTAAATCCCCCGTGGTTTCTTGTACACCCGTGAAATTTGGCCAGGTTATGCAGTTTGCATTGCTGCACAATTGCGCCTGCCTAGCTCGGCCGCGGTTACAAACATTCAGGCGTGGCAGCCAGATAGGCTGGTCCCCGTAGGACACTGCCAGCGGACTGGGTATATCTGCTTCCCGTTCTTCTCACCTGAGTGCTACTGATTCCAGCTTTGACCGCTACACTCTACTCAACCGGAGCACTAAGTTGAACCTCAACTCATATGACTTTGTGAAAGTGTTGAGAACTAGAGCTCAGTTGTTTGGCACGCCACCACTGTCCTACCAGCACTATGGACGGCACTGCCTACATCTGGCTCTAATTAGTCCACGGTTGTGTTCAGCCGAATGACCTCTGCCGGGAACACTCAGAATGAGGTTCTGAATTATTGCAACATAGGAGCGTTTCACTACTTTCCTTGCTTCTCGGGAAGAATTCCGGAATCTTGCTGCCGGCAGGCCTCCGGCTGTTCCGGATGAACATCTCCTTGTAAATCTCCCGTGGTTTCTTGTACACCCGTGAAATTTGGCCAGGTTATGCAGTTTGCATTGCTGCACAATTGCGCCTGCCTAGCTCGGCCGCGGTTGCAAACATTCAGGCGTGGCAGCCAGATAGGCTGGTCCCCGTAGGACACTGCCAGCGGACTGGGTATATCTGCTTCCCGTTCTTCTCACCTGAGTGCTACTGATTCCAGCTTTGACCGCTACACTCTACTCAACCGGAGCACTAAGTTGAACCTCAACTCATATGACTTTGTGAAACTGTTGAGAACTAGAGCTCAGTTGTTTGGCACGCCACCACTGTCCATCCAGCACTATGGACGGCACTGCCTACATCTGGCTGTAATTAGTCCACGGTTGTGTTCAGGCGAATGACCTCTGCCGGGAACACTCAGAATGAGGTTCTGAGTTATTGCAACATAGGAGCGTTTCACTGCTTTCAAGGATTCTCGGGAAGAATTCCGGAATCTTGCTGCCGGCAGGCCTCCGGCTGTTCCGGATGAACATCTCCTTGTAAATCCCCCGTGGTTTCTTGTACACCCATGAAATTTGGCCAGGTTATGCAGTTTGCATTGCTGCACAAATGCGCCTGCCTAGCTCGGCCGCGGTTGCAAACATTCAGGCGTGGCAGCCAGATAGGCTGGTCCCCGTAGGACACTGCCAGCGGACTGGGTATATCTGCTTCCCGTTCTTCTCACCTGAGTGCTACTGATTCCAGCTTTGACGGCTACACTCTACTCAACCGGAGCACTAAGTTGAACCTCAACTCATATGACTTTGTGAAAGTGTTGAGAACTAGAGCTCAGTTGTTTGGCACGCCAACACTGTCCATCCAGCACTATGGTCGGCATTGCCTACATCTGACTCTAATTAGTCCACGGTTGTGTTCAGCCGAATGACCTCTGCCGGGAACACTCAAAATGAGCTTCTGAGTTATTGCAACATAGGAGCGTTTCACTGCTTTCAAGGCTTCTCAGGAAGAATTCCGGAATCTTGCTGCCGGCAGTCCTCCGGCTGTTCCGGGTGAACATCTCCTTGTAAATCCCCCGTGGTGTCTTGTACACCCCTGAAATTTGGCCAGGTTATGCAGTTTGCATTGCTGCACAATTGCGCCTGCCTAGCTCGGCTGCAGTTGCAAACATTCAGGCGTGGCAGCCAGATAGGCTGGTCCCCGTAGGACACTGCCAGCGGACTGGGTATATCTGCTTCCCGTTCTTCTCACCTGAGTGCTACTGATTCCAGCTTTGACGGCTACACTCTACTCAACCGGAGCAGTAAGTTGAACCTCAACTCATATGACTTTGTGAAAGTGTTGAGAACTAGAGCTCAGTTGTTTGGCACGCCACCACTGTCCATCCAGCACTATGGACGGCACTGCCTACATCTGGCTCTAATTAGTCCACCGTTGTGTTCAGCCGAATGACCTCTGCCGGGAAGACTTAGAATGACGTTCTAAGTTATTTCAACATAGGAGCGTTTCACTGCTTTCAAGGCTTCTCGGGAAGAATTCCGGAATCTTGCTGTCGGCAGGCCTCCGGCTGTTCCGGGTGAACATCTCCTTGTAAATCCCCCGTGGTTTCTTGTACACCCCTGAAATTTGGCCAGGTTATGCAGTTTGCATTGCTGCACAATTGCGCCTGGCTAGCTCGGCCGCGGTTGCAAACATTCAGGCGTGGCAGCCAGATAGGCTGGTCCCCGTAGGACACTGCCAGCGGACTGGGTATGTCTGCTTCCCGTTCTTCTCACCTGAGTGCTACTGATTCCAGCTTTGACGGCTACACTCTACTCAACCGGAGCAATAAGTTGAACCTCAACTCATATGACTTTGTGAAAGTGTTGAGAACTAGAGCTCAGTTGTTTGGCACGCCACCACTGTACATCCAGCACTATGGACGGCACTGCCTACATCTGGCTCTAATTAGTCCACGGTTGTGTTCAGCCGAATGACCTCTACCGGGAAGATTTAGAATGAGGTTCTGAGTTATTGCAACATAGGAGCGTTTCACTGCTTTCAAGGCTTCTCGGGAAGAATTCCGGAATCTTGCTGCCGTCAGGCCTCCGGTTGTTCCGGGTGAACATCTCCTTGTAAATCCCCCGTGGTTTCTTGTACACCCGTGAAATTTGGCCAGGTCATGCAGTTTGCATTGCTGCACAATTGCGCCTGCCTAGCTCGGCCGCGGTTGCAAACATTCAGGCGTGGCAGCCAGATAGGCTGGTCCCCGTAGGACACTGCCAGCGGACTGGGTATATCTGCTTCCCGTTTTCTCACCTGAGTGCTACTGATTCCAGCTTTGACGGCTACACTCTACTCAACCGGAGCAGTAAGTTGAACCTCAACTCATATGACTTTGTGAAAGTGTTGAGAACTAGAGCTCAGTTTTTTGGCACGCCACCACTGTCCATCCAGCACTATGGACGGCACTGCCTACATCTGGCTTTAATTAGTCCACGGTTGTGTTCATCCGAATGACCTCTGCCGGGAACACTCAGAATGAGGTTCTGAGTTATTGCAACATAGGAGCGCTTCACTACTTTCCTTGCTTCTCCGGAAGAATTCCAGAATCTTGCTGCCGGATGGCCTCCGGCTGTTCCGGATGAACATCTCCTTGTAAATCCCCCGTGGTTTCTTGTACTCCCGTGAAATTTGGCCAGGTTATGCAGTTTGCATTGCTGCACAATTGTGCCTGCCTAGCTCGGCCGCGGTTGCAAACATTCATGCGTGGCAGCCAGATAGGCTGGTCCCCGTAGGACACTGCCAGCGGACTGGGTATATCTGCTTCCCGTTCTTCTCACCTGAGCGCTACTGATTCCAGTTTTGACGGCTACACTCTACTCAACCGGAGCAGTAAGTTGAACCTCAACTCATGGCACTTTGTGAAAGTGTTGAGAACTAGAGCTCAGTTGTTTGGCACGCCACCACTGTCCATCCAGCACTATGGACGGCACTGCCTACATCTGGCTCTAATTAGTCCACGGTTGTGTTCAGCCGAATGACCTCTGCCGGGAACACTCAGAATGATGTTCTGAGTTATTGCAACATAGGAGCGATTCACTGCTTTCAAGACTTCTCAGGAAGAATTTTGGAATCTTGCTGCCGGCAGGCCTCCGGCTGTTCCGGGTGAACATCTCCTTGTAAATCCCCCGTGGTTTCTTAAACACCCGTGAAATTTGGCCAGGTTATGCAGTTTGCATTGCTGCACAATTGGGCCTGCCTAGCTCGGCCGCGGTTGAAAACATTCAGGCGTGGCAGCCAGATAGTCTGGTCCCCGTAGGACACTGCCGGCACACTGGGTATATCTGCTTCCTGTTCTTCTCACCTGAGTGCTACTGATTCCAGCTTTGACGGCTACACTCTACTCAACCGGAGCAGTAAGTTGAACCTCAACTCATATGACTTTGTGAAAGTGTTGAGAACTAGAGCTCAGTTGTTTGGCACGCCACCACTGTCCATCCAGCACTACGGACGGCACTGCCTACATCTGGCTCTAATTAGTCCACGGTTGTGTTCAGGCGAATGACCTCTGCCGGGAACACTCAGAATGAGGTTCTGAGTTATTGCAACATAGGAGCGTTTCACTGCTTTCAAGGCTTCTCGGGAAGAATTCCGGAATCTTGCTGCCTGCAGGCCTCCGGCTTTTCCGGATGAACATCTCCTTGTAAATCCCCCGTGGTTTCTTGTACACCCGTGAAATATGGCCAGGTTATGCAGTTTGCATTGCTGCACAATTGTGCCTGCCTAGCTCGGCAGCGATTGCAAACATTCAGGCGTGGCAGCCAGATACGCTGGTCCCGGTAGGACACTGCCAGCGGAGTGGGTATATCTGCTTCCCGTTCTTCTCACATGAGCGCTACTGATTCCAGCTTTGACGGCTACACTCTACTCAACCGGAGCAGTAAGTTTTACCTCAACTCATATGACTTTGTGAAAATGTTGAGAACTAGAACTCAGTTGTTTGGCACACCACCACTGTCCATCCAGCACTATGGACGGCACTGCCTACATCTGGCTCTAATTAGTCCACGGTTGTGTTCAGCCGAATGACCTCTGCCGGGAAGATTTAGAATGGCGTTCTGAGTTATTGCAACATAGGAGCGTTTGCTTTCAAGGCTTCTCGGGAAGAATTCCGGAATCTTGCTGCCGGCAGGCCTCCGGCTGTTCCGGGTGAACATCTCCTTGTAAATCCCCCGTGGTTTCTTGTACACCCGTGAAATTTGGTCAGGTTATGCAGTTTGCATTGCTGCACAATTGCGCCTGCCTAGCTCGGCCGCGGTTGCAAACATTCAGGCGTGGCAGCCAGATAGGCTGGTCCCCGTAGGACACTGCCAGCGGACTGGGTATATCTGCTTCCCGTTCTTCTCACCTGAGTGCTACTGATTCCAGCTTTGACGGCTACACTCTACTCAACCGGAGCAGTAAGTTGAACCTCAACTCATATGACTTTGTGAAACTGTTGAGAACTAGAGCTCAGTTGTTTGGCACGCCACCACTGTCCATCCAGCACTATGGACGGCACTGCCTACATCTGGCTCTAATTAGTCCACGGTTGTGTTCAGCCGAATGACCTCCGCCGGGAACACTCAAAATGAGGTTCTGAGTTATTGCAACATAGGAGCATTTCACTGCTTTCAAGGCTTCTCGGGAAGAATTCCGGAATCTTGCTGCCGGTAGGCCTCCGGCTGTTCCGGGTGAACATCTCCTTGTAAATGCCCCGTGGTTTCTTGTACACCCCTGAAATTTGGCCAGGTTATGCAGTTTGCATTGTTGCACAAATGCGCCTGCCTAGCTCGCCCGCGGTTGCAAACATTCAGGCGTGGCAGCCAGATAGGCTGGTCCCCGTAGGACACTGCCAGCGGATTGAGTATATCTGCTTCCTGTTCTTCTCACCTGAGTGCTACTGATTCCAGCTTTGACGGCTACACTCTACTCATCCGGAGCAGTAAGATGAACCACAACTCATGGCACTTTGTGAAAGTGTTGAGAACTAGAGCTCAGTTGTTTGGCACGCCAACACTGTCCATCCAGCACTATGGAAGGCACTGCCTACATCTGGCTCTAATTAGTCCACGGTTGTGTTCAGCCGAATGACCTCTGCCGGGAAGACTTAGAATGACGTTCTGAGTTATTGCAACATAGGAGCGTTTCACTACTTTCAAGGCTTCTAAGGAAGAATTCCGGAATCTTGCTGCCGGCAGTCCTCCGACTGTTCCGGGTGAACATCTCCTTGTAAATCCCCCGTGGTTTCTTGTACACCCGTGAAATTTGGCCAGGTTATGCAGTTTGCATTGCTGCACAATTGCGCCTGCCTAGCTCGGCCGCGGTTACAAACATTCAGGCGTGGCAGCCAGATAGGCTGGTCCCCGTAGGACACTGCCAGCGGACTGGGTATATCTGCTTCCCGTTCTTCTCACCTGAGTGCTACTGATTCCAGCTTTGACCGCTACACTCTACTCAACCGGAGCACTAAGTTGAACCTCAACTCATATGACTTTGTGAAAGTGTTGAGAACTAGAGCTCAGTTGTTTGGCACGCCACTACTGTCCTACCAGCACTATGGACGGCACTGCCTACATCTGGCTCTAATTAGTCCACGGTTGTGTTCAGCCGAATGACCTCTGCCGGGAACACTCAGAATGAGGTTCTGAATTATTGCAACATAGGAGCGTTTCACTACTTTCCTTGCTTCTCGGGAAGAATTCCGGAATCTTGCTGCCGGCAGGCCTCCGGCTGTTCCGGATGAACATCTCCTTGTAAATCTCCCGTGGTTTCTTGTACACCCGTGAAATTTGGCCAGGTTATGCAGTTTGCATTGCTGCACAATTGCGCCTGCCTAGCTCGGCCGCGGTTGCAAAGATTCAGGCGTGGCAGCCAGATAGGCTGGTCCCCGTAGGACACTGCCAGCGGAGTGGGTATATCTGCTTCCCGTTCTTCTCACCTGAGTGCTACTGATTCCAGCTTTGACCGCTACACTCTACTCAACCGGAGCACTAAGTTGAACCTCAACTCATATGACTTTGTGAAACTGTTGAGAACTAGAGCTCAGTTGTTTGGCACGCCACCACTGTACATCCAGCACTATGGACGGCACTGCCTACATCTGGCTCTAATTAGTCCACGGTTGTGTTCAGGCGAATGACCTCTGCCGGGAACACTCAGAATGAGGTTCTGAGTTATTGCAACATAGGAGCGTTTCACTGCTTTCAAGGCTTCTCGGGAAGAATTCCGGAATCTTGCTGCCGGCAGGCCTCCGGCTGTTCCGGATGAACATCTCCTTGTAAATCCCCCGTGGTTTCTTGTACACCCGTGAAATTTGGCCAGGTTATGCAGTTTGCATTGCTGCACAAATGCGCCTGCCTAGCTCGGCCGCGGTTGCAAACATTCAGGCGTGGCAGCCAGATAGGCTGGTCCCCGTAGGACACTGCCAGCGGACTGGGTATATCTGCTTCCCGTTCTTCTCACCTGAGTGCTACTGATTCCAGCTTTGACGGCTACACTCTACTCAACCGGAGCACTAAGTTGAACCTCAACTCATATGACTTTGTAAAACTGTTGAGAACTAGAGCTCAGTTGTTTGGCACTCCACCACTGTCCATCCAGCACTATGGACGGCACTGCCTACATCTGGCTCTAATTAGTCCACGGTTGTTTTCAGCCGAATGACCTCTGCCGGGAACACTCAAAATGAGGTTCTGAGTTATTGCAACATAGGAGCGTTTCACTGCTTTCAAGGCTTCTCGGGAAGAATTCCGGAATCTTGCTGCCTGCAGGCCTCCGGCTTTTCCGGGTGAACATCTCCTTGTAAATCCCCCGTGGTTTCTTGTACACCCGTGAAATTTGGCCAGGTTATGCAGTTTGCATTGCTGCACAATGGCGCCTGCCTAGCTCGGCCGCGGTTGCAAACATTCAGGCGTGGCAGCCAGATAGGCTGGTCCCCGTAGGACACTGCCAGCGGACTGGGTATATCTGCTTCCCGTTCTTCTCACCTGAGTGCTACTGATTCCAGCTTTGACGGCTACACTCTACTCAACCGGAGCAGTAAGTTGAACCTCAACTCATATGACTTTGTGAAACTGTTGAGAACTAGAGCTCAGTTGTTTGGCACGCCACCAGTGTCCATCCAGCACTATGGACGGCACTGCCTACATCTGGCTCTAATTAGTCCACGGTTGTGTTCAGCCGAATGACCTCTGCCGGGAAGACTCAGAATGACGTTCTGAGTTATTGCAACATAGGAGCGTTTCACTGCTTTCAAGGCTTCTCGGGAAGAATTCCGGAATCTTGCTGCCGGCAGGCCTCCGGCTGTTCCGGGTGAACATCTCCTTAAAAATCCCTATGGTTTCATGTACACCAGTGAAATTTGGCCAGGTTATGCACTTTGTATTGCTGCACAAATGCCCCTGCCTCGCTCGACCGCGGTTGCAAGCATTCAGACCTGGCAGCCAGATAGGCTGGTCCCCGTAGGACACTGCCAGCGTACTTGGTATATCTGCTTCCCGTTCTTCTCAGCTGAGTGCTACTGATTCCAGCTTTGACGGCTACACTCTACTCAACCGGAGCAGTAAGTTGAACCTCAACTCATGGCACTTTGTGAAACTGTTGAGAACTAGAGCTCAGTTGTTTGGCACGCCACCACTGTCCATCCGGAACTATGGACGGCACTGCCTACATCTGGCTCTAATTAGTCCACGGTTGTGTTCAGCCGAATGACCTCTGCCGGGAACACTCAGAATGAGGTTCTGAGTTATTCCAACATAGGAGCGTTTCACTGCTTTCAAGGCTTCTCAGGAAGAATTCCGGAATGTTGCTGCCGGCAGGCCTCCGGCTGTTCCGGGTGAACATCTCCTTGTAAATCCCCCGTGGTTTCTTGTACACCCGTGAAATTTGGCCAGGTTATGCAGTTTGCATTACAGCACAATTGCACCTGACTAGCTCGGCCGCGGTTGCGAACATTCAGGCGTGGCAGCCAGATAGGCTGGTCCCCGTAGGACACTGACAGCGGACTGGGTATATCTACTTCCTGTTCTTCTCCCCTGAGTGCTACTGATTCTAGCTTTGACGGCTACACTCTACTCAACCGGAGCAGTAAGTTGAACCTCAACTCATGCCACTTTGTGAAACTGTTGAGAACTAGAGCTCAGTTTTTTGGCACGCCACCACTGTCCATCCAGCACTATGGACGGCACTGCCTACATCTGGCTCTAATTAGTCCACGGTTGTGTTCAGCCGAATGACCTCTGCCGGGAAGACTCAGAATGACGTTCTGAGTTATTGCAACATAGGAGCGTTTCACTGCTTTCAAGGCTTCTCGGGAAGAATTCCGGAATCTTGCTGCCGGCAGGCCTCCGGCTGTTCCGGGTGAACATCTCCTTAAAAATCCCAATAGTTTCATGTACACCAGTGAAATTTGGCCAGGTTATGCACTTTGTATTTCTGCACAAATGCCCCTGCCTCCCTCGACCGCGGTTGCAAGCATTCAGACCTGGCAGCCAGATAGGCTGGTCCCCGTAGGACACTGCCAGCGGACTGGGTATATCTGCTTCCCGTTCTTCTCCCCTGCGTGCTACTGATTCCAGCTTTGACGGCTACACTCTACTCAACCGGAGCAGTAAGTTGAACCTCAACTCATGCCACTTTGTGAAACTGTTGAGAACTAGAGCTCAGTTGTTTGGCAAGCCACCACTGTCCATCCAGCACTATGGACGGCACTGCCTACATCTGGCTCTAATTAGTCCACGGTTGTGTTCAGCCGAATGACCTCTGCCGGGAAGATTTAGAATGAGGTTCTGAGTTATTGCAACATAGGAGCGTTTCACTGCTTTCAAGGCTTCTCGGGAAGTATTCCGGAATCTTGCTGCCGGCAGGCCTCCGGCTGTTCCGGATGGACATCTCCTTGTAAGTCCCCCGTGGTTTCTTGTACACCCGTGAAATTTGGCCAGGTTATGCAGTTTGCATTGCTGCACAATTGCGCCTGCCTAGGTCGGCCGCGGTTGCAAACATTCAGGCATGGCAGCCAGATAGGCTGGTCCCCGTAGGACACTGCCAGCGGACTGGGTATATCTGCTTCCCGTTCTTCTCACCTGAGTGCTACTGATTCCAGCTTTGACGGCTACACTCTACTCAACCGGAGCAGTAAGTTGAACCTCAACTCATATGACTTTGTGAAAGTGTTGAGAACTAGAGCTCAGTTGTTTGGCACGCCACCACTGTCCATCCAGCACTATGGACGGCACTGCCTACATCTGGCTCTAATTAGTCCACGGTTGTGTTCAGCCGAATGACCTCTGCCGGGAACACTCAGAATGAGGTTCTGAGTTATTGCAACATAGGAGCGTTTCACTGCTTTCAAGGCTTCTCGGGAAGAATTCCGGAATCTTGCTGCGGGCAGGCCTCCGGCTGTTCCGGATGAACATCTCCTTGTAAATCCCCCGTGGTTTCTTGTACACCCGTGAAATATGGCCAGGTTATGCAGTTTGCATTGCTGCACAATTGTGCCTGCCTAGCTCGGCTGCGATTGCAAACATTCAGGCGTGGCAGCCAGATAGGCTGGTCCCCGTAGGACACTGCCTGCGGACTGGGTATATCTGCTTCCCGTTCTTCTCACATGAGCGCTACTGATTCCAGCTTTGACGGCTACACTCTACTCAACCGGAGCAGTAAGTTTTACCTCAACTCATATGACTTTGTGAAAATGTTGAGAACTAGAGCTCAGTTGTTTGGCACACCACCACTGTCCATCCAGCACTATGGACGGCACTGCATACATCTGGCTCTAATTAGTCCACGGTTGTGTTCAGCCGAATGACCTCTGCCGGGAAGATTTAGAATGGCGTTCTGAGTTATTGCAACATAGGAGCGTTTGCTTTCAAGGCTTCTCGGGAAGAATTCCGGAATCTTGCTGCCGGCAGGCCTCCGGCTGTTCCGGGTGAACATCTCCTTGTAAATCCCCCGTGGTTTCTTGTACACCCGTGAAATTTGGCCAGGTTATGCAGTTTGCATTGCTGCACAATTGCGCCTGCCTAGCTCGGCCGCGGTTGCAAACATTCAGGCGTGGCAGCCAGATAGGCTGGTCCCCGTAGGACACTGCCAGCGGACTGGGTATATCTGCTTCCCGTTCTTCTCACCTGAGTGCTACTGATTCCAGCTTTGACGGCTACACTCTACTCAACCGGAGCAGTAAGTTGAACCTCAACTCATATGACTTTGTGAAACTGTTGAGAACTAGAGCTCAGTTGTTTGGCACGCCACCACTGTCCATCCAGCACTATGGACGGCACTGCCTACATCTGGCTCTAATTAGTCCACGGTTGTGTTCAGCCGAATGACCTCCGCCGGGAACACTCAAAATGAGGTTCTGAGTTATTGCAACATAGGAGCATTTCACTGCTTTCAAGGCTTCTCGGGAAGAATTCCGGAATCTTGCTGCCGGTAGGCCTCCGGCTGTTCCGGGTGAACATCTCCTTGTAAATGCCCCGTGGTTTCTTGTACACCCCTGAAATTTGGCCAGGTTATGCAGTTTGCATTGTTGCACAAATGCGCCTGCCTAGCTCGCCCGCGGTTGCAAACATTCAGGCGTGGCAGCCAGATAGGCTGGTCCCCGTAGGACACTGCCAGCGGATTGAGTATATCTGCTTCCCGTTCTTCTCACCTGAGTGCTACTGATTCCAACTTTGACGGCTACACTCTACTCATCCGGAGCAGTAAGATGAACCACAACTCATGGCACTTTGTGAAAGTGTTGAGAACTAGAGCTCAGTTGTTTGGCACGCCAACACTGTCCATCCAGCACTATGGATTGCACTGCCTACATCTGGCTCTAATTAGTCCACGGTTGTGTTCAGCCGAATGACCTCTGCCGGGAAGACTTAGAATGACGTTCTGAGTTATTGCAACATAGGAGCGTTTCACTGCTTTCAAGGCTTCTAAGGAAGAATTCCGGAATCTTGCTGCCGGCAGTCCTCCGACTGTTTCGGGTGAACATCTCCTTGTAAATCCCCCGTGGTTTCTTGTACACCCGTGAAATTTGGCCAGGTTATGCAGTTTGCATTGCTGCACAATTGCGCCTGCCTAGCTCGGCCGCGGTTACAAACATTCAGGCATGGCAGCCAGATAGGCTGGTCCCCGTAGGACACTGCCAGCGGACTGGGTATATCTGCTTCCCGTTCTTCTCACCTGAGTTCTACTGATTCCAGCTTTGACAGCTACACTCTACTCAACCGGAGCACTAAGTTGAACCTCAACTCATATGACTTTGTGAAAGTGTTGAGAACTAGAGCTCAGTTGTTTGGCACGCCATCACTGTCCATCCAGCACTATGGACGGCACTGCCTACATCTGGCTCTAATTAGTCCACGGTTGTGTTCAGCCGAATGACCTCTGCCGGGAACACTCAGAATGAGGTTCTGAGTTATTGCAACATAGGAGCGTTTCACTTCTTTCCTTGCTTCTCGGGAAGAATTCTGGAATCTTGCTGCCGGCAGGCCTCCGGCTGTTCCGGATGAACATCTCCTTGTAAATCCCCCGTGGTTTCTTGTACACCCGTGAAATTTGTCCAGGTTATGCAGTTTGCATTGCTGCACAATTGCGCCTGCCTAGCTCGGCCGCGGTTGCAAACATTCAGGCGTGGCAGCCAGATAGGCTGGTCCCCGTAGGACACTGCCAGCGGACTGGGTATATCTATTTCCCGTTCTTCTCACCTGAGTGCTACTGATTCCAGCTTTGACTGCTACACTCTACTCAACCGGAGCACTAAGTTGAACCTCAACTCATATGACTTTGTGAAACTGTTGAGAACTAGAGCTCAGTTGTTTGGCACGCCACCACTGTCCATCCAGCACTATGGACGGCACTGCCTACATCTGGCTCTAATTAGTCCACGGTTGTGTTCAGCCGAATGACCTCTGCCGGGAACACTCAGAATGAGGTTCTGAGTTATTGCCACATAGGAGCGTTTCACTAATTTCCTTGCTTCTCTTGAAGAATTCCGGAATCTTGCTGCCGGCAGGCCTCCGGCTGTTCCAGATGAACATCTCCTTGTAAATCCCCCGTGGTTTCTTGTACACCCGTGAAATTTGGCCAGGTTATGCAGTTTGCATTGCTCCACAATTGCGCCTGCCTAGCTCGGCCGCGGTTGCAAACATTCAGGCGTGGCAGCCAGATAGGCTGGTCCCCGTAGGACACTGCCAGCGGACTGGGTATATCTGCTTCCCGTTCTTCTCACATGAGCGCTACTGATTCCAGCTTTGACGGCTACACTCTACTCAACCGGAGCAGTAAGTTGAACCTCAACTCATATGACTTTGTGAAACTGTTGAGAACTAGAGCTCAGTTGTTTGGCACGCCACCACTGTCCATCCAGCACTATGGACGGCACTGCCTACATCTGGCTCTAATTAGTCCACGGTTGTGTTCAGCCGAATGACTTCTGCCGGGAAAACTCAAAATGAGGTTCTGAGTTATTGCAACATAGGAGCGTTTCACTGCTTTCAAGGCTTCTCGGGAAGAATTCCGGAATCTTGCTGCCTGCAGGCCTCCGGCTTTTCCGGGTGAACATCTCCTTGTAAATCCCCCGTGGTTTCTTGTACACCCGTGAAATTTGGTTAGGTTATGCAGTTTGCATTGCTGCACAATTGCGCCTGCCTAGCTCGGCCTCGGTTGCAAACATTCAGGCGTGGCAGCCAGATAGGCTGGTCTCCGTAGGACACTGCCAGCGGACTGGGTATATCTGCTTCCCGTTCTTCTCACCTGAACGCTACTTATTCCAGCTTTGACGGCTACAGTCTACTCAACCGGAGCAGTAAGTTGAACCTCAACTCATATGACTTTGTGAAACTGTTGAGAACTAGAGCTCAATTGTTTGGCACGCCACCACAGTCCATCCAGCACTATGGACGGCACTGCCTACATCTGGCTCTAATTAGTCCACGGTTGTGTTCAGCCGAATGACCTCTGCCGGGAACACTCTAAATGAGGTTCTGAGTTATTGCATCATAGGAGCGTTTCAGTGCCTTCAAGGCTTCTCGGGAAGAATTCCGGAATCTTGCTGCCTGCAGGCCTCCGGCTTTTCCGGGTGAACATCTCCTTGTAAATCCCCCGTGGTTTCTTTTACACCCGTGAAATTTGGCCAGGTTATGCAGTTTGAATTGCTGCACAATTGCGCCTGCCTAGCTCGGCCGCGGTTGCAAACATTCATGCGTGGCAGCCAGATAGGCTGTTCCCCGTAGGACACTGCCAGCGGACTGGGTATATCTGCTTCCCGTTCTTATCACCTGAGTGCTACTGATTCCAGCTTTGACGGCTACACTCTACTCAACCGGAGCACTAAGTTGAACCTCAACTCATATGACTTTGTGAAACTGTTGAGAACTAGAGCTCAGTTGTTTGGCACGCCACCACTGTCCATCCAGCACTATGGACGGCACTGCCTACATCTGGCTCTAATTAGTCCACGGTTGTGTTCAGCCGAATGACCTCTGCCGGGAACACTCAAAATGAGGTTCTGAGTTATTGCAACATAGGAGCGTTTCACTGCTTTCAAGGCTTCTCGGGAAGAATTCCGGAATCTTGCTGCCTGCAGGCCTCCGGCTTTTCCGGGTGAACATCTCCTTGTAAATCCCCCGTGGTTTCTTGTACACCCGTGAAATTTGGCCAGGTTATGCAGTTTGCATTGCTGCACAATGGCGCCTGCCTAGGTCGGCCGCGGTTGCAAACATTCAGGCGTGGCAGCCAGATAGGCTGGTCCCCGTAGGACACTGCCAGCGGACTGGGTATATCTGCTTCCCGTTCTTCTCACCTGAGTGCTACTGATTCCAGCTTTGACGGCTACACTCTACTCAACCGGAGCACTAAGTTGAACCTCAACTCATATGACTTTGTGAAAATGTTGAGAACTAGACCTCAGTTGTTTGGCACGCCACCAGTGTCCATCCAGCACTATGGACGGCACTGCCTACATCTGGCTCTAATTAGTCCACGGTTGTGTTCAGCCGAATGACCTCTGCCGGGAAGACTCAGAATGACGTTCTGAGTTATTGCAACATAGGAGCGTTTCACTGCTTTCAAGGCTTCTCGGGAAGAATTCCGGAATCTTGCTTCCGGCAGGCCTCCGGCTGTTCCGGGTGAACATCTCCTTAAAAATCCCTATGGTTTCATGTACACCAGTGAAATTTGGGCAGGTTATGCACTTTGTATTGCTGCACAAATGCCCCTGCCTCGCTCGACCGCGGTTGCAAGCATTCAGACCTGGCAGCCAGATAGGCTGGTCCCGGTAGGACACTGCCAGCGGACTGGGTATATATGCTTCCCGTTCTTCTCAGCTGAGTGCTACTGATTCCAGCTTTGACGGCTACACTCTACTCAACCGGAGCAGTAAGTTGAACCTCAACTCATGGCACTTTGTGAAACTGTTGAGAACTAGAGCTCAGTTGTTTGGCACGCCACCACTGTCCATCCGGAACTATGGACGGCACTGCCTACATATGGCTCTAATTAGTCCACGGTTGTGTTCAGCCGAATGACCTCTGCTGGGAACACTCAGAATGAGGTTCTGAGTTATTCCAACATAGGAGCGTTTCACTGCTTTCAAGGCTTCTCAGGAAGAATTCCGGAATGTTGCTGCCGGCAGGCCTCCGGCTGTTCCGGGTGAACATCTCCTTGTAAATCCCCCGTGGTTTCTTGTACACCCGTGAAATTTGGCCAGGTTATGCAGTTTGCATTACAGCACAATTGCACCTGACTAGCTCGGCCGCGGTTGCGAACATTCAGGCGTGGCAGCCAGATAGGCTGGTCCCCGTAGGACACTGCCAGCGGACTGGGTATATCTGCTTCCCGTTCTTCTCCCCTGAGTGCTACTGATTCCAGCTTTGACGGCTACACTCTACTCAACCGGAGCAGTAAGTTGAACCTCAACTCATGCCACTTTGTGAAACTGTTGAGAACTAGAGCTCAGTTGTTTGGCACGCCACCACTGTCCATCCAGCACTATGGATGGCACTGCCTACATCTGGCTCTAATTAGTCCACGGTTGTGTTCAGCCGAATGACCTCTGCCGGGAAGACTCAGAATGACGTTCTGAGTTACTGCACATAGGAGCGTTTCACTGCTTTCAAGGCTTCTCGGGAAGAATTCCGGAATCTTGCTGCCGGCAGGCCTCCGGCTGTTCCGGGTGAACATCTCCTTAAAAATCCCTATGGTTTCATGTACACCAGTGAAATTTGGCCAGGTTATGCACTTTGTATTGCTGCACAAATGTCCCTCCCTCGCTCGACCGCGGTTGCAAGCATTCAGACCTGGCAGCCAGATAGGCTGGTCCCCGTAGGACACTGCCAGCGGACTGGGTATATCTGCTTCCCGTTCTTCTCCCCTGAGTGCTACTGATTCCAGCTTTGACGGCTACACTCTACTCAACCGGAGCAGTAAGTTGAACCTCAACTCATGCCACTTTGTGAAACTGTTGAGAACTAGAGCTCAGTTGTTTGGCACGCCACCACTGTCCATCCAGCACTATGGACGGCACTGCTTACATCTGGCTCTAATTAGTCCACAGTTGTGTTCAGCCGAATGACCTCTGCCGGGAAGACTTAGAATGAGGTTCTGAGTTATTGCAACATAGGAGCGTTTCATTGCTTTCAAGGCTTCTCGGGAAGAATTCCGGAATCTTGCTACCGGCAGGCCTCCGGCTGTTCCGGATGAACATCTCCTTGTAAATCCCCCGTGGTTTCTTGCACACCCGTGAAATTTGGCCAGGTTATGCAGTTTGCATTGCTGCACAATTGCGCCTGCCTAGCTCGGCCGCGGTTGCAAACATTCATGCGTGGCAGCCAGATAGGCTGGTCCCCGTAGGACACTGCCAGCGGACTGGGTATATCTGCTTCCCGTTCTTCTCACCTGAGTGCTACTGATTCCAGCTTTGACGGCTACACTCTACTCAACCAGAGCACTAAGTTGAACCTCAACTCATATGACTTTGTGAAACTGTTGAGAACTATAGCTCAGTTGTTTGGCACGCCACCACTGTCCATCCAGCACTATGGACGGCACTGCCTACATCTGGCTCTAATTAGTCCACGGTTGTGTTCAGCCGAATGACCTCTGCCGGGAAAATTTAGAATGAGATTCTGAGTTATCGCAACATAGGAGCGTTTCACTGCTTTCAAGGCTTCTCGGGAAGTATTCCGGAATATTGCTGCCGGCAGGCCTCCGGCTGTTCCGGATGAACATCTCCTTGTAAGTCCCCCGTGGTTTCTTGTACACCCGTGAAATTTGGCCAGGTTATGCAGTTTGCATTGCTGCACAATTGCGCCTGCCTAGCTCGGCCGCGGTTGCAAACATTCAGGCGTGGCAGCCAGATAGGCTGGTCCCCGTAGGACACTGCCAGCGGACTGGGTATATCTGCTTCCCGTTCTTCTCACCTGAGTGCTACTGATTCCAGCTTTGAAGGCTACACTCTACTCAACCGGAGCAGTAAGTTGAACCTCAACTCAAATGACTTTGTGAAAGTGTTGAGAACTAGAGCTCAGTTGTTTGGCACGCCACCACTGTCCATCCAGCACTATGGACGGCACTGCCTACATCTGGCTCTAATTAGTCCACGGTTGTGTTCAGCCGAATGACCTCTGCTGGGAACACTCAGAATGAGGTTCTGAGTTATTGCAACATAGGAGCGTTTCACTGCTTTCAAGGCTTCTCAGGAAGAATTCCAGAATCTTGCTGCTGGCAGGCCTCCGGCTGTTCCGGGTGAACATCTCCTTGTAAATCCCCCGTGGTTTCATGTACACCCGTGAAATTTGGCCAGGTTATGCAGTTTGCATTGCTGCACAATTGCGCCTGCCTAGCTCGGCCGCGGTTGCAAACATTCAGGCGTGGCAGCCAGATAGGCTGGTCCCCGTAGGACACTGCCAGCGGACTGTGTATATCTGCTTCCTGTTCTTCTCACCTGAGTGCTACTGATTCCAGCTTTGACGGCTACACTCTACTCAACCGGAGCAGTAAGTTGAACCTCAACTCATGGCACTTTGTGAAACTGTTGAGAACTAGAGCTCAGTTGTTTGGCACGCCACCACTGTCCATCCAGCACTATGGACGGCACTACCTACATCTGGCTCTAATTAGTCCACGGTTGTGTTCAGCCGAATGACCTCTGCCGGGAACACTCAGAATAAGGTTCTGAGTTATTGCAACATAGGAGCATTTCACTGCTTTCAAGGCTTCTCAGGAAGAATTCCGGAATCTTGCTTCCGGCAGGCCTCCGGCTGTTCCGGGTGAACATCTCCTTGTAAATCCCCCGTGGTTTCTTGCACACCCGTGAAATTTGGCCAGGTTATGCAGTTTGCATTGCTGCACAATTGCGCCTGCCTAGCTCGGCCATGGTTGGTAACATTCAGGCGTGGCAGCCAGATAGGCTGGTCCCCGTAGGACACTGCCAGCAGAATGGGTATATCTGCTTCCCGTTCTTCTCACCTGAGTGCTACTGATTCCAGCTTTGTCGGCTACACTCTACTCAACCGGAGCAGTAAGTTGAACCTCAACTCATATGACTTTGTGAAACTGTTGAGAACTAGAGCTCAGTTGTTTGGCACGCCACCACTGTCCATCCAGCACTATGGACGGCACTGCCTACATCTGGCTCTAATTAGTCCACGGTTGTGTTCAGCCGAATGACCTCTGCCGGGAACACTCTGAATGAGGTTCTGAGTTATTGCAACATAGGAGCGTTTCACTGCTTTCAAGGCTTCTCGGGAAGAATTCCGGAATCTTGCTGCCGGCAGGCCTCCGGCTGTTCCGGATGAACATCTCCTTGTAAATCCCCCGTGGTTTCTTGTACACCCGTGAAATTTGGCCAGGTTATGCAGTTTGCATTGCTGCACAATTGCGCCTGCCTAGCTCGGCCACGGTTGCAAACATTAAGGCGTGGCAGCCAGATAGGCTGGTCCCCGTAGGACACTGCCAGCGGACTGCGTATATCTGCTTCCCGTTCCTGCACCTGAGTGCTACTGATTCCAGCTTTGACGGCTACACTCTACTCAACCGGAGCAGTAAGTTGAACCTCAACTCATATGACTTTGTGAAACTGTTGAGAACTAGAGCTCAGTTGTTTGACACGCCACCACTGTCCATCCAGCACTATGGACGGCACTGCCTACATCTGGCTCTAATTAGTCCACGGTTGTGTTCAGCCGAATGACCTCTGCCGGGAACACTCAGAAAGAGGTTCTGAGTTATTGCAACATAGGAACGTTTCACTACTTTCCATGCTTCTCGGGAAGAATTCCAGAATCTTGCTGCCGGATGGCCTCCGGCTGTTCCGGATGAACATCTCCTTGTAAATCCCCCGTGGTTTCTTGTACACCCGTGAAATTTGGCCAGGTTATGCAGTTTGCATTGCTGCACAATTGTGCCTGCCTAGCTCGGCCGCGGTTGCAACCATTCAGGCGTGGCAGCAAGATAGGCCGGTCCCCGTAGGACACTGCAAGCGGAGTGGGTATATCTATTTCCCGTTCTTCGCACCTGAGTGCTACTGATTCCAGCTTTGACGGCTACACTCTACTCAACCGGCGCAGTAAGTTGAACCTCAACTCATGGCACTTTGTGAAACTGTTGAGAACTAGAGCTCAGTTGTTTGGCACGCCACCACTGTCCATCCAGCACTATGGACGGCACTGCCTACATCTGGCTCTAATTAGTCCACGGATGTGTTCAGCCGAATGACCTCTGCCGGGAACACTCAGAATGAGGTTCTGAGTTATTGCAACATAGGAGCGTTTCACTGCTTTCAAGGCTTCTCGGGAAGAATTCCGGAATCTTGCTGCCGGTAGGCTCCGGCTGTTCCGGGTGAACATCTCCTTGTAAATCCCCCGTGGTTTCTTGTACACCCCTGAAATTTGGCCAGGTTATGCAGTTTGCATTGCTGCACCATTGCGCCTGCATAGCTCGACCGCGGGTGCGAACATTCATGCGTGGCAGCCAGATAGGCTGGTCCCCGTAGGACACTGCCAGCGGACTGGGTA
Organism: Dipodomys merriami; assembly: GCF_024711535.1. Classification (NCBI taxonomy): domain Eukaryota; kingdom Metazoa; phylum Chordata; class Mammalia; order Rodentia; family Heteromyidae; genus Dipodomys; species Dipodomys merriami. Next base: position 217,840 of record NW_027206105.1, read on the forward strand.
TGTCTGCTTCCCGTTCTTGTCACCTGAGTGCTACTGATTCCAGCTTTGACGGCTGCACTCTACTCAACCGGAGCAGTAACTTGAACCTCAACTCATGGCACTTTGTGAAACTGTTGAGAACTAGAGCTCAGTTGTTTGGCACGCCACCACTGTCCATCCAGCACTATGGACGGCACTGCCTACATCTGGCTCTAATTAGTCCACGGTTGTGTTCAGCCGAATGACCTCTGCCGGGAAGACTTAGAATGAGGTTCTGAGTTATTGCAACATAGGAGCGTTTCACTGCTATCAAGGCTTCTCTGGAAGAATTCGGGAATCTTGCTGCCGGCAGGCCTCCGGCTGTTCCGGGTGAACATCTCCTTGTAAATCCCCCGTGGTTTCTTGTACACCCGTGAAATTTGGCCACCTTATGCAGTTTGCATTGCTGCACAATTGCGCCTGCCTAGCTCGGCCGCGGTTGCAAACATTCAGGCGTGGCAGCCAGACAGGCTGGTCCCCGTAGGACACTGCCAGCGGACTGGGTATATCTGCTTCCCGTTCTTCTCACCTGAGTGCTACTGATTCCAGCTTTGACGGCTACACTCTACTCAACCGGAGTACTAAGTTGAACCTCAACTCATATGACTTTGTGAAACTGTTGAGAACTAGAGCTCAGTTGTTTGGCACGCCACCACTGTCCATCCAGCACTATGGACGGCACTGCCTACATCTGGCTCTAATTAGTCCACGGTTGTGTTCAGCCGAATGACCTCTGCCGGGAACACGCAGAATGAGGTTCTGACTTATTGCAACATAGGAGCGTTTCACTGCTTTCAAGGCTTCTCGGGAAGAATTCTGTAATCTTTCTGCCGGCAGGCCTCCGGCTGTTCCGGATGAACATCTCCTTGTAAATGCCCCGTGGTTTCTTGTACACCCGTGAAATTTGGCCAGGTTATGCAGTTTGCATTGCTGCACAATTGCGCCTGGCTAGCTCGGCCACGGTTGCAAACATTCAGGCGTGGCAGCCAGATAGGCTGGTCCCCGTAGGACAATGCCAGCGGACTGGGTATATCTGCTTCCCGTTCTTCTCACCTGAGTGCTACTGATTCCAGCTTTGACGGCTACACTCTACTCAACCGGAGTACTAATTTGAACCTCAACTCATATGACTTTGTGAAACTGTTGAGAACTAGAGCTCAGTTGTTTGGCACGCCACCACTGTCCATCCAGCACTATGGACGGCACTGCCTACATCTGGCTCTAATTAGTCACGGTTGTGTTCAGCCGAATGACCTCTGCCGGGAACACTCAGAATGAGGTTCTGACTTATTGCAACATAGGAGCGTTTCACTGCTTTCAAGGCTTTTCGGGAAGAATTCTGGAATCTTGCTGCCGGCAGGCCTCCGGCTGTTCCGGATGAACATCTCCTTGTAAATGCCCCTTGGTTTCTTGTACACCCGTGAAATTTGGCCAGGTTATGCAGTTTGCATTACTGCACAATTGCGCCTGCCTAGCTCGGCCGTGGTTGCAAACATTCAGGCGTGGCAGCCAGATAGGCTGGTCCCCGTAGGACACTGCCAGCGGACTGGGTGTATCTGCTTCCCGTTCTTCTCACCTGAGTGCTACTGATTCCAGCTTTGACGGCTACACTCTACTCAACCAGAGCAGTAAGTTGAACCTCAACTCATGGCACTTTGTGAAACTGTTGAGAACTAGAGCTCAGTTGTTTGGAACGCCACCACTGTCCATCCAGCCCTATGGACGGCACTGCCTACATCTGGCTCTAATTAGTCCACGGTTTTGTTCAGCCGAATGACCTCTGCCGGGAAGATTTAGAATGAGGTTCTGAGTTATTGCAACATAGGAGCGTTTCACTGCTTTCAAGGCTTCTCGGGAAGAATTCCGGAATCTTGCTGCCGACAGGCCTCCGGCTTTTCCGGGTGAACATCTCCTTGTAAATCCCCCGTGGTTTCTTGTACACCCGTGAAATTGGGCCAGGTTATGCAGTTAGCATTGCTGCACAATTGCGCCTGCCTAGCTCGGGCGCGGTTGCAAACATTCAGGCGTGGCAGCCAGATAGGCTGGTCCCCGTAGGACACTGCCAGCGGACTGGGTATATCTGCTTCCAGTTCTTCTCACCTGAGTGCTACTGATTCCAGCTTTGACGGCTACACTCTACTCAACCGGAGCAGTAAGGTGAACCTCAACTCATATGACTTTGTGAAACTGTTGAGAACTAGAGCTCAGTTGTTTGGCACGCCACCACTGTCCATCCAGCACTATGGATGGCACTGCCTACATCTGGCTCTAATTAGTCCACGGTTGTGTTCAGCTGAATGACCTCTGCCGGGAACACTCAGAATGAGGTTCTGAGTTATTGCAACATAGGAGCGTTTCACTGCTTTCAAGGCTTCTCAGGAAGAATTCTGGAATCTTGCTGCCGGCAGGCCTCCGGCTGTTCCGGGAGAACATCTCCTTGTAAATCCTCCGTGGTTTCTTGTACACCCCTAAAATTAGGCCAGGTTATGCAGTTTGCATTGCTGCACAAATGCGCCTGCCTAGGTCGGCCGCGGTTGCAAATATTCATGCGTGGCAGCCAGATAGGCTGGTCCCCGTAGGACACTGCCAGCGGATTGGGTATATCTGCTTCCCCTTCTTCTCACCTGAGTTCTACTGATTCCAGCTTTGACGGCTACACTCTACTCATCCGGAGCAGTAAGATGAACCACAACTCATGGCACTTTGTGAAAGTGTTGAGAGCTAGAGCTCAGTTGTTTGGCACGCCACCACTGTCCATCCAGCACTATGGACGGCACTGCCTACATCTGGCTCTAATTAGTCCACGGTTGTGTTCAGCCGAATGACCTCTGCCGGGAACACTCAGAATGAGGTTCTGAGTTATTGCAACATAGGAGCGTTTCACTACTTTCCTTGCTTCTCGGGAAGAATTCCGGAATCTTGCTGCCGGCAGGCCTCCGGCTGTTCCGGATGAACATCTCCTTGTAAATCCCCCGTGGTTTCTTGTACACCCGTGAAATTTGGCCAGGTTATGCAGTTTGCATTGCTGCACAATTGCGCGTGCCTAGCTCGGCCGCGGTTGCAAACATTCAGGCGTGGCAGCCAGATAGGCTGGTCCCCGTAGGACACTGCCAGCGGACTGGGTATATCTGCTTCCCGTTCTTCTCACCTGAGCGCTACTGATTCCAGCTTTGACGGCTACACTCTACTCAACCGGAGCAGTAAGTTGAACCTCAACTAATATGACTTTGTGAAACTGTTGAGAACTAGAGCTCAGTTGTTTGGCACGCCACCATTGTCCGTCCAGCACTATGGACGGCACTGCCTACATCTGGCTCTAATTAGTCCACGATTGTGTTCAGCCGAATGACTTCTGCCGGGAAAACTCAAAATGAGGTTCTGAGTTATTGCAACATAGGAGCGTTTCACTGCTTTCAAGTCTTCTCGGGAAGGATTCCGGAATCTTGCTGCCTGCAGGCCTCCGGCATTTCCGGGTGAACATCTCCTTGTAAATCCCCCGTGGTTTCTTGTACACCCGTGAAATTTGGCCAGGTTATGCAGTTTGCATTGCTGCACAATTGCTCCTGCCTAGCTCGGCCGCGGTTGCAAGCATTCAGGCGTGGCAGCCAGATAGGCTGGTCCCCGTAGGACACTGCCAGCGGACTGGGTATATCTGCTTCCCGTTCTTCTCACCTGAGTGCTACTGATTCCAGCTTTGACGGCTACACTCTACTCAACCGGAGCAGTAAGTTGAACCTCAACTCATATGACTTTGTGAAACTGTTGAGAACTAGAGCTCAGTTGTTTGGCACGCCACCACTGTCCATCCAGCACTATGGACGGCACTGCCTACATCTGGCTCTAATTAGTCCATGGTTGTGTTCAGCCGAATGACCTCTGCCGGGAACACTCAAAATGAGGTTCTGAGTTATTGCAACATAGGAGCGTTTCACTGCTTTCAAGGCTTCTCGGGAAGAATTCCGGAATATTGCTGCCTGCAGGCCTCCGGCTTTTCCGGGTGAACATCTCCTTTTAAATGCCCCGTGGTTTCTTGTACACCCGTGAAATTTGGCCAGGTTATGCAGTTTGCATTGCTGCACAATTGCGCCTGCCTAGCTCGGCCTCGGTTGCAAACATTCAGGCGTGGCAGCCAGATAGGCTGGTCCCCGTAGGACACTGCCAGCGGACTGGGTATATCTGCTTCCCGTTCTTCTCACCTGAGTGCTACTGATTCCAGCTTTGACGACTACACTCTACTCAACCGGAGCAGTAAGTTGAACCTCAACTCATATGACTTTGTGAAACTGTTGAGAACTAGAGCTCAGTTGTTTGGCACGCCACCACTGTCCATCCAGCACTATGGACGGCACTGCCTACATCTGGCTCTAATTAGTCCACGGTTGTGTTCAGCCGAATGACCTCTGCCGGGAACACTCAGAATGAGGTTCTGAGTTATTGCAACATAGGAGCGTTTCACTGCTTTCAAGGCTTCTCGGGAAGAATTCCGGAATCTTGCTGCCGGCAGGCCTCCGGATGTTCCGGGTGAACATCTCCTTGTAAATCCCCCGTGGTTTCTTGTACACCCGTGAAATTAGGCCAGGTTATACAGTTTGCATTGCTGCACAATTGCGCCTGCCTATCTCGGCCGCGGTTGCAAACATTCAGGCGTGGCAGCCAGATAGGCTGGTCAACGTAGGACACTGCCAGCGGAGTGGGTATATCTGCTTCCCGTTCTTCGCACCTGAGTGCTACTGATTCCAGCTTTGACGGCTACACTCTACTCAACCGGAGCACTAAGTTGAACCTCAACTCATGGCACTTTGTGAAAATGTTGAGAACTAGAGCTCAGTTGTTTGGCACGCCACCACTGTCCATCCAGCACTATGGACGGCACTGCCTACATCTGGCTCTAATTAGTCCACGGTTGTGTTCAGCCGAATGACCTCTGCCGGGAACACTCAGAATGAGGTTCTGACTTATTGCAACATAGGAGCGTTTCACTGCTTTCAAGGCTTCTCGGGAAGAATTCCGGAATCTTGCTGCCGGCAGGCCTCCTGCTTTTCCGCGTGAACATCTCCTTGTAAATCCCCCGTGGTTTCTTGTACACCCGTGAAATTTGGCCAGGTTATGCAGTTTGCATTGCTGCACAATTGCGCCTGCCTAGCCCGGCCGCGATTGCAAACATTCAGGCGTGGCAGCAAGATAGGCTGATCCCCGTAGGACACTGCAAGCGGAGTGGGTATATCTGCTTCCTGTTCTTCGAACCTGAGTGCTACTGATTCCAGCTTTGACGGCTACACTCTACTCAACCGGAGCAGTAAGTTGAACCTCAACTCATGGCACTTTGTGAAACTGTTGAGAACTAGAGCTCAGTTGTTTGGCACGCCACCACTGTCCATCCAGCACTATGGACGGCACTGCCTACATCTGGCTCTAATTAGTCCACGGTTGTGTTCAGCCGAATGACCTCTGCCGGGAACACTCAGAATGAGGTTCTGAGTTATTGCAACATAGGAGCGTTTCACCGCTTTCAAGGCTTCTCAGGAAGAATTCCGGAATCTTGCTTCCGGCAGGCCTCCGGCAGTTCCGGGTGAACATCTCCTTGTAAATCCCCCGTGGTTTCTTGTACACCCGTGTAATTTGGCCAGGTTATGCAGTTTGCATGGCTGCACAAATGCGCCTGCCTAGCTCGGCCGCCTTTGCAAACATTCAGGCGTGGCAGCCAGATAGGCTGGTCCCCGTAGGACACTGCCAGCGGACTGGGTATATCTGCTTCCCGTTCTTCCCAGCTGAGTGCTACTGATTCCAGCTTTGACGGCTAGACTCTACTCAACCGGAGCACTAAGTTGAACCTCAACTCATATGACTTTGTGAAAGTGTTTAGAACTAGAGCTCAGTTGTTTGGCAAGCCACCACTGTCCATCCAGCACTATGGACGGCACTGCCTACATCTGGCTCTAATTAGTCCACGGTTGTGTTCAGCCGAATGACCTCTGCCGGGAACACTCAGAATGAGGTTCTGACTTATTGCAACATAGGAGCGTTTCACTGCTTTCAAGGCTTCTCGGGAAGAATTCCGGAATCTTGCTGCCGGCAGGCCTCCGGCTGTTCCGGATGAACATCTCCTTGTAAATCCCCCGTGGTTTCTTGTACACCCGTGAAATTTGGCCAGGTTATTCAGTTTGCATTGCTGCACAATTGCGCCTGGCTAGCTCGGCCGTGGTTGGTAACATTCAGGCGTGGCAGCCAGATAGGCTGGTCCCCGTAGGACACTGCCAGCGGACTGGGTATATCTGCTTCCCGTTCTTCTCACCTGAGTGCTACTGATTCCAGCTTTGACGGCTACACTCTACTCAACCGGAGCACTAAGTTGAACCTCAACTCATATGACTTTGTGAAACTGTTGAGAACTAGAGCTCAGTTGTTTGGCACGCCACCACTGTGCATCCAGCACTATGGACGGCACTGCCTACATCTGGCTCTAGTTAGTCCACGGTTGTGTAGAGCCGAATGACCTCTTCCGGGAAGACTCAGAATGACGTTCTGAGTTATTTCAACATAGGAGCGTTTCACTGCTTTCAAGGCTTCTAAGGAAGAATTCCGGAATCTTGCTGCCGGAAGGCCTCCTTCTATTCCGGATGAACATCTCCTTGTAAATCCCCCGTGGTTTCTTGCACACCCGTGAAATTTGGCCAGGTTATGCAGTTTGCATTGCTGCACAATTGCGCCTGCCTAGCTTGGCCGCGGTTGCAAGCATTCAGGCGTGGCAGCCAGATAGGCTGGTCCCCGTAGGACACTGCCAGCGGATTGGGTATATCTGCTTCCCGTTCTTCTCACCTGAGTGCTACTGATTCCAGCTTTGACGGCTACACTCTACTCAACCGGAGCAGTAAGTTGAACCTCAACTCATATGACTTTGTGAAACTGTTGAGAACTAGAGCTCAGTTGTTTGGCACGCCACCACTGTCCATCCAGCACTATGGACGGCACTGCCTACATCTGGCTCTAATTAGTCCACGGTTGTGTTCAGCCGAATGACCTCTGCCGGGAACACTCAGAATGAGGTTCTGACTTATTGCAACATAGGAGCGTTTCACTGCTTTCAAGGCTTTTCGGGAAGAATTCTGGAATCTTGCTGCCGGCAGGCCTCCGGCTGTTCCGGATGAACATCTCCTTGTAAATGCCCCTTGGTTTCTTGTACACCCGTGAAATTTGGCCAGGTTATGCAGTTTGCATTACTGCACAATTGCGCCTGCCTAGCTCGGCCGTGGTTGCAAACATTCAGGCGTGGCAGCCAGATAGGCTGGTCCCCGTAGGACACTGCCAGCGGACTGGGTGTATCTGCTTCCCGTTCTTCTCACCTGAGTGCTACTGATTCCAGCTTTGACGGCTACACTCTACTCAACCAGAGCAGTAAGTTGAACCTCAACTCATGGCACTTTGTGAAACTGTTGAGAACTAGAGCTCAGTTGTTTGGAACGCCACCACTGTCCATCCAGCCCTATGGACGGCACTGCCTACATCTGGCTCTAATTAGTCCACGGTTTTGTTCAGCCGAATGACCTCTGCCGGGAAGATTTAGAATGAGGTTCTGAGTTATTGCAACATAGGAGCGTTTCACTGCTTTCAAGGCTTCTCGGGAAGAATTCCGGAATCTTGCTGCCGACAGGCCTCCGGCTTTTCCGGGTGAACATCTCCTTGTAAATCCCCCGTGGTTTCTTGTACACCCGTGAAATTGGGCCAGGTTATGCAGTTAGCATTGCTGCACAATTGCGCCTGCCTAGCTCGGGCGCGGTTGCAAACATTCAGGCGTGGCAGCCAGATAGGCTGGTCCCCGTAGGACACTGCCAGCGGACTGGGTATATCTGCTTCCAGTTCTTCTCACCTGAGTGCTACTGATTCCAGCTTTGACGGCTACACTCTACTCAACCGGAGCAGTAAGGTGAACCTCAACTCATATGACTTTGTGAAACTGTTGAGAACTAGAGCTCAGTTGTTTGGCACGCCACCACTGTCCATCCAGCACTATGGATGGCACTGCCTACATCTGGCTCTAATTAGTCCACGGTTGTGTTCAGCTGAATGACCTCTGCCGGGAACACTCAGAATGAGGTTCTGAGTTATTGCAACATAGGAGCGTTTCACTGCTTTCAAGGCTTCTCAGGAAGAATTCTGGAATCTTGCTGCCGGCAGGCCTCCGGCTGTTCCGGGAGAACATCTCCTTGTAAATCCTCCGTGGTTTCTTGTACACCCCTAAAATTAGGCCAGGTTATGCAGTTTGCATTGCTGCACAAATGCGCCTGCCTAGGTCGGCCGCGGTTGCAAATATTCATGCGTGGCAGCCAGATAGGCTGGTCCCCGTAGGACACTGCCAGCGGATTGGGTATATCTGCTTCCCCTTCTTCTCACCTGAGTTCTACTGATTCCAGCTTTGACGGCTACACTCTACTCATCCGGAGCAGTAAGATGAACCACAACTCATGGCACTTTGTGAAAGTGTTGAGAGCTAGAGCTCAGTTGTTTGGCACGCCACCACTGTCCATCCAGCACTATGGACGGCACTGCCTACATCTGGCTCTAATTAGTCCACGGTTGTGTTCAGCCGAATGACCTCTGCCGGGAACACTCAGAATGAGGTTCTGAGTTATTGCAACATAGGAGCGTTTCACTACTTTCCTTGCTTCTCGGGAAGAATTCCGGAATCTTGCTGCCGGCAGGCCTCCGGCTGTTCCGGATGAACATCTCCTTGTAAATCCCCCGTGGTTTCTTGTACACCCGTGAAATTTGGCCAGGTTATGCAGTTTGCATTGCTGCACAATTGCGCGTGCCTAGCTCGGCCGCGGTTGCAAACATTCAGGCGTGGCAGCCAGATAGGCTGGTCCCCGTAGGACACTGCCAGCGGACTGGGTATATCTGCTTCCCGTTCTTCTCACCTGAGCGCTACTGATTCCAGCTTTGACGGCTACACTCTACTCAACCGGAGCAGTAAGTTGAACCTCAACTAATATGACTTTGTGAAACTGTTGAGAACTAGAGCTCAGTTGTTTGGCACGCCACCATTGTCCGTCCAGCACTATGGACGGCACTGCCTACATCTGGCTCTAATTAGTCCACGATTGTGTTCAGCCGAATGACTTCTGCCGGGAAAACTCAAAATGAGGTTCTGAGTTATTGCAACATAGGAGCGTTTCACTGCTTTCAAGTCTTCTCGGGAAGGATTCCGGAATCTTGCTGCCTGCAGGCCTCCGGCATTTCCGGGTGAACATCTCCTTGTAAATCCCCCGTGGTTTCTTGTACACCCGTGAAATTTGGCCAGGTTATGCAGTTTGCATTGCTGCACAATTGCTCCTGCCTAGCTCGGCCGCGGTTGCAAGCATTCAGGCGTGGCAGCCAGATAGGCTGGTCCCCGTAGGACACTGCCAGCGGACTGGGTATATCTGCTTCCCGTTCTTCTCACCTGAGTGCTACTGATTCCAGCTTTGACGGCTACACTCTACTCAACCGGAGCAGTAAGTTGAACCTCAACTCATATGACTTTGTGAAACTGTTGAGAACTAGAGCTCAGTTGTTTGGCACGCCACCACTGTCCATCCAGCACTATGGACGGCACTGCCTACATCTGGCTCTAATTAGTCCATGGTTGTGTTCAGCCGAATGACCTCTGCCGGGAACACTCAAAATGAGGTTCTGAGTTATTGCAACATAGGAGCGTTTCACTGCTTTCAAGGCTTCTCGGGAAGAATTCCGGAATATTGCTGCCTGCAGGCCTCCGGCTTTTCCGGGTGAACATCTCCTTTTAAATGCCCCGTGGTTTCTTGTACACCCGTGAAATTTGGCCAGGTTATGCAGTTTCCATTGCTGCACAATTGCGCCTGCCTAGCTCGGCCTCGGTTGCAAACATTCAGGCGTGGCAGCCAGATAGGCTGGTCCCCGTAGGACACTGCCAGCGGACTGGGTATATCTGCTTCCCGTTCTTCTCACCTGAGTGCTACTGATTCCAGCTTTGACGACTACACTCTACTCAACCGGAGCAGTAAGTTGAACCTCAACTCATATGACTTTGTGAAACTGTTGAGAACTAGAGCTCAGTTGTTTGGCACGCCACCACTGTCCATCCAGCACTATGGACGGCACTGCCTACATCTGGCTCTAATTAGTCCACGGTTGTGTTCAGCTGAATGACCTCTGCCGGGAAGACTCAGAATGACGTTCTGAGTTATTTCAACATAGGAGCGTTTCACTGCTTTCAAGGCTTCTCGGGAAGAATTCCGGAATCTTGCTGCCGGAAGGCCTCCGGCTGTTCCGGGTGAACATCTCCTTGTAAATCCCCCGTGGTTCATTGTACACCCGTGAAATTTGGCCAGGTTATGCAGTTTGCATTGCTGCAAAAATGCGCCTGCCTAGCTCTGCCGCGATTGTAAAAATTCAGGCGTGGCAGCCAGATAGGCTGGTACCCGTAGGACACTGCCAGCGGACTGGGTATATCTGCTTCCCGTTCTTCTCACCTGAGTGCTACTGATTCCAGCTTTGACGGCAACACTCTACTCAACCGGAGCACTAAGTTGAACCTCAACTCATGGCACTTTGTGAAAGTGTTGAGAACTAGAGCTCAGTTGTTTGGCACGCCACCACTGTCCATCCAGCACTATGGACGGCACTGCCTACATCTGGCTCTAATTAGTCCACGGTTGTGTTCAGCCGAATGACCTCTGCCGGGAACACTCAGAATGAGGTTCTGAGTTATTGCAACATAGGAGCGTTTCACTGCTTTCAAGGCTTCTCGGGAAGAATTCCGGAATCTTGCTGCCGGCAGGCCTCCGGATGTTCCGGGTGAACATCTCCTTGTAAATCCCCCGTGGTTTCTTGTACACCCGTGAAATTAGGCCAGGTTATACAGTTTGCATTGCTGCACAATTGCGCCTGCCTATCTCGGCCGCGGTTGCAAACATTCAGGCGTGGCAGCCAGATAGGCTGGTCAACGTAGGACACTGCCAGCGGAGTGGGTATATCTGCTTCCCGTTCTTCGCACCTGAGTGCTACTGATTCCAGCTTTGACGGCTACACTCTACTCAACCGGAGCACTAAGTTGAACCTCAACTCATGGCACTTTGTGAAAATGTTGAGAACTAGAGCTCAGTTGTTTGGCACGCCACCACTGTCCATCCAGCCCTATGGACGGCACTGCCTACATCTGGCTCTAATTAGTCCACGGTTGTGTTCAGCCGAATGACCTCTGCCGGGAACACTCAGAATGAGGTTCTGACTTATTGCAACATAGGAGCGTTTCACTGCTTTCAAGGCTTCTCGGGAAGAATTCCGGAATCTTGCTGCCGGCAGGCCTCCTGCTTTTCCGCGTGAACATCTCCTTGTAAATCCCCCGTGGTTTCTTGTACACCCGTGAAATTTGGCCAGGTTATGCAGTTTGCATTGCTGCACAATTGCGCCTGCCTAGCCCGGCCGCGATTGCAAACATTCAGGCGTGGCAGCAAGATAGGCTGATCCCCGTAGGACACTGCAAGCGGAGTGGGTATATCTGCTTCCTGTTCTTCGAACCTGAGTGCTACTGATTCCAGCTTTGACGGCTACACTCTACTCAACCGGAGCAGTAAGTTGAACCTCAACTCATGGCACTTTGTGAAACTGTTGAGAACTAGAGCTCAGTTGTTTGGCACGCCACCACTGTCCATCCAGCACTATGGACGGCACTGCCTACATCTGGCTCTAATTAGTCCACGGTTGTGTTCAGCCGAATGACCTCTGCCGGGAACACTCAGAATGAGGTTCTGAGTTATTGCAACATAGGAGCGTTTCACCGCTTTCAAGGCTTCTCAGGAAGAATTCCGGAATCTTGCTTCCGGCAGGCCTCCGGCAGTTCCGGGTGAACATCTCCTTGTAAATCCCCCGTGGTTTCTTGTACACCCGTGTAATTTGGCCAGGTTATGCAGTTTGCATGGCTGCACAAATGCGCCTGCCTAGCTCGGCCGCCTTTGCAAACATTCAGGCGTGGCAGCCAGATAGGCTGGTCCCCGTAGGACACTGCCAGCGGACTGGGTATATCTGCTTCCCGTTCTTCTCAGCTGAGTGCTACTGATTCCAGCTTTGACGGCTAGACTCTACTCAACCGGAGCACTAAGTTGAACCTCAACTCATATGACTTTGTGAAAGTGTTTAGAACTAGAGCTCAGTTGTTTGGCACGCCACCACTGTCCATCCAGCACTATGGACGGCACTGCCTACATCTGGCTCTAATTAGTCCACGGTTGTGTTCAGCCGAATGACCTCTGCCGGGAACACTCAGAATGAGGTTCTGACTTATTGCAACATAGGAGCGTTTCACTGCTTTCAAGGCTTCTCGGGAAGAATTCCGGAATCTTGCTGCCGGCAGGCCTCCGGCTGTTCCGGATGAACATCTCCTTGTAAATCCCCCGTGGTTTCTTGTACACCCGTGAAATTTGGCCAGGTTATTCAGTTTGCATTGCTGCACAATTGCGCCTGGCTAGCTCGGCCGTGGTTGGTAACATTCAGGCGTGGCAGCCAGATAGGCTGGTCCCCGTAGGACACTGCCAGCGGACTGGGTATATCTGCTTCCCGTTCTTCTCACCTGAGTGCTACTGATTCCAGCTTTGACGGCTACACTCTACTCAACCGGAGCACTAAGTTGAACCTCAACTCATATGACTTTGTGAAACTGTTGAGAACTAGAGCTCAGTTGTTTGGCACGCCACCACTGTGCATCCAGCACTATGGACGGCACTGCCTACATCTGGCTCTAGTTAGTCCACGGTTGTGTAGAGCCGAATGACCTCTTCCGGGAAGACTCAGAATGACGTTCTGAGTTATTTCAACATAGGAGCGTTTCACTGCTTTCAAGGCTTCTAAGGAAGAATTCCGGAATCTTGCTGCCGGAAGGCCTCCTTCTATTCCGGATGAACATCTCCTTGTAAATCCCCCGTGGTTTCTTGCACACCCGTGAAATTTGGCCAGGTTATGCAGTTTGCATTGCTGCACAATTGCGCCTGCCTAGCTTGGCCGCCGTTGCAAGCATTCAGGCGTGGCAGCCAGATAGGCTGGTCCCCGTAGGACACTGCCAGCGGATTGGGTATATCTGCTTCCCGTTCTTCTCACCTGAGTGCTACTGATTCCAGCTTTGACGGCTACACTCTACTCAACCGGAGCAGTAAGTTGAACCTCAACTCATATGACTTTGTGAAACTGTTGAGAACTAGAGCTCAGTTGTTTGGCACGCCACCACTGTCCATCCAGCACTATGGACGGCACTGCCTACATCTGGCTCTAATTAGTCCACGGTTGTGTTCAGCCGAATGACCTCTGCCGGGAACACTCAAAATGAGGTTCTGAGTTATTGCAACATAGGGGCGTTTCACTGCTTTCAAGGCTTCTCGGGAAGAATTCCGGAATATTGCTGCCTGCAGGCCTCCGGCTTTTCCGGGTGAACATCTCCTTGTAAATGCCCTGTGGTTTCTTGTACACCCGTGAAATTTGGCCAGGTTATGCAGTTTGCATTGCTGCACAATTGCGCCTGCCTAGCTCGGCCGCGGTTGCAAACATTCAGGCGTGGCAGCCAGATAGGCTGGTCCCCGTAGGACACTGCCAGCGGACTGGGTATATCTGCTTCCCGTTCTTCTCACCTGAGTGCTACTGATTCCAGCTTTGACGACTACACTCTACTCAACCGGAGCAGTAAGTTGAACCTCAACTCATATGACTTTGTGAAACTGTTGAGAACTAGAGGCCAGTTGTTTGGCACGCCACCACTGTCCATCCAGCACTATGGACGGCACTGCCTACATCTGGCTCTAATTAGTCCACGGTTGTGTTCAGCTGAATGACCTCTGCCGGGAAGACTCAGAATGACGTTCTGAGTTATTTCAACATAGGAGCGTTTCACTGCTTTCAAGGCTTCTCGGGAAGAATTCCGGAATCTTGCTGCCGGTAGGCCTCCGTCTGTTCCGGGTGAACATCTCCTTGTAAATCCCCCGTGGTTCATTGTACACCCGTGAAATTTGGCCAGGTTATGCAGTTTGCATTGCTGCACAAATGCGCCTGCCTAGCTCTGCCGCGATTGCAAACATTCAGGCGTGGCAGCCAGATAGGCTGGTACCCGTAGGACACTGCCAGCGGACTGGGTATATCTGCTTCCCGTTCTTCTCACCTGAGTGCTACTGATTCCAGCTTTGACGGCTACACTCTACTCAACCGGAGCACTAAGTTGAACCTCAACTCATGGCACTTTGTGAAAGTGTTGAGAACTAGAGCTCAGTTGTTTGGCACGCCACCACTGTCCATCCAGCACTATGGACGGCACTGCATACATCTGGCTCTAATTAGTCCACGGTTGTGTTCAGCCGAATGACCTCTGCCGGGAACACTCAGAATGAGGTTCTGAGTTATTGCAACATAGGAGCGTTTCACTGCTTTCAAGGCTTCTCAGGAAGAATTCTGGAATCTTGCTGCCGGCAGGCCTCCGGCTGTTCCGGGTGAACATCTCCTTGTAAATCCTCCGTGGTTTCTTGTACACCCCTAAAATTTGGCCAGGTTATGCAGTTTGCATTGCTGCACAAATGCGCCTGCCTAGGTCGGCCGCGGTTGCAAATATTCATGCGTGGCAGCCAGATAGGCTGGTCCCCGTAGGACACTGCCAGCGGATTGGGTATATCTGCTTCCCGTTCTTCTCACCTGAGTGCTACTGATTCCAGCTTTGACGGCTACACTCTACTCATCCGGAGCAGTAAGATGAACCACAACTCATGGCACTTTGTGAAAGTGTTGAGAACTAGAGCTCAGTTGTTTGGCACGCCAACACTGTCCATCCAGCACTATGGAAGGCACTGCCTACATCTGGCTCTACTTAGTCCACGGTTGTGTTCAGCTGAATGACCTCTGCCGGGAAGACTTAGAATGACGTTTTGAGTTTTTGCAACATAGGAGCGTTTCACTGCTTTCAAGGCTTCTCAGGAAGAATTCCGGAATCTTGCTGCCGGCAGTCCTCCGGCTGTTCCGGGTGAACATCTCCTTGTAAATCCCCCGTGGTTTCTTGTACACCCGTGAAATTTGGCCAGGTTATGCAGTTTGCATTGCTGCACAATTGCGCCTACTTAGCTCGGCCGCGGTTGCAAACATTCAGGCGTGGCAGCCAGATAGGCTGGTCCCCGTAGGACACTGCCAGCGGACTGGGTATATCTGCTTCCCGTTCTTCTCACCTGAGTGCTACTGATTCCAGCTTTGACGGCTACACTCTACTCAACCGGAGCAGTTAGTTGAACCTCAACTCATATGACTTTGTGAAACTGTTGAGAACTAGAGCTCAGTTGTTTGGCACGCCACCACTGTCCATCCAGCACTATGGACGGCACTGCCTACATCTGGCTCTAATTAGTCCACGGTTGTGTTCAGCCGAATGACCTCTGCCGGGAACACTCAGAAAGAGGTTCTGAGTTATTGCAACATAGGAGCGTATCACTACTTTCCTTGCTTCTCGGGAAGAATTCCGGAATCTTGCTGCCAGCAGGCCTCCGGCTGTTCCGGATGAACATCTCCTTGTAAATCCCCCGTGGTTTCTTGTACACCCGTGAAATTTGGCCAGGTTATGCAGTTTGCATTGCTGCACAATTGCGCCTGCCTAGCTCGGCCGCGGTTGCAAACATTCAGGCGTGGCAGCCACATAGGCTGGTCCCCGTAGGACACTGCCAGCGGACAGGGTATATCTGCTTCCCGTTCTTCTCACCTGAGCGCTACTGATTCCAGCTTTGACGGCTACACTCTACTGAACCGGAGCAGTAAGTTGAACCTCAACTAATATGACTTTGTGAAACTGTTGAGAACTAGAGCTCAGTTGTTTGGCACGCCACCATTGTCCATCCAGCACTATGGACGGCACTGCCTACATCTGGCTCTAATTAGTCCACGGTTGTGTTCAGCCGAATGACTTCTGCCGGGAAAACTCAAAATGAGGTTCTGAGTTATTGCAACATAGGAGCGTTTCACTGCTTTCAAGTCTTCTCGGGAAGAATTCCGGAATCTTGCTGCCTGCAGGCCTCCGGCATTTCCGGGTGAACATCTCCTTGTAAATCCCCCGTGGTTTCTTGTACACCCGTGAAATTTGGCCAGGTTATGCAGTTTGCATTGCTGCACAATTGCGCCTGCCTAGCTCGGCCTCCGTTGCAAACATTCAGGCGTGGCAGCCAGATAGGCTGGTCCCCGTAGGACACTGCCAGCGGACTGGGTATATCTGCTTCCCGTTCTTCTCACCTGAGTGCTACTGATTCCAGCTTTGACGACTACACTCTACTCAACCGGAGCAGTAAGTTGAACCTCAACTCATATGACTTTGTGAAACTGTTGAGAACTAGAGCTCAGTTGTTTGGCACGCCACCACTGTCCATCCAGCACTATGGACGGCACTGCCTACATCTGGCTCTAATTAGTCCACGGTTGTGTTCAGCTGAATGACCTCTGCCGGGAAGACTCAGAATGACGTTCTGAGTTATTTCAACATAGGAGCGTTTCACTGCTTTCAAGGCTTCTCGGGAAGAATTCCGGAATCTTGCTGCCGGAAGGCCTCCGGCTGTTCCGGGTGAACATCTCCTTGTAAATCCCCCGTGGTTCATTGTACACCCGTGAAATTTGGCCAGGTTATGCAGTTTGCATTGCTGCACAAATGCGCCTGCCTAGCTCTGCCGCGATTGCAAACATTCAGGCGTGGCAGCAAGATAGGCTGGTACCCGTAGGACACTGCCAGCGGACTGGGTATATCTGCTTCCCGTTCTTCTCACCTGAGTGCTACTGATTCCAGCTTTGACGGCTACACTCTACTCAACCGGAGCACTAAGTTGAACCTCAACTCATGGCACTTTGTGAAAGTGTTGAGAACTAGAGCTCAGTTGTTTGGCACGCCACCACTGTCCATCCAGCACTATGGACGGCACTGCCTACATCTGGCTCTAATTAGTCCACGGTTGTGTTCAGCCGAATGACCTCTGCCGGGAAAATTTAGAATGAGGTTCTGAGTTATTGCAACATAGGAGCGTTTCACTGCTTTCAAGGCTTCTCAGGAAGAATTCCGGAATCTTGCTGCCGGCAGGCCTCCGGATGTTCCGGGTGAACATCTCCTTGTAAATCACCCGTGGTTTCTTGTACACCCGTGAAATTAGGCCAGGTTATACAGTTTGCATTGGTGCACAATTGCGCCTGCCTATCTCGGCCGCGGTTACAAACATTCAGGCGTGGCAGCCAGATAGGCTGGTCACCGTAGGACACTGCCAGCGGAGTGGGTATATCTGCTTCCCGTTCTTCGCACCTGAGTGCTACTGATTCCAGCTTTGACGGCTACACTCTACTCAACCGGAGCACTAAGTTGAACCTCAACTCATGGCACTTTGTGAAAATGTTGAGAACTAGAGCTCAGTTGTTTGGCACGCCACCACTGTCCATCCAGCACTATGGACGGCACTGCCTACATCTGGCTCTAATTAGTCCACGGTTGTGTTCAGCCGAATGACCTCTGCCGGGAACACTCAGAATGAGGTTCTGAGTTATTGCAACATAGGAGCGTTTCACTGCTTTCAAGGCTTCTCGGGAAGAATTCCGGAATCTTGCTGCCGGCAGGCCTCCGGCTGTTCCGGATGAACATCTCCTTAAAAATCCCCTATGGTTTCATGTACACCAGTGAAATTTGGCCAGGTTATGCAGTTTGCATTGCTGCACAAATGCGCCTGCCTCGCTCGGCCGCGGTTGCAAGCATTCAGGCCTGGCAGCCAGATAGGCTGGTCCCCGTAGGACACTGCCAGCGGACTGGGTATATCTGCTTCCCGTTCTTCTCACCTGAGTGCTACTGATTCCAGCTTTGACGGCTACACTCTACTCAACCGGAGCACTAAGTTGAACCTCAACTCATATGACTTTGTGAAAGTGTTGAGAACTAGAGCTCAGTTGTTTGGCACGCCACCACTGTCCATCCAGCACTATGGACGGCACTGCCTATGTCTGGCTCTAATTAGTCCACGGTTGTGTTCAGCCGAATGACCTCTGCCGGGAACACTCAGAATGAGGTTCTGAGTTATTGCAACATAGGAGCGTTTCACTGCTTTCAAGGCTTCTCGGGAAGAATTCCGGAATCTTGCTGCCGGCAGGCCTCCTGCTTTTCCGCGTGAACATCTCCTTGTAAATCCCCCGTGGTTTCTTGTACACCCGTGAAATTTGGCCAGGTTATGCAGTTTGCATTGCTGCACAATTGCGCCTGCCTAGCTCGGCCGCGGTTGCAAACATTCAGGCGTGGCAGCCAGATAGGCTGGTCCCCGGAGGACACTGCCAGCGGACTGGGTATATCTGCTTCCCGTTCTTCTCACCTGAGTGCTACTGATTCCAGCTTTGACGGCTACACTCTACTTAACCGGAGCACTAAGTTGAACCTCAACTCATGGCACTTTGTGAAACTGTTGAGAACTAGAGCTCAGTTGTTTGGCACGCCACCACTGTCCATCCAGCACTATGGACGGCACTGCCTACGTCTGGCTCTAATTAGTCCACGGTTGTGTTCAGCCGAATGACCTCTGCCGGGAACACTCAGAATGAGGTTCTGAGTTATTGCAACATAGGAGCGTTGCACTGCTTTCAAGGCTTCTCGGGAAGAATTCCGGAATCTTGCTGCCGGCAGGCCTCCGGCTGTTCCGGATGAACATCTCCTTGTAAATCCCCCGTGGTTTCTTGTACACCCGTGAAATTTGGCCAGGTTATTCAGTTTGCATTGCTGCACAATTGCGCCTGGCTAGCTCGGCCGTGGTTGGTAACATTCAGGCGTGGCAGCCAGATAGGCTGGTCCCCGTAGGACACTGCCAGCGGACTGGGTATATCTGCTTCCCGTTCTTCTCACCTGAGTGCTACTGATTCCAGCTTTGACGGCTACACTCTACTCAACCGGAGCACTAAGTTGAACCTCAACTCATATGACTTTGTGAAACTGTTGAGAACTAGAGCTCAGTTGTTTGGCACGCCACCACTGTGCATCCAGCACTATGGACGGCACTGCCTACATCTGGCTCTAGTTAGTCCACGGTTGTGTAGAGCCGAATGACCTCTTCCGGGAAGACTCAGAATGACGTTCTGAGTTATTTCAACATAGGAGCGTTTCACTGCTTTCAAGGCTTCTAAGGAAGAATTCCGGAATCTTGCTGCCGGAAGGCCTCCTTCTATTCCGGATGAACATCTCCTTGTAAATCCCCCGTGGTTTCTTGCACACCCGTGAAATTTGGCCAGGTTATGCAGTTTGCATTGCTGCACAATTGCGCCTGCCTAGCTCGGCCGTGGTTGGTAACATTCAGGCGTGGCAGCCAGATAGGCTGGTCCCCGTAGGACACTGCCAGCGGATTGGGTATATCTGCTTCCCGTTCTTCTCACCTGAGTGCTACTGATTCCAGCTTTGACGGCTACACTCTACTCAACCGGAGCAGTAAGTTGAACCTCAACTCATATGACTTTGTGAAACTGTTGAGAACTAGAGCTCAGTTGTTTGGCACGCCACCACTGTCCATCCAGCACTATGGACGGCACTGCCTACATCTGGCTCTAATTAGTCCACGGTTGTGTTCAGCCGAATGACCTCTGCCGGGAACACTCAAAATGAGGTTCTGAGTTATTGCAACATAGGGGCGTTTCACTGCTTTCAAGGCTTCTCGGGAAGAATTCCGGAATATTGCTGCCTGCAGGCCTCCGGCTTTTCCGGGTGAACATCTCCTTGTAAATGCCCTGTGGTTTCTTGTACACCCGTGAAATTTGGCCAGGTTATGCAGTTTGCATTGCTGCACAATTGCGCCTGCCTAGCTCGGCCGCGGTTGCAAACATTCAGGCGTGGCAGCCAGATAGGCTGGTCCCCGTAGGACACTGCCAGCGGACTGGGTATATCTGCTTCCCGTTCTTCTCACCTGAGTGCTACTGATTCCAGCTTTGACGACTACACTCTACTCAACCGGAGCAGTAAGTTGAACCTCAACTCATATGACTTTGTGAAACTGTTGAGAACTAGAGGCCAGTTGTTTGGCACGCCACCACTGTCCATCCAGCACTATGGACGGCACTGCCTACATCTGGCTCTAATTAGTCCACGGTTGTGTTCAGCTGAATGACCTCTGCCGGGAAGACTCAGAATGACGTTCTGAGTTATTTCAACATAGGAGCGTTTCACTGCTTTCAAGGCTTCTCGGGAAGAATTCCGGAATCTTGCTGCCGGTAGGCCTCCGTCTGTTCCGGGTGAACATCTCCTTGTAAATCCCCCGTGGTTCATTGTACACCCGTGAAATTTGGCCAGGTTATGCAGTTTGCATTGTTGCACAAATGCGCCTGCCTAGCTCTGCCGCGATTGCAAACATTCAGGCGTGGCAGCCAGATAGGCTGGTACCCGTAGGACACTGCCAGCGGACTGGGTATATCTGCTTCCCGTTCTTCTCACCTGAGTGCTACTGATTCCAGCTTTGACGGCTACACTCTACTCAACCGGAGCACTAAGTTGAACCTCAACTCATGGCACTTTGTGAAAGTGTTGAGAACTAGAGCTCAGTTGTTTGGCACGCCACCACTGTCCATCCAGCACTATGGACGGCACTGCATACATCTGGCTCTAATTAGTCCACGGTTGTGTTCAGCCGAATGACCTCTGCCGGGAACACTCAGAATGAGGTTCTGAGTTATTGCAACATAGGAGCGTTTCACTGCTTTCAAGGCTTCTCAGGAAGAATTCTGGAATCTTGCTGCCGGCAGGCCTCCGGCTGTTCCGGGTGAACATCTCCTTGTAAATCCTCCGTGGTTTCTTGTACACCCCTAAAATTTGGCCAGGTTATGCAGTTTGCATTGCTGCACAAATGCGCCTGCCTAGGTCGGCCGCGGTTGCAAATATTCATGCGTGGCAGCCAGATAGGCTGGTCCCCGTAGGACACTGCCAGCGGATTGGGTATATCTGCTTCCCGTTCTTCTCACCTGAGTGCTACTGATTCCAGCTTTGACGGCTACACTCTACTCATCCGGAGCAGTAAGATGAACCACAACTCATGGCACTTTGTGAAAGTGTTGAGAACTAGAGCTCAGTTGTTTGGCACGCCAACACTGTCCATCCAGCACTATGGAAGGCACTGCCTACATCTGGCTCTACTTAGTCCACGGTTGTGTTCAGCTGAATGACCTCTGCCGGGAAGACTTAGAATGACGTTTTGAGTTTTTGCAACATAGGAGCGTTTCACTGCTTTCAAGGCTTCTCAGGAAGAATTCCGGAATCTTGCTGCCGGCAGTCCTCCGGCTGTTCCGGGTGAACATCTCCTTGTAAATCCCCCGTGGTTTCTTGTACACCCGTGAAATTTGGCCAGGTTATGCAGTTTGCATTGCTGCACAATTGCGCCTACTTAGCTCGGCCGCGGTTGCAAACATTCAGGCGTGGCAGCCAGATAGGCTGGTCCCCGTAGGACACTGCCAGCGGACTGGGTATATCTGCTTCCCGTTCTTCTCACCTGAGTGCTACTGATTCCAGCTTTGACGGCTACACTCTACTCAACCGGAGCAGTTAGTTGAACCTCAACTCATATGACTTTGTGAAACTGTTGAGAACTAGAGCTCAGTTGTTTGGCACGCCACCACTGTCCATCCAGCACTATGGACGGCACTGCCTACATCTGGCTCTAATTAGTCCACGGTTGTGTTCAGCCGAATGACCTCTGCCGGGAACACTCAGAAAGAGGTTCTGAGTTATTGCAACATAGGAGCGTATCACTACTTTCCTTGCTTCTCGGGAAGAATTCCGGAATCTTGCTGCCAGCAGGCCTCCGGCTGTTCCGGATGAACATCTCCTTGTAAATCCCCCGTGGTTTCTTGTACACCCGTGAAATTTGGCCAGGTTATGCAGTTTGCATTGCTGCACAATTGCGCCTGCCTAGCTCGGCCGCGGTTGCAAACATTCAGGCGTGGCAGCCACATAGGCTGGTCCCCGTAGGACACTGCCAGCGGACAGGGTATATCTGCTTCCCGTTCTTCTCACCTGAGCGCTACTGATTCCAGCTTTGACGGCTACACTCTACTGAACCGGAGCAGTAAGTTGAACCTCAACTAATATGACTTTGTGAAACTGTTGAGAACTAGAGCTCAGTTGTTTGGCACGCCACCATTGTCCATCCAGCACTATGGACGGCACTGCCTACATCTGGCTCTA
The DNA here is from genome assembly GCF_024711535.1 of Dipodomys merriami. Classification (NCBI taxonomy): domain Eukaryota; kingdom Metazoa; phylum Chordata; class Mammalia; order Rodentia; family Heteromyidae; genus Dipodomys; species Dipodomys merriami. Next base: position 240,041 of record NW_027206105.1, read on the forward strand.
ATTAGTCCACGGTTGTGTTCAGCCGAATGACTTCTGCCGGGAAAACTCAAAATGAGGTTCTGAGTTATTGCAACATAGGAGCGTTTCACTGCTTTCAAGTCTTCTCGGGAAGAATTCCGGAATCTTGCTGCCTGCAGGCCTCCGGCATTTCCGGGTGAACATCTCCTTGTAAATCCCCCGTGGTTTCTTGTACACCCGTGAAATTTGGCCAGGTTATGCAGTTTGCATTGCTGCACAATTGCGCCTGCCTAGCTCGGCCTCCGTTGCAAACATTCAGGCGTGGCAGCCAGATAGGCTGGTCCCCGTAGGACACTGCCAGCGGACTGGGTATATCTGCTTCCCGTTCTTCTCACCTGAGTGCTACTGATTCCAGCTTTGACGACTACACTCTACTCAACCGGAGCAGTAAGTTGAACCTCAACTCATATGACTTTGTGAAACTGTTGAGAACTAGAGCTCAGTTGTTTGGCACGCCACCACTGTCCATCCAGCACTATGGACGGCACTGCCTACATCTGGCTCTAATTAGTCCACGGTTGTGTTCAGCTGAATGACCTCTGCCGGGAAGACTCAGAATGACGTTCTGAGTTATTTCAACATAGGAGCGTTTCACTGCTTTCAAGGCTTCTCGGGAAGAATTCCGGAATCTTGCTGCCGGAAGGCCTCCGGCTGTTCCGGGTGAACATCTCCTTGTAAATCCCCCGTGGTTCATTGTACACCCGTGAAATTTGGCCAGGTTATGCAGTTTGCATTGCTGCACAAATGCGCCTGCCTAGCTCTGCCGCGATTGCAAACATTCAGGCGTGGCAGCAAGATAGGCTGGTACCCGTAGGACACTGCCAGCGGACTGGGTATATCTGCTTCCCGTTCTTCTCACCTGAGTGCTACTGATTCCAGCTTTGACGGCTACACTCTACTCAACCGGAGCACTAAGTTGAACCTCAACTCATGGCACTTTGTGAAAGTGTTGAGAACTAGAGCTCAGTTGTTTGGCACGCCACCACTGTCCATCCAGCACTATGGACGGCACTGCCTACATCTGGCTCTAATTAGTCCACGGTTGTGTTCAGCCGAATGACCTCTGCCGGGAAAATTTAGAATGAGGTTCTGAGTTATTGCAACATAGGAGCGTTTCACTGCTTTCAAGGCTTCTCAGGAAGAATTCCGGAATCTTGCTGCCGGCAGGCCTCCGGATGTTCCGGGTGAACATCTCCTTGTAAATCACCCGTGGTTTCTTGTACACCCGTGAAATTAGGCCAGGTTATACAGTTTGCATTGCTGCACAATTGCGCCTGCCTATCTCGGCCGCGGTTGCAAACATTCAGGCGTGGCAGCCAGATAGGCTGGTCACCGTAGGACACTGCCAGCGGAGTGGGTATATCTGCTTCCCGTTCTTCGCACCTGAGTGCTACTGATTCCAGCTTTGACGGCTACACTCTACTCAACCGGAGCACTAAGTTGAACCTCAACTCATGGCACTTTGTGAAAATGTTGAGAACTAGAGCTCAGTTGTTTGGCACGCCACCACTGTCCATCCAGCACTATGGACGGCACTGCCTACATCTGGCTCTAATTAGTCCACGGTTGTGTTCAGCCGAATGACCTCTGCCGGGAACACTCAGAATGAGGTTCTGAGTTATTGCAACATAGGAGCGTTTCACTGCTTTCAAGGCTTCTCGGGAAGAATTCCGGAATCTTGCTGCCGGCAGGCCTCCGGCTGTTCCGGATGAACATCTCCTTAAAAATCCCCTATGGTTTCATGTACACCAGTGAAATTTGGCCAGGTTATGCAGTTTGCATTGCTGCACAAATGCGCCTGCCTCGCTCGGCCGCGGTTGCAAGCATTCAGGCCTGGCAGCCAGATAGGCTGGTCCCCGTAGGACACTGCCAGCGGACTGGGTATATCTGCTTCCCGTTCTTCTCACCTGAGTGCTACTGATTCCAGCTTTGACGGCTACACTCTACTCAACCGGAGCACTAAGTTGAACCTCAACTCATATGACTTTGTGAAAGTGTTGAGAACTAGAGCTCAGTTGTTTGGCACGCCACCACTGTCCATCCAGCACTATGGACGGCACTGCCTATGTCTGGCTCTAATTAGTCCACGGTTGTGTTCAGCCGAATGACCTCTGCCGGGAACACTCAGAATGAGGTTCTGAGTTATTGCAACATAGGAGCGTTTCACTGCTTTCAAGGCTTCTCGGGAAGAATTCCGGAATCTTGCTGCCGGCAGGCCTCCTGCTTTTCCGCGTGAACATCTCCTTGTAAATCCCCCGTGGTTTCTTGTACACCCGTGAAATTTGGCCAGGTTATGCAGTTTGCATTGCTGCACAATTGCGCCTGCCTAGCTTGGCCGCGGTTGCAAACATTCAGGCGTGGCAGCCAGATAGGCTGGTCCCCGGAGGACACTGCCAGCGGACTGGGTATATCTGCTTCCCGTTCTTCTCACCTGAGTGCTACTGATTCCAGCTTTGACGGCTACACTCTACTTAACCGGAGCACTAAGTTGAACCTCAACTCATGGCACTTTGTGAAACTGTTGAGAACTAGAGCTCAGTTGTTTGGCACGCCACCACTGTCCATCCAGCACTATGGACGGCACTGCCTACGTCTGGCTCTAATTAGTCCACGGTTGTGTTCAGCCGAATGACCTCTGCCGGGAACACTCAGAATGAGGTTCTGAGTTATTGCAACATAGGAGCGTTGCACTGCTTTCAAGGCTTCTCGGGAAGAATTCCGGAATCTTGCTGCCGGCAGGCCTCCTGCTTTTCCGCGTGAACATCTCCTTGTAAATCCCCCGTGGTTTCTTGTACACCCGTGAAATTTGGCCAGTTTATGCAGTTTGCATTGCTGCACAATTGCGCCTGCCTAGCCCGGCCGCGATTGCAAACATTCAGGCGTGGCAGCAAGATAGGCTGATCCCCGTAGGACACTGCAAGCGGAGTGGGTATATCTGCTTCCTGTTCTTCGAACCTGAGTGCTACTGATTCCAGCTTTGACGGCTACACTCTACTCAACCGGAGCAGTAAGTTGAACCTCAACTCATGGCACTTTGTGAAACTGTTGAGAACTAGAGCTCAGTTGTTTGGCACGCCACCACTGTCCATCCAGCACTATGGACGGCACTGCCTACATCTGGCTCTAATTAGTCCACGGTTGTGTTCAGCCGAATGACCTCTGCCGGGAACACTCAGAATGAGGTTCTGAGTTATTGCAACATAGGAGCGTTTCACCGCTTTCAAGGCTTCTCAGGAAGAATTCCGGAATCTTGCTTCCGGCAGGCCTCCGGCAGTTCCGGGTGAACATCTCCTTGTAAATCCCCCGTGGTTTCTTGTACACCCGTGAAATTTGGCCAGGTTATGCAGTTTGCATGGGTGCACAAATGCGCCTGCCTAGCTCGCCCGCCTTTGCAAACATTCAGGCGTGGCAGCCAGATAGGCTGGTCCCCGGAGGACACTGCCAGCGGACTGGGTATATCTGCTTCCCGTTCCTTTCAGCTGAGTGCTACTGATTCCAGCTTTGACGGCTAGACTCTACTCAACCGGAGCACTAAGTTGAACCTCAACTCATATGACTTTGTGAAAGTGTTTAGAACTAGAGCTCAGTTGTTTGGCACGCCACCACTGTCCATCCAGCACTATGGACGGCACTGCCTACATCTGGCTCTAATTAGTCCACGGTTGTGTTCAGCCGAATGACCTCTGCCGGGAACACTCAGAATGAGGTTCTGACTTATTGCAACATAGGAGCGTTTCACTGCTTTCAAGGCTTCTCGGGAAGAATTCCGGAATCTTGCTGCCGGCAGGCCTCCGGCTGTTCCGGATGAACATCTCCTTGTAAATCCCCCGTGGTTTCTTGTACACCCGTGAAATTTGGCCAGGTTATTCAGTTTGCATTGCTGCACAATTGCGCCTGGCTAGCTCGGCCGTGGTTGGTAACATTCAGGCGTGGCAGCCAGATAGGCTGGTCCCCGTAGGACACTGCCAGCGGACTGGGTATATCTGCTTCCCGTTCTTCTCACCTGAGTGCTACTGATTCCAGCTTTGACGGCTACACTCTACTCAACCGGAGCACTAAGTTGAACCTCAACTCATATGACTTTGTGAAACTGTTGAGAACTAGAGCTCAGTTGTTTGGCACGCCACCACTGTCCATCCAGCACTATGGACGGCACTGCCTACATCTGGCTCTAATTAGTCCACGGTTGTGTAGAGCCGAATGACCTCTTCCGGGAAGACTCAGAATGACGTTCTGAGTTATTTCAACATAGGAGCGTTTCACTGCTTTCAAGGCTTCTAAGGAAGAATTCCGGAATCTTGCTGCCGGAAGGCCTCCTTCTATTCCGGATGAACATCTCCTTGTAAATCCCCCGTGGTTTCTTGCACACCCGTGAAATTTTGCCAGGTTATGCAGTTTGCATTGCTGCACAAATGCACCTGCCTAGCTCGGCCGCGGTTGCAAACATTGAGGCGTGGCAGCCAGATAGGCTGGTCCCCGTAGGACACTGCCAGCGGACTGGGTATATCTGCTTCCCGTTCTTCGCACCTGAGTGCTACTGATTCCAGCTTTGACGGCTAGACTCTACTCAACCGGAGCACTAAGTTGAACCTCAACTCATATGACTTTGTGAAACTGTTGAGAACTAGAGCTCAGTTGTTTGGCACGCCACCACTCTCCATCCAGCACTATGGACGGCACTGCCTACATCTGGCTCTAATTAGTCCACGGTTGTGTTCAGCCGAATGACCTCTGCCGGGAACAGTCACAATGAGGTTCTGACTTATTGCAACATAGGAGCGTTTCACTGCTTTCAAGGCTTCTCGGGAAGAATTCCGGAATCTTGCTGCCGGCAGGCCTCCGGCTTTTCCGGGTGAACATCTCCTTGTAAATGCCCCGTGGTTTCTTGTACACCCCTGAAATTTGGCCAGGTTATGCAGTTTGCATTGCTGCACAAATGCGCCTGCGTAGCTCGGCCTCGGTTGCAAACATTCAGGCGTGGCAGCTAGATAGGCTGGTCCCCATAGGACACTGCCAGCGGATTGGGTATATCTGCTTCCCGTTCTTCTCACCTGAGTGCTACTGATTCCAGCTTTGACGGCTATACTCTAATCAACCGGAGCAGTAAGTTGAACCTCAACTCATATGACTTTGTGAAACTGTTGAGAACTAGAGCTCAGTTGTTTGGCACGCCACCACTGTCCATCCAGCAGTATGGACGGCACTGCCTACATCTGGCTCTAATTAGTCCACGGTTGTGTTCAGCCGAATGACCTCTGCCGGGAACACTCAGAATGAGGTTCTGACTTATTGCAACATAGGAGCGTTTCACTGCTTTCAAGGCTTCTCAGGAAAAATTCCGGAATCTTGCTTCCGGCAGGCCTCCGGCTTTTCCGGATGAACATCTCCTTGTAAATCCCCCGTGGTTTCTTGCACACCCGTGAAATTTGGCCAGGTTATGCAGTTTGCATGGCTGCACAAATGCGCCTGCCTAGCTCGGCCGCGTTTGCAAACATTCAGGCGTGGCAGCCAGATAGGCTGATCCCCGTAGGACACTGCCAGCGGACTGGGTATATCTGCTTCCCGTTCTTCTCACCTGAGTGCTACTGATTCCAGCTTTGACGGCTACACTCTACTCAACCGGAGCAGTAAGTTGAACCTCAACTCATATGACTTTGTGAAACTGTTGAGAACTAGAGCTCAGTTGTTTGGCACGCCACCACTGTCCATCCAGCACTATGGACGGCACTGCCTACATCTGGCTCTAATTAGTCCACGGTTGTGTTCAGCCGAATGACCTCTGCCGGGAAGACTTAGAATGACGTTCTGAGTTATTGCAACATAGGAGCGTTTCACTGCTTTCAACGCTTCTCCGGAAGAATTCCGGAATCTTGCGGCCGGCAGTCCTCCGGCTGTTCCGGGTGAACATCTCCTTGTAAATCCCCCGTGGTTTCATGTACACCCGTGAAATTTGGCCAGGTTATGCAGTTTGCATTGCTGCACAATTGCGCCTGCCTAGCTCGGCCGCGGTTGCAAACATTCAGGCGTGGCAGCCAGATAGGCTGGTCCCCGTAGGACACTGCCAGCGGACTGGGTATATCTGCTTCCCGTTCTTCTCACCTGAGTGCTACTGATTCCAGCTTTGACGGCTACACTCTACTCAACCGGAGCCGTAAGTTGAACCTCAACACATATGACTTTGTGAAACTGTTGAGAACTAGAGCTCAGTTGTTTGGCACGCCACCACTGTCCATCCAGCACTATGGACGGCACTGCCTACATCTGGCTCTAATTAGTCCACGGTTGTGTTCATCCGAATGACCTCTGCCGGGAACACTCAGAATGAGGTTCTGAGTTATTGCAACATAGGAGCGTTTCACTACTTTCCTTGCTTCTCGGGAAGAATTCTGGAATCTTGCTGCCGGCAGGCCTCCGGCTGTTCCGGATGTTCATCTCCTTGTAAATCCCCCGTGGTTTCTTGTACACCCGTGAAATTTGGCCAGGTTATGCAGTTTGCATTGCTGCACAATTGCGCCTGCCTAGCTCGGCCGCGTTTGCAAACATTCAGGCGTGGCAGGCAGATAGGCTGGTCCACGTAAGACACTGCCAGCGGACTGGGTATATCTGCTTCCCGTTCTTCGCACCTGAGCTCTACTGATTCCAGCTTTGACGGCTACACTCTACTCAACCGGAGCAGTAAGTTGAACCTCAACTCATATGACTTTGTGAAACTTTTGAGATCTAGAGCTCAGTTGTTTGGCACGCCACCACTGTCCATCCAGCACTATGGACGGCACTGCCTACATCTGGCTCTAATTAGTCCACGGTTGTGTTCAGCCGAATGACTTCTGCCGGGAAAACTCAAAATGAGGTTCTGAGTTATTGCAACATAGGAGCGTTTCACTGCTTTCAAGGCTTCTCGGGAAGAATTCCGGAATCTTGCTGCCTGCAGGCCTCCGGCTTTTCCGGGTGAACATCTCCTTGTAAATCCCCCGTGGTTTCTTGTACACCCGTGAAATTTGGCCAGGTTATGCAGTTTGCATTGCTGCACAAATGCGCCTGCCTAGCTCGGCCGCGTTTGCAAACATTCAGGCGTGGCAGCCAGATAGGCTGGTCCCCGTAGGACACTGCCAGCGGACTGGGTATATCTGATTCCTGTTCTTCTCACCTGTGTGCTACAGATTCCAGCTTTGACGGCTACACTCTACTCAACCGGAGCACTAAGTTGAACCTCAACTCATATGACTTTGTGAAACTGTTGAGAACTAGAGCTCAGTTGTTTGGCACGTCACCACTGTCCATCCAGCACTATGGACGGCACTGACTACATCTGGATCTAATTAGTCCACGGTTGTGTTCAGCCGAATGACCTCTGCAGGGAACATTCAGAATGAGGTTCTGAGTTATTGCAACATAGGAGCGTTTCACTGCTTTCAAGGCTTCTCGGGAAGAATTCCGGAATCTTGCTGCCGGCAGGCCTCCGGCTGTTCCGGATGAACATCTCCTTGTAAATCCCCCGTGGTTTCTTGTACACCCGTGAAATTTGGCCAGGTTATGCAGTTTGCATTGCTGCACAATTGTGCCTGCCTAGCTCGGCCGCAGTTCCAAACATTCAGGCGTGGCAGCCAGATAGGCTGGTCCCCGTAGGACAATGCCAGCGGACTGGGTATATCTGCTTCCCGTTCTTCTCACCTGAGTGCTACTGATTCCAGCTTTGACGGCTACACTCTACTCAACCGGAGCAGTAAGTTGAACCTCAACTCAGGGCACTTTGTGAAACTGTTGAGAACTAGAGCTCAGTTGTTTGGCACGCCACCACTGTCCATCCAGCACTATGGACGGCACTGCCTACATCTGGCTCTAATTAGTCCACGGTTGTGTTCAGCCGAATGACCTCTGCCGGGAACACTCAGAATGAGGTTCTGAGTTATTGCAACATAGGAGCGTTTCACTGCTTTCAAGGCTTCTCAGGAAGAATTCCGGAATCTTGCTGCCAGCAGGCCTCCGGCTGTTCCGGGTGAACATCTCCTTGTAAATCCCCCGTGGTTTCTTGCACACCCGTGAAATTTGGCCAGGTTATGCAGTTTGCATTGCTGCACAATTGCGCCTGCCTAGCTCGGCCGTGGTTGCAAACATTCAGGCGTGGCAGCCAGATAGGCTGGTCCCCGTAGGACACTGCCAGCGGACTGGGTATATCTGCTTCCCGTTCTTCTCACCTGAGTGCTACTGATTCCAGCTTTGACGGCTACACTCTACTCAACCGGAGCACTAAGTTGAACCTCAACTCATATGACTTTGTGAAACTGTTGAGAACTAGAGCTCAGTTGTTTGGCACGCCACCACTGTCCATCCAGCAGTATGGACGGCACTGCCTACATCTGGCTCTAATTAGTCCACGGTTGTGTTCATCCGAATGACCTCTGCCGGGAACACTCAGAATGAGGTTCTGAGTTATTGCAACATAGGAGTGTTTCACTGCTTTCAAGGCTTCTCGGGAAGAATTCCGGAATCTTGCTGCCGGCAGGCCTCCGGCTGTTCCGGATGAACATCTCCTTGTAAATCCCCCGTGGTTTCTTGTACACCCGTGAAATTTGGCCAGGTTATGCAGTTTGCATTGCTGCACAATTGCGCCTGCCTAGCTCGGCCGCGGTTGCAAACATTCAGGCGTGTCAGCCAGATAGGCTGGTCCCCGTAGGACACTGCCAGCGGACTGGGTATATCTGCTTCCCGTTCTTCTCACCTGAGTGCTACTGATTCCAGCTTTGACGGCTACACTCTACTCAACCGGAGCAGTAAGTTGAACCTCAACTCATATGACTTTGTGAAACTGTTGAGAACTAGAGCTCAGTTGTTTCGCACACCACCACTGTCCATCCAGCACTATGGACGGCACTGCCTACATCTGGCTCTAATTAGTCCACGGTTGTGTTCAGCCGAATGACCTCTGCCGGGAACACTCAGAATGAGGTTCTGAGTTATTGCAACATAGGAGCGTTTCATTGCTTTCAAGGCTTCTCAGGAAGAATTCCGGAATGTTGCTGCTGGCAGGCCTCCGGCTGTTCCGGGTGAACATCTCCTTGTAAATACCCCGTGGTTTCTTGTACACCCGTGAAATTTGGCGAGGTTATGCAGTTTGCATTACAGCACAATTGCGCCTGACTACCTCGGCCGCGGTTGCGAACATTCAGGCGTGGCAGCCAGATAGGCTGGTCCCCGTAGGACACTGCCAGCGGACTGGGTATATCTGCTTTCCGTTCTTCTCACCTGAGTGCTACTGATTCCAGCTTTGACGGCTACACTCTACTCAACCGGAGCAGTAAGTTGAACCTCAACTCATATGACTTTGTGAAACTGTTGAGAACTAGAGCTCAGTTGTTTGGCACGCCACCACTGTCCATCCAGCACTATGGACGGCACTGCCTACATCTGGCTCTAATTAGTCCACGGTTGTGTTCAGCCGAATGACCTCTGCCGGGAAGATTTAGAATGAGGTTCTGAGTTATTGCAACATAGGAGCGTTTCACTGCTTTCAAGGCTTCTCAGGAAGAATTCCGGAATGTTGCTGCCGGCAGTCCTCCTACTGTTCCGGTTGAACATCTCCTTGTAAATCCCCCGTGGTTTCTTGTACACCCCTGAAATTTGGCCAGGTTATGCAGTTTGCATTGCTGCACAATTGCGCCTGCCTAGCTCGGCCGCGGTTGCAAACATTCAGGCGTGGCAGCCAGATAGGCTGGTCCCCGTAGGACAATGCCAGCGGACTGGGTATATCTGCTTCCCGTTCTTCTCACCTGAGTGCTACTGATTCCAGCTTTGACGGCTACACTCTACTCAACCGGAGCAGTAAGTTGAACCTCAACTCATATGACTTTGTGAAACTGTTGAGAACTAGAGCTCAGTTGTTTGGCACGTCACCACTGTCCATCCAGCACTATGGACGGCACTGACTACATCTGGATCTAATTAGTCCACGGTTGTGTTCAGCCGAATGACCTCTGCAGGGAACATTCAGAATGAGGTTCTGAGTTATTGCAACATAGGAGCGTTTCACTGCTTTCAAGGCTTCTCGGGAAGAATTCCGGAATCTTGCTGCCGGCAGGCCTCCGGCTGTTCCGGATGAACATCTCCTTGTAAATCCCCCGTGGTTTCTTGTACACCCGTGAAATTTGGCCAGGTTATGCAGTTTGCATTGCTGCACAATTGTGCCTGCCTAGCTCGGCCGCAGTTCCAAACATTCAGGCGTGGCAGCCAGATAGGCTTGTCCCCGTAGGACAATGCCAGCGGACTGGGTATATCTGCTTCCCGTTCTTCTCACCTGAGTGCTACTGATTCCAGCTTTGACGGCTACACTCTACTCAACCGGAGCAGTAAGTTGAACCTCAACTCAGGGCACTTTGTGAAACTGTTGAGAACTAGAGCTCAGTTGTTTGGCATGCCACCACTGTCCATCCAGCACTATGGACGGCACTGCCTACATCTGGCTCTAATTAGTCCACGGTTGTGTTCAGCCGAATGACCTCTGCCGGGAACACTCAGAATGAGGTTCTGAGTTATTGCAACATAGGAGCGTTTCACTGCTTTCAAGGCTTCTCAGGAAGAATTCCGGAATCTTGCTGCCAGCAGGCCTCCGGCTGTTCCGGGTGAACATCTCCTTGTAAATCCCCAGTGGTTTCTTGCACACCCGTGAAATTTGGCCAGGTTATGCAGTTTGCATTGCTGCACAATTGCGCCTGCCTAGCTCGGCCGTGGTTGCAAACATTCAGGCGTGGCAGCCAGATAGGCTGGTCCCCGTAGGACACTGCCAGCGGACTGGGTATATCTGCTTCCCGTTCTTCTCACCTGAGTGCTACTGATTCCAGCTTTGACGGCTACACTCTACTCAACCGGAGCACTAAGTTGAACCTCAACTCATATGACTTTGTGAAACTGTTGAGAACTAGAGCTCAGTTGTTTGGCACGCCACCACTGTCCATCCAGCAGTATGGACGGCACTGCCTACATCTGGCTCTAATTAGTCCACGGTTGTGTTCAGCCGAATGACCTCTGCCGGGAACACTCAGAATGAGGTTCTGAGTTATTGCAACATAGGAATGTTTCACTGCTTTCAAGGCTTCTCGGGAAGAATTCCGGAATCTTGCTGCCGGCAGGCCTCCGGCTGTTCCGGATGAACATCTCCTTGTAAATCCCCCGTGGTTTCTTGTACACCCGTGAAATTTGGCCAGGTTATGCAGTTTGCATTGCTGCACAATTGCGCCTGCCTAGCTCGGCCGCGGTTGCAAACATTCAGGCGTGGCAGCCAGATACGCTGGTCCCCGTAGGACACTGCCAGCGGACTGGGTATATCTGCTTCCCGTTCTTCTCACCTGAGTGCTACTGATTCCAGCTTTGACGGCTACACTCTACTCAACCGGAGCAGTAAGTTGAACCTCAACTCATATGACTTTGTGAAACTGTTGAGAACTAGAGCTCAGTTGTTTCGCACGCCACCACTGTCCATCCAGCACTATGGACGGCACTGCCTACATCTGGCTCTAATTAGTCCACGGTTGTGTTCAGCCGAATGACCTCTGCCGGGAACACTCAGAATGAGGTTCTGAGTTATTGCAACATAGGAGCGTTTCACTGCTTTCAAGGCTTCTCGGGAAGAATTCCGGAATCTTGCTGCCGGCAGGCCTCTGGCTGTTCCGGATGAACATCTTCTTGTAAATCCCCCGTGGTTTCTTGTACACCCGTGAAATTTGGCAAGGTTATGCAGTTAGCATTGCTGCACAATTGCGCCTGCCTAGCTCGGACGCGGTTGCAAACATTCAGGCGTGGCAGCCAGATAGGCTGGTCCCCGTAAGACACTGCCAGCGGACTGGGTATATCTGCTTCCCGTTCTTCTCACCTGAGTTCTACTGATTCCAGCTTTGACAGCTACACTCTACTCAACCGGAGCAGTAAGTTGAACCTCAACTCATATGACTTTTGAAAGTGTTGAGAACTAGAGCTCAGTTGTTTGGCACGCCACCACTGTCCATCCAGCACTATGGACGGCACTGCCTACATCTGGCTCTAATTAGTCCACGGTTGTGTTCAGCCGAATGACCTCTGCCGGGAACACTCAGAATCAGGTTCTGAGTTATTGCAACATAGGAGCGTTTCACTGCTTTCAAGGCTTCTCGGGAAGAATTCCGGAATCTTGCTGCCGGCAGGCCTCGGGCTGTTCCGGGTGAACATCTCCTTGTAAATCCCCTGTGGTTTCTTGCACACCCGTGAAATTTGGCCAGGTTATGCAGTTTGCATTGCTGCACAATTGCGCCTGCCTAGCTCGGCCGTGGTTGCAAACATTCAGGCGTGGCAGCCAGATAGGCTGGTCCCCGTAGGACACTGCCAGCGGACTGGGTATATCTGCTTCCCGTTCTTCTCACCTGAGTGCTACTGATTCCAGCTTTGACGGCTACACTCTACTCAACCGGAGCAGTAAGTTGAACCTCAACTCATGGCACTTTGTGAAACTGTTGAGAACTAGAGCTCAGTTGTTTGGCACGCCACCACTGTCCATCCAGCACTATGGACGGCACTGCCTACATCTGTCTCTAATTAGTCCACGGTTGTTTTCAGCCGAATGACCTCTGCCGTGAACACTCAGAATGAGGTTCTGAGTTATTGCAACATAGGAGCGTTTCACTGCTTTCAAGGCTTCTCAGGAAGAATTCCGGAATCTTGCTGCCGGCAGGCCTCCGGCTGTTCCGGGTGAACATCTCCTTGTAAATCCCCCGTGGTTTCTTGCACACCCGTGAAATTTGGCCAGGTTATGCAGTTTGCATTGCTGCACAATTGCGCCTGCCTAGCTCGGCCGTGGTTGGTAACATTCAGGCGTGGCAGCCAGATAGGCTGGTCCCCGTAGGACACTGCCAGCGGACTGGGTATATCTGCTTCCCGTTCTTCTCACCTGAGTGCTACTGATTCCAGCTTGACGGCAACACTCTACTCAACCGGAGCACTAAGTTGAACCTCAACTCATATGTCTTTGTGAAACTGTTGAGAACTAGAGCTCAGTTGTTTGGCACGCCACCACTGTCCATCCAGCACTATGGACGCACTGCCTACATCTGGCTCTAATTAGTCCACGGTTGTGTTCATCCGAATGACCTATGCCGGGAACACTCAGAATGAGGTTCTGAGTTATTGCAACGTAGGAGCGTTTCACTGCTTTCAAGGTTTCTCGGGAAGAATTCCGGAATCTTGCTGCCGGCAGGCCACCGACTGTTCTGGATGAACATCTCCTTGTAAATCCCCCGTGGTTTCTTGTACACCCGTGAAATTTGGCCAGGTTATGCAGTTTGCATTGCTGCACAATTGCGCCTGCCTAGCTCGGCCGCGGTTGCGAACATTCAGGCGTGGCAGCCAGATAGGCTGGTCCCCGTAGGACACTGCCAGCGGACTGGGTATATCTGCTTCCCGTTCTTCTCACCTGAGTGCTACTGATTCCAGCTTTGACGGCTACACTCTACTCAACCGGAGCAGTAAGTTTTACCTCAACTCATATGACTTTGTGAAACTGTTGAGAACTAGAGCTCAGTTGTTTGGCACGCCACCACTCTCCATCCAGCACTATGGATGGCACTGCCTACATCTGGCTGTAATTAGTCCACGGTTGTGTTCAGGCGAATGACCTCTGCCGGGAACACTCAGAATGAGGTTCTGAGTTATTGCAACATAGGAGCGTTTCACTGCTTTCAAGGCTTCTCGGGAAGAATTCCGGAATCTTGCTGCCGGCAGGCCTCCGGCTGTTCCGGATGAACATCTCCTTGTAAATCCCCCGTGGTTTCTTGTACACCCGTGAAAATTGGCAAGGTTATGCAGTTAGCATTGCTGCACAATTGCGCCTCCCTAGCTCGGCCGCGGTTGAAAACATTCAGGCGTGGCAGCCAGATAGGCTGGTCCCCGTAGGACACTGCCAGCGGACTGGGTATATCTGCTTCCCGTTCTTCTCACCTGAGTTCTACTGATTCCAGCTTTGACAGCTACACTCTACTCAACCGGAGCAGTAAGTTGAACCTCAACTCATGGCACTTTGTGAAACTGTTGAGAACTAGAGCTCAGTTGTTTCGCACACCACCACTGTCCATCCAGCACTATGGACGGCACTGCCTACATCTGGCTCTAATTAGTCCACGGTTGTGTTCAGCCGAATGACCTCTGCCGGGAACACTCAGAATGAGGTTCTGAGTTATTGCAACATAGGAGCGTTTCATTGCTTTCAAGGCTTCTCAGGAAGAATTCCGGAATGTTGCTGCTGGCAGGCCTCCGGCTGTTCCGGGTGAACATCTCCTTGTAAATACCCCGTGGTTTCTTGTACACCCGTGAAATTTGGCGAGGTTATGCAGTTTGCATTACTGCACAATTCCGCCTGACTACCTCGGCCGCGGTTGCGAACATTCAGGCGTGGCAGCCAGATAGGCTGGTCCCCGTAGGACACTGCCAGCGGACTGGGTATATCTGCTTTCCGTTCTTCTCACCTGAGTGCTACTGATTCCAGCTTTGACGGCTACACTCTACTCAACCGGAGCAGTAAGTTGAACCTCAACTCATATGACTTTGTGAAACTGTTGAGAACTAGAGCTCAGTTGTTTGGCACGCCACCACTGTCCATCCAGCACTATGGACGGCACTGCCTACATCTGGCTCTAATTAGTCCACGGTTGTGTTCAGCCGAATGACCTCTGCCGGGAAGATTTAGAATGAGGTTCTGAGTTATTGCAACATAGGAGCGTTTCACTGCTTTCAAGGCTTCTCAGGAAGAATTCCGGAATGTTGCTGCCGGCAGTCCTCCTACTGTTCCGGTTGAACATCTCCTTGTAAATCCCCCGTGGTTTCTTGTACACCCCTGATATTTGGCCAATTTATGCAGTTTGCATTGCTGCACAATTGCGCCTGCCTAGCTCGGCCGCGGTTGCAAACATTCAGGCGTGGCAGCCAGATAGGCTGGTCCCCGTAGGACAATGCCAGCGGACTGGGTATATCTGCTTCCCGTTCTTCTCACCTGAGTGCTACTGATTCCAGCTTTGACGGCTACACTCTACTCAACCGGAGCAGTAAGTTGAACCTCAAGTCATATGACTTTGTGAAACTGTTGAGAACTAGAGCTCAGTTGTTTGGCACGTCACCACTGTCCATCCAGCACTATGGACGGCACTGACTACATCTGGATCTAATTAGTCCACGGTTGTGTTCAGCCGAATGACCTCTGCAGGGAACATTCAGAATGAGGTTCTGAGTTATTGCAACATAGGAGCGTTTCACTGCTTTCAAGGCTTCTCGGGAAGAATTCCGGAATCTTGCTGCCGGCAGGCCTCCGGCTGTTCCGGATGAACATCTCCTTGTAAATCCCCCGTGGTTTCTTGTACACCCGTGAAATTTGGCCAGGTTATGCAGTTTGCATTGCTGCACAATTGTGCCTGCCTAGCTCGGCCGCAGTTCCAAACATTCAGGCGTGGCAGCCAGATAGGCTGGTCCCCGTAGGACAATGCCAGCGGACTGGGTATATCTGCTTCCCGTTCTTCTCACCTGAGTGCTACTGATTCCAGCTTTGACGGCTACACTCTACTCAACCGGAGCAGTAAGTTGAACCTCAACTCAGGGCACTTTGTGAAACTGTTGAGAACTAGAGCTCAGTTGTTTGGCACGCCACCACTGTCCATCCAGCACTATGGACGGCACTGCCTACATCTGGCTCTAATTAGTCCACGGTTGTGTTCAGCCGAATGACCTCTGCCGCGAACACTCAGAATGAGGTTCTGAGTTATTGCAACATAGGAGCGTTTCACTGCTTTCAAGGCTTCTCAGGAAGAATTCCGGAATCTTGCTGCCAGCAGGCCTCCGGCTGTTCCGGGTGAACATCTCCTTGTAAATCCCCCGTGGTTTCTTGCACACCCGTGAAATTTGGCCAGGTTATGCAGTTTGCATTGCTGCACAATTGCGCCTGCCTAGCTCGGCCGTGGTTGCAAACATTCAGGCGTGGCAGCCAGATACGCTGGTCCCCGTAGGACACTGCCAGCGGACTGGGTATATCTGCTTCCCGTTCTTCTCACCTGAGTGCTACTGATTCCAGCTTTGACGGCTACACTCTACTCAACCGGAGCAGTAAGTTGAACCTCAACTCATATGACTTTGTGAAACTGTTGAGAACTAGAGCTCAGTTGTTTCGCACGCCACCACTGTCCATCCAGCACTATGGACGGCACTGCCTACATCTGGCTCTAATTAGTCCACGGTTGTGTTCAGCCGAATGACCTCTGCCGGGAACACTCAGAATGAGGTTCTGAGTTATTGCAACATAGGAGCGTTTCACTGCTTTCAAGGCTTCTCGGGAAGAATTCCGGAATCTTGCTGCCGGCAGGCCTCCGGCTGTTCCGGATGAACATCTTCTTGTAAATCCCCCGTGGTTTCTTGTACACCCGTGAAATTTGGCAAGGTTATGCAGTTAGCATTGCTGCACAATTGCGCCTGCCTAGCTCGGACGCGGTTGCAAACATTCAGGCGTGGCAGCCAGATAGGCTGGTCCCCGTAGGACACTGCCAGCGGACTGGGTATATCTGCTTCCCGTTCTTCTCACCTGAGTTCTACTGATTCCAGCTTTGACAGCTACACTCTACTCAACCGGAGCAGTAAGTTGAACCTCAACTCATATGACTTTTGAAAGTGTTGAGAACTAGAGCTCAGTTGTTTGGCACGCCACCACTGTCCATCCAGCACTATGGACGGCACTGCCTACATCTGGCTCTAATTAGTCCACGGTTGTGTTCAGCCGAATGACCTCTGCCGGGAACACTCAGAATCAGGTTCTGAGTTATTGCAACATAGGAGCGTTTCACTGCTTTCAAGGCTTCTCGGGAAGAATTCCGGAATCTTGCTGCCGGCAGGCCTCGGGCTGTTCCGGGTGAACATCTCCTTGTAAATCCCCTGTGGTTTCTTGCACACCCGTGAAATTTGGCCAGGTTATGCAGTTTGCATTGCTGCACAATTGCGCCTGCCTAGCTCGGCCGTGGTTGCAAACATTCAGGCGTGGCAGCCAGATAGGCTGGTCCCCGTAGGACACTGCCAGCGGACTGGGTATATCTGCTTCCCGTTCTTCTCACCTGAGTGCTACTGATTCCAGCTTTGACGGCTACACTCTACTCAACCGGAGCAGTAAGTTGAACCTCAACTCATGGCACTTTGTGAAACTGTTGAGAACTAGAGCTCAGTTGTTTGGCACGCCACCACTGTCCATCCAGCACTATGGACCGCACTGCCTACATCTGTCTCTAATTAGTCCACGGTTGTTTTCAGCCGAATGACCTCTGCCGTGAACACTCAGAATGAGGTTCTGAGTTATTGCAACATAGGAGCGTTTCACTGCTTTCAAGGCTTCTCAGGAAGAATTCCGGAATCTTGCTGCCGGCAGGCCTCCTGCTTTTCCGCGTGAACATCTCCTTGTAAATCCCCCGTGGTTTCTTGCACACCCGTGAAATTTGGCCAGGTTATGCAGTTTGCATTGCTGCACAATTGCGCCTGCCTAGCTCGGCCGTGGTTGGTAACATTCAGGCGTGGCAGCCAGATAGGCTGGTCCCCGTAGGACACTGCCAGCGGACTGGGTATATCTGCTTCCCGCTCTTCTCACCTGAGTGCTACTGATTCCAGCTTGGACGGCAACACTCTACTCAACCGGAGCACTAAGTTGAACCTCAACTCATATGTCTTTGTGAAACTGTTGAGAACTAGAGCTCAGTTGTTTGGAACGCCACCACTGTCCATCCAGCACTATGGACGCACTGCCTACATCTGGCTCTAATTAGTCCACGGTTGTGTTCATCCGAATGACCTATGCCGGGAACACTCAGAATGAGGTTCTGAGTTATTGCAACGTAGGAGCGTTTCACTGCTTTCAAGGTTTCTCGGGAAGAATTCCGGAATCTTGCTGCCGGCAGGCCACCGACTGTTCCGGATGAACATCTCCTTGTAAATCCCCCGTGGTTTCTTGTACACCCGTGAAATTTGGCCAGGTTATGCAGTTTGCATTGCTGCACAATTGCGCCTCCCTAGCTCGGCCGCGGTTGAAAACATTCAGGCGTGGCAGCCAGATAGGCTGGTCCCCGTAGGACACTGCCAGCGGACTGGGTATATCTGCTTCCCGTTCTTCTCACCTGAGTTCTACTGATTCCAGCTTTGACAGCTACACTCTACTCAACCGGAGCAGTAAGTTGAACCTCAACTCATATGACTTTGTGAAAGTGTTGAGAACTAGAGCTCAGTTGTTTGGCACGCCACCACTGTCCATCCAGCACTATGGACCGCACTGCCTACATCTGGCTCTAATTAGTCCACGGTTGTGTTCAGCCGAATGACCTCTGCCGGGAACACTCAGAATCAGGTTCTGAGTTATTGCAACATAGGAGCGTTTCACTGCTTTCAAGGCTTCTCGGGAAGAATTCGGAATCTTGCTGCCGGCAGGCCTCGGGCTGTTCCGGGTGAACATCTCCTTGTAAATCCATTGTGGTTTCTTGCACACCCGTGAAATTTGGCCAGGTTATGCAGTTTGCATTGCTGCACAATTGCGCCTGCCTAGCTCGGCCGCGGTTGCAAACATTCACGCATGGCAGCCAGATAGGCTGGTCCCCGTAGGACACTGCCAGCGGACTGGGTATATCTGCTTCCCGTTCTTCTCACCTGAGTACTACTGATTCCAGCTTTGAGGGCTACACTCTACTCAACCGGAGCAGTAAGTTGAACCTCAACTCAGGGCACTTTGTGAAACTGTTGAGAACTAGAGCTCAGTTGTTTGGCACGCCACCACTGTCCATCCAGCACTATGGACGGCACTGCCTACATCTGGCTCTAATTAGTCCACGGTTGTGTTCAGCCGAATGACCTCTGCCGGGAACACTCAGAATGAGGTTCTGAGTTATTGCAACATAGGAGCGTTTCACTGCTTTCAAGGCTTCTCAGGAAGAATTCCGGAATCTTGCTGCCAGCAGGCCTCCGGCTGTTCCGGGTGAACATCTCCTTGTAAATCCCCCGTGGTTTCTTGCACACCCGTGAAATTTGGCCAGGTTATGCAGTTTGCATTGCTGCACAATTGCGCCTGCCTAGCTCGGCCGTGGTTGCAAACATTCAGGCGTGGCAGCCAGATAGGCTGGTCCCCGTAGGACACTGCCAGCGGACTGGGTATATCTGCTTCCCGTTCTTCTCACCTGAGTGCTACTGATTCCAGCTTTGACGGCTACACTCTACTCAACCGGAGCACTAAGTTGAACCTCAACTCATATGACTTTGTGAAACTGTTGAGAACTAGAGCTCAGTTGTTTGGCACGCCACCACTGTCCATCCAGCAGTATGGACGGCACTGCCTACATCTGGCTCTAATTAGTCCACGGTTGTGTTCAGCCGAATGACCTCTGCCGGGAACACTCAGAATGAGGTTCTGAGTTATTGCAACATAGGAGTGTTTCACTGCTTTCAAGGCTTCTCGGGAAGAATTCCGGAATCTTGCTGCCGGCAGGCCTCCGGCTGTTCCGGATGAACATCTCCTTGTAAATCCCCCGTGGTTTCTTGTACACCCGTGAAATTTGGCCAGGTTATGCAGTTTGCATTGCTGCACAATTGCGCCTGCCTAGCTCGGCCGCGGTTGCAAACATTCAGGCGTGGCAGCCAGATACGCTGGTCCCCGTAGGACACTGCCAGCGGACTGGGTATATCTGCTTCCCGTTCTTCTCACCTGAGTGCTACTGATTCCAGCTTTGACGGCTACACTCTACTCAACCGGAGCAGTAAGTTGAACCTCAACTCATATGACTTTGTGAAACTGTTGAGAACTAGAGCTCAGTTGTTTCGCACGCCACCACTGTCCATCCAGCACTATGGACGGCACTGCCTACATCTGGCTCTAATTAGTCCACGGTTGTGTTCAGCCGAATGACCTCTGCCGGGAACACTCAGAATGAGGTTCTGAGTTATTGCAACATAGGAGCGTTTCACTGCTTTCAAGGCTTCTCGGGAAGAATTCCGGAATCTTGCTGCCGGCAGGCCTCCGGCTGTTCTGGATGAACATCTTCTTGTAAATCCCCCGTGGTTTCTTGTACACCCGTGAAATTTGGCAAGGTTATGCAGTTAGCATTGCTGCACAATTGCGCCTGCCTAGCTCGGACGCGGTTGCAAACATTCAGGCGTGGCAGCCAGATAGGCTGGTCCCCATAGGACACTGCCAGCGGACTGGGTATATCTGCTTCCCGTTCTTCTCACCTGAGTTCTACTGATTCCAGCTTTGACAGCTACACTCTACTCAACCAGAGCAGTAAGTTGAACCTCAACTCATATGACTTTTGAAAGTGTTGAGAACTAGAGCTCAGTTGTTTGGCACGCCACCACTGTCCATCCAGCACTATGGACGGCACTGCCTACATCTGGCTCTAATTAGTCCACGGTTGTGTTCAGCCGAATGACCTCTGCCGGGAACACTCAGAATCAGGTTCTGAGTTATTGCAACATAGGAGCGTTTCACTGCTTTCAAGGCTTCTCGGGAAGAATTCCGGAATCTTGCTGCCGGCAGGCCTCGGGCTGTTCCGGGTGAACATCTCCTTGTAAATCCCCTGTGGTTTCTTGCACACCCGTGAAATTTGGCCAGGTTATGCAGTTTGCATTGCTGCACAATTGCGCCTGCCTAGCTCGGCCGTGGTTGCAAAAATTCAGGCGTGGCAGCCAGATAGGCTGGTCCCCGTAGGACACTGCCAGCGGACTGGGTATATCTGCTTCCCGTTCTTCTCACCTGAGTGCTACTGATTCCAGCTTTGACGACTACACTCTACTCAACCGGAGCAGTAAGTTGAACCACAACTCATATGACTTTGTGAAACTGTTGAGAACTAGAGCTCAGTTGTTTGGCACGCCACCACTCTCCATCCAGCACTATGGATGGCACTGCCTACATCTGGCTGTAATTAGTCCACGGTTGTGTTCAGGCGAATGACCTCTGCCGGGAACACTCAGAATGAGGTTCTGAGTTATTGCAACATAGGAGCGTTTCACTGCTTTCAAGGCTTCTCGGGAAGAATTCCGGAATCTTGCTGCCGGCAGGCCTCGGGCTGTTCCGGGTGAACATCTCCTTGTAAATCCCCTGTGGTTTCTTGCACACCCGTGAAATTTGGCCAGGTTATGCAGTTTGCATTGCTGCACAATTGCGCCTGCCTAGCTCGGCCGCGGTTGCAAACATTCACGCATGGCAGCCAGATAGGCTGGTCCCCGTAGGACACTGCCAGCGGACTGGGTATATCTGCTTCCCGTTCTTCTCACCTGAGTACTAGTGATTCCAGCTTTGAGGGCTACACTCTACTCAACCGGAGCAGTAAGTTGAACCTCAACTCATATGACTTTGTGAAACTGTTGAGAACTAGAGCTCAGTTGTTTGGCACGCCACCACTGTCCATCCAGCACTATGGACCGCACTGCCTACATATGGCTCTAATTAGTCCACGGTTGTGTTCAGCCGAATGACCTCTGCCGGGAACACTCAGAATGAGGTTCTGAGTTATTGCAACATAGGAGCGTTTCACTGCTTTCAAGGCTTCTCGGGAAGAATTTCGGAATCTTGCTGCCGGCAGGCCTCCGGCTGTTCCGGATGAACATCTCCTTGTAAATCCCCCGTGGTTTCTTGTACACCCGTGAAATTTGGCCAGGTTATGCAGTTTGCATTGCTGCACAATTGTGCCTGCCTAGCTCGGCCGTGGTTGCAAACATTCAGGCGTGGCAGCCAGATAGGCTGGTCCCCGTAGGACACTGCCAGCAGACTGGGTATATCTGCTTCCCGTTCTTCTCACCTGAGTGCTACTGATTCCAGCTTTGACGGCTACACTCTACTCAACCGGAGCAGTAAGTTGAACCTCAACTCATATGACTTTGTGAAACTGTTGAGAACTAGAGCTCAGTTGTTTGGCACGCCACCACTGTCCATCCAGCACTATGGACGGCACTGCCTACATCTGGCTCTAATTAGTCCACGGTTGTGTTCAGCTGAATGACCTCTGCCGGGAACATTCAGAATGAGGTTCTGAGTTATTGCAACATAGGAGCGTTTCACTGCTTTCAAGGCTTCTCGGGAAGAATTCCGGAATCTTGCTGCCGGCAGGCCTCCGGCTGTTCCGGATGAACATCTCCTTCGAAATCCCCCGTGGTTTCATGTACACCAGTGAAATTTGGCCAGGTTATGCAGTTTGCATTGCTGCACAATTGCGCCTGCCTAGCTCGGCCGTGGTTGCAAACATTCAGGCGTGGCAGCCAGATAGGCTGGTCCCCGTAGGACACTGCCAGCGGACTGGGTATATCTGCTTCCCGTTCTTCTCACCTGAGTGCTACTGATTCCAGCTTTGACGGCTACACTCTACTCAACCGGAGCAGTAAGTTGAACCTCAACTCATGGCACTTTGTGAAAGTGTTGAGAACTAGAGCTCAGTTGTTTGGCACGCCACCACTGTCCATCCAGCACTATGGACGGCACTGCCTACATCTGTCTCTAATTAGTCCACGGTTGTTTTCAGCCGAATGACCTCTGCCGTGAACACTCAGAATGAGGTTCTGAGTTATTGCAACATAGGAGCGTTTCACTGCTTTCAAGGCTTCTCAGGAAGAATTCCGGAATCTTGCTGCCGGCAGGCCTCCGGCTGTTCCGGGTGAACATCTCCTTGTAAATCCCCCGTGGTTTCTTGCACACCCGTGAAATTTGGCCAGGTTATGCAGTTTGCATTGCTGCACAATTGCGCCTGCCTAGCTCTGCCGTGGTTGGTAACATTCAGGCGTGGCAGCCAGATAGGCTGGTCCCCGTAGGACACTGCCAGCAGACTGGGTATATCTGCTTCCCGTTCTTCTCACCTGAGTGCTACTGATTCCAGCTTGGACGGCAACACTCTACTCAACCGGAGCACTAAGTTGAACCTCAACTCATATGTCTTTGTGAAACTGTTGAGAACTAGAGCTCAGTTGTTTGGCACGCCACCACTGTCCATCCAGCACTATGGACGCACTGCCTACATCTGGCTCTAATTAGTCCACGGTTGTGTTCATCCGAATGACCTATGCCGGGAACACTCAGAATGAGGTTCTGAGTTATTGCAACATAGGAGCGTTTCACTGCTTTCAAGGTTTCTCGGGAAGAATTCCGGAATCTTGCTGCCGGCAGGCCACCGACTGTTCCGGATGAACATCTCCTTGTAAATCCCCCGTGGTTTCTTGTACACCCGTGAAATTTGGCCAGGTTATGCAGTTTGCATTGCTGCACAATTGCGCCTGCCTACCTCGGCCGCGGTTGCGAACATTCCGGCGTGGCAGCCAGATAGGCTGGTCCCCGTAGGACACTGCCAGCGGACTGGGTATATCTGCTTCCCGTTCTTCTCACCTGAGTGCTACTGATTCCAGCTTTGACGACTACACTCTACTCAACCGGAGCAGTAAGTTGAACCTCAACTCATATGACTTTGTGAAACTGTTGAGAACTAGAGCTCAGTTGTTTGGCACGCCACCACTCTCCATCCAGCACTATGGACCGCACTGCCTACATCTGGCTCTAATTAGTCCACGGTTGTGTTCAGCCGAATGACCTCTGCCGGGAACACTCAGAATCAGGTTCTGAGTTATTGCAACATAGGAGCGTTTCACTGCTTTCAAGGCTTGTCGCAAGAATTCGGAATCTTGCTGCCGGCAGGCCTCGGGCTGTTCCGGATGAACATCTCCTTGTAAATCCCCTGTGGTTTCTTGCACACCCGTGAAATTTGGCCAGGTTATGCAGTTTGCATTGCTGCACAATTGCGCCTGCCTAGCTCGGCCGCGGTTGCAAACATTCACGCATGGCAGCCAGATAGGCTGGTCCCCGTAGGACACTGCCAGCGGACTGGGTATATCTGCTTCCCGTTCTTCTCACCTGAGTACTACTGATTCCAGGTTTGAGGGCTACACTCTACTCAACCGGAGCAGTAAGTTGAACCTCAACTCATATGACTTTGTGAAACTGTTGAGAACTAGAGCTCAGTTGTTTGGCACGCCACCACTGTCCATCCAGCACTATGGACCGCACTGCCTACATCTGGCTCTAATTAGTCCACGGTTGTGTTCAGCCGAATGACCTCTGCCGGGAACACTCAGAATGAGGTTCTGAGTTATTGCAACATAGGAGCGTTTCACTGCTTTCAAGGCTTCTCGGGAAGAATTCCGGAATCTTGCTGCCGGCAGGCCTCCGGCTGTTCCGGATGAACATCTCCTTGTAAATCCCCCGTGGTTTCTTGTACACCCGTGAAATTTGGCCAGGTTATGCAGTTTGCATTGCTGCACAATTTTGCCTGCCTAGCTCGGCCGTGGTTGGTAACATTCAGGCGTTGCAGCCAGATAGGCTGGTCCCCGTAGGACACTGCCAGCAGACTGGGTATATCTGCTTCCCGTTCTTCTCACCTGAGTGCTACTGATTCCAGCTTTGACGGCTACACTCTACTCAACCGGAGCAGTAAGTTGAACCTCAACTCATATGACTTTGTGAAACTGTTGAGAACTAGAGCTCAGTTGTTTGGCACGCCACCACTGTCCATCCAGCACTATGGACGGCACTGCCTACATCTGGCTCTAATTAGTCCACGGTTGTGTTCAGCTGAATGACCTCTGCCGGGAACATTCAGAATGAGGTTCTGAGTTATTGCAACATAGGAGCGTTTCACTGCTTTCAAGGCTTCTCGGGAAGAATTCCGGAATCTTGCTGCCGGCAGGCCTCCGGCTGTTCCGGGTGAACATCTCCTTGTAAATCCCCTGTGGTTTCTTGCACACCCGTGAAATTTGGCCAGGTTATGCAGTTTGCATTGCTGCACAATTGCGCCTGCCTAGCTCGGCCGCGGTTGCAAACATTCACGCATGGCAGCCAGATAGGCTGGTCCCTGTAGGACACTGCCAGCGGACTGGGTATATCTGCTTCCCGTTCTTCTCACCTGAGTACTACTGATTCCAGCTTTGAGGGCTACACTCTACTCAACCGGAGCAGTAAGTTGAACCTCAACTCAGGGCACTTTGTGAAACTGTTGAGAACTAGAGCTCAGTTGTTTGGCACGCCACCACTGTCCATCCAGCACTATGGACGGCACTGCCTACATCTGGCTCTAATTAGTCCACGGTTGTGTTCAGCCGAATGACCTCTGCCGGGAACACTCAGAATGAGGTTCTGAGTTATTGCAACATAGGAGCGTTTCACTGCTTTCAAGGCTTCTCAGGAAGAATTCCGGAATCTTGCTGCCAGCAGGCCTCCGGCTGTTCCGGGTGAACATCTCCTTGTAAATCCCCCGTGGTTTCTTGCACACCCGTGAAATTTGGCCAGGTTATGCAGTTTGCATTGCTGCACAATTGCGCCTGCCTAGCTCGGCCGTGGTTGCAAACATTCAGGCGTGGCAGCCAGATAGGCTGGTCCCCGTAGGACACTGCCAGCGGACTGGGTATATCTGCTTCCCGTTCTTCTCACCTGAGTTCTACTGATTCCAGCTTTGAGAGCTACACTCTACTCAACCGGAGCAGTAAGTTGAACCTCAACTCATATGACTTTGTGAAAGTGTTGAGAACTAGAGCTCAGTTGTTTGGCACGCCACCACTGTCCATCCAGCACTATGGACCGCACTGCCTACATCTGGCTCTAATTAGTCCACGGTTGTGTTCAGCCGAATGACCTCTGCCGGGAACACTCAGAATCAGGTTCTGAGTTATTGCAACATAGGAGCGTTTCACTGCTTTCAAGGCTTCTCGGGAAGAATTCCGGAATCTTGCTGCCGGCAGGCCTCGGGCTGTTCCGGGTGAACATCTCCTTGTAAATCCCCTGTGGTTTCTTGCACACCCGTGAAATTTGGCCAGGTTATGCAGTTTGCATTGCTGCACAATTGCGCCTGCCTAGCTCGGCCGCGGTTGCAAACATTCACGCATGGCAGCCAGATAGGCTGGTCCCCGTAGGACACTGCCAGCGGACTGGGTATATCTGCTTCCCGTTCTTCTCACCTGAGTACTACTGATTCCAGCTTTGAGGGCTACACTCTACTCAACCGGAGCAGTAAGTTGAACCTCAACTCATATGACTTTGTGAAACTGTTGAGAACTAGAGCTCAGTTGTTTGGCACGCCACCACTGTCCATCCAGCACTATGGACCGCACTGCCTACATCTGGCTCTAATTAGTCCACGGTTGTGTTCAGCCGAATGACCTCTGCCGGGAACACTCAGAATGAGGTTCTGAGTTATTGCAACATAGGAGCGTTTCACTGCTTTCAAGGCTTCTCGGGAAGAATTCCGGAATCTTGCTGCCGGCAGGCCTCCGGCTGTTCCGGATGAACATCTCCTTGTAAATCCCCCGTGGTTTCTTGTACACCCGTGAAATTTGGCCAGGTTATGCAGTTTGCATTGCTGCACAATTGTGCCTGCCTAGCTCGGCCGTGGTTGCAAACATTCAGGCGTGGCAGCCAGATAGGCTGGTCCCCGTAGGACACTGCCAGCAGACTGGGTATATCTGCTTCCCGTTCTTCTCACCTGAGTGCTACTGATTCCAGCTTTGACGGCTACACTCTACTCAACCGGAGCAGTAAGTTGAACCTCAACTCATATGACTTTGTGAAACTGTTGAGAACTAGAGCTCAGTTGTTTGGCACGCCACCACTGTCCATCCAGCACTATGGACGGCACTGCCTACATCTGGCTCTAATTAGTCCACGGTTGTGTTCAGCTGAATGACCTCTGCCGGGAACATTCAGAATGAGGTTCTGAGTTATTGCAACATAGGAGCGTTTCACTGCTTTCAAGGCTTCTCGGGAAGAATTCCGGAATCTTGCTGCCGGCAGGCCTCCGGCTGTTCCGGATGAACATCTCCTTCGAAATCCCCCGTGGTTTCATGTACACCAGTGAAATTTGGCCAGGTTATGCAGTTTGCATTGCTGCACAATTGCGCCTGCCTCGATCGGCCGCGGTTGCAAGCATTCTGGCGTGGCAGCCAGATAGGCTGGTCCCCGTAGGACAATGCCAGCGGACTGGGTATATCTGTTTCCCGTTCTTCTCAGCTGAGTGCTACTGATTCCAGCTTTGACGGCTACACTCTACTCAACCGGAGCAGTAAGTTGAACCTCAACTCATGGCACTTTGTGAAACTGTTGAGAACTAGAGCTCAGTTGTTTGGCACGCCACCACTGTCCATCCAGCACTATGGACGGCACTGCCTACATCTGGCTCTAATTAGTCCACGGTTGTGTTCAGCCGAATGACCTCTGCCGGGAACACTCAGAATGAGGTTCTGAGTTATTGCAACATAGGAGCGTTTCATTGCTTTCAAGGCTTCTCAGGAAGAATTCTGGAATGTTGCTGCCGGCAGGCCTCCGGCTGTTCCGGGTGAACATCTCCTTGTAAATCCCCCGTGGTTTCTTGTACACCCGTGAAATTTGGCGAGGTTATGCAGTTTGCATTACAGCACAATTGCGCCTGCCTAGCTCGGCCGCGGTTGCGAACATTCAGGCGTGGCAGCCAGATAGGCTGGTCCCCGTAGGACACTGCCAGCGGACTGGGTATATCTGCTTTCCGTTCTTCTCACCTGAGTGCTACTGATTCCAGCTTTGACGGCTACACTCTACTCAACCGGAGCAGTAAGTTGAACCTCAACTCATATGACTTTGTGAATCTGTTGAGAACTAGAGCTCAGTTGTTTGGCACGCCACCACTGTCCATCCAGCACTATGGACGGCACTGCCTACATCTGGCTCTAATTAGTCCACGGTTGTGTTCAGCCGAATGACCTCTGCCGGGAAGATTTAGAATGAGGTTCTGAGTTATTGCAACATAGGAGCGTTTCACTGCTTTCAAGGCTTCTCAGGAAGAATTCCGGAATGTTGCTGCCGGCAGTCCTCCTACTGTTCCGGTTGAACATCTCCTTGTAAATCCCCCGTGGTTTCTTGTACACCCCTGAAATTTGGCCAGGTTATGCAGTTTGCATTGCTGCACAATTGCGCCTGCCTAGCTCGGCCGCGGTTGCAAACATTCAGGCGTGGCAGCCAGATAGGCTGGTCCCCGTAGGACACTGCCAGCGGACTGGGTATATCTGCTTCCCGTTCTTCTCACCTGAGTGCTACTGATTCCAGCTTTGACGGCTACACTCTACTCAACCGGAGCAGTAAGTTGAACCTCAACTCATATGACTTTGTGAAACTGTTGAGAACTAGAGCTCAGTTGTTTGGCACGTCACCACTGTCCATCCAGCACTATGGCCGGCACTGCCTACATCTGGCTCTAATTAGTCCACGGTTGTGTTCAGCCGAATGACCTCTACCGGGAACATTCAGAATGAGGTTCTGAGTTATTGCAACATAGGAGCGTTTCACTGCTTTCAAGGCTTCTCGGGAAGAATTCCGGAATCTTGCTGCCGGCAGGCCTCGGGCTGTTCCGCGTGAACATCTCCTTGTAAATCCCTTGTGGTTTCTTGCACACCCGTGAAATTTGGCCAGCTTATGCAGTTTGCATTGCTGCACAATTGCGCCTGCCTAGCTCGGCCGCGGTTGCAAACATTCAGGCGTGGCAGCCAGATAGGCTGGTCCCCGTAGGACACTGCCAGCGGACTGGGTATATCTGCTTCCCGTTCTTCTCACCTGAGTACTACTGATTCCAGCTTTGACGGCTACACTCTACTCAACCGGAGCAGTAAGTTGAACCTCAACTCATATGACTTTGTGAAACTGTTGAGAACTAGAGCTCAGTTGTTTTGCACGCCACCACTGTCCATCCAGCACTATGGATGGCACTGCCTACATCTGGCTCTAATTAGACCACGGTTGTGTTCAGCCGAATGACCTCTGCCGGGAACACTCAGAATGAGGTTCTGAGTTATTGCAACATAGGAGCGTTTCACTGCTTTCAAGGCTTCTCGGGAAGAATTCCGGAATCTTGCTGCCGGTAGGCCTCCGGCTGTTCCGGGTGAACATCTCCTTGTAAATGCCCCGTGGTTTCTTGTACACCCTTGAAATTTGGCCAGGTTATGCAGTTTGCATTGCTGCACAAATGCGCCTGCCTAGCTCGGCCGCGGTTGCAAACATTCAGGCGTGGCAGCCAGATAGACTGGTCCCCGTAGGACACTGCCAGCGGACTGGGTATATCTGCTTCCCGTTCTTCTCACCTGAGTGCTACTGATTCCAGCTTTGACCGCTGCACTCTACTCATCCGGAGCAGTAAGATGTACCACAACTCATGGCACTTTGTGAAACTGTTGAGAACTAGAGCTCAGTTGTTTGGCACGCCACCACTGTCCATCCAGCACTATGGACGGCACTGCCTACATCTGGCTCTAATTAATCCACGGTTGTGTTCAGCCGAATGACCTCTGCCGGGAAGACTTAGAATGAGGTTCTGAGTTATTGCAACATAGGAGCGTTTCACTGCTTTCAAGGCTTCTCAGGAAGAATTCCGGAATCTTGCTTCCGGCAGGCCTCCGGGTGTTCCGGGTGAACATCTCCTTGTAAATCCCCCGTGGTTTCTTGCACACCCGTGAAATTTGGCCAGGTTATGCAGTTTGCATTGCTGCACAATTGCGCCTGCCTAGCTCGGCCGCGGTTGCAAACATTCAGGCGTGGCAGCCAGATAGGCTGGTCCCCGTAGGACACTGCCAGCGGACTGGGTATATCTGCTTCCCGTTCTTCTCACCTGAGTGCTACTGATTCCAGCTTTGACGGCTACACTCTCCTCAACCGGAGCAGTAAGTTGAACCTCAACTCATATGACTTTGTGAAACTGTTGAGAACTAGAGCTCAGTTGTTTGGCACGCCACCACTGTCCATCCAGCACTATGGACGGCATTGCCTACATCTGGCTCTAATTAGGCCACGGTTGTGTTCAGCCGAATGACCTCTGCCGGGAACACTCAGAATGAGGTTCTGAGTTATTGCAACATAGGAGCGTTTCACTGCTTTCAAGGCTTCTCGGGAAGAATTCCGCAATCTTGCTGCCGGCAGGCCTCCGGCTGTTCCGGATGAACATTTCCTTGTAAATCCCCCGTGGTTTCTTGTACACCCGTGAAATTTGGCCAGGTTATGCAGTTTGCATTGCTGCACAATTGCGCCTGCCTAGCTCGGCCGCGGTTGCAAACATTCAGGCGTGGCAGCCAGATAGGCTGGTCCCCGTAGGACACTGCCAGCGGACTGGGTATATCTGCTTCCCGTTCTTCTCACCTGAGTGCTACTGATTCCAGCTTTGACGGCTACACTCTACTCAACCGGAGCAGTAAGTTGAACCTCAACTCATATGACTTTGTGAAACTGTTGAGAACTAGAGCTCAGTTGTTTGGCACACCACCACTGTCCATCCAGCACTATGGACGGCACTGCCTACATCTGGCTCTAATTAGTCCACGGTTGTGTTCAGCCGAATGACCTCTGCCGGGAACACTCAGAATGAGGTTCTGAGTTATTGCAACATAGGAGCGTTTCACTGCTTTCAAGGCTTCTCAGGAAGAATTCCGGAATCTTGCTGCCGGCAGGCTTCCGGCTGTTCCGGGTGAACATCTCCTTGTAAATCCCCCGTGGTTTCTTGCACACCCGTGAAATTTGGCCAGGTTATGCAGTTTGCATTGCTGCACAATTGCGCCTGCCTAGCTCGGCCGTGGTTGGTAACATTCAGGCGTGGCAGCCAGATAGGCTGGTCCCCGTAGGACACTGCCAGCGGACTGGGTATATCTGCTTCCCGTTCTTCTCACCTGAGTGCTACTGATTCCAGCTTGGACGGCAACACTCTACTCAACCGGAGCACTAAGTTGAACCTCAACTCATATGTCTTTGTAAAACTGTTGAGAACTAGAGCTCAGTTGTTTGGCACGCCACCACTGTCCATCCAGCACTATGGACGCACTGCCTACATCTGGCTCTAATTAGT
The DNA here is from genome assembly GCF_024711535.1 of Dipodomys merriami. Taxonomy (NCBI): domain Eukaryota; kingdom Metazoa; phylum Chordata; class Mammalia; order Rodentia; family Heteromyidae; genus Dipodomys; species Dipodomys merriami. The sequence goes on from NW_027206105.1 coordinate 270,952, forward strand.
CCACGGTTGTGTTCAGCCGAATGACCTCTGCCGGGAACACTCAGAATGAGGTTCTGAGTTATTGCAACATAGGAGCGTTTCACTGCTTTCAAGGCTTCTCGGGAAGAATTCCGGAATCTTGCTGCCGGTAGGCCTCCGGCTGTTCCGGGTGAACATCTCCTTGTAAATGCCCCGTGGTTTCTTGTACACCCTTGAAATTTGGCCAGGTTATGCAGTTTGCATTGCTGCACAAATGCGCCTGCCTAGCTCGGCCGCGGTTGCAAACATTCAGGCGTGGCAGCCAGATAGGCTGGTCCCCGTAGGACACTGCCAGCGGACTGGGTATATCTGCTTCCCGTTCTTCTCACCTGAGTGCTACTGATTCCAGCTTTGACGGCTACACTCTACTCAACCGGAGCAGTAAGTTGAACCTCAACTCATATGACTTTGTGAATCTGTTGAGAACTAGAGCTCAGTTGTTTGGCACGCCACCACTGTCCATCCAGCACTATGGACGGCACTGCCTACATCTGGCTCTAATTAGTCCACGGTTGTGTTCAGCCGAATGACCTCTGCCGGGAAGATTTAGAATGAGGTTCTGAGTTATTGCAACATAGGAGCGTTTCACTGCTTTCAAGGCTTCTCAGGAAGAATTCCGGAATGTTGCTGCCGGCAGTCCTCCTACTGTTCCGGTTGAACATCTCCTTGTAAATCCCCCGTGGTTTCTTGTACACCCCTGAAATTTGGCCAGGTTATGCAGTTTGCATTGCTGCACAATTGCGCCTGCCTAGCTCGGCCGCGGTTGCAAACATTCAGGCGTGGCAGCCAGATAGGCTGGTCCCCGTAGGACACTGCCAGCGGACTGGGTATATCTGCTTCCCGTTCTTCTCACCTGAGTGCTACTGATTCCAGCTTTGACGGCTACACTCTACTCAACCGGAGCAGTAAGTTGAACCTCAACTCATATGACTTTGTGAAACTGTTGAGAACTAGAGCTCAGTTGTTTGGCACGTCACCACTGTCCATCCAGCACTATGGCCGGCACTGCCTACATCTGGCTCTAATTAGTCCACGGTTGTGTTCAGCCGAATGACCTCTACCGGGAACATTCAGAATGAGGTTCTGAGTTATTGCAACATAGGAGCGTTTCACTGCTTTCAAGGCTTCTCGGGAAGAATTCCGGAATCTTGCTGCCGGCAGGCCTCGGGCTGTTCCGCGTGAACATCTCCTTGTAAATCCCTTGTGGTTTCTTGCACACCCGTGAAATTTGGCCAGCTTATGCAGTTTGCATTGCTGCACAATTGCGCCTGCCTAGCTCGGCCGCGGTTGCAAACATTCAGGCGTGGCAGCCAGATAGGCTGGTCCCCGTAGGACACTGCCAGCGGACTGGGTATATCTGCTTCCCGTTCTTCTCACCTGAGTACTACTGATTCCAGCTTTGACGGCTACACTCTACTCAACCGGAGCAGTAAGTTGAACCTCAACTCATATGACTTTGTGAAACTGTTGAGAACTAGAGCTCAGTTGTTTTGCACGCCACCACTGTCCATCCAGCACTATGGATGGCACTGCCTACATCTGGCTCTAATTAGACCACGGTTGTGTTCAGCCGAATGACCTCTGCCGGGAACACTCAGAATGAGGTTCTGAGTTATTGCAACATAGGAGCGTTTCACTGCTTTCAAGGCTTCTCGGGAAGAATTCCGGAATCTTGCTGCCGGTAGGCCTCCGGCTGTTCCGGGTGAACATCTCCTTGTAAATGCCCCGTGGTTTCTTGTACACCCTTGAAATTTGGCCAGGTTATGCAGTTTGCATTGCTGCACAAATGCGCCTGCCTAGCTCGGCCGCGGTTGCAAACATTCAGGCGTGGCAGCCAGATAGACTGGTCCCCGTAGGACACTGCCAGCGGACTGGGTATATCTGCTTCCCGTTCTTCTCACCTGAGTGCTACTGATTCCAGCTTTGACCGCTGCACTCTACTCATCCGGAGCAGTAAGATGTACCACAACTCATGGCACTTTGTGAAACTGTTGAGAACTAGAGCTCAGTTGTTTGGCACGCCACCACTGTCCATCCAGCACTATGGACGGCACTGCCTACATCTGGCTCTAATTAGTCCACGGTTGTGTTCAGCCGAATGACCTCTGCCGGGAAGACTTAGAATGAGGTTCTGAGTTATTGCAACATAGGAGCGTTTCACTGCTTTCAAGGCTTCTCAGGAAGAATTCCGGAATCTTGCTTCCGGCAGGCCTCCGGGTGTTCCGGGTGAACATCTCCTTGTAAATCCCCCGTGGTTTCTTGCACACCCGTGAAATTTGGCCAGGTTATGCAGTTTGCATTGCTGCACAATTGCGCCTGCCTAGCTCGGCCGCGGTTGCAAACATTCAGGCGTGGCAGCCAGATAGGCTGGTCCCCGTAGGACACTGCCAGCGGACTGGGTATATCTGCTTCCCGTTCTTCTCACCTGAGTGCTACTGATTCCAGCTTTGACGGCTACACTCTCCTCAACCGGAGCAGTAAGTTGAACCTCAACTCATATGACTTTGTGAAACTGTTGAGAACTAGAGCTCAGTTGTTTGGCACGCCACCACTGTCCATCCAGCACTATGGACGGCATTGCCTACATCTGGCTCTAATTAGGCCACGGTTGTGTTCAGCCGAATGACCTCTGCCGGGAACACTCAGAATGAGGTTCTGAGTTATTGCAACATAGGAGCGTTTCACTGCTTTCAAGGCTTCTCGGGAAGAATTCCGCAATCTTGCTGCCGGCAGGCCTCCGGCTGTTCCGGATGAACATTTCCTTGTAAATCCCCCGTGGTTTCTTGTACACCCGTGAAATTTGGCCAGGTTATGCAGTTTGCATTGCTGCACAATTGCGCCTGCCTAGCTCGGCCGCGGTTGCAAACATTCAGGCGTGGCAGCCAGATAGGCTGGTCCCCGTAGGACACTGCCAGCGGACTGGGTATATCTGCTTCCCGTTCTTCTCACCTGAGTGCTACTGATTCCAGCTTTGACGGCTACACTCTACTCAACCGGAGCAGTAAGTTGAACCTCAACTCATATGACTTTGTGAAACTGTTGAGAACTAGAGCTCAGTTGTTTGGCACACCACCACTGTCCATCCAGCACTATGGACGGCACTGCCTACATCTGGCTCTAATTAGTCCACGGTTGTGTTCAGCCGAATGACCTCTGCCGGGAACACTCAGAATGAGGTTCTGAGTTATTGCAACATAGGAGCGTTTCACTGCTTTCAAGGCTTCTCAGGAAGAATTCCGGAATCTTGCTGCCGGCAGGCTTCCGGCTGTTCCGGGTGAACATCTCCTTGTAAATCCCCCGTGGTTTCTTGCACACCCGTGAAATTTGGCCAGGTTATGCAGTTTGCATTGCTGCACAATTGCGCCTGCCTAGCTCGGCCGTGGTTGGTAACATTCAGGCGTGGCAGCCAGATAGGCTGGTCCCCGTAGGACACTGCCAGCGGACTGGGTATATCTGCTTCCCGTTCTTCTCACCTGAGTGCTACTGATTCCAGCTTGGACGGCAACACTCTACTCAACCGGAGCACTAAGTTGAACCTCAACTCATATGTCTTTGTAAAACTGTTGAGAACTAGAGCTCAGTTGTTTGGCACGCCACCACTGTCCATCCAGCACTATGGACGCACTGCCTACATCTGGCTCTAATTAGTCCACGGTTGTGTTCAGCCGAATGACCTCTGCCGGGAACACTCAGAATGAGGTTCTGAGTTATTGCAACATAGGAGCGTTTCACTGCTTTCAAGGCTTCTCGGGAAGAATTCCGGAATCTTGCTGCCGGTAGGCCTCCGGCTGTTCCGGGTGAACATCTCCTTGTAAATGCCCCGTGGTTTCTTGTACACCCTTGAAATTTGGCCAGGTTATGCAGTTTGCATTGCTGCACAAATGCGCCTGCCTAGCTCGGCCGCGGTTGCAAACATTCAGGCGTGGCAGCCAGATAGGCTGGTCCCCGTAGGACACTGCCAGCGGACTGGGTATATCTGCTTCCCGTTCTTCTCACCTGAGTGCTACTGATTCCAGCTTGGACCGCTGCACTCTACTCATCCGGAGCAGTAAGATGTACCACAACTCATGGCACTTTGTGAAACTTTTGAGAACTAGAGCTCAGTTGTTTGGCACGCCAACACTGTCCATCCAGCACTATGGAAGGCACTGCCTACATCTGGCTCTAATTAGTCCACGGTTGTGTTCAGCCGAATGACCTCTGCCGGGAAGACTTAGAATGAGGTTCTGAGTTATTGCAACATAGGAGCGTTTCACTGCTTTCAAGGCTTCTCGGGAAGAATTCCAGAATCTTGCTGCCGGCAGTCCTCCGACTGTTCCAGGTGAACATCTCCTTGTAAATCCCCCGTGGTTTCATGTACACCCGTTAAATTTGGCCAGGTTATGCAGTTTGCATTGCTGCACAATTGCGCCTGCCTAGCTCGGCCGCGGTTGCAAACATTCAGGCGTGGCAGCCAGATAGGCTGGTCCCCGTAGGACACTGCCAGCGGACTGGGTATATCTGCTTCCCGTTTTTCTCACCTGAGTGCTACTGATTCCAGCTTTGACGGCTACACTCTACTCAACCGGAGCAGTAAGTTGAACCTCAACTCATATGACTTTGTGAATCTGTTGAGAACTAGAGCTCAGTTGTTTGGCACGCCACCACTGTCCATCCAGCACTATGGACGGCACTGCCTACATCTGGCTCTAATTAGTCCACGGTTGTGTTCAGCCGAATGACCTCTGCCGGGAACACTCAGAATGAGGTTCTGAGTTATTGCAGCATAGGAGCGTTTCATTACTTTCCTTGCTTCTCGGGAAGAATTCCGGAATCTTGCTGCCGGTAGGCCTCCGGCTGTTCCGGATGAACATCTCCTTGTAAATCCCCCGTGGTTTCTTGTACACCCGTGAAATTTGGCCAGGTTATGCAGTTTGCATTGCTGCACAATTGCGCCTGCCTAGCTCGGCCGCGGTTGCAAACATTCAGGCGTGGCAGCCAGATAGGCTGGTCCCCGTAAGACACTGCCAGCGGACTGGGTATATCTGCTTCCCGTTCTTCTCACTTGAGCGCTACTGATTCCAGCTTTGACGGCTACACTCTACTCAACCGGAGCAGTAAGTTGAACCTCAACTCATATGACTTTGTGAAACTTTTGAGAACTAGAGCTCAGTTGTTTGGCACGCCACCACTGTCCATCCAGCACTATGGACGGCACTGCCTACATCTGGCTCTAATTAGTCCAAGGTTGTGTTCAGCCGAATGACTTCTGCCGGGAAAACTCAAAATGAGGTTCTTAGTTATTGCAACATAGGAGCGTTTCACTGCTTTCAAGGCTTCTCGGGAAGAATTCCGGAATCTTGCTGCCTGCAGGACTCCGGCTTTTCCGGGTGAACATCTCCTTGTAAATCCCCCGTGGTTTCTTGTACACCCCTGAAATTTGGCCAGGTTATGCAGTTTGCATTGCTGCACAATTGCGCCTGCCTAGCTCGGCCGCGGTTGCAAACATTCAGGCGTGGCAGCCAGATAGGCTGGTCCCCGTAGGACACTGCCAGCGGACTGGGTATATCTGCTTCCCGTTCTTCTCACCTGAGTGCTACTGATTCCAGCTTTGACGGCTACACTCTACTCAACCGGAGCAGTAAGTTGAACCTCAACTCATATGACTTTGTGAAACTGTTGAGAACTAGAGCTCAGTTGTTTGGCATGCCACCACTGTCCATCCAGCACTATGGACGGCACTGCCTACATCTGGCTCTAATTAGTCCACGGTTGTGTTCAGCCGAATGACTTCTGCCGGGAACACTGAGAATGAGGTTCTGAGTTATTGCAACATAGGAGCGTTTCACTGCTTTCAAGGCTTCTCAGGAAGAATTCCGGAATCTTGCTGCCGGCAGGCCTCCGGCTGTTCCAGGTGAACATCTCCTTAAAAATCCCCCATGGTTTCATGTACACCAGTGAAATTTGGCCAGGTTATGCAGTTTGCATTGCTGCACAAATGCGCCTGCCTCCCTCGGCCGCGGTTGCAAGCATTCAGGCGTCCAGCCAGATAGGCTGGTCCCCGTAGGACACTGCCAGCGGACTGGGTATATCTGCTTCCCGTTCTTCTCAGCTGAGTGCTACTGATTCCAGCTTTGACGGCTACACTCTACTCAACCGGAGCAGTAAGGTGAACCTCAACTCATGGCACTTTGTGAAACTGTTGAGAACTAGAGCTCAGTTGTTTGGCACGCCACCACTGTCCATCCAGCACTATGGACGGCACTGCATACATCTGGCTCTAATTAGTCCACGGTTGTGTTCAGCCGAATGACCTCTGCCGGGAAGACTTAGAATGAGGTTCTGAGTTATTGCAACATAGGAGCGTTTCAGTCCTTTCAAGGCTTCTCAGGAAGAATTCCGGAATCTTGCTACCGGCAGGCCTCCGGGTGTTCCGGGTGAACATCTCCTTGTAAATCCCCCGTGGTTTCTTGCACACCCGTGAAATTTGGCCAGGTTATGCAGTTTGCATTGCTGCACAATTGCGCCTGCCTAGCTCGGCCGCGGTTGCAAACATTCAGGCGTGGCAGCCAGATAGGCTGGTCCCCGTAGGACACTGCCAGCGGACTGGGTATATCTGCTTCCCGTTCTTCTCACCTGAGTGCTACTGATTCCAGCTTTGACGGCTACACTCTCCTAAACCGGAGCAGTAAGTTGAACCTCAACTCATATGACTTTGTGAAACTGTTGAGAACTAGAGCTCAGTTGTTTGGCACGCCACCACTGTCCATCCAGCACTATGGACGGCATTGCCTACATCTGGCTCTAATTAGGCCACGGTTGTGTTCAGCCGAATGACCTCTGCCGGGAACACTCAGAATGAGGTTCTGAGTTATTGCAACATAGGAGCGTTTCACTGCTTTCAAGGCTTCTCGGGAAGAATTCCGCAATCTTGCTGCCGGCAGGCCTCCGGCTGTTCCGGATGAACATTTCCTTGTAAATCCCCCGTGGTTTCTTGTACACCCGTGAAATTTGGCCAGGTTATGCAGTTTGCATTGCTGCACAATTGCGCCTGCCTAGCTCGGCCGCGGTTGCAAACATTCAGGCGTGTCAGCCAGATAGGCTGGTCCCCGTAGGACACTGCCAGCGGACTGGGTATATCTGCTTCCAGTTCTTCTCACCTGAGTGCTACTGATTCCAGCTTTGACGGCTACACTCTACTCAACCGGAGCAGTAAGTTGAACCTCAACTCATATGACTTTGTGAAACTGTTGAGAACTAGAGCTCAGTTGTTTCGCACACCACCACTGTCCATCCAGCACTATGGACGGCACTGCCTACATCTGGCTCTAATTAGTCCACGGTTGTGTTCAGCCGAATGACCTCTGCCGGGAACACTCAGAATGAGGTTCTGATTTATTGCAACACAGGAGCGTTTCATTGCTTTCAAGGCTTCTCAGGAAGAATTCCGGAATATTGCTGCCGGCAGGCCTCCGGCTGTTCCGGGTGAACATCTCCTTGTAAATACCCCGTGGTTTCTTGTACACCCGTGAAATTTGGCGAGGTTATGCAGTTTGCATTACAGCACAATTGCGCCTGACTACCTCGGCCGCGGTTGCGAACATTCAGGCGTGGCAGCCAGATAGGCTGGTCCCCGTAGGACACTGCCAGCGGACTGGGTATATCTGCTTCCCGTTCTTCTCACCTGAGTGCTACTGATTCCAGCTTTGACGGCTACACTCTACTCAACCGGAGCAGTAAGTTGAACCTCAACTCATATGACTTTGTGAAACTGTTGAGAACTAGAGCTAAGTTGTTTGGCACGCCACCACTGTCCATCCAGCACTATGGACGGCACTGCCTACATCTGGCTCTAATTAGTCCACGGTTGTGTTCAGCCGAATGACCTCTGCCGGGAAGATTTAGAATGAGGTTCTGAGTTATTGCAACATAGGAGCGTTTCACTGCTTTCAAGGCTTCTCAGGAAGAATTCCGGAATGTTGCTGCCGGCAGTCCTCCTACTGTTCCGGTTGAACATCTCCTTGTAAATCCCCCGTGGTTTCTTGTACACCCCTGAAATTTGGCCAGGTTATGCAGTTTGCATTGCTGCACAATTGCGCCTGCCTAGCTCGGCCGCGGTTGCAAACATTCAGGCGTGGCAGCCAGATAGGCTGGTCCCCGTAGGACACTGCCAGCGGACTGGGTATATCTGCTTCCCGTTCTTCTCACCTGAGTGCTACTGATTCCAGCTTTGACGGCTACACTCTACTCAACCGGAGCAGTAAGTTGAACCTCAACTAATATGACTTTGTGAAACTGTTGAGAACTAGAGCTCAGTTGTTTCGCACGCCACCACTGTCCATCCAGCACTATGGACGGCACTGCCTACATCTGGCTCTAATTAGTCCACGGTTGTGTTCAGCCGAATGACCTCTGCCGGGAACACTCAGAATGAGGTTCTGAGTTATTGCAACATAGGAGCGTTTCACTGCTTTCAAGGCTTCTCGGGAAGAATTCCGGAATCTTGCTGCCGGCAGGCCTCCGGCTGTTCCGGATGAACATCTTCTTGTAAATCCCCCGTGGTTTCTTGTACACCCGTGAAATTTGGCAAGGTTATGCAGTTAGCATTGCTTCACAATTGCGCCTGCCTAGCTCGGACGCGGTTGCAAACATTCAGGCGTGGCAGCCAGATAGGCTGGTCCCCGTAGGACACTGCCAGCGGACTGGGTATATCTGCTTCCCGTTCTTCTCACCTGAGTTCTACTGATTCCAGCTTTGACAGCTACACTCTACTCAACCGGAGCAGTAAGTTGAACCTCAACTCATATGACTTTTGAAAGTGTTGAGAACTGGAGCTCAGTTGTTTGGCACGCCACCACTGTCCATCCAGCACTATGGACGGCACTGCCTACATCTGGCTCTAATTAGTCCACGGTTGTGTTCAGCCGAATGACCTCTGCCGGGAACACTCAGAATCAGGTTCTGAGTTATTGCAACATAGGAGCGTTTCACTGCTTTCAAGGCTTCTCGGTAAGAATTCCGGAATCTTGCTGCCGGCAGGCCTCGGGCTGTTCCGGGTGAACATCTCCTTGTAAATCCCCTGTGGTTTCTTGCACACCCGTGAAATTTGGCCAGGTTATGCAGTTTGCATTGCTGCACAATTGCGCCTGCCTAGCTCGGCCGTGGTTGCAAACATTCAGGCGTGGCAGCCAGATAGGCTGGTCCCCGTAGGACACTGCCAGCGGACTGGGTATATCTGCTTCCCGTTCTTCTCACCTGAGTGCTACTGATTCCAGCTTTGACGGCTACACTCTACTCAACCTGAGCAGTAAGTTGAACCTCAACTCATGGCACTTTGTGAAACTGTTGAGAACTAGAGCTCAGTTGTTTGGCACGCCACCACTGTCCATCCAGCACTATGGACGGCACTGCCTACATCTGTCTCTAATTAGTCCACGGTTGTTTTCAGCCGAATGACCTCTGCCGTGAACACTCAGAATGAGGTTCTGAGTTATTGCAACATAGGAGCGTTTCACTGCTTTCAAGGCTTCTCAGGAAGAATTCCGGAATCTTGCTGCCGGCAGGCCTCCGGCTGTTCCGGGTGAACATCTCCTTGTAAATCCCCCGTGGTTTCTTGCACACCCGTGAAATTTGGCCAGGTTATGCAGTTTGCATTGCTGCACAATTGCGCCTGCCTAGCTCGGCCGTGGTTGGTAACATTCAGGCGTGGCAGCCAGATAGGCTGGTCCCCGTAGGACACTGCCAGCGGACTGGGTATATCTGCTTCCCGTTCTTCTCACCTGAGTGCTACTGATTCCAGCTTGGACGGCAACACTCTACTCAACCGGAGCACTAAGTTGAACCTCAACTCATATGTCTTTGTGAAACTGTTGAGAACTAGAGCTCAGTTGTTTGGCACGCCACCACTGTCCATCCAGCACTATGGACGCACTGCCTACATCTGGCTCTAATTAGTCCACGGTTGTGTTCATCCGAATGACCTATGCCGGGAACACTCAGAATGAGGTTCTGAGTTATTGCAACATAGGAGCGTTTCACTGCTTTCAAGGTTTCTCGGGAAGAATTCCGGAATCTTGCTGCCGGCAGGCCACCGACTGTTCCGGATGAACATCTCCTTGTAAATCCCCCGTGGTTTCTTGTACACCCGTGAAATTTGGCCAGGTTATGCAGTTTGCATTGCTGCACAATTGCGCCTGCCTAGCTCGGCCGCGGTTGCAAACATTCAGGCGTGGCAGCCAGATAGGCTGGTCCCCGTAGGACACTGCCAGCGGACTGGGTATATCTGCTTCCCGTTCTTCTCACCTGAGTGCTACTGATTCCAGATTTGACGGCTACACTCTACTCAACCGGAGCAGTAAGTTGAACCTCAACTCATATGACTTTGTGAAACTGTTGAGAACTAGAGCTCAGTTGTTTGGCACGCCACCACTCTCCATCCAGCACTATGGATGGCACTGCCTACATCTGGCTGTAATTAGTCCACGGTTGTGTTCAGATGAATGACCTCTGCCGGGAACACTCAGAATGAGGTTCTGAGTTATTGCAACATAGGAGCGTTTCACTGCTTTCAAGGCTTCTCGGGAAGAATTCCGGAATCTTGCTGCCGGCAGGCCTCCGGCTGTTCCGGATGAACATCTCCTTGTAAATCCCCCGTGGTTTCTTGTACACCCGTGAAAATTGGCAAGGTTTTGCAGTTAGCATTGCTGCACAATTGCGCCTCCCTAGCTCGGCCGCGGTTGCAAACATTCAGGCGTGGCAGCCAGATAGGCTGGTCCCCGTAGGACACTGCCAGCGGACTGGGTATATCTGCTTCCCGTTCATCTCACCTGAGTTCTACTGATTCCAGCTTTGACAGCTACACTCTACTCAACCAGAGCAGTAAGTTGAACCTCAACTCATATGACTTTGTGAAAGTGTTGAGAACTAGAGCTCAGTTGTTTGGCACGCCACCACTGTCCATCCAGCACTATGGACCGCACTGCCTACATCTGGCTCTAATTAGTCCACGGTTGTGTTCAGCCGAATGACCTCTGCCGGGAACACTCAGAATCAGGTTCTGAGTTATTGCAACATAGGAGCGTTTCACTGCTTTCAAGGCTTCTCGGGAAGAATTCCGGAATCTTGCTGCCGGCAGGCCTCGGGCTGTTCCGGGTGAACATCTCCTTGTAAATCCCCTGTGGTTTCTTGCACACCCGTGAAATTTGGCCAGGTTATGCAGTTTGCATTGCTGCACAATTGCGCCTGCCTAGCTCGGCCGCGGTTGCAAACATTCACGCATGGCAGCCAGATAGGCTGGTCCCCGTAGGACACTGCCAGCGGACTGGGTATATCTGCTTCCCGTTCTTCTCACCTGAGTACTACTGATTCCAGCTTTGAGGGCTACACTCTACTCAACCGGAGCAGTAAGTTGAACCTCAACTCATATGACTTTGTGAAACTGTTGAGAACTAGAGCTCAGTTGTTTGGCACGCCACCACTGTCCATCCAGCACTATGGACCGCACTGCCTACATCTGGCTCTAATTAGTCCACGGTTGTGTTCAGCCGAATGACCTCTGCCGGGAACACTCAGAATGAGGTTCTGAGTTATTGCAACATAGGAGCGTTTCACTGCTTTCAAGGCTTCTCGGGAAGAATTTCGGAATCTTGCTGCCGGCAGGCCTCCGGCTGTTCCGGATGAACATCTCCTTGTAAATCCCCCGTGGTTTCTTGTACACCCGTGAAATTTGGCCAGGTTATGCAGTTTGCATTGCTGCACAATTGTGCCTGCCTAGCTCGGCCGTGGTTGCAAACATTCAGGCGTGGCAGCCAGATAGGCTGGTCCCCGTAGGACACTGCCAGCGGACTGGGTATATCTGCTTCCCGTTCTTCTCACCTGAGTGCTACTGATTCCAGCTTTGACGGCTACACTCTACTCAACCGGAGCAGTAAGTTGAACCTCAACTCATATGACTTTGTGAAACTGTTGAGAACTAGAGCTCAGTTGTTTGGCACGCCACCACTGTCCATCCAGCACTATGGACGGCACTGCCTACATCTGGCTCTAATTAGTCCACGGTTGTGTTCAGCTGAATGACCTCTGCCGGGAACATTCAGAATGAGGTTCTGAGTTATTGCAACATAGGAGCGTTTCACTGCTTTCAAGGCTTCTCGGGAAGAATTCCGGAATCTTGCTGCCGGCAGGCCTCCGGCTGTTCCGGATGAACATCTCCTTCGAAATCCCCCGTGGTTTCATGTACACCAGTGAAATTTGGCCAGGTTATGCAGTTTGCATTGCTGCACAATTGCGCCTGCCTCGATCGGCCGCGGTTGCAAGCATTCTGGCGTTGCAGCCAGATAGGCTGGTCCCCGTAGGACAATGCCAGCGGACTGGGTATATCTGCTTCCCGTTCTTCTCAGCTGAGTGCTACTGATTCCAGCTTTGACGGCTACACTCTACTCAACCGGAGCAGTAAGTTGAACCTCAACTCATGGCACTTTGTGAAACTTTTGAGAACTAGAGCTCAGTTGTTTGGCACGCCACCACTGTCCATCCAGCACTATGGACGGCACTGCCTACATCTGGCTCTAATTAGTCCACGGTTGTGTTCAGCCGAATGACCTCTGCCGGGAACACTCAGAATGAGGTTCTGAGTTATTGCAACATAGGAGCGTTTCATTGCTTTCAAGGCTTCTCAGGAAGAATTCCGGAATGTTGCTGCCGGCAGGCCTCCGGCTGTTCCGGGTGAACATCTCCTTGTAAATACCCCGTGGTTTCTTGTACACCCGTGAAATTTGGCGAGGTTATGCAGTTTGCATTACAGCACAATTGCGCCTGCCTAGCTCGGCCGCGGTTGCGAACATTCAGGCGTGGCAGCCAGATAGGCTGGTCCCCGTAGGACACTGCCAGCGGACTGGGTATATCTGCTTTCCGTTCTTCTCACCTGAGTGCTACTGATTCCAGCTTTGACGGCTACACTCTACTCAACCGGAGCAGTAAGTTGAACCTCAACTCATATGACTTTGTGAATCTGTTGAGAACTAGAGCTCAGTTGTTTGGCACGCCACCACTGTCCATCCAGCACTATGGACGGCACTGCCTACATCTGGCTCTAATTAGTCCACGGTTGTGTTCAGCCGAATGACCTCTGCCGGGAAGATTTAGAATGAGGTTCTGAGTTATTGCAACATAGGAGCGTTTCACTGCTTTCAAGGCTTCTCAGGAAGAATTCCGGAATGTTGCTGCCGGCAGTCCTCCTACTGTTCCGGTTGAACATCTCCTTGTAAATCCCCCGTGGTTTCTTGTACACCCCTGAAATTTGGCCAGGTTATGCAGTTTGCATTGCTGCACAATTGCGCCTGCCTAGCTCGGCCGCGGTTGCAAACATTCAGGCGTGGCAGCCAGATAGGCTGGTCCCCGTAGGACACTGCCAGCGGACTGGGTATATCTGCTTCCCGTTCTTCTCACCTGAGTGCTACTGATTCCAGCTTTGACGGCTACACTCTACTCAACCGGAGCAGTAAGTTGAACCTCAACTCATATGACTTTGTGAAACTGTTGAGAACTAGAGCTCAGTTGTTTGGCACGTCACCACTGTCCATCCAGCACTATGGACGGCACTGCCTACATCTGGCTCTAATTAGTCCACGGTTGTGTTCAGCCGAATGACTTCTGCCGGGAACACTCAGAGTCAGGTTCTGAGTTATTGCAACATAGGAGCGTTTCACTGCTTTCAAGGCTTCTCAGGAAGAATTCCGGAATCTTGCTGCCGGCAGGCCTCCGGCTGTTCCGGGTGAACATCTCCTTGTAAATCCCCCGTGGTTTCTTGCACACCCGTGAAATTTGGCCAGGTTATGCAGTTTGCATTGCTGCACAATTGCGCCTGCCTAGCTCGGCCGTGGTTGGTAACATTCAGGCGTGGCAGCCAGATAGGCTGGTCCCCGTAGGACACTGCCAGCGGACTGGGTATATCTGCTTCCCGTTCTTCTCACCTGAGTGCTACTGATTCCACCTTTGACGGCTACACTCTACTCAACCGGAGCACTAAGTTGAACCTCAACTCATATGACTTTGTGAAACTGTTGAGAACTAGAGCTCAGTTGTTTCGCACGCCACCACTGTCCATCCAGCAGTATGGACGGCACTGCCTACATCTGGCTCTAATTAGTCCACGGTTGTGTTCAGCCGAATGACCTCTGCCGGGAACACTCAGAATGAGGTTCTGAGTTATTGCAACATAGGAGCGTTTCACTGCTTTCAAGGCTTCTCGGGAAGAATTCCGGAATCTTGCTGCCGGCAGGCCTCCGGCTGTTCCGGATGAACATCTCCTTGTAAATCCCCCGTGGTTTCTTGTACACCCGTGAAATTTGGCCAGCTTATGCAGTTTGCATTGCTGCACAATTGCGCCTGCCTAGCTCGGCCGCGGTTGCAAACATTCAGGCGTGGCAGCCAGATACGCTGGTCCCCGTAGGACACTGCCAGTGGACTGGGTATATCTGCTTCCCGTTCTTCTCACCTGAGTGCTACTGATTCCAGCTTTGACGGCTACACTCTACTCAACCGGAGCAGTAAGTTGAACCTCAACTCATATGACTTTGTGAAACTGTTGAGAACTAGAGCTCAGTTGTTTCGCACATCACCACTGTCCATCCAGCACTATGGACGGCACTGCCTACATCTGGCTCTAATTAGTCCACGGTTGTGTTCAGCCGAATGACCTCTGCCGGGAAAACTCAGAATGAGGTTCTGAGTTATTGCAACATAGGAGCGTTTCACTGCTTTCAAGGCTTCTCGGGAAGAATTCCGGAATCTTGCTGCCGGCAGGCCTCCGGCTGTTCCGGATGAACATCTCCTTGTAAATCCCCCGTGGTTTCTTGTACACCCGTGAAATTTGGCAAGGTTATGCAGTTAGCATTGCTGCACAATTGCGCCTGCCTAGCTCGGCCGCGGTTGCAAACATTCAGGCGTGGCAGCCAGATAGGCTGGTCCCCGTAGGACACTGCCAGCGGACTGGGTATATCTGCTTCCCGTTCTTCTCACCTGAGTTCTACTGATTCCAGTTTTGACAGCTACACTCTACTCAACCGTAGCAGTAAGTTGAACCTCAACTCATGGCACTTTGTGAAAGTGTTTAGAACTAGAGCTCAGTTGTTTGGCACGCCACAACTGTCCATCCAGCACTATGGACGGCACTGCCTACATCTGGCTCTAATTAGTCCACGGTTGTGTTCAGCCGAATGACTTCTGCCGGGAACACTCAGAGTCAGGTTCTGAGTTATTGCAACATAGGAGCGTTTCACTGCTTTCAAGGCTTCTCGGGAAGAATTCCGGAATCTTGCTGCCGGCAGGCCTCGGGCTGTTCCGCGTGAACATCTCCTTGTAAATCCCCTGTGGTTTCTTGCACACCCCTGAAATTTGGCCAGCTTATGCAGTTTGCATTGCTGCACAATTGCGCCTGCCTAGCTCGGCCGCGGTTGCAAACATTCAGGCGTGGCAGCCAGATAGGCTGGTCCCCGTAGGACACTGCCAGCGGACTGGGTATATCTGCTTCCCGTTCTTCTCACCTGAGTACTACTGATTCCAGCTTTGACGGCTACACTCTACTCAACCGGAGCACTAAGTTGAACCTCAACTCATATGACTTTGTGAAACTGTTGAGAACTAGAGCTCAGTTGTTTGGCAAGCCACCACTGTCCATCCAGCACTATGGACCGCACTGCCTACATCTGGCTCTAATTAGTCCACGGTTGTGTTCAGCCGAATGACCTCTGCCGGGAACACTCAGAATGAGGTTCTGAGTTATTGCAACATAGGAGCGTTTCACTGCTTTCAAGGCTTCTCGGGAAGAATTCCGGAATCTTGCTGCCGGCAGGCCTCCGGCTGTTCCGGATGAACATCTCCTTGTAAATCCCCCGTGGTTTCTTGTACACCCGTGAAATTTGGCCAGGTTATGCAGTTTGCATTGCTGCACAATTGCGCCTGCCTAGCTCGGCCGAGGTTGCAAACATTCAGGCGTGGCAGCCAGATAGGCTGGTCCCCGTAGGACACTGCCAGCGGACTGGGTATATCTGCTTCCCGTTCTTCTCACCTGAGTGCTACTGATTCCAGCTTTGACGGCTACACTCTACTCAACCGGAGCAGTAAGTTGAACCTCAACTCATATGACTTTGTGAAACTGTTGAGAACTAGAGCTCAGTTGTTTGGCACGCCACCACTGTCCATCCAGCACTATGGACGGCACTGCCTACATCTGGCTATAATTAGTCCACGGTTGTGTTCAGCCGAATGACCTCTGCCGGGAACATTCAGAATGAGGTTCTGAGTTATTGCAACATAGGAGCGTTTCACTGCTTTCAAGGCTTCTCGGGAAGAATTCCGGAATCTTGCTGCCAGCAGGCTTCCGGCTGTTCCGGATGAACATCTCCTTGTAAATCCCCCGTGGTTTCTTATACACCCGTGAAATTTGGCCAGGTTATGCAGTTTGCATTGCTGCACAATTGCACCTGCCTAGCTCGGCCGCGGTTGCAAACATTCAGGCGTGGCAGCCAGATAGGCTGGTCCCCGTAGGACACTGCCAGCGGACTGGGTATATCTGCTTCCCGTTCTTCTCACCTGAGTGCTACTGATTCCAGCTTTGACGGCTACACTCTACTCAACCGGAGCAGTAAGTTGAACCTCAACTCATGGCACTTTGTGAAACTGTTGAGAACTAGAGCTCAGTTGTTTGGCACGCCACCACTGTCCATCCAGCACTATGGACGGCACTGCCTACATCTGGCTCTAATTAGTCCACGGTTGTGTTCAGCCGAATGACCTCTGCCGGGAACACTCAGAATGAGGTTCTGAGTTATTGCAACATAGGAGCGTTTCACTGCTTTCAAGGCTTCTCAGGAAGAATTCCGGAATCTTGCTGCCGGCAGGCCTCCGGCTGTTCCGGGTGAACATCTCCTTGTAAATCCCCCGTGGTTTCTTGCACACCCGTGAAATTTGGCCAGGTTATGCAGTTTGCATTGCTGCACAATTTCGCCTGCCTAGCTCGGCCGTGGTTGGTAACATTCAGGCGTGGCAGCCAGATAGGCTGGTCCCCGTAGGACACTGCCAGCGGACTGGGTATATCTGCTTCCCGTTCTTCTCACCTGAGTTCTACTGATTCCAGCATTGAGAGCTACACTCTACTCAACCGGAGCAGTAAGTTGAACCTCAATTCATATGACTTTGTGAAAATGTTGAGAACTAGAGCTCAGTTGTTTGGCACACCACCACTGTCCATCCAGCACTATGGACGGCACTGCCTACATCTGGCTCTAATTAGTCCACGGTTGTGTTCAGCCGAATGACCTCTGCCGGGAACACTCAGAATGAGGTTCTGAGTTATTGCAACATAGGAGCGTTTCACTGCTTTCAAGGCTTCTCAGGAAGAATTCCGGAAGCTTGCTGCCGGCAGGCCTCCGGCTGTTCCGGGTGAACATCTCCTTGTAAATCCCCCGTGGTTTCTTGTACACCCGTGAAATTTGGCCAGGTTATACAGTTTGCATTGCTGCACAATTGCGCCTGCCTAGCTCGGCCGAGGTTGCAAACATTCAGGCGTGGCAGCCAGATAGGCTGGTCCCCGTAGGACACTGCCAGCGGACTGGGTATATCTGCTTCCCGTTCTTCTCACCTGAGTGCTACTGATTCCAGCTTTGACGGCTACACTCTACTCAACCGGAGCAGTAAGTTGAACCTCAACTCATATGACTTTGTGAAACTGTTGAGAACTAGAGCTCAGTTGTTTGGCACGCCACCACTGTCCATCCAGCACTATGGACGCACTGCCTACATCTGGCTCTAATTAGTCCACGGTTGTGTTCAGCCGAATGACCTCTGCCGGGAACACTCAGAATGAGGTTCTGAGTTATGGCAACATAGGAGCGTTTCACTGCTTTCAAGGCTTCTCGGGAAGAATTCCGGAATCGTGCTGCCGGCAGGCCACCGGCTGTTCCGGAAGAACATCTCCTTGTAAATCCCCCGTGGTTTCTTGTACACCCGTGAAATTTGGCCAGGTTATGCAGTTTGCATTGCTGCACAATTGCGCCTGCCTAGCTCGGCCGCGGTTGCAAACATTCAGGCGTGGCAGCCAGATAGGCTGGTCCCCGTAGGACACTGCCAGCGGACTGGGTATATCTGCTTCCCTTTCTTCTCACCTGAGTGCTACTGATTCCAGCTTTGACGGCTACACTCTACTCAACCGGAGCAGTAAGTTGAACCTCAACTCATATGACTTTGTGAAACTGTTGAGAACTAGAGCTCAGTTGTTTGACACGCCAACACTGTCCATCCATCACTATGGATGGCACTGCCTACATCTGGCTGTAATTAGTCCACGGTTGTGTTCAGCCGAATGACCTCTGCCGGGAACACTCAGAATGAGGTTCTGAGTTATTGCAACATAGGAGCGTTTCACTGCTTTCAAGGCTTCTCGGGAAGAATTCCGGAATCTTGCTGCCGGCAGGCCTCCGGCTGTTCCGGATGAACATCTCCTTGTAAATCCCCCGTGGTTTCTTGTACACCCGTGAAATTTGGCAAGGTTATGCATTTAGCATTGCTGCACAATTGCGCCTGCCTAGCTCGGCCGCGGTTGCAAACATTCAGGCGTGGCAGCCAGATAGGCTGGTCCCCATAGGACACTGCCAGCGGACTGGGTATATCTGCTTCCCGTTCTTCTCAGCTGAGTGCTACTGATTCCAGCTTTGACAGCTACACTCTACTCAACCGGAGCAGTAAGTTGAACCTCAACTCATATGATTTTGTGAAAGTGTTGAGAACTAGAGCTCAGTTGTTTGGCACGCCACCACTGTCCATCCAGCAGTATGGACGGCACTGCCTACATCTGGCTGTAATTAGTCCACGGTTGTGTTCAGCCGAATGACCTCTGCCGGGAACACTCAGAATGAGGTTCTGAGTTATTGCAACATAGGAGCGTTTCACTGCTTTCAAGGCTTCTCGGGAAGAATTCCGGAACCTTGCTGCCGGCAGGCCTCCAGCTGTTCCGGGTGAACATCTCCTTGTAAATCCCCCGTGGTTTCTTGCACACCCGTGAAATTTGGCCAGGTTATGCAGTTTGCATTGCTGCACAATTGCGCCTGCCTAGCTCGGCCGTGGTTGGTAACATTCAGGCGTGGGAGCCAGATAGGCTGGTCCCCGTAGGACACTGCCAGCGGACTGGGTATATCTGCTTCCCGTTCTTCTCACCTGAGTACTACTGATTCCAGCTTTGACGGCTACACTCTACTCAACCGGAGCACTAAGTTGAACCTCAATTCATATGACTTTGTGAAACTGTTGAGAACTAGAGCTCAGTTGTTTGGCACGCCACCACTGTCCATCCAGCAGTATGGACGGCACTGCCTACATCTGGCTCTAATTAGTCCACGGTTGTGTTCAGCCGAATGACCTCTGCCGGGAACACTCAGAATGAGGTTCTGAGTTATTGCAACATAGGAGCGTTTCACTGCTTTCAAGGCTTCTCGGGAAGAATTCCGGAATCTTGCTGCCGGCAGGCCTCCGGCTGTTCCGGATGAACATCTCCTTGTAAATCCCCCGTGGTTTCTTGTACACCCGTGAAATTTGGCAAGGTTATGCAGTTAGCATTGCTGCACAATTGCGCCTGCCTAGCTCGGCCGCGGTTGCAAACATTCAGGCGTGGCAGCCAGATAGGCTGGTCCCCGTAGGACACTGCCAGCGGACTGGGTATATCTGCTTCCCGTTCTTCTCACCTGAGTTCTACTGATTCCAGTTTTGACAGCTACACTCTACTCAACCGTAGCAGTAAGTTGAACCTCAACTCATGGCACTTTGTGAAAGTGTTTAGAACTAGAGCTCAGTTGTTTGGCACGCCACCACTGTCCATCCAGCACTATGGACGGCACTGCCTACATCTGGCTCTAATTAGTCCACGGTTGTGTTCAGCCGAATGACCTCTGCCGGGAACATTCAGAATGAGGTTCTGAGTTATTGCAACATAGGAGCGTTTCACTGCTTTCAAGGCTTCTCGGGAAGAATTCCGGAATCTTGCTGCCGGCAGGCCTCCGGCTGTTCCGGATGAACATCTCCTTGTAAATCCCGCGTGGTTTCTTATACACCCGTGAAATTTGGCCAGGTTATGCAGTTTGCATTGCTGCACAATTGCGCCTGCCTAGCTCGGCCGCGGTTGCAAACATTCAGGCGTGGCAGCCAGATAGGCTGGTCCCCGTAGGACACTGCCAGCGGACTGGGTATATCTGCTTCCCGTTCTTCTCACCTGAGTGCTACTGATTCCAGCTTTGACGGCTACACTCTACTCAACCGGAGCAGTAAGTTGAACCTCAACTCATGGCACTTTGTGAAACTGTTGAGAACTAGAGCTCAGTTGTTTGGCACGCCACCACTGTCCATCCAGCACTATGGACGGCACTGCCTACATCTGGCTCTAATTAGTCCACGGTTGTGTTCAGCCGAATGACCTCTGCCGGGAACACTCAGAATGAGGTTCTGAGTTATTGCAACATAGGAGCATTTCACTGCTTTCAAGGCTTCTCAGGAAGAATTCCGGAATCTTGCTGCCGGCAGGCCTCCGGCTGTTCCGGGTGAACATCTCCTTGTAAATCCCCCGTGGTTTCTTGCACACCCGTGAAATTTGGCCAGGTTATGCAGTTTGCATTGCTGCACAATTGCGCCTGCCTAGCTCGGCCGTGGTTGGTAACATTCAGGCGTGGCAGCCAGATAGGCTGGTCCCCGTAGGAAACTGCCAGCGGACTGGGTATATCTGCTTCCCGTTCTTCTCACCTGAGTGCTACTGATTCCAGCTTTGACGGCAACACTCTACTCAACCGGAGCAGTAAGTTGAACCTCAACTCATATGACTTTGTGAAACTGTTGAGAACTAGATCTCAGTTGTTTGGCACGCCACCACTGTCCATCCAGCACTATGGACCGCACTGCCTACATCTGGCTCTAATTAGTCCACGGTTGTGTTCAGCCGAATGACCTCTGCCGGGAACACTCAGAATGAGGTTCTGAGTTATTGCAACATAGGAACGTTTCACTGCTTTCAAGGCTTCTCGGGAAGAATTCCGGAATCTTGCTGCCGGCAGGCCACCGGCTGTT
The DNA here is from genome assembly GCF_024711535.1 of Dipodomys merriami. Lineage (NCBI taxonomy): Eukaryota > Metazoa > Chordata > Mammalia > Rodentia > Heteromyidae > Dipodomys > Dipodomys merriami. Next base: position 292,051 of record NW_027206105.1, read on the forward strand.
CCGGATGAACATCTCCTTGTAAATCCCCCGTGGTTTCTTGTACACCCGTGAAATTTGGCCAGGTTATGCAGTTTGCATTGCTGCACAATTGCGCCTGCCTAGCTCGGCCGCGGTTGCAAACATTCAGGCGTGGCAGCCAGATAGGCTGGTCCCCGTAGGACACTGCCAGCGGACTGGGTATATCTGCTTCCCGTTCTTCTCACCTGAGTGCTACTGATTCCAGCTTTGACGGCTACACTCTACTCAACCGGAGCAGTAAGTTGAACCTCAACTCATATGACTTTGTGAAACTGTTGAGAACTAGAGCTCAGTTGTTTGGCACGCCACCACTGTCCATCCAGCACTATGGACGGCACTGCCTACATCTGGCTGTAATTAGTCCACGGTTGTGTTCAGGCGAATGACCTCTGCCGGGAACACTCAGAATGAGGTTCTGAGTTATTGCAACATAGGAGCGTTTCACTGCTTTCAAGGCTTCTCGGGAAGAATTCCGGAATCTTGCTGCCGGCAGGCCTCCGGCTGTTCCGGATGAACATCTCCTTGTAAATCCCCTGTGGTTTCTGGTACACCCGTGAAATTTGGCAAGGTTATGCAGTTAGCATTGCTGCACAATTGCGCCTCCCTAGCTCGGCCGCGGTTGCAAACATTCAGGCGTGGCAGCCAGATAGGCTGGTCCCCGTAGGACACTGCCAGCGGACTGGGTATATCTGCTTCCCGTTCTTCTCACCTGAGTTCTACTGATTCCAGCTTTGACAGCTACACTCTACTCAACCGGAGCAGTAAGTTGAACCTCAACTCATATGACTTTGTGAAAGTGTTGAGAACTAGAGCTCAGTTGTTTGGCACGCCACCACTGCCCATCCAGCACTATGGACGGCACTGCCTACATCTGGCTCTAATTAGTCCACGGTTGTGTTCAGCCGAATGACCTCTGCCGGGAACACTCAGAATCAGGTTCTGAGTTATTGCAACATAGGAGCGTTTCACTGCTTTCAAGGCTTCTCGGGAAGAATTCCGGAATCTTGCTGCCGGCAGGCCTCGGGCTGTTCCGGGTGAACATCTCCTTGTAAATCCCCTGTGGTTTCTTGCACACCCGTGAAATTTGGCCAGGTTATGCAGTTTGCATTGCTGCACAATTGCGCCTGCCGAGATCGGCCGCGGTTGCAAACATTCAGGCGTGGCAGCCAGATAGGCTGGTCCCCGTAGGACACTGCCAGCGGACTGGGTATATCTGCTTCCTGTTCTTCTCACCTGAGTACTACTGATTCCAGCTTTGAGGGCTACACTCTACTCAACCGGAGCAGTAAGTTGAACCTCAACTCATATGACTTTGTGAAACTGTTGAGAACTAGAGCTCAGTTGTTTGGCACGCCACCACTGTCCATCCAGCACTATGGACCGCACTGCCTACATCTGGCTCTAATTAGTCCACGGTTGTGTTCAGCCGAATGACCTCTGCCGGGAACACTCAGAATGAGGTTCTGAGTTATTGCAACATAGGAGCGTTTCACTGCTTTCAAGGCTTCTCGGGAAGAATTTCGGAATCTTGCTGCCGGCAGGCCTCCGGCTGTTCCGGATGAACCTCTCCTTGTAAATCCCCCATGGTTTCTTGTACACCGGTGAAATTTGGCCAGGTTATGCAGTTTGCATTGCTGCACAATTGCGCCTGCCTAGCTCGGCCGCGGTTGCAAACATTCAGGCGTGGCAGCCAGATAGGCTGGTCCCCGTAGGACACTGCCAGCGGACTGGGTATATCTGCTTCCCGTTCTTCTCACCTGAGTGCTACTGATTCCAGCTTTGACGGCTACACTCTACTCAACCGGAGCAGTAAGTTGAACCTCAACTCATATGACTTTGTGAAACTGTTGAGAACTAGAGCTCAGTTGTTTTGCACGCCACCACTGTCCATCCAGCACTATGGACGGCACTGCCTACATCTGGCTCTAATTAGTCCACGGTTGTGTTCAGCCGAATGACCTCTGCCGGGAACACTCAGAATGAGGTTCTGAGTTATTGCAACATAGGAGCGTTTCACTGCTTTCAAGGCTTCTCAGGAAGAATTCCGGAATGTTGCTGCCGGCAGGCCTCCGGCTGTTCCGGGTGAACATCTCCTTGTAAATCCCCCGTGGTTTCTTGCACACCCGTGAAATTTGGCCAGGTTATGCAGTTTGCATTGCTGCACAATTGCGCCTGCCTAGCTCGGCCGTGGTTGGTAACATTCAGGCGTGGCAGCCAGATAGGCTGGTCCCCGTAGGACACTGCCAGCGGACTGGGTATATCTGCTTCCCGTTCTTCTCACCTGAGTGCTACTGATTCCAGCTTTGACGGCAACACTCTACTCAACCGGAGCACTAAGTTGAACCTCAACTCATATGACTTTGTGAAACTGTTGAGAACTAGAGCTCAGTTGTTTGGCACGCCACCACTGTCCATCCAGCACTATGGACGCACTGCCTACATCTGGCTCTAATTAGTCCATGGTTGTGTTCAGCCGAATGACCTCTGCCGGGAACACTCAGAATGAGGTTCTGAGTTATTGCAACATAGGAGCGTTTCACTGCTTTCAAGGCTTCTTCGGAAGAATTCCGGAATCTTGCTGCCGGCAGGCCACCGGCTGTTCCGGAAGAACATCTCCTTGTAAATCCCCCGTGGTTTCTTGTACACTCGTGAAATTTGGCCAGGTTATGCAGTTTGCATTGCTGCACAATTGCGCCTGCCTAGCTCGGCCGCGGTTGCAAACATTCAGGCGTGGCAGCCAGATAGGCTGGTCCCCGTAGGACACTGCCAGCGGACTGGGTATATCTGCTTCCCGTTCTTCTCACCTGAGTGCTACTGATTCCAGCTTTGACGGCTACACTCTACTCAACCGGAGCAGTAAGTTGAACCTCAACTCATATGACTTTGTGAAACTGTTGAGAACTAGAGCTCAGTTGTTTTGCACGCCAACACTGTCCATCCAGCACTATGGACGGCACTGCCTACATCTGGCTGTAATTAGTCCACGGTTGTGTTCAGGCGAATGACCTCTGCCGGGAACACTCAGAATGAGGTTCTGAGTTATTGCAACATAGGAGCGTTTCACTGCTTTCAAGGCTTCTCGGGAAGAATTCCGGAATCTTGCTGCCGGCAGGCCTCCGGCTGTTCCGGATGAACACCTCCTTGTAAATCCCCCGTGGTTTCTTGTACACCCGTGAAATTTGGCAAGGTTATGCACTTAGCATTGCTGCACAATTGCGCCTGCCTAGCTCGGCCGCGGTTGCAAACATTCAGGCGTGGCAGCCAGATAGGCTGGTCCCCGTAGGACACTGCCAGCGGACTGGGTATATCTGCTTCCCGTTCTTCTCACCTGAGTTCTACTGATTCCAGCATTGACAGCTACACTCTACTCAACCGGAGCAGTAAGTTGAACCTCAACTCATATGACTTTGTGAAAGTGTTGAGAACTAGAGCTCAGTTGTTTGGCACGCCACCACTGTCAATCCAGCACTATGGACGGCACTGCCTACATCTGGCTCTAATTAGTCCACGGTTGTGTTCAGCCGAATGACCTCTGCCGGGAACACTCAGAATCAGGTTCTGAGTTATTGCAACATAGGAGCGTTTCACTACTTTCAAGGCTTTTCGGGAAGAATTCCGGAATCTTGCTGCCGGCAGGCCTCGGGCTGTTCCGGGTGAACATCTCCTTGTAAATCCCCCGTGGTTTCTTGTACACCCGTGAAATTTGGCAAGGTTATGCAGTTAGCATTGCTGCACAACTGCGCCTGCATAGCTCGGCCGCGGTTGCAAACATTCAGGCGTGGCAGCCAGATAGGCTGGTCCCCGTAGGACACTGCCAGCGGACTGGGTATATCTGCTTCCCGTTCTTCTCACCTGAGTGCTACTGATTCCAGCTTTGACGGCGACACTCTACTCAACCGGAGCAGTAAGTTGAACCTCAACTCATATGACTTTGTGAAACTGTTGAGAACTAGAGCTCAGTTGTTTGGCACGCCACCACTGTCCATCCAGCACTATGGACGGCACTGCCTACATCTGGCTGTAATTAGTCCACGGTTGTGTTCAGGCAAATGACCTCTGCCGGGAACACTCAGAATGAGGTTCTGAGTTATTGCAACATAGGAGCGTTTCACTGCTTTCAAGGCTTCTCAGGAAGAATTCCGGAATCTTGCTGCCGGCAGGCCTCCGGCTGTTCCGGATGAACATCTCCTTGTAAATCCCCTGTGGTTTCTTGTACACCCGTGAAATTTGGCAAGGTTATGCAGTTAGCATTGCTGCACAATTGCGCCTGCCTAGCTCGGCCGCGGTTGCAAACATTCAGGCGTGGCAGCCAGATAGGCTGGTCCCCGTAGGACACTGCCAGCGGACTGGGTATATCTGCTTCCCTTTCTTCTCACCTGAGTTCTACTGATTCCAGCTTTGACAGCTACACTCTACTCAACCGGAGCAGTAAGTTGAACCTCAACTCATATGACTTTGTGAAAGTGTTGAGAACTAGAGCTCAGTTGTTTGGCACGCCACCACTGCCCATCCAGCACTATGGACGGCACTGCCTACATCTGGCTCTAATTAGTCCACGGTTGTGTTCAGCCGAATGACCTCTGCCGGGAACACTCAGAATCAGGTTCTGAGTTATTGCAACATAGGAGCGTTTCACTGCTTTCAAGGCTTCTCGGGAAGAATTCCGAAATCTTGCTGCCGGCAGGCCTCGGGCTGTTCCGGGTGAACATCTCCTTGTAAATCCCCTGTGGTTTCTTACACACCCGTGAAATTTGGCCAGGTTATGCAGTTTGCATTGCTGCACAATTGCGCCTGCCTAGCTCGGCCGCGGTTGCAAACATTCAGGCGTGGCAGCCAGATAGGCTGGTCCCCGTAGGACACTGCCAGCGGACTGGGTATATCTGCTTCCCGTTCTTCTCAGCTGAGTGCTACTGATTCCAGCTTTGACGGCTACACTCTACTCAACCGGAGCAGTAAGTTGAACCTCAACTCATATGACTTTGTGAAAGTGTTGAGAACTAGAGCTCAGTTGTTTGGCACGCCACCACTGTCCATCCACCACTATGGACGGCACTGCCTATATCTGGCTCTAATTAGTCCACGGTTGTGTTCAGCCGAATGACCTCTGCCGGGAACACTCCGAATGAGGTTCTGAGTTATTGCAACATAGGAGCGTTTCACTGCTTTCAAGGCTTCTCGGGAAGAATTCCGGAATCTTGCTGCCGGCAGGCCTACGGCTGTTCCGAATGAACATCTCCTTGTAAATCCCCCGTGGTTTCTTGTACACCCGTGAAATTTGGCCAGGTTATTCAGTTTGCATTGCTGCACAATTGCGCCTGGCTAGCTCGGCCGCGGTTGCAAACATTCAGGCGTGGCAGCCAGATAGGCTGGTCCCCGTAGGACACTGCCAGCGGACTGGGTATATCTGCTTCCCGTTCTTCTCACCTGAGTTCTACTGATTCCAGCTTTGAGAGCTACACTCTACTCAACCGGAGCAGTAAGTTGAACCTCAATTCATATGACTTTGTGAAAATGTTGAGAACTAGAGCTCAGTTGTTTGGCACACCACCACTGTCCTTCCAGCACTATGGACGGCACTGCCTACATCTGGCTCTAATTAGTCCACGGTTGTGTTCAGCCGAATGACCTCTGCCGGGAACACTCAGAATGAGGTTCTGAGTTATTGCAACATAGGAGCGTTTCACTGCTTTCAAGGCTTCTCAGGAAGAATTCCGGAAGCTTGCTGCCGGCAGGCCTCCGGCTGTTCCGGGTGAACATCTCCTTGTAAATCCCCCGTGGTTTCTTGTACACCCGTGAAATTTGGCCAGGTTATACAGTTTGCATTGCTGCACAATTGCGCCTGCCTAGCTCGGCCGAGGTTGCAAACATTCAGGCGTGGCAGCCAGATAGGCTGGTCCCCGTAGGACACTGCCAGCGGACTGGGTATATCTGCTTCCCGTTCTTCTCACCTGAGTGCTACTGATTCCAGCTTTGACGGCTACACTCTACTCAACCGGAGCAGTAAGTTGAACCTCAACTCATATGACTTTGTGAAACTGTTGAGAACTAGAGCTCAGTTGTTTGGCACGCCACCACTCTCCATCCAGCACTATGGACGCACTGCCTACATCTGGCTCTAATTAGTCCACGGTTGTGTTCAGCCGAATGACCTCTGCCGGGAACACTCAGAATGAGGTTCTGAGTTATTGCAACATAGGAGCGTTTCACTGCTTTCAAGGCTTCTCGGGAAGAATTCCGGAATCGTGCTGCCGGCAGGCCACCGGCTGTTCCGGAAGAACATCTCCTTGTAAATCCCCCGTGGTTTCTTGTACACCCGTGAAATTTGGCCAGGTTATGCAGTTTGCATTGCTGCACAATTGCGCCTGCCTAGCTCGGCCGCGGTTGCAAACATTCAGGCGTGGCAGCCAGATAGGCTGGTCCCCGTAGGACACTGCCAGCGGACTGGGTATATCTGCTTCCCTTTCTTCTCACCTGAGTGCTACTGATTCCAGCTTTGACGGCTACACTCTACTCAACCGGAGCAGTAAGTTGAACCTCAACTCATATGACTTTGTGAAACTGTTGAGAACTAAAGCTCAGTTGTTTGGCACGCCACCACTCTCCATCCAGCACTATGGATGGCACTGCCTACATCTGGCTGTAATTAGTCCACGGTTGTGTTCAGCCGAATGACCTCTGCCGGGAACACTCAGAATGAGGTTCTGAGTTATTGCAACATAGGAGCGTTTCACTGCTTTCAAGGCTTCTCGGGAAGAATTCCGGAATCTTGCTGCCGGCAGGCCTCCGGCTGTTCCGGATGAACATCTCCTTGTAAATCCCCCGTGGTTTCTTGTACACCCGTGAAATTTGGCAAGGTAATGCATTTAGCATTGCTGCACAATTGCGCCTGCCTAGCTCGGCCGCGGTTGCAAACATTCAGGCGTGGCAGCCAGATAGGCTGGTCCCCATAGGACACTGCCAGCGGACTGGGTATATCTGCTTCCCGTTCTTCTCAGCTGAGTGCTACTGATTCCAGCTTTGACAGCTACACTCTACTCAACCGGAGCAGTAAGTTGAACCTCAACTCATATGACTTTGTGAAAGTGTTGAGAACTAGAGCTCAGTTGTTTGGCACGCCACCACTGTCCATCCAGCAGTATGGACGGCACTGCCTACATCTGGCTGTAATTAGTCCACGGTTGTGTTCAGCCGAATGACCTCTGCCGGGAACACTCAGAATGAGGTTCTGAGTTATTGCAACATAGGAGCGTTTCACTGCTTTCAAGGCTTCTCGGGAAGAATTCCGGAACCTTGCTGCCGGCAGGCCTCCAGCTGTTCCGGGTGAACATCTCCTTGTAAATCCCCCGTGGTTTCTTGCACACCCGTGAAATTTGGCCAGGTTATGCAGTTTGCATTGCTGCACAATTGCGCCTGCCTAGCTCGGCCGTGGTTGGTAACATTCAGGCGTGGGAGCCAGATAGGCTGGTCCCCGTAGGACACTGCCAGCGGACTGGGTATATCTGCTTCCCGTTCTTCTCACCTGAGTACTACTGATTCCAGCTTTGACGGCTACACTCTACTCAACCGGAGCACTAAGTTGAACCCCAACTCATATGACTTTGTGAAACTGTTGAGAACTAGAGCTCAGTTGTTTGGCACGCCACCACTGTCCATCCAGCAGTATGGACGGCACTGCCTACATCTGGCTCTAATTAGTCCACGGTTGTGTTCAGCCGAATGACCTCTGCCGGGAACACTCAGAATGAGGTTCTGAGTTATTGCAACATAGGAGCGTTTCACTGCTTTCAAGGCTTCTCGGGAAGAATTCCGGAATCTTGCTGCCGGCAGGCCTCCGGCTGTTCCGGATGAACATCTCCTTGTAAATCCCCCGTGGTTTCTTGTACACCCGTGAAATTTGGCAAGGTTATGCAGTTAGCATTGCTGCACAATTGCGCCTGCCTAGCTCGGCCGCGGTTGCAAACATTCAGGCGTGGCAGCCAGATAGGCTGGTCCCCGTAGGACACTGCCAGCGGACTGGGTATATCTGCTTCCCGTTCTTCTCACCTGAGTTCTACTGATTCCAGTTTTGACAGCTACACTCTACTCAACCGTAGCAGTAAGTTGAACCTCAACTCATGGCACTTTGTGAAAGTGTTTAGAACTAGAGCTCAGTTGTTTGGCACGCCACCACTGTCCATCCAGCACTATGGACGGCACTGCCTACATCTGGCTCTAATTAGTCCACGGTTGTGTTCAGCCGAATGACCTCTGCCGGGAACATTCAGAATGAGGTTCTGAGTTATTGCAACATAGGAGCGTTTCACTGCTTTCAAGGCTTCTCGGGAAGAATTCCGGAATCTTGCTGCCGGCAGGCCTCCGGCTGTTCCGGATGAACATCTCCTTGTAAATCCCGCGTGGTTTCTTATACACCCGTGAAATTTGGCCAGGTTATGCAGTTTGCATTGCTGCACAATTGCGCCTGCCTAGCTCGGCCGCGGTTGCAAACATTCAGGCGTGGCAGCCAGATAGGCTGGTCCCGGTAGGACACTGCCAGCGGACTGGGTATATCTGCTTCCCGTTCTTCTCACCTGAGTGCTACTGATTCCAGCTTTGACGGCTACACTCTACTCAACCGGAGCAGTAAGTTGAACCTCAACTCATGGCACTTTGTGAAACTGTTGAGAACTAGAGCTCAGTTGTTTGGCACGCCACCACTGTCCATCCAGCACTATGGACGGCACTGCCTACATCTGGCTCTAATTAGTCCACGGTTGTGTTCAGCCGAATGACCTCTGCCGGGAACACTCAGAATGAGGTTCTGAGTTATTGCAACATAGGAGCATTTCACTGCTTTCAAGGCTTCTCAGGAAGAATTCCGGAATCTTGCTGCCGGCAGGCCTCCGGCTGTTCCGGGTGAACATCTCCTTGTAAATCCCCCGTGGTTTCTTGCACACCCGTGAAATTTGGCCAGGTTATGCAGTTTGCATTGCTGCACAATTGCGCCTGCCTAGCTCGGCCGTGCTTGGTAACATTCAGGCGTGGCAGCCAGATAGGCTGGTCCCCGTAGGAAACTGCCAGCGGACTGGGTATATCTGCTTCCCGTTCTTCTCACCTGAGTGCTACTGATTCCAGCTTTGACGGCAACACTCTACTCAACCGGAGCAGTAAGTTGAACCTCAACTCATATGACTTTGTGAAACTGTTGAGAACTAGAGCTCAGTTGTTTGGCACGCCACCACTGTCCATCCAGCACTATGGACGCACTGCCTACATCTGGCTCTAATTAGTCCACGGTTGTGTTCAGCCGAATGACCTCTGCCGGGAACACTCAGAAGGAGGTTCTGAGTTATTGCAACATAGGAGCGTTTCACTGCTTTCAAGGCTTCTTCGGAAGAATTCCAGAATCTTGCTGCCGGCAGGCCACCGGCTGTTCCGGAAGAACATCTCCTTGTAAATCCCCCGTGGTTTCTTGTACACTCGTGAAATTTGGCCAGGTTATGCAGTTTGCATTGCTGCACAATTGCGCCTGCCTAGCTCGGCCGCGGTTGCAAACATTCAGGCGTGGCAGCCAGATAGGCTGGTCCCCGTAGGACACTGCCAGCGGACTGGGTATATCTGCTTCCCGTTCTTCTCACCTGAGTGCTACTGATTCCAGCTTTGACGGCTACACTCTACTCAACCGGAGCAGTAAGTTGAACCTCAACTCATATGACTTTGTGAAACTGTTGAGAACTAGAGCTCAGTTGTTTTGCACGCCAACACTGTCCATCCAGCACTATGGACGGCACTGCCTACATCTGGCTGTAATTAGTCCACGGTTGTGTTCAGGCGAATGACCTCTGCCGGGAACACTCAGAATGAGGTTCTGAGTTATTGCAACATAGGAGCGTTTCACTGCTTTCAAGGCTTCTCGGGAAGAATTCCGGAATCTTGCTGCCGGCAGGCCTCCGGCTGTTCCGGATGAACACCTCCTTGTAAATCCCCCGTGGTTTCTTGTACACCCGTGAAATTTGGCAAGGTTATGCACTTAGCATTGCTGCACAATTGCGCCTGCCTAGCTCGGCCGCGGTTGCAAACATTCAGGCGTGGCAGCCAGATAGGCTGGTCCCCGTAGGACACTGCCAGCGGACTGGGTATATCTGCTTCCCGTTCTTCTCACCTGAGTTCTACTGATTCCAGCTTTGACAGCTACACTCTACTCAACCGGAGCAGTAAGTTGAACCTCAACTCATATGACTTTGTGAAAGTGTTGAGAACTAGAGCTCAGTTGTTTGGCACGCCACCACTGTCCATCCAGCACTATGGACGGCACTGCCTACATCTGGCTCTAATTAGTCCACGGTTGTGTTCAGCCGAATGACCTCTGCCGGGAACACTCAGAATCAGGTTCTGAGTTATTGCAACATAGGAGCGTTTCACTACTTTCAAGGCTTTTCGGGAAGAATTCCGGAATCTTCCTGCCGGCAGGCCTCGGGCTGTTCCGGGTGAACATCTCCTTGTAAATCCCCCGTGGTTTCTTGTACACCCGTGAAATTTGGCAAGGTTATGCAGTTAGCATTGCTGCACAATTGCGCCTGCATAGCTCGGCCGCGGTTGCAAACATTCAGGCGTGGCAGCCAGATAGGCTGGTCCCCGTAGGACACTGCCAGCGGACTGGGTATATCTGCTTCCCGTTCTTCTCACCTGAGTTCTGCTGATTCCAGCTTTGACAGCTACACTCTACTCAACCGGAGCAGTAAGTTGAACCTCAATTCATATGACTTTGTGAAAGTGTTGAGAACTAGAGCTCAGTTGTTTGGCACACCACCACTGTCCATCCAGCACTATGGACGGCACTGCCTACATCTGGCTCTAATTAGTCCACGGTTGTGTTCAGCCGAATGACCTCTGCCGGGAACACTCAGAATGAGGTTCTGAGTTATTGCAACATAGGAGCGTTTCACTGCTTTCAAGGCTTCTCAGGAAGAATTCCGGAAGCTTGCTGCAGGCAGGCCTACGGCTGTTCCGAATGAACATCTCCTTGTAAATCCCCCGTGGTTTCTTGTACACCCGTGAAATTTGGCCAGGTTATACAGTTTGCATTGCTGCACAATTGCGCCTGCCTAGCTCGGCCGAGGTTGCGAACATTCAGGCGTGGCAGCCAGATAGGCTGGTCCCCGGAGGACACTGCCAGCGGACTGGGTATATCTGCTTCCCGTTCTTCTCACCTGAGTGCTACTGATTCCAGCTTTGACGGCTACACTCTACTCAACCGGAGCAGTAAGTTGAACCTCAACTCATATGACTTTGTGAAACTGTTGAGAACTGGAGCTCAGTTGTTTTGCACGCCACCACTGTCCATCCAGCACTATGGACGGCACTGCCTACATCTGGCTCTAATTAGTCCACGGTTGTGTTCAGCCGAATGACCTCTGCCGGGAACACTCAGAATGAGGTTCTGATTTATTGCAACATAGGAGCGTTTCACTGCTTTCAAGGCTTCTCAGGAAGAATTCCGGAATCTTGCTGCCGGCAGGCCTCCGGCTGTTCCGGGTGAACATCTCCTTGTAAATCCCCCGTGGTTTCTTGCACACCCGTGAAATTTGGCCAGGTTATGCAGTTTGCATTGCTGCACAATTGCGCCTGCCTAGCTCGGCCGTGGTTGGTAACATTCAGGCGTGGCAGCCAGATAGGCTAGTCCCCGTAGGACACTGCCAGCGGACTGGGTATTTCTGCTTCCCGTTCTTCTCACCTGAGTGCTACTGATTCCAGCTTTGACGGCAACACTCTACTCACCCGGAGCACTAAGTTGAACCTCAACTCATATGACTTTGTGAAACTGTTGAGAACTAGAGCTCAGTTGTTTGGCACGCCACCACTGTCCATCCAGCACTATGGACGCACTGCCTACATCTGGCTCTAATTAGTCCACGGTTGTGTTCAGCCGAATGACCTCTGCCGGGAACACTCAGAATGAGGTTCTGAGTTATTGCAACATAGGAGCGTTTCACTGCTTTCAAGGCTTCTCCGGAAGAATTCCGGAATCGTGCTGCCGGCAGGCCACCGGCTGTTCCGGAAGAACATCTCCTTGTAAATCCCCCGTGGTTTCTTGTACACCCGTGAAATTTGGCCAGGTTATGCAGTTTGCATTGCTGCACAATTGCGCCTGCCTAGCTCGGCCGCGGTTGCAAACATTCAGGCGTGGCAGCCAGATAGGCTGGTCCCCGTAGGACACTGCCAGCGGACTGGGTATATCTGCTTCCCGTTCTTCTCACCTGAGTGCTACTGATTCCAGCTTTGACGGCTACACTCTACTCAACCGGAGCAGTAAGTTGAACCTCAACTCATATGACTTTGTGAAACTGTTGAGAACTAGAGCTCAGTTGTTTGGCACGCCAACACTGTCCATCCAGCACTATGGATGGCACTGCCTACATCTGGCTGTAATTAGTCCACGGTTGTGTTCAGCCGAATGACCTCTGCCGGGAACACTCAGAATGAGGTTCTGAGTTATTGCAACATAGGAGCGTTTCACTGCTTTCAAGGCTTCTCGGGAAGAATTCCGGAATCTTGCTGCCGGAAGGCCTCGGGCTGTTCCGGGTGAACATCTCCTTGTAAATCCCCCGTGGTTTCTTGTACACCCGTGAAATTTGGCAAGGTTATGCAGTTAGCATTGCTGCACAATTGCGCCTGCCTAGCTCGGCCGCGGTTGCAAACATTCAGGCGTGGCAGCCAGATAGGCTGGTCCCCGTAGGACACTGCCAGCGGACTGGGTATATCTGCTTCCCGTTCTTCTCACCTGAGTTCTACTGATTCCAGCTTTGACAGCTACACTCTACTCAACCGGAGCAGTAAGTTGAACCTCAATTCATATGACTTTGTGAAAGTGTTGAGAACTAGAGCTCAGTTGTTTGGCACACCACCACTGTCCATCCAGCACTATGGACGGCACTGCCTACATCTGGCTCTAATTAGTCCACGGTTGTGTTCAGCCGAATGACCTCTGACGGGAACACTAAGAAAGAGGTTCTGAGTTATTGCAACATAGGAGCGTTTCACTGCTTTCAAGGCTTCTCAGGAAGAATTCCGGAATCTTGCTGCCGGCAGGCCTCCGGCTGTTCCGGGTGAACATCTCCTTGTAAATCCCCCGTGGTTTCTTGTACACCCGTGAAATTTGGCCAGGTTATACAGTTTGCATTGCTGCACAATTGCGCCTTCCTAGCTCGGCCGAGGTTGCAAACATTCAGGCGTGGCAGCCAGATAGGCTGGTCCCCGTAGGACACTGCCAGCGGACTGGGTATATCTGCTTCCCGTTCTTCTCACCTGAGTACTACTGATTCCAGCTTTGACGGCTACACTCTACTCAACCGGAGCACTAAGTTGAACCTCAACTCATATGACTTTGTGAAACTGTTGAGAACTAGAGCTCAGTTGTTTGGCACGCCACCACTGTCCATCCAGCACTATGGACGGCACTGCTTACATCTGGCTCTAATTAGTCCACGGTTGTGTTCAGCCGAATGACCTCTGCCGGGAACACTCTGAATGAGGTTCTGAGTTATTGCAACATAGGAGCGTTTCACTGCTTTCAAGGCTTCTCTTGAAGAATTCCGGAATCTTGCTGCCGGCAGGCCTCCGGCTGTTCGGGATGAACATCTCCTTGTAAATCCTCCATGGTTTCATGTACACCGGTGAAATTTGGCCAGGTTATGCAGTTTGCATTGCTGCACAATTGCGCCTGCCTAGCTCGGCCGCGGTTGCAAACATTCAGGCGTGGCAGCCAGATAGGCTGGTCGCCGTAGGACACTGCCAGCGGACTGGGTATATCTGCTTCCCGTTCTTCTCACCTGACTGCTACTGATTCCAGCTTTGACGGCTACACTCTACTCAACCGGAGCAGTAAGTTGAACCTCAACTCATATGACTTTGTGAAACTGTTGAGAACTAGAGCTCAGTTGTTTGGCACGCCACCACTGTGCACTATGGACGGCACTGCCTACATCTGGCTCTAATTAGTCCACGGTTGTGTTCAGCCGAATGACCTCTGCCGGGAACACTCAGAATGAGGTTCTGAGTTATTGCAACATAGGAGCGTTTCACTGCTTTCAAGGCTTCTCGGGAAGAATTCCGGAATCTTGCTGCCAGCAGGCCTCCGGCTGTTCCAGATGAACATCTCCTTGTAAATCCCCCGTGGTTTCTTGGATACCCGTGAAATTTGGCAAGGTTATGCAGTTAGCATTGCTGCACAATTCCGCCTGCCTAGCTCGGCCGCGGTTGCAAACATTCAGGCGTGGCAGCCAGATTGGCTGGTCCCCGTAGGACACTGCCAGCGGACTGGGTATATCTGCTTCCCGTTCTTTTCACCTGAGTTCTACTGATTCCAGCTTTGACAGCTACACTCTACTCAACCGGAGCAGTAAGTTGAACCTCAACTCATATGACTTTGTGAAAGTGTTGAGAACTAGAGCTCAGTTGTTTGGCACGCCACCACTGTCCATCCAGCACTATGGACGGCACTGCCTACATCTGGCTCTAATTAGTCCACGGTTGTGTTCAGCCGAATGCCCTCTGCCGGGAAAATTTAGAATGAGGTTCTGAGTTATTGCAACATAGGAGCGTTTCACTGCTTTCAAGGCTTCTCAGGAAGAATTCCGGAATCTTGCTGCCGGCAGGCCTCCGGCTGTTCCGGATGAACATCTCCTTGTAAATCCCCCGTGGTTTCTTGTACACCCGTGAAATTTGGCCAGGTTATGCAGTTTGCATTGCTGCACAATTGCGCCTGCCTAGCTCGGCCGCCGTTGCAAACATTCAGGCGTGGCAGCAGATACGCTAGTCCCCGTAGGACACTGCCAGCGGAGTGGGTATATCTGCTTCCCGTTCTTCTCACCTGAGTGCTACTGATTCCAGCTTTGACGGCTACACTCTACTCAACCGGAGCAGTAAGTTGAACCTCAACTCATGGCACTTTGTGAAACTGTTGAGAACTAGAGCTCAGTTGTTTGGCACGCCACCACTGTCCATCCAGCACTATGGACGGCACTGCCTACATCTGGCTCTAATTAGTCCACGGTTGTGTTCAGCCGAATGACCTCTGCCGGGAACATTCAGAATGAAGTTCTGAGTTATTGCATCATAGGAGCGTTTCACTGCTTTCAAGGCTTCTCGGGAAGAATTCCGGAATCTTGCTGCCGGCAGGCCTCCGGCTGTTCCGGATGAACATCTCCTTGTAAATCCCCCGTGGTTTCTTGTACACCCGTGAAATTTGGCCAGGTTATGCAGTTTGCATTGCTGCACAATTGCGCCTGCCTCGCTCGGCCGCGGTTGCAAGCATTATGGCGTGGCAGCCAGATAGGCTGGTCCCCGTAGGACACTGCCAGCGGACTGGGTATATCTGCTTCCCGTTCTTCTCACCTGAGTGCTTCTGATTCCAGCTTTGACGGCTACACTCTACTCAACCGGAGCAGTAAGTTGAACCTCAACTCATGGCACTTTGTGAAACTGTTGAGAACTAGAGCTCAGTTGTTTGGCACGCCACCACTGTCCATCCAGCACTATGGACGGCACTGCCTACATCTGGCTCTAATTAGTCCACGGTTGTGTTCAGCCAAATGACCTCTGCCGGGAAGACTCAGAATGAGGTTCTGAGTTATTGCAACATAGGAGCGTTTCACTGCTTTCAAGGCTTCTCAGGAAGAATTCCGGAATGTTGCTGCCGGCAGGCCTCCGGCTGTTCGGGGTGAACATCTCCTTGTAAATCCCCCGTGGTTTCTTGTACACCCGTGAAATTTGGCCAGGTTATGCAGTTTTCATTACAGCACAATTGCGCCTGACTACCTCGGCCGCGGTTGCAAACATTCAGGCGTGGCAGCCAGATAGGCTGGTCCCCGTAGGACACTGCCAGCGGACTGGGTATATCTGCTTTCCGTTCTTCTCACCTGAGTGCTACTGATTCCAGCTTTGACGGCTACACTCTACTCAACCGGAGCAGTAAGTTGAACCTCAACTCATATGACTTTGTGAAACTGTTGAGAACTAGAGCTCAGTTGTTTGGCACGCCACCACTGTGCATCCAGCACTATGGACGGCATTGCCTACATCTGGCTCTAATTAGTCCACGGTTGTGTTCAGCCGAATAACCTCTGCCGGGAAGACTCAGAATGAGGTTCTGAGTTATTGCAATATAGGAGCGTTTCACTGCTTTCAAGGCTTCTCAGGAAGAATTCCGGAATCTTGCTGCCGGCAGGCCTCCGGCTGTTCCGGGTGAACATCTCCTTGTAAATGCCCCGTGGTTTCTTGTACACCCGTGAAATTTGGCCAGGTTATGCAGTTTGCATTGCTGCACAATTGCGCCTGCCTAGCTCGGCCGCGATTGCAAACATTCAGGCGTGGCAGCCAGATAGGCTGGTCCCCGTAGGACACTGCCAGCGGACTGAGTATATCTGCTTCCCGTTCTTCTCACCTGAGTGCTACTGATTCCAGCTTTGACGGCTACACTCTACTCAACCGGAGCACTAAGTTGAACCTCAACTCATATGACTTTGTGAAAGTGTTGAGAACTAGAGCTCAGTTGTTTGGCACGCCACCACTGTCCATCCAGCACTATGGACGGCACTTCCTACATCTGGCTCTAATTAGTCCACGGTTGTGTTCAGCCGAATGACCTCTGCCGGGAAAACTCAGAATGAGGTTCTGAGTTATTGCAACATAGGAGCGTTTCACTGCTTTCAAGGCTTCTCGGGAAGAATTCCGGAATCTTGCTGCCGGCAGGCCTCCGGTTTTCCGGATGAATATGTCCTTGTAAATCCCCCGTGGTTTCTTGCACACCCGTGAAATTTGGCCAGGTTATCCAGTTTGCATTGCTGCACAATTGCGCCTGCCTAGCACGGCCGTGGTTGGTAACATTCACGCGTGGCAGCCAGATAGGCTGGTCCCCGTAGGACACTGCCAGCGGACTGGGTACATCTGCTTCCCGTTCTTCTCACCTGAGTGCTACTGATTCCAGCTTTGACGGCTACACTCTACTCAACCGGAGCAGTAAGTTGAACCTCAACTCATATGACTTTGTGAAACTGTTGAGAACTAGAGCCCAGTTGTTTCGCACGCCACCACTGTCCATCCAGCACTATGGACAGCACTGCCTACATCTGGCTCTAATTAGTCCACGGTTGTGTTCAGCCGAATGTCCTCTGCCAGGAAAACTCAGAATGAGGTTCTGAGTTATTGCAACATAGGAGCGTTTCACTGCTTTCAAGGCTTCTCGGGAAGAATTCCGGAATCTTGCTGCCGGCAGGCCTCCGTCTGTTCCAGATGAACATCTCCTTGTAAATCCCCCGTGGTTTCTTGCACACCGGTGAAATTTGGCCAGGTTATGCAGTTTGCATTGCTGCACAATTGCGCCTGCCTAGCTCGGCCGTGGTTGGTAACATTCAGGCGTGGCAGCCAGATAGGCTGTTCCCCGTAGGACACTTCCAGCGGACTGGGTATATCTGCTTCCCGTTCTTCTCACCTGAGTGCTACTGATTCCAGCTTTGACGGCTACACTCTACTCAACCGGAGCACTAAGTTGAACCTCAACTCACATGACTTTGTGAAACTGTTGAGAACTAGAGCTCAGTTGTTTGGCACGCCACCACTGTCCATCCAGCACTATGGACGGCACTGCCTACATCTGGCTCTAATTAGTCCACGGTTGTGTTCAGCCGAATGACCTCTGCCGGGAACATTCAGAATGAAGTTCTGAGTTATTGCATCATAGGAGCGTTTCACTGCTTTCAAGGCTTCTCGGGAAAATTCCGGAATCTTGCTGCCGGCAGGCCTCCGGCTGTTCCGGATGAACATCTCCTTGTAAATCCCCCGTGGTTTCTTGTACACCCGTGAAATTTGGCCAGGTTATGCAGTTTGCATTGCTGCACAATTGCGCCTGCCTAGCTCGGCCGCGGTTGCAAACATTCAGGCGTGGCAGCCAGATAGGCTGGTCCCCGTAGGACACTGCCAGCGGACTGGGTATATCCGCTTCCCGTTCTTCTCTGCTGAGTGCTACTGATTCCAGCTTTGACGGCTACACTCTACTCAACCGGAGCAGTAAGTTGAACCTCAACTCATGGCACTTTGTGAAACTGTTGAGAACTAGAGCTCAGTTGTTTGGCACGCCACCACTGTCCATCCAGCACTATGGACGGCACTGCCTACATCTGGCTCTAATTAGTCCACGGTTGTGTTCAGCCGAATGACCTCTGCCGGGAACACTCAGAATGAGGTTCTGAGTTATTGCAACATAGGAGCGTTTCACTGCTTTCAAGGCTTCTCGGGAAGAATTCCAGAAGCTTAGTGCCGGCAGGCCTCCGGCTGTACCGGATGATCATCTCCTTGTAAATCCCCCGTGGTTTCTTGTACACCCATAAAATTTGGCCAGGTTTTGCAGTTTGGATTGCTGCACAACTGCGCCTGCATAGCTCGGCCGCGGTTGCAAACATTCAGGCGTGGCAGCCAGATAGGCTGGTCCCCGTAGGACACTGCCAGCGGAGTGGGTATATCTGCTTTCTGTTCTTCGCACCTGAGTGCTACTGATTCCTGCTTTGACGGCTACACTCTACTCAACCGGAGCAGTAAGTTGAACCTCAACTCATGGCACTTTGTGAAACTGTTGAGAACTAGAGCTCAGTTTTTTGGTACGCCACCACTGTCCATCCAGCACTATGGACAGCACTGCCTACATCTGGCTCTAATTAGTCCACGGTTGTGTTCAGCCGAATGACCTCTGCCGGGAACACTCAGAATGAGGTTCTGAGTTATTGCAACAAAGGAGCGTTTCACTACTTTCAAGGCTTCTCAGGAAGAATTCCGGAATCTTGCTGCCTACAGTCCTCCGGCAGTTCCGGGTGAACATCTCCTTGGAAATCCCCCGTGGTTTCATGTACACCCGTGAAATTTGGCCAGGTTATGCAGTTCGCATTGCTACACAAATGCGCCTGCCTAGCTCGGCCGCGGTTGCAAACATTCAGGCGTGGCAGCCAGATAGGCTGGTCCCCGTAGGACACTGCCAGCGGACTGGGTATATCTGCTTCCCGTTCTTCTCACCTGAGTGCTACTGATTCCAGCTTTGACGGCTACACTCTACTCAACCGGAGCAGTAAGTTGAACCTCAACTCATGGCACTTTGTGAAACTGTTGAGAACTAGAGCTCAGTTGTTTGGCACGCCACCACTGTCCATCCAGCACTATGGACGGCACTGCCTACATCTGGCTCTAATTAGTCCACGGTTGTGTTCAGCCGAATGACCTCTGCCGGGAACACTCAGAATGAGGTTCTGAGTTATTGCAACATAGGAGCTTTTCACTGTTTTCAAGGCTTCTAAGGAAGAATTCCGGAATCTTGCTGCCGGCAGGCCTCCGGCTGTTCCGGGTGAACATCTCCTTAAAATTCCCCATGGTTTCATGTACACCAGTGAAATTTGGCCAGGTTATGCAGTTTGCATTGCTGCACAATTGCGCCTGCCTCGCTCGGCCACGGTTGAAAGCATTCTGGCGTGGCAGCCAGATAGGCTGGTCCCCGTAGGACACTGCCAGCAGACTGGGTATATCTGCTTCCCGATCTTCTCAGCTGAGTGCTACTGATTCCAGCTTTGACGGCTACACTCTACTCAACCGGAGCAGTAAGTTGAACCTCAACTCATGCCACTTTGTGAAACTGTTGAGAACTAGAGCTCAGTTGTTTGGCACGCCACCACTGTCCATCCAGCACTATGGACGGCACTGCCTCCATCTGGCTCTAATTAGTCCACGGTTGTGTTCAGCCGAATGACCTCTGCTGGGAAGACTCAGAATGACGTTCTGAGTTATTGCAACATAGGAGCGTTTCACTGCTTTCAAGGCTTCTCAGGAAGAATTCCGGAATCTTGCTGCCGGCAGGCCTCCGGCTGTTCCGGATGAACATCTCCTTGTAAATCCCCCGTGGTTTCTTGCACACCCGTGAAATTTGGCCAGGTTATGCAGTTTGCATTGCTGCACAATTGCGCCTGCCTAGCTCGGCCGCGGTTGCAAACATTCAGGCGTGGCAGCCAGACAGGCTGGTCCCCGTAGGACACTGCCAGTGGACTGGGTATATCTGCTTCCCGTTCTTCTCACCTGAGTGCTACTGATTCCAGCTTTGACGGCTAGACTCTACTCAACCGGAGCACTAAGTTGAACCTCAACTCATATGACTTTGTGAAACTGTTGAGAACTAGAGCTCAGTTGTTTTGCACGCCACCACTGTCCATCCAGCACTATGGACGGCATTGCCTCCATCTGGCTCTAATTAGTCCACGGTTGTGTTCAGCCGAATGACTTCTGCCGGGAAAATTTAGAATGAAGTTCTGAGTTATTGCAACATAGGAGCGTTTCACTGCTTTCAAGGCTTCTCAGGAAGAATTCCGGAATCTTGCTGCCGGCAGGCCTCCGGCTGTTCCGGATGAACATCTCCTTGTAAATCCCCCGTGGTTTCTTGCACACCCGTGAAATTTGGCCAGGTTATGCAGTTTGCATTGCTGCACAATTGTGCCTGCCTAGCTCGGCCGCGGTTTCAAACATTCTGGCGTGGCAGCCAGATAGGCTGGTCCCATAGGACACTGCCAGCGGAGTGGGTATATCTGCTTCCCGTTCTTCTCACCTGAGTGCTACTGATTCCAGCTTTGATGGCTACACTCTACTCAACCGGAGCAGAAAGTTGAACCTCAACTCATGGCACTTTGTGAAACTGTTGGGAACTAGAGCTCAGTTGTTTGGCACGCCACCACTGTCCATCCAGCACTATGGACGGCACTACCTACATCTGGCTCTAATTAGTCCACGGTTGTGTTCAGCCGAATGACCTCTGCCGGGAACACTCAGAATGAGGTTCTGAGTTATTGCAACATAGGAGCGTTTCACTGCTTTCAAGGCTTCTCGGGAAGAATTCCGGAATCTTGCTGCCGGCAGGCCTCGGGCTGTTTCGGGTGAACATCTCTTGTAAATCCCCTGTGGTTTCTTGCACACCCGTGAAATTTGGCCAGGTTATGCAGTTTGCATTGCTGCACAATTGCGCCTGCCTAGCTCGGCCGCGGTTGCAAACATTCAGGCGTGGCAGCCAGATAGGCTGGTCCCCGTAGGACACTGCCAGCGGACTGGGTATATCTGCTTCCCGTTCTTCTCACCTGAGTGCTACTGATTCCAGCTTTGACGGCTACACTCTACTCAACCGGAGCAGTAAGTTGAACCTCAACTCATATGACTTTGTGAAACTGTTGAGAACTAGAGCTCAGTTGTTTGGCACGCCACCACTGTCCATCCAGCACTATGGACGGCACTGCCTATATCTGGCTCTAATTAGTCCACGGTTGTGTTCAGCCGAATGACCTCTGCCGGGAACACTCCGAATGAGGTTCTGAGTTATTGCAACATAGGAGCGTTTCACTGCTTTCAAGGCTTCTCGGGAAGAATTCCGGAATCTTGCTGCCGGCAGGCCTACGGCTGTTCCGAATGAACATCTCCTTGTAAATCCCCCGTGGTTTCTTGTACACCCGTGAAATTTGGCCAGGTTATTCAGTTTGCATTGCTGCACAATTGCGCCTGGCTAGCTCGGCCGCGGTTGCAAACATTCAGGCGTGGCAGCCAGATAGGCTGGTCCCCGTAGGACACTGCCAGCGGACTGGGTATATCTGCTTCCCGTTCTTCTCACCTGAGTGCTACTGATTCCAGCTTTGACGGCTACACTCTACTCAACCGGAGCAGTAAGTTGAACCTCAACTCATATGACTTTGTGAAACTTTTGAGAACTAGAGCTCAGTTGTTTGGCACGCCACCACTGTCCATCCAGCACTATGGACGGCACTGCCTACATCTGGCTCTAATTAGTCCACGGTTGTGTTCAGCCGAATGACTTCTGCCGGGAAAACTCAAAATGAGGTTCTGAGTTATTGCAACATAGTAGCGTTTCACTGCTTTCAAGGCTTCTCAGGAAGAATTCTGGAATCTTGCTGCCTGCAGGCCTCCGGCTTTTCCGGGTGAACATCTCCTTGTAAATTCCCCGTGGTTTCTTGTACACCCGTGAAATTTGGCCAGGTTATGCAGTTTGCATTGCTGCACAATTGCGCCTGCCTAGCTCGGCCGCGGTTGCAAACATTCAGGCGTGGCAGCCAGATAGGCTGGTCCCCGTAGGACATTGCCAGCGGACTGGGTATATCTGCTTCCCGTTCTTCTCACCTGAGTGCTACTGATTCCAGCTTTGACGGCTACACTCTACTCAACCGGAGCAGTAAGTTGAACCTCAACTCATGGCACTTTGTGAAAGTGTTGAGAACTAGAGCTCAGTTGTTTGGCACGCCACCACTGTCCATCCATCACTATGGACGGCACTGCCTACATCTGGCTCTAATTAGTCCACGGTTGTGTTCAGCCGAATGACCTGTGCCGGGAACACTCAGAATGAGGTTCTGAGTTATTGCAACATAGGAGCGTTTCACTGCTTTCAAGGCTTCTCAGGAAGAATTCCGGAATCTTGCTGCCGGCAGGCCTCCGGCTGTTCCGGGTGAACATCTCCATGTAAATCCCTCGTGGTTTCTTGTACACCCGTGAAATTTGGCCAGGTTATACAGTTTGCATTGCTGCACAATTGCGCCTGCCTAGCTCGGCCGCGGTTGCAAACATTCAGGCGTGGCAGCCAGATAGGCTGTTCCCCGTAGGACACTGCCAGCGGACTGGGTATATCTGCTTCCCGTTCTTCGCACCTGAGTGCTACTGATTCCAGTTTGACGGCTACACTCTCCTCAACCGGAGCAGTAAGTTGAACCTCAACTCATATGACTTTGTGAAACTGTTGAGAACTAGAGCTCAGTTGTTTGGCACGCCACCACTGTCCATCCAGCACTATGGACGGCACTGCCTACATCTGGCTCTAATTAGTCCACGGTTGTGTTCAGCCGAATGACTTCTGCCGGGAAAATTTAGAATGAGGTTCTGAGTTATTGCAACATAGGAGCGTTTCACTGCTTTCAAGGCTTCTCAGGAAGAATTCCGGAATCTTGCTGCCGGCAGGCCTCCGGCTGTTCCGGATGAACATCTCCTTGTAAATCCCCCGTGGTTTCTTGTACACCCGTGAAATTTGGCCAGGTTATTCAGTTTGCATTGCTGCACAATTGCGCCTGGCTAGCTCGGCCGCGGTTACAAACATTCAGGCGTGGCAGCCAGATAGGCTGGTCCCCGTAGGACACTGCCAGCGGACTGGGTATATCTGCTACCCGTTCTTCTCACCTGAGTGCTACTGATTCCAGCTTTGACGGCTACACTGTACTCAACCGGAGCAGTAAGTTGAATCTCAACTCATATGACTTTGTGAAACTGTTGAGAACTAGAGCTCAGTTGTTTGGCACGCCACCACTGTCCATCCAGCACTATGGACGGCACTGCCTACATCTGGCTCTAATTAGTCCACGGTTGTGTTCAGCCGAATGACCTCTGCCGGGAAGACTCAGAATGACGTTCTGAGTTATTGCAACATAGGAGCGTTTCACTGCTTTCATGGCTTCTCAGGAAGAATTCCGGAATCTTGCTGCCGGCAGGCCTCCGGCTGTTCCGGATGAACATCTCCTTGTAAATCCCCCCAGGTTTCTTGCACACTCGTGAAATTTGGCCAGGTTATGCAGTTTGCATTGCTGCACAAATGCGCCTGCCTAGCTCGGCCGCGGTTGCAAACATTCAGGCGTGGCAGCCAGATAGGCTGGTCCCCGTAGGACACTGCCAGCGGATTGGGTATATCTGCTTCCCGTTCTTCTCACCTGAGTGCTACTGATTCCAGCTTTGACGGGTACACTCTACGCATCCGGAGCAGTAAGATGAACCACAACTCATGGCCCTTTGTGAAAGTGTTGAGAACTAGAGCTCAGTTGTTTGGCACGCCAACACTGTCCATCCAGCACTATGGAAGGCACTGCCTACATCTGGCTCTAATTAGTCCACGGTTGTGTTCAGCCGAATGACCTCTGCCGGGAAGACTTAGAATGACGTTCTGAGTTATTGCAACATAGGAGCGTTTCACTGCTTTCAAGGCTTCTCAGGAAGAATTCCGGAATCTTGCTGCCGGCAGTCCTCCTGCTGTTCCGGGTGAACATCTCCTTGTAAATCCCCCGTGGTTTCTTGTACAACCCTGAAATTGGGCCAGGTTATGCAGTTTGCATTGCTGCACAATTGCGCCTGCCTAGCTCGGCCGCGGTTGCAAACATTCAGGCGTGGCAGCCAGATAGGCTGGTCCCCGTAAGACACTGCCAGCGGACTGGGTATATCTGCTTCCCGTTCTTCTCACCTGAGTGCTACTGATTCCAGCTTTGACGGCTACACTCTACTCAACCGGAGCAGTAAGTTGAACCTCAACTCATATGACTTTGTGAAACTGTTGAGAACTAGAGCTCAGTTGTTTGGCACGCCACCACTGTCCATCCAGCACTATGGACGGCACTGCCTACATCTGGCTCTAATTAGTCCACGGTTGTGTTCAGCCGAATGACCTCTGCCGAGAACACTCAGAATGAGGTTCTGAGATATTGCAACATAGGATCGTTTCACTACTTTCCTTGCTTCTCGGGAAGAATTCCGGAATCTTGCTGCCGGCAGGCCTCGGGCTGTTCCGGATGAACATCTCCTTGTAAATCCCCCGTGGTTTCTTGTACACCCGTGAAATTTGGCCAGGTTATGCAGTTTGCATTGCTGCACAATTGCGCCTGCCTAGCTCGGCCGCGGTTGCAAACATTCAGGCGTGGCAGCCAGATAGGCTGGTCCCCGTAGGACACTGCCAGCGGACTGGGTATATCTGCTTCCCGTTCTTCTCACCTGAGTGCTACTGATTCCAGCTTTGACGGCTACACTCTACTCAACCGGAGCAGTAATTTGAACCTCAACTCATATGACTTTGTGAAACTTTTGAGAACTAGAGCTCAGTTGTTTGGCACGCCACCACTGTCCATCCAGCACTATGGACGGCACTGCCTACATCTGGCTCTAATTAGTCCACGGTTGTGTTCAGCCGAATGACTTCTGCCGGGAAAACTCAAAATGAGGTTCTGAGTTATTGCAATATAGTAGCGTTTCACTGCTTTCAAGGCTTCTCAGGAAGAATTCCGGAATCTTGCTGCCTGCAGGCCTCCGGCTTTTCCGGGTGAACATCTCCTTTTAAATTCCCCGTGGTTTCTTGTACACCCGTGAAATTTGGCCAGGTTATGCAGTTTGCATTGCTGCACAATTGCGCCTGCCTAGCTCGGCCGCGGTTGCAAACATTCAGGCGTGGCAGCCAGATAGGCTGGTCCCCGTAGGACACTGCCAACGGACTGGGTATATCTGCTTCCCGTTCTTCTCACCTGAGTGCTACTGATTCCAGCTTTGACGGCTACACTCTACTCAACCGGAGCAGTAAGTTGAACCTCAACTCATGGCACTTTGTGAAAGTGTTGAGAACTAGAGCTCAGTTGTTTGGCACGCCACCACTGTCCATCCAGCACTATGGACGGCACTGCCTACATCTGGCTCTAATTAGTCCACGGTTGTGTTCAGCCGAATGACCTCTGCCGGGAACACTCAGAATGAGGTTCTGAGTTATTGCAACATAGGAGCGTTTCACTGCTTTCAAGGCTTCTCAGGAAGAATTCTGGAATATTGCTGCCGGCAGGCCTCCGGCTGTTCCGGGTGAACATCTCCTTGTAAATCCCCCGTGGTTTCTTAAACACCCGTGAAATTTGGCCAGGTTATGCAGTTTGCATTGCTGCACAATTGTGCCTGCCTAGCTCGGCCGCGGTTGCAAACATTCAGGCGTGGCAGCCAGATAGGCTGTTCCCCGTAGGACACTGCCAGCGGACTGGGTATATCTGCTTCCCGTTCTTCGCACCTGAGTGCTACTGATTCCAGTTTGACGGCTACACTCTCCTCAACCGGAGCAGTAAGTTGAACCTCAACTCATATGACTTTGTGAAACTGTTGAGAACTAGAGCTCAGTTGTTTGGCACGCCACCACTGTCCATCCAGCACTATGGACGGCACTGCCTACATCTGGCTCTAATTAGTCCACGGTTGTGTTCAGCCGAATGACTTCTGCCGGGAAAATTTAGAATGAGGTTCTGAGTTATTGCAACATAGGAGCGTTTCACTGCTTTCAAGGCTTCTCAGGAAGAATTCCGGAATCTTGCTGCCGGCAGGCCTCCGGCTGTTCCGGATGAACATCTCCTTGTAAATCCCCCGTGGTTTCTTGTACACCCGTGAAATTTGGCCAGGTTATTCAGTTTGCATTGCTGCACAATTGCGCCTGGCTAGCTCGGCCGCGGTTACAAACATTCAGGCGTGGCAGCCAGATAGGCTGGTCCCCGTAGGACACTGCCAGCGGACTGGGTATATCTGCTACCCGTTCTTCTCACCTGAGTGCTACTGATTCCAGCTTTGACGGCTACACTGTACTCAACCGGAGCAGTAAGTTGAATCTCAACTCATATGACTTTGTGAAACTGTTGAGAACTAGAGCTCAGTTGTTTGGCACGCCACCACTGTCCATCCAGCACTATGGACGGCACTGCCTACATCTGGCTCTAATTAGTCCACGGTTGTGTTCAGCCGAATGACCTCTGCCGGGAAGACTCAGAATGACGTTCTGAGTTATTGCAACATAGGAGCGTTTCACTGCTTTCATGGCTTCTCAGGAAGAATTCCGGAATCTTGCTGCCGGCAGGCCTCCGGCTGTTCCGGATGAACATCTCCTTGTAAATCCCCCCAGGTTTCTTGCACACTCGTGAAATTTGGCCAGGTTATGCAGTTTGCATTGCTGCACAAATGCGCCTGCCTAGCTCGGCCGCGGTTGCAAACATTCAGGCGTGGCAGCCAGATAGGCTGGTCCCCGTAGGACACTGCCAGCGGATTGGGTATATCTGCTTCCCGTTCTTCTCACCTGAGTGCTACTGATTCCAGCTTTGACGGGTACACTCTACGCATCCGGAGCAGTAAGATGAACCACAACTCATGGCCCTTTGTGAAAGTGTTGAGAACTAGAGCTCAGTTGTTTGGCACGCCAACACTGTCCATCCAGCACTATGGAAGGCACTGCCTACATCTGGCTCTAATTAGTCCACGGTTGTGTTCAGCCGAATGACCTCTGCCGGGAAGACTTAGAATGACGTTCTGAGTTATTGCAACATAGGAGCGTTTCACTGCTTTCAAGGCTTCTCAGGAAGAATTCCGGAATCTTGCTGCCGGCAGTCCTCCTGCTGTTCCGGGTGAACATCTCCTTGTAAATCCCCCGTGGTTTCTTGTACAACCCTGAAATTGGGCCAGGTTATGCAGTTTGCATTGCTGCACAATTGCGCCTGCCTAGCTCGGCCGCGGTTGCAAACATTCAGGCGTGGCAGCCAGATAGGCTGGTCCCCGTAAGACACTGCCAGCGGACTGGGTATATCTGCTTCCCGTTCTTCTCACCTGAGTGCTACTGATTCCAGCTTTGACGGCTACACTCTACTCAACCGGAGCAGTAAGTTGAACCTCAACTCATATGACTTTGTGAAACTGTTGAGAACTAGAGCTCAGTTGTTTGGCACGCCACCACTGTCCATCCAGCACTATGGACGGCACTGCCTACATCTGGCTCTAATTAGTCCACGGTTGTGTTCAGCCGAATGACCTCTGCCGAGAACACTCAGAATGAGGTTCTGAGATATTGCAACATAGGATCGTTTCACTACTTTCCTTGCTTCTCGGGAAGAATTCCGGAATCTTGCTGCCGGCAGGCCTCCGGCTGTTCCGGATGAACATCTCCTTGTAAATCCCCCGTGGTTTCTTGTACACCCGTGAAATTTGGCCAGGTTATGCAGTTTGCATTGCTGCACAATTGCGCCTGCCTAGCTCGGCCGCGGTTGCAAACATTCAGGCGTGGCAGCCAGATAGGCTGGTCCCCGTAGGACACTGCCAGCGGACTGGGTATATCTGCTTCCCGTTCTTCTCACCTGAGTGCTACTGATTCCAGCTTTGACGGCTACACTCTACTCAACCGGAGCAGTAATTTGAACCTCAACTCATATGACTTTGTGAAACTTTTGAGAACTAGAGCTCAGTTGTTTGGCACGCCACCACTGTCCATCCAGCACTATGGACGGCACTGCCTACATCTGGCTCTAATTAGTCCACGGTTGTGTTCAGCCGAATGACTTCTGCCGGGAAAACTCAAAATGAGGTTCTGAGTTATTGCAATATAGTAGCGTTTCACTGCTTTCAAGGCTTCTCAGGAAGAATTCCGGAATCTTGCTGCCTGCAGGCCTCCGGCTTTTCCGGGTGAACATCTCCTTTTAAATTCCCCGTGGTTTCTTGTACACCCGTGAAATTTGGCCAGGTTATGCAGTTTGCATTGCTGCACAATTGCGCCTGCCTAGCTCGGCCGCGGTTGCAAACATTCAGGCGTGGCAGCCAGATAGGCTGGTCCCCGTAGGACACTGCCAACGGACTGGGTATATCTGCTTCCCGTTCTTCTCACCTGAGTGCTACTGATTCCAGCTTTGACGGCTACACTCTACTCAACCGGAGCAGTAAGTTGAACCTCAACTCATGGCACTTTGTGAAAGTGTTGAGAACTAGAGCTCAGTTGTTTGGCACGCCACCACTGTCCATCCAGCACTATGGACGGCACTGCCTACATCTGGCTCTAATTAGTCCACGGTTGTGTTCAGCCGAATGACCTCTGCCGGGAACACTCAGAATGAGGTTCTGAGTTATTGCAACATAGGAGCGTTTCACTGCTTTCAAGGCTTCTCAGGAAGAATTCTGGAATATTGCTGCCGGCAGGCCTCCGGCTGTTCCGGGTGAACATCTCCTTGTAAATCCCCCGTGGTTTCTTAAACACCCGTGAAATTTGGCCAGGTTATGCAGTTTGCATTGCTGCACAATTGTGCCTGCCTAGCTCGGCCGCGGTTGAAAACATTCAGGCGTGGCAGCCAGATAGGCTGGTCCCCGTAGGACACTGCCAGCGGACTGGGTATATCTGCTTCCTGTTCTTCTCACCTGTGTGCTACGGATTCCAGCTTTGACGGCTACACTCTACTCAACCGGAGCACTAAGTTGAACCTCAACTCATATGACTTTGTTAAACTGTTGAGAACTTGAGCTCAGTTGTTTGGCACGCCACCACTGTCCATCCAGCACTATGGACGGCACTGCCTACATCTGGCTCTAATTAGTCCACGGTTGTGTTCAGCCGAATGACCTCTGCCGGGAACACTCAGAATGAG
The DNA here is from genome assembly GCF_024711535.1 of Dipodomys merriami. Lineage (NCBI taxonomy): Eukaryota > Metazoa > Chordata > Mammalia > Rodentia > Heteromyidae > Dipodomys > Dipodomys merriami. The sequence continues at coordinate 321,282 of NW_027206105.1, forward strand.
GTTCTGAGTTATTGCAACATAGGAGCGTTTCACTGCTTTCAAGGCTTCTCGGGAAGAATTCCGGAATCTTGCTGCCGGCAGGCCTCCGGCTGTTCCGGGTGAACATCTCCTTGTAAATTCCCCGTGGTTTCTTGTACACCCGTGAATTTTTGCAAGGTTATGCAGTTAGCATTGCTGCACAATTGCGCCTGCCTAGCTCGGCCGCGGGTGCAAACATTCAGGCGTGGCAGCCAGATAGGCTGGTCCCCGTAGGACACTGCCAGCGGACTAGGTATATCTGCTTCCCGTTCTTCTCACCTGAGTTCTACTGATTCCAGCTTTGACGGCTACACTCTACTCAACCGGAGCAGTAAGTTGAACCTCAACTCATATGACTTTGTGAAAGTGTTGAGAACTAGAGCTCAGTTGTTTGGCACGCCACCACTGTCCATCCAGCACTATGGACGGCACTGCCTACATCTGGCTCTAATTAGTCCACGGTTGTGTTCAGCCGAATGACCTCTGCCGGGAAAACTCAGAATGAGGTTCTCAGTTATTGCAACATAGGAGCGTTTCACTGCTTTCAAGGCTTCTCAGGAAGAATTCCGGAATCTTGCTGCCGGCAGGCCTCCGGCTGTTCCGGGTGAACATCTCCATGTAAATCCCTCGTGGTTTCTTGTACACCCGTGAAATTTGGCCAGGTTATACAGATTGCATTGCTGCACAATTGCGCCTGCCTAGCTCGGCCGCGGTTGCAAACATTCAGGCGTGGCAGCCAGATAGGCTGGTCCCCGTAGGACACTGCCAGCGGACTGGGTATATCTGCTTCCCGTTCTTCGCACCTGAGTGCTACTGATTCCAGCTTTGACGGCTACACTCTACTCAACCGGAGCAGTAAGTTGAACCTCAACTCATATGACTTTGTGAAACTGTTGAGAACTAGAGCTCAGTTGTTTGGCACGCCACCACTGTCCATCCAGCACTATGGACGGCACTGCCTACATCTGGCTCTAATTAGTCCACGGTTGTGTTCAGCCGAATGACCTCTGCCGGGAAAAGTCAGAATGAGGTTCTGAGTTATTGCAACATAGGAGCGTTTCACTGCTTTCAAGGCTTCTCAGGAAGAATTCCGGAATCTTGCTGCCGGCAGGCCTCCGGCTGTTCCGGATGAACATCTCCTTGTAAATCCCCCGTGGTTTCTAGTACACCCGTGAAATTTGGCCAGGTTATACAGTTTGCATTGCTGCACAATTGCGCCTGCCTAGCTCGGCCGCTGTTGCAAACATTCAGGCGTGGCAGCCAGATAGGCTGGTCCCCGTAGGACACTGCCAGCGGAGTGGGTATATCTGCTTCCCGTTCTTCCCACCTGAGTGCTACTGATTCCAGCTTTGATGGCTACACTCTACTCAACCGGAGCAGTAAGTTGAACCTCAACTCATGTCACTTTGTGAAACTGTTGGGAACTAGAGCTCAGTTGTTTGGCACGCCACCACTGTCCATCCAGCACTATGGACGGCACTACCTACATCTGGCTCTAATTAGTCCACGGTTGTGTTCAGCCGAATGACCTCTGCCGGGAAAACTCAGAATGAGGTTCTGAGTTATTGCAACATAGGAGCGTTTCACTGCTTTCAAGGCTTCTCGGGAAGAATTCCGGAATCTTGCTGCCGGCAGGCCTCCGGCATCTCCTTGTAAATCCCCCGTGGTTTCTTGTACACCCGTGAAATTTGGCAAGGTTATGCAGTTAGCATTGCTGCACAATTGCGCCTGCCTAGCTCGGCCGTGGTTGCAAACATTCAGGCGTGGCAGCCAGATAGTCTGGTCCCCGTAGGACACTGCCAGCGGACTGGGTATATCTGCTTTCCGTTCTTCTCACCTGAGTTCTATTTATTCCAGCTTTGACAGCTACACTCTACTCAACCGGAGCAGTAAGTTGAACCTCAACTCATATGACTTTGTGAAACTGTTGAGAACTAGAGCTCAGTTGTTTGGCACGCCACCACTGTCCATCCAGCAGTATGGACGGCACTGCCTACATCTGGCTCTAATTAGTCCACGGTTGTGTTCAGCCGAATGACCTCTGCCTGGAACACTCAGAATGAGGTTCTGAGTTATTGCAACATAGGAGCGTTTCACTGCTTTCAAGGCTTCTCGGGAAGAATTCCGGAATCTTGCTGCCGGCAGGCCTCCGGCTGTTCCGGATGAACATCTCCTTGTAAATCCCACGTGGTTTCTTGTACACCCGTGAAATTTGGCAAGGTTATGCAGTTTGCATTGCTGCACAATTGCGCCTGCCTAGCTCGGCCGCGGTTGCAAACATTCAGGCGTGGCAGCCAGATAGGCTGGTCCCCGTAGGACACTGCCAGCGGACTGGGTATATCTGCTTCCCGTTCTTCTCACCTGAGTACTACTGATTCCAGCTTTGACGGCTACACTCTACTCAACCGGAGCACTAAGTTGAACCTCAACTCATATGACTTTGTGAAACTGTTGAGAACTAGAGCTCAGTTGTTTGGCACGCCACCACTGTCCATCCAGCACTATGGACGGCACTGCCTACATCTGGCTCTAATTAGTCCACGGTTGTGTTCAGCCGAATGACCTCTGCCGGGAACACTCAGAATGAGGTTCTGAGTTATTGCAACATAGGAGCGTTTCACTGCTTTCAAGGCTTCTCGGGAAGAATTCCGGAATCTTGCTGCCGGCAGGCCTCCGGCTGTTCCGGGTGAACATCTCCTTGTAAATTCCCCGTGGTTTCTTGTACACCCGTGAATTTTTGCAAGGTTATGCAGTTAGCATTGCTGCACAATTGCGCCTGCCTAGCTCGGCCGCGGTTGCAAACATTCAGGCGTGGCAGCCAGATAGGCTGGTCCCCGTAGGACACTGCCAGTGGACTAGGTATATCTGCTTCCCGTTCTTCTCACCTGAGTTCTACTGATTCCAGCTTTGACGGCTACACTCTACTCAACCGGAGCAGTAAGTTGAACCTCAACTCATATGACTTTGTGAAAGTGTTGAGAACTAGAGCTCAGTTGTTTGGCACGCCACCACTGTCCATCCAGCACTATGGACGGCACTGCCTACATCTGGCTCTAATTAGTCCACGGTTGTGTTCAGCCGAATGACCTCTGCCGGGAAAACTCAGAATGAGGTTCTCAGTTATTGCAACATAGGAGCGTTTCACTGCTTTCAAGGCTTCTCAGGAAGAATTCCGGAATCTTGCTGCCGGCAGGCCTCCGGCTGTTCCGGGTGAACATCTCCATGTAAATCCCTCGTGGTTTCTTGTACACCCGTGAAATTTGGCCAGGTTATACAGTTTGCATTGCTGCACAATTGCGCCTGCCTAGCTCGGCCGCGGTTGCAAACATTCAGGCGTGGCAGCCAGATAGGCTGGTCCCCGTAGGACACTGCCAGCGGACTGGGTATATCTGCTTCCCGTTCTTCGCACCTGAGTGCTACTGATTCCAGCTTTGACGGCTACACTCTACTCAACCGGAGCAGTAAGTTGAACCTCAACTCATATGACTTTGTGAAACTGTTGAGAACTAGAGCTCAGTTGTTTGGCACGCCACCACTGTCCATCCAGCACTATGGACGGCACTGCCTACATCTGGCTCTAATTAGTCCACGGTTGTGTTCAGCCGAATGACCTCTGCCGGGAAAACTCAGAATGAGGTTCTGAGTTATTGCAACATAGGAGCGTTTCACTGCTTTCAAGGCTTCTCAGGAAGAATTCCGGAATCTTGCTGCCGGCAGGCCTCCGGCTGTTCCGGATGAACATCTCCTTGTAAATCCCCCGTGGTTTCTAGTACACCCGTGAAATTTGGCCAGGTTATACAGTTTGCATTGCTGCACAATTGCGCCTGCCTAGCTCGGCCGCTGTTGCAAACATTCAGGCGTGGCAGCCAGATAGGCTGGTCCCCGTAGGACACTGCCAGCGGAGTGGGTATATCTGCTTCCCGTTCTTCCCACCTGAGTGCTACTGATTCCAGCTTTGATGGCTACACTCTACTCAACCGGAGCAGTAAGTTGAACCTCAACTCATGTCACTTTGTGAAACTGTTGGGAACTAGAGCTCAGTTGTTTGGCACGCCACCACTGTCCATCCAGCACTATGGACGGCACTACCTACATCTGGCTCTAATTAGTCCACGGTTGTGTTCAGCCGAATGACCTCTGCCGGCAACACTCAGAATGAGGTTCTGAGTTATTGCAACATAGGAGCGTTTCACTGCTTTCAAGGCTTCTCGGGAAGAATTCCGGAATCTTGCTGCCGGCAGGCCTCGGGCTGTTCCGGGTGAACATCTCCTTGTAAATCCCCTGTGGTTTCTTGCACACCCGTGAAATTTGGCCAGGTTATGCAGTTTGCATTGCTGCACAATTGCGCCTGCCTATATCGGCCTCGGTTGCAAACATTCATGCGTGGCAGCCAGATAGGATGGTCCCCGTAGGACACTGCCAGCGGAGTGGGTATATCTGCTTCCCGTTCTTCTCACCTGAGTGCTACTGATTCCAGCTTTGACGGCTACACTCTACTCAACCGGAGCAGTAAGTTGAACCTCAACTCATATGACTTTGTGAAACTGTTCAGAACTAGAGCTCAGTTGTTTGGCACGCCACCACTGTCCATCCAGCACTATGGACGGCACTGCCTACATCTGGCTCTAATTAGTCCACGGTTGTGTTCAGCCGAATGACCTCTGCCGGGAACACTCAGAATGAGGTTCTGAGTTATTGCAACATAGGAGCGTTTCACTGCTTTCAAGGCTTCTCGGGAAGAATTCCGGAATCTTGCTGCCGGCAGGCCTACGGCTGTTCCGAATGAACATCTCTTTGTAAATCCCCCGTGGTTTCTTGTACACCCGTGAAATTTTGCCAGGTTATGCAGTTTGCATTGCTGCACAATTGCGCCTGCCTAGCTCGGCCGCGGTTGCAAACATTCAGGCGTGGCAGCCAGATAGGCTGGTCCCCGTAGGACACTGCCAGCGGAGTGGGTATATCTGCTTCCCGTTCTTCTCACCTGAGTACTACTGATTCCAGCTTTGACGGCTACACTCTACTCAACCGGAGCAGTAAGTTGAACCTCAACTCATATGACTTTGTGAAACTGTTGAGAACTAGAGCTCAGTTGTTTGGCACGCCACCACTGTCCATCCAGCACTATGGACGGCACTGCCTACATCTGGCTCTAATTAGTCCACGGTTGTGTTCAGCCGAATGACCTCTGCCGGGAAAACTCAGAATGAGGTTCTGAGTTATTGCAACATAGGAGCGTTTCACTGCTTTCAAGGCTTCTCGGGAAGAATTCCGGAATCTTGCTGCCGGCAGGCCTCCGGCATCTCCTTGTAAATCCCCCGTGGTTTCTTGTACACCCGTGAAATTTGGCAAGGTTATGCAGTTAGCATTGCTGCACAATTGCGCCTGCCTAGCTCGGCCGTGGTTGCAAACATTCAGGCGTGGCAGCCAGATAGTCTGGTCCCCGTAGGACACTGCCAGCGGACTGGGTATATCTGCTTTCCGTTCTTCTCACCTGAGTTCTATTTATTCCAGCTTTGACAGCTACACTCTACTCAACCGGAGCAGTAAGTTGAACCTCAACTCATATGACTTTGTGAAACTGTTGAGAACTAGAGCTCAGTTGTTTGGCACGCCACCACTGTCCATCCAGCAGTATGGACGGCACTGCCTACATCTGGCTCTAATTAGTCCACGGTTGTGTTCAGCCGAATGACCTCTGCCTGGAACACTCAGAATGAGGTTCTGAGTTATTGCAACATAGGAGCGTTTCACTGCTTTCAAGGCTTCTCGGGAAGAATTCCGGAATCTTGCTGCCGGCAGGCCTCCGGCTGTTCCGGATGAACATCTCCTTGTAAATCCCACGTGGTTTCTTGTACACCCGTGAAATTTGGCAAGGTTATGCAGTTTGCATTGCTGCACAATTGCGCCTGCCTAGCTCGGCCGCGGTTGCAAACATTCAGGCGTGGCAGCCAGATAGGCTGGTCCCCGTAGGACACTGCCAGCGGACTGGGTATATCTGCTTCCCGTTCTTCTCACCTGAGTACTACTGATTCCAGCTTTGACGGCTACACTCTACTCAACCGGAGCACTAAGTTGAACCTCAACTCATATGACTTTGTGAAACTGTTGAGAACTAGAGCTCAGTTGTTTGGCACGCCACCACTGTCCATCCAGCACTATGGACGGCACTGCCTACATCTTTCTCTAATTAGTCCACGGTTGTGTTCAGCCGAATGACCTCTGCCGGGAACACTCAGAATGAGGTTCTGAGTTATGGCAACATAGGAGCGTTTCACTGCTTTCAAGGCTTCTCGGGAAGAATTCCGGAATCTTGCTGCCGGCAGGCCTCCAGCTGTTCCGGATGAACATCTCCTTGTAAATCCCCCCTGGTTTCTTGTACACCCGTGAAATTTGGCAAGGTTATGCAGTTAGCATTGCTGCACAATTGCGCCTGCCTAGATCGGCCTCGGTTGCAAACATTCAGGCGTGGCAGCCAGATAGTCTGGTCCCCGTAGGACACTGCCAGCGGACTGGGTATATCTGCTTTCCGTTCTTCTCACCTGAGTTCTATTTATTCCAGCTTTGACAGCTACACTCTACTCAACCGGAGCAGTAAGTTGAACCTCAACTCATATGACTTTGTGAAACTGTTGAGAACTAGAGCTCAGTTGTTTGGCACGCCACCACTGTCCATCCAGCACTATGGACGGCACTGCCTACATCTTTCTCTAATTAGTCCACGGTTGTGTTCAGCCGAATGACCTCTGCCGGGAACACTCAGAATGAGGTTCTGAGTTATGGCAACATAGGAGCGTTTCACTGCTTTCAAGGCTTCTCGGGAAGAATTCCGGAATCTTGCTGCCGGCAGGCCTCAGGCTGTTCCGGATGAACATCTCCTTGTAAATCCCCCCTGGTTTCTTGTACACCCGTGAAATTTGGCAAGGTTATGCAGTTAGCATTGCTGCACAATTGCGCCTGCCTAGCTCCGCCGCGGTTGCAAACATTCAGGCGTGGCAGCCAGATAGGCTGGTCCCCGTAGGACACTGCCAGCGGACTGGGTATATCTGCTTCCCGTTCTTCTCACCTGAGTGCTACTGATTCCAGCTTTGACGGCTACACTCTACTCAACCGGAGCAGTAAGTTGAACCTCAATTCATATGACTTTGTGAAAGTGTTGAGAACTAGAGCTCAGTTGTTTGGCACGCCACCACTGTCCATCCAGCACTATGGACGGCACTGCCTACATCTGGCTCTAATTAGTCCACGGTTGTGTTCAGCCGAATGACCTCTGCCGGGAATATTTAGAATGAGGTTCTGAGTTATTGCAACATAGGAGCGTTTCACTGCTTTCAAGGCTTCTCTGGAAGAATTCCGGAAGCTTGCTGCCGGCAGTCCTCCGGTTGTTCCGGGTGAACATCTCCTTGTAAATCCCCCGTGGTTTCTTATACACCCGTGAAATTTGGCCAGGTTATACAGTTTGCATTGCTGCACAATTGCGCCTGCCTAGCTCGGCCGCGGTTGCAAACATTCAGGCGTGGCAGCCAGATAGGCTGGTCCCCGTAAGACACTGCCAGCAGAGTGGGTATATCTGCTTCCCGTTCTTCGCACCTGAGTGCTACTGATTCCATCTTTGACGGCTACACTCTACTCAACCGGAGCAGTAAATTGAACCTCAACTCATGGCACTTTGTGAAACTGTTGAGAACTAGAGCTCAGTTGTTTGGCACGCCACCACTGTCCATCTAGCACTATGGACGGCACTACCTACATCTGGCTCTAATTAGTCCCCGGTTGTGTTCAGCCGAATGACCTCTGCCGGCAACACTCAGAATGAGGTTCTGAGTTATTGCAACATAGGAGCGTTTCACTGCTTTCAAGGCTTCTCAGGAAGAATTCCGGAATCTTGCTGCTGGCAGGCCTCCGGCTGTTCCCGGTGAACATCTCCTTCTAAATCCCGTGTGGTTTCTTGCACAAGCGTGAAATTTGACCAGGTTATGCAGTTTGCATTGCTGCACAATTGCGCCTGCCTAGCTCGGCCGCGGTTGCAAACATTCAGGCGTGGCAGCCAGATAGGCTGGTCCCCGTAGGACACTGCCAGCGGACTGGGTATATCTGCTTCCCGTTCTTCTCACCTGAGTACTACTGATTCCAGCTTTGACGGCTACACTCTACTCAACCGGAGCACTAAGTTGAACCTCACCTCATATGACTTTGTGAAACTGTTGAGAACTAGAGCTCAGTTGTTTTGCACGCCACCACTGTCCATCCAGCACTATGGACGGCACTGCCTACATCTGGCTCTAATTAGTCCACGGTTGTGTTCAGCCGAATGACCTCTGCCGGGAACACTCTGAATGGGGTTCTGAGTTATTGCAACATAGGAGCGTTTCACTGCTTTCAAGGCTTCTGGGGAAGAATTCCGGAATCTTGCTGCCGGCAGGCCTCCGGCTGTTCCAGGTGAACATCTCCTTGCAAATCCCCCGTGGTTTCTTGTACACCCGTGAAATTTGGCCAGGTTATACAGTTTGCATTGCTGCACAATTGCGCCTGCCTAGCTCGGACGCGGTTGCAAACATTCAGGCGGGGCAGCCAGATACGCTGGTCCCCGTAGGACACTGCCAGCGGAGTGGGTATATCTGCTTCCCGTTTTTCGCACCTGAGTGCTACTGATTCCAGCTTTGACGGCTACACTCTACTCAACCGGAGCAGTAAGTTGAACCTCAACTCATGGCACTTTGTGAAACTGTTGAGAACTAGAGCTCAGTTGTTTGGCACGCCACCACTGTCCATCCAGCACTATGGACGGCACTGCCTACATCTGGCTCTAATTAGTCCACGGTTGTGTTCAGCCGAATGACCTCTGCCGGGAACACTTAGAATGAGGTTCTGAGTTATTGCAACATAGGAGCGTTTCACTGCTTTCAAGGCTTCTAAGGAAGAATTCCGGAATCTTGCTGCCGGCAGGCCTCCGGCTGTTCCGGATGAACATCTCCTTGTAAATCCCCCGTGGTTTCATGTACACCAGTGAAATTTGGCCAGGTTATGCAGTTTGCATTGCTGCACAATTGCGCCTGCCTCGCTCGGCCGCGGTTGCAAGCATTCTGGCGTGGCAGCCAGATAGGCTAGTCCCCGTAGGACACTGCCAGCGGACTGGGTATATCTGCTTCCCGTTCTTCTCAGCTGAGTGCTACTGATTCCAGCTTTGACGGCTACACTCTCCTCAACCGGAGCAGTAAGTTGAACCTAAACTCATGGCACTTTGTGAAACTGTTGAGAACTAGAGCTCAGTTGTTTGGCACGCCACCACTGTCCATCCAGCACTATGGACGGCACTGCCTACATCTGGCTCTAATTAGTCCACGGTTGTGTTCAGCCGAATGACCTCTGCCGGGAACACTCAGAATGAGGTTCTGAGTTATTGCAACATCGGAGCGTTTCATTGCTTTCAAGGGTTCTCAGGAAGAATTCCGGAATGTTGCTGCCGGCAGGCCTCCTTCTGTTTCGGGTGAACATCTCCTTGTAAATCCCCCGTGGTTTCTTGTACACCCGTGAAATTTGGCCAGGTTATGCAGTTTGCATTACAGCACAATTGCCCCTGACTACCTCGGCCGCGGTTGCGAACATTCATGCGTGGCAGCCAGATAGGCTGGTCCCCGTAGGACACTGCCAGCGGACTGGGTATATCTGCTTTCCGTTCTTCTCACCCGAGTGCTACTGATTCCAGCTTTGACGGCTACACTCTACTCAACCGGAGCAGTAAGTTGAACCTCAACTCATATGACTTTGTGAAAGTGTTGAGAACTAGAGCTCAGTTGTTTGGCACGCCACCACTGTCCATCCAGCACTATGGACGGCACTGCCTACATCTGGCTCTAATTAGTCCACGGTTGTGTTCAGCCGAATGACCTCTGCCTGGAACATTCAGAATGAGGTTCTGAGTTATTGCAACATAGGAGCGTTTCACTGCTTTCAAGGCTTCTCAGGAAGAATTCCGGAATGTTGCTGCCGGCAGGCCTCCGGCTGTTCCGGGTGAACATCTCCTTGTAAATGCCCCGTGGTTTCTTGTACACCCGTGAAATTTGGCCAGGTTATGCAGTTTGCATTGCTGCACAATTGCGCCTGCCTAGCTCGGCCGCGGTTGCAAACATTCAGGCGTGGCAGCCAGATAGGCTGGTCCCCGTAGGACACTGCCAGCGGACTAGGTATATCTGCTTCCCGTTCTTCTCACCTGAGTTCTACTGATTCCAGCTTTGACAGCTACACTCTACTCAACCGGAGCAGTAAGTTGACCCTCAACTCATATGACTTTGTGAAACTGTTGAGAACTAGAGCTCAGTTGTTTCGCACGCCACCACTGTCCATCCAGCACTATGGACGGCACTGCCTACATCTGGCTTTAATTAGTCCATGGTTGTGTTCAGCCGAATGACCTCTGCCGGGAACACTCAGAATGAGGTTCTGAGTTATTGCAACATAGGAGCGTTTCACTGCTTTCAAGGCTTCTCGGGAAGAATTCCGGAATCTTGCTGCCGGCAGGCCTCCGGCTGTTCCGGATGAACATCTCCTTGTAAATCCCCCGTGGTTTCTTGTACACCCGTGAAATTTGGCAAGGTTATGCAGTTAGAATTGCTGCACAATTGCGCCTGCCTAGCTCGGCCGCGGTTGCAAACATTCAGGCGTGGCAGCCAGATAGGCTGGTCCCCGTAGGACACTGCCAGCGGACTGGGTATATCTGCTTCCCGTTCTTCTCACCTTAGTTCTACTGATTCCAGCTTTGACAGCTACACTCTACTCAACCGGAGCAGTAAGTTGAACCTCAATTCATATGACTTTGTGAAAGTGTTGAGAACTAGAGCTCAGTTGTTTGGCACGCCACCACTGTCCATCCGGCACTATGGACAGCACTGCCTACATCTGGCTCTAATTAGTCCACGGTTGTGTTCAGCCGAATGACCTCTGCCGGGAACACTCAGAATCAGGTTCTGAGTTATTGCAACATAGGAGCGTTTCACTGCTTTCAAGGCTTCTCAGGAAGAATTCCGGAATGTTGCTGCCGGCAAGCCTCCGGCTGTTCCGGGTGAACATCTCCTTGTAAATCCCCCGTGGTTTCTTGTACACCCGTGAAATTTGGCCAGGTTATGCAGTTTGCATTAGAGCACAATTGCACCTGACTAGCTCGGCCGCGGTTGCGAACATTCAGGCGTGGCAGCCAGATAGGCTGGTCCCCGTAGGACACTGCCAGCGGACTGGGTATATCTGCTTCCCGTTCTTCCCCCCTGAGTGCTACTGATTCCAGCTTTGACGGCTACACTCTACTCAACCGGAGCAGTAAGTTGAACCTCAACTCATGGCACTTTGTGAAACTGTTGAGAACTAGAGCTCAGTTGTTTAGCACGCCACCACTGTCCATCCAGCACTATGGACGGCACTGCCTACATCTGGCTCTAATTAGTCCACGGTTGTGTTCAGCCGAATGACCTCTACCGGGAAGACTTAGAATGAGGTTCTGAGTTATTGCAACATAGGAGCGTTTCACTGCTTTCAAGGCTTCTCGGGAAGAATTCCGGAATCTTGTTACCGGCAGGCCTCCGGCTGTTCCGGGTGAACATCTCCTTGTAAATCCCCCGTGGTTTCTTGCACACCCGTGAAATTTGGCCAGGTTATGCAGTTTGCATTGCTGCACAATTGCGCCTGCCTAGCTCGGCCGCGGTTGCAAACATTCATGCGTGGCAGCCAGATAGGATGGTCCCCGTAGGACACTGCCAGCGGAGTGGGTATATCTGCTTCCCGTTCTTCTCACCTGAGTGCTACTGATTCCAGCTTTGACGGCTACACTCTACTCAACCGGAGCACTAAGTGGAACCTCAACTCATATGACTTTGTGAAACTGTTGAGAACTAGAGCTCAGTTGTTTGGCACGCCACCACTGTCCATCCAGCACTATGGACGGCACTGCCTACATCTGGCTCTAATTAGTCCACGGTTGTGTTCAGCCGAATGACCTCTGCCGGGAACACTCAGAATGAGGTTCTGAGTTATTGCAACATAGGAGCGTTTCACTGCTTTCAAGGCTTCTCGGGAAGAATTCCGGAATCTTGCTGCCGGTAGGCCTCCGGCTGTTCCGGGTGAACATCTCCTTGTAAATCCCCCGTGGTTTCTTGTACACCCCTGAAATTTGGCCAGGTTATGCAGTTTGCATTGCTGCACAATTGCGCCTGCAAAGCTCGACCGCGGGTGCGAACATTCATGCGTGGCAGCCAGATAGGCTGGTCCCCGTAGGACACTGCCAGCGGACTGGATATGTCTGCTTCCCGTTCTTCTCACCTGAGTGCTACTGATTCCAGCTTTGACGGCTACACTCTACTCAACCGGAGCAGTAAGTTGAACCTCAACACATGGCAGTTTGTGAAACTGTTGAGAACTATAGCTCAGTTGTTTGGCACGACACCACTGTCCATCCAGCACTATGGACGGCACTGCTTACATCTGGCTCTAATTAGTCCACGGTTGTGTTCAGCCGAATGACCTCTGCCGGGAAGACTTAGAATGAGGTTCTGAGTTATTGCAACATAGGAGGGTTTCACTGCTATCAAGACTTCTCTGGAAGAATTCCGGAATCTTGCTGCCGGCAGGCCTCCGGCTGTTCCGGGTGAACATCTCCTTGTAAATCCCCCGTGGTTTCTTGTACACCCGTGAAATTTGGCCATGTTATGCAGTTTGCATTGCTGCACAATTGCACCTGCCTAGCTCGGCCGCGGTTGCAAACATTCAGGCGTGGCAGCCAGACAGGCTGGTCCCCGTAGGACAATGCCAGCGGACTGGGTATATCTGCTTCCCGTTCTTCTCACCTGAGTGCTACTGATTCCAGCTTTGACGGCTACACTCTACTCAACCGGAGCAGTAAGTTGAACCTCAACTCATATGACTTTGTGAAACTGTTGAGAACTAGAACTCAGTTGTTTGGCACGCCACCACTGTCCATCCAGCACTATGGACGGCACTGCCTACATCTGGCTCTAATTAGTCCACGGTTGTGTTCAGCCGAATGACCTCTGCCGGGAACACTCAGAATGAGGTTCTGACTTATTGCAACATAGGAACGTTTCACTGCTTTCAAGGCTTCTCGGGAAGAATTCTGGAATCTTGCTGCCGGCAGGCCTCCGGCTGTTCCGGATGAACATCTCCTTGTAAATGCCCCGTGGTTTCTTGTACACCCGTGAAATTTGGCCAGGTTATGCAGTTTGCATTGCTGCACAATTGCGCCTGCCTAGCTCGGCCGCGGTTGCAAACATTCAGGCGTGGCAGCCAGATAGGCTGGTCCCCGTAGGACACTGCCAGCGGACTGGGTATATCTGCTTCCCGTTCTTCTCACCTGAGTGCTACTGATTCCAGCTTTGACGGCTACACTCTACTCAACCAGAGCAGTAAGTTGAACCTCAACTCATGGCACTTTGTGAAACTGTTGAGAACTAGAGCTCAGTTGTTTGGAACGCCACCACTGTCCATCCAGCACTATGGACGGCACTGCCTACATCTGGCTCTAATTAGTCCACGGTTCTGTTCAGCCGAATGACCTCTGCCGGGAAGATTTAGAATGAGGTTCTGAGTTATTGCAACATAGGAGCGTTTCACTGCTTTCAAGGCTTCTCGGGAAGAATTCCGGAATCTTGCTGCCGACAGGCCTCCGGCTTTTCCGGGTGAACATCTCCTTGTAAATCCCCCGTGGTTTCTTGTACACCCCTGAAATTTGGCCAGGTTATGCAGTTAGCATTGCTGCACAATTGCGCCTGCTTAGCTCGGCCGCGGTTGCAAACATTCAGGCGTGGCAGCCAGATAGGCTGGTCCCCGTAGGACACTGCCAGCGGACTGGGTATATCTGCTTCCCGTTCTTCTCACCAGAGTGCTACTGATTCCAGCTTTGACGGCTACACTCTACTCAACCGGAGCAGTAAGTTGAACCTCAACTCATGGCACTTTGTGAAACTGTTGAGAACTAGAGCTCAGTTGTTTGGCACGCCACCACTGTCCATCCAGCAGTATGGACGACACTGCCTACATCTGGCTCTATTAGACCACGATTGTGTTCAGCCGAATGACCTCTGCCGGGAACACTCGGAATGAGGTTCTGAGTTATTGCAACACAGGAGCTTTTCACTGCTTTCAAGGCTTCTCGGGAAGAATTCCGGAATCTTGCTGCCGGTAGGCCTCCGGGTGTTCCGGGTGAACATCTCCTTGTAAATGCCCCGTGGTTTCTTGTACACCCCTGAAATTTGTCCAGGTTATGCAGTTTGCATTGCTGCACAATTGCGCCTGCCTAGCTCGGCCGCGGTTGCAAACATTCAGGCGTGGCAGCCAGATAGGCTGGTCCCCGTAGGACACTGCCAGCGGACTGGGTATATCTGCTTCCCGTACTTCTCACCTGAGTGCTACTGATTCCAGCTTTGACGGCTACACTCTCCTCAACCGGAGCAGTAAGTTTAACCTCAACTCATATGACTTTGTGAAACTGTTGAGAACTAGAGCTCAGTTGTTTGGCACGCCACCACTGTCCATCCAGCACTATGGACGGCACTGCCTACATCTGGCTCTAATTAGTCCACGGTTGTGTTCAGCCGAATGACCTCTACCGGGAACATTCAGAATGAGGTTCTGAGTTATTGCTACATAGGAGCGTTTCACTGCTTTCAAGGCTTCTCGGGAAGAATTCCGGAATCTTGCTGCCGGCAGGCCTCCGGCTGTTCCGGATGAACATCTCCTTGTAAATCCCCCGTGGTTTCTTGTACTCCCGTGAAGTTTGGCCAGGTTATGCAGTTTGCATTGCTGCACAATTGCGCCTGCCTAGCTCGGCCGCGGTTGCAAACATTCAGGCGTGGCAGCCAGATAGGCTGGTCCCCGTAGGACACTGCCAGCGGACTGGGTATATCTGCTTCCCGTTCTTCTCACCTGAGTGCTACTGATTCCAGCTTTGACCGCTACAGTCTACTCAACCGGAGCACTAAGTTGAACCTCAACTCATATGACTTTGTGAAACTGTTGAGAACTAGAGCTCAGTTGTTTGGCACACCACCACTGTCCATCCAGCACTATGGACGGCACTGCCTACATCTGGCTCTAATTAGTCCACGGTTGTGTTCAGCCGAATGACTTCTGCCGGGAACACTCACAATGAGGTTCTGAGTTATTGCAACATAGGAGCGTTTCACTGCTTTCAAGGCTTCTCGGGAAGAATTCCGGAATCTTGCTGCCTGCAGGCCTCCGGCTTTTCCGGGTGAACATCTCCTTGTAAATGCCCCGTGGTTTCTTGTACACCCCTGAAATTTGGCCAGGTTATGCAGTTTGCATTGCTGCACAAATGCGCCTGCCTAGCTCGGCCGCGGTTGCAAACATTCAGGCGTGGCAGCCAGATAGGCTGGTCCCCGTAGGACACTGCCAGCGGATTGGGTATATCTGCTTCCCGTTCTTCTCACTTGAGTGCTACTGATTCCAGCTTTGACGGCTACACTCTACTCATCCGGAGCAGTAAGATGAACCACAACTCATGGCACTTTGTGAAAGTGTTGAGAACTAGAGCTCAGTTGTTTGGCATTCCAACACTGTCCATCCAGCACTATGGAAGGCACTGCCTACATCTGGCTCTAATTAGTCCACGGTTGTGTTCAGCCGAATGACCTCTGCCGGGAAGACTTAGAATGACGTTCTGAGTTATTGCAACATAGGATCGCTTCACTGCTTTCAAGGCTTCTCAGGAAGAATTCCGGAATCTTGCTGCCGGCAGTCCTCCGGCTGTTCCGCATGAACATCTCCTTGTAAATCCCCCGTGGTTTCTTGTACACCCGTGAAATTTGGCCAGGTTATGCAGTTTGCATTGCTGCACAATTGCGCCTGCCTAGCTCGGCCGCGATTGCAAACATTCAGTCGTGGCAGCCAGATAGGCTGGTCCCCGTAGGACACTGCCAGCGGACTGGGTATATCTGCTTCTCGCTCTTCTCACCTGAGTGCTACTGATTCCAGCTTTGACGGCTAGACTCTACTCAACCGGAACACTAAGTTGAACCTCAACTCATATGACTTTGTGAAATTGTTGAGAACTAGAGCTCAGTTGTTTGGCACGCCACCACTGTCCATCCAGAACTATGGACGGCACTGCCTACATCTGGCTCTAATTAATCCATGGTTGTGTTCAGCCGAATGACCTCTGCCGGGAACACTCAGAATGAGGTTCTGACTCATTGCAACATAGGAGCGTTTCACTGCTTTCAAGGCTTCTCGGGAAGAATTCCGGAATATTGCTGCCGACAGGCCTCCGGATTTTCCGGGTGAACATCTCCTTGTAAATCCCCCGTGGTTTCTTGTACACCCGTGAAATTTGGCCAGGTTATGCAGTTAGCATTGCTGCACAATTGCGCCTGCCTAGCTCGGGCGCGGTTGCAAACATTCAGGCGTGGCAGCCAGATAGGCTGTTCCCCGTAGGACACTGCCAGCGGACTGGGTATATCTGCTTCCCGTTCTTCTCACCTGAGTGCTACTGATTCCAGCTTTGTCGGCTACACTCTACTGAACCGGAGCAGTAAGTTGAACCTCAACTCATATGACTTTGTGAAACTGTTGAGAACTAGAGCTCAGTTGTTTGGCACGCCACCACTGTCCATCCAGCACTATTGACGGCACTGCCTACATCTGGCTCTAATTAGTCCACGGTTGTGTTCAGCCGAATGACCTCTGCCGGGAAGACTCCGAATGAGGTTCTGAGTTATTGCAACATAGGAGCGTTTCACTGCTTTCAAGGCTTCTCGGGAAGAATTCCGGAATCTTGCTGCCGGCAGTCCTCCGGCTGTTCCGGGTGAACATCTCCTTGTAAATCCCCCGTGGTTTCTTGTACACCCGTGAAATTTGGCCAGGTTATGCAGTTTGCATTGCTGCACAATTGCGCCTGCCTAGCTCGGGCGCGATTGCAAACATTCAGGCGTGGCAGCCAGATATGCTGGTCCCCGTAGGACACTGCCAGCGGACTTTGTATATCTGCTTCCCGTTCTTCTCACCTGAGTGCTACTGATTCCAGCTTTGACGGCTACACTCTACTCAACCAGAGCAGTAAGTTGAACCTCAACTCATATGACTTTGTGAAACTGTTGAGAACTAGAGCTCAGTTGTTTGGCACGCCACCACTGTCCATCCAGCACTATGGACGGCACTGCCTACATCTGGCTCTAATTAGTCCACGGTTGTGTTCATCCGAATGACCTCTGCCGGGAACACTCAGAATGAGGTTCTGAGTTATTGCAACATAGGAGCGTTTCACTACTTTCCTTGCTTCTCGGGAAGAATTCCGGAATCTTGCTGCCGGCAGGCCTCCGTCTGTTCCGGATGAACATCTCCTTGTAAATCCCCCGTGGTTTCTTGTACACCCGTGAAATTTGGCCAGGTTATGCAGTTTGCATTGCTGCACAATTGCGCCTGCCTAGCTCGGCCGCGGTTGCAAACATTCAGGCGTGGCAGCCAGATAGGCTGGTCCCCGTAGGACACTGCCAGCGGACTGGGTATGTCTGCTTACGGTTCTTCGCACTTGAGCGCTACTGATTCCAGCTTTGACGGCTACACTCTACTCAACCAGAGCAGTAAGTTGAACCTCAACTCATATGACTTTGTGAAACTTATGAGAACTAGAGCTCAGTTGTTTGGCACGCCACCACTGTCCATCCAGCACTATGGACGGCACTGCCTACATCTGGCTCTAATTAGTCCACGGTTGTGTTCAGCCGAATGACCTCTGCCGGGAACACTCAGAATGAGGTTCTGACTTATTGCAACATAGGAGCGTTTCACTGCTTTCAAGGCTTCTCAGGAAGAATTCCGGAATCTTGCTTCCGGCAGGCCTCCGGCTGTTCCGGGTGAACATCTCCTTGTAAATCCCCCGTGGTTTCTTGTACACCCGTGAAATTTGGCCAGGTTATGCAGTTTGCATGGCTGCACAAATGCGCCTGCCTAGCTCGGCCGCGTTTGCAAACATTCAGGCGTGGCAGCCAGATAGGCTGGTTCCCTTAGGACACTGCCAGCGGACTGGGTATATCTGCTTCTCGTTCTTCTCACCTGAGTGCTACTGATTCCAGCTTTGATGGCTACACTCTACTAAACCGGAGCACTAAGTTGAACCTCAACTCATATGACTTTGTGAAACTGTTGAGAACTAGAGCTCAGTTGTTTGGCACGCCACCACTGTCCATCCAGCACTATGGACGGCACTGCCTACATCTGGCTGTAATTAGTCCACTGTTGTGTTCAGGCGAATGACCTCTGCCGGGAACACTCAGAATGAGGTTCTGAGTTATTGCAACATAGGAGCGTTTCACTGCTTTCAAGGCTTCTCGGGAAGAATTCCGGAATCTTGCTGCCGGCAGGCCTCCGGCTGTTCCGGATGAACATCTCCTTGTAAATCCCCCGTGGTTTCTTGTACACCCGTGAAATTTGGCCAGGTTATGCAGTTTGCATTGCTGCACAATTGCGCCTGCCTAGCTCGGCCGCGGTTGCAAACATTCAGGCGTGGCAGCCAGATAGGCTGGTCCCCGTAGGACACTGCCAGCGGACTGGGTATAGCTGCTTCCCGTTCTTCTCACCTGAGTGCTACTGATTCCAGCTTTGACGGCTACACTCTACTCAACCGGAGCAGTAAGTTGAACATCAACTCATGGCACTTTGTGAAACTGTTGAGAACAAGAGCTCAGTTGTTTGGCACGCCACCCCTGTCCATCCAGCACTATGGACGGCACTGCCTACATCTGGCTCTAATTAGACCACGGTTGTGTTCAGCCGAATGACCTCTGCCGGGAACACTCAGAATGAGGTTCTGAGTTATTGCAACATAGGAGCGTTTCACTGCTTTCAAGGCTTCTCAGGAAGAATTCCGGAATCTTGCTGCCAGTAGGCTTCCGGCTGTTCCGGGTGAACATCTCCTTGTAAATGCCCCGTGGTTTCTTGTACACCCCTGAAATTTGGCCAGGTTATGCAGTTTGCATTGCTGCACAAATGCGCCTGCCTAGCTCGGCCGCGGTTGCAAACATTCAGGCGTGGCAGCCAGATAGGCTGGTCCCCGTAGGACACTGCCAGCGGATTGGCTATATCTGCTTCCCGTTCTTCTCACCTGAGTGCTACTGATTCCAGCTTTGACGGCTACACTCTACTCATCCGGAGCAGTAAGATGAACCACAACTCATGGCACTTTGTTAAAGTGTTGAGAACTAGAGCTCAGTTGTTTGGCACGCCAACACTGTCCATCCAGCACTATGGAAGGCACTGCCTACATCTGGCTCTAATTAGTCCACGGTTGTGTTCAGCCGAATGACCTCTGCGGGGAAGACTTAGAATGACGTTCTGAGTTATTGCAACATAGGAGCGTTTCACTGCTTTCAAGGCTTCTCCGGAAGAATTCCGGAATCATGCTGCCGGCAGTCCTCCGGCTGTTCCGGGTGAACATCTCCTTGTAAATCCCCCGTGGTTTCATGTACCCCCGTGAAATTTGGCCAGGTTATGCAGTTTGCATTGCTGCATAATTGCGCCTGCCTAGCTCGGGCGCGGTTGCAAACATTCAGGCGTGGCAGCCAGATAGGCTGGTCCCCGTAGGACACTGCCAGCGGACTGGGTATATCTGCTTCCCGTTCTTCTCACCTGAGTGCTACTGATTCCATCTTTGACGGCTACACTCTACTCAACCGGAGCAGTAAGTTGAACCTCAACTCATATGACTTTGTGAAACTGTTGAGAACTAGAGCTCAGTTGTTTGGCACGCCACCACTGTCCATCCAGCAGTATGGACGGCACTGCCTACATCTGGCTCTAATTAGTCCACGGTTGTGTTCAGCCGAATGACCTCTGCCGGGAACACTCAGAATGAGGTTCTGAGTTATTGCAACATAGGAGCGTTTCACTACTTTCCTTGCTTCTCGGGAAGAATTCCGGAATCTTGCTGCCGGCAGGCCTCCGGCTGTTCCGGATGAACATCTCCTTGTAAATCCCCCGTGGTTTCTTGTACACCCGTGAAATTTGGCCAGGTTATGCAGTTTGCATTGCTGCACAATTGCGCCTGCCTAGCTCGGCCGCGGTTGCAAACATTCAGGCGTGGCAGCCAGATAGGCTGGTCCCGGTAGGACCCTGCCAGCGGACTGGGTATATCTGCTTCCCGTACTTCCAACCTGAGCGCTACTGATTCCAGCTTTGACGGCTACACTCTACTCAACCAAAGCAGTAAGTTGAACCTCAACTCATATGACTTTGTGAAACTTATGAGAACTAGAGCTCAGTTGTTTGGCACGCCACCACTGTCCATCCAGCACTATGGACGGCACTGCCTACATCTGGCTGTAATTAGTCCACTGTTGTGTTCAGGCGAATGACCTCTGCCGGGAACACTCAGAATGAGGTTCTGAGTTATTGCAACATAGGAGCGTTTCACTGCTTTCAAGGCTTCTCGGGAAGAATTCCGGAATCTTGCTGCCGGCAGGCCTCCGGCTGTTCCGGATGAACATCTCCTTGTAAATCCCCCGTGGTTTCTTGTACACCCGTGAAATTTGGCCAGGTTATGCAGTTTGCATTGCTGCACAATTGCGCCTGCCTAGCTCGGCCGCGGTTGCAAACATTCAGGCGTGGCAGCCAGATAGGCTGGTCCCCGTAGGACACTGCCAGCGGACTGGGTATAGCTGCTTCCCGTTCTTCTCACCTGAGTGCTACTGATTCCAGCTTTGACGGCTACACTCTACTCAACCGGAGCAGTAAGTTGAACATCAACTCATGGCACTTTGTGAAACTGTTGAGAACAAGAGCTCAGTTGTTTGGCACGCCACCCCTGTCCATCCAGCACTATGGACGGCACTGCCTACATCTGGCTCTAATTAGACCACGGTTGTGTTCAGCCGAATGACCTCTGCCGGGAACACTCAGAATGAGGTTCTGAGTTATTGCAACATAGGAGCGTTTCACTGCTTTCAAGGCTTCTCAGGAAGAATTCCGGAATCTTGCTGCCAGTAGGCTTCCGGCTGTTCCGGGTGAACATCTCCTTGTAAATGCCCCGTGGTTTCTTGTACACCCCTGAAATTTGGCCAGGTTATGCAGTTTGCATTGCTGCACAAATGCGCCTGCCTAGCTCGGCCGCGGTTGCAAACATTCAGGCGTGGCAGCCAGATAGGCTGGTCCCCGTAGGACACTGCCAGCGGATTGGCTATATCTGCTTCCCGTTCTTCTCACCTGAGTGCTACTGATTCCAGCTTTGACGGCTACACTCTACTCATCCGGAGCAGTAAGATGAACCACAACTCATGGCACTTTGTTAAAGTGTTGAGAACTAGAGCTCAGTTGTTTGGCACGCCAACACTGTCCATCCAGCACTATGGAAGGCACTGCCTACATCTGGCTCTAATTAGTCCACGGTTGTGTTCAGCCGAATGACCTCTGCGGGGAAGACTTAGAATGACGTTCTGAGTTATTGCAACATAGGAGCGTTTCACTGCTTTCAAGGCTTCTCCGGAAGAATTCCGGAATCATGCTGCCGGCAGTCCTCCGGCTGTTCCGGGTGAACATCTCCTTGTAAATCCCCCGTGGTTTCATGTACCCCCGTGAAATTTGGCCAGGTTATGCAGTTTGCATTGCTGCATAATTGCGCCTGCCTAGCTCGGGCGCGGTTGCAAACATTCAGGCGTGGCAGCCAGATAGGCTGGTCCCCGTAGGACACTGCCAGCGGACTGGGTATATCTGCTTCCCGTTCTTCTCACCTGAGTGCTACTGATTCCATCTTTGACGGCTACACTCTACTCAACCGGAGCAGTAAGTTGAACCTCAACTCATATGACTTTGTGAAACTGTTGAGAACTAGAGCTCAGTTGTTTGGCACGCCACCACTGTCCATCCAGCAGTATGGACGGCACTGCCTACATCTGGCTCTAATTAGTCCACGGTTGTGTTCAGCCGAATGACCTCTGCCGGGAACACTCAGAATGAGGTTCTGAGTTATTGCAACATAGGAGCGTTTCACTACTTTCCTTGCTTCTCGGGAAGAATTCCGGAATCTTGCTGCCGGCAGGCCTCCGGCTGTTCCGGATGAACATCTCCTTGTAAATCCCCCGTGGTTTCTTGTACACCCGTGAAATTTGGCCAGGTTATGCAGTTTGCATTGCTGCACAATTGCGCCTGCCTAGCTCGGCCGCGGTTGCAAACATTCAGGCGTGGCAGCCAGATAGGCTGGTCCCGGTAGGACCCTGCCAGCGGACTGGGTATATCTGCTTCCCGTACTTCCAACCTGAGCGCTACTGATTCCAGCTTTGACGGCTACACTCTACTCAACCAAAGCAGTAAGTTGAACCTCAACTCATATGACTTTGTGAAACTTATGAGAACTAGAGCTCAGTTGTTTGGCACGCCACCACTGTCCATCCAGCAGTATGGACGGCACTGCCTACATCTGGCTCTAATTAGTCCACGGTTGTGTTCAGCCGAATGACCTCTGCCGGGAACACTCAGAATGAGGTTCTGAGTTATTGCAACATAGGAGCGTTTCACTACTTTCCTTGCTTCTCGGGAAGAATTCCGGAATCTTGCTGCCGGCAGGCCTCCGGCTGTTCCGGATGAACATCTCCTTGTAAATCCCCCGTGGTTTCTTGTACACCCGTGAAATTTGGCCAGGTTATGCAGTTTGCATTGCTGCACAATTGCGCCTGCCTAGCTCGGCCGCGGTTGCAAACATTCAGGCGTGGCAGCCAGATAGGCTGGTCCCCGTAGGACACTGCCAGCGGACTGGGTATATCTGCTTCCCGTTCTTCTCACCTGAGTGCTACTGATTCCAGCTTTGACGGCTACACTCTACTCAACCGGAGCAGTAAGTTGAACCTCAACTCATGGCACTTTGTTAAAGTGTTGAGAACTAGAGCTCAGTTGTTTGGCACGCCAACACTGTCCATCCAGCACTATCGACGGTACTGCCTACATCTCGCTCTAATTAGTCCACGTTTGTGTTCAGCCGAATGACCTCTGCCGGGAACACTCAGAATGAGGTTCTGAGTTATTGCAACATAGGAGCGTTTCACTGCTTTCAAGGCTTCTCAGGAAGAATTCCGGAATCTTGCTGCCGGCAGGCCTCCGGCTGTTCCGGGTGAACATCTCCTTGTAAATCCCCCGTGGTTTCTTGTACACCCGTGAAATTTGGCCAGGTTATGCAGTTTGCATTGCTGCACAATTGCGCCTGCCTAGCTCGGCCGCGGTTGCAAACATTCAGGCGTGGCAGCCAGATAGGCTGGTCCCCGTAGGACACTGCCAGCGGAGTGGGTATATCTGCTTCCCGTTCTTCGCACCTGAGTGCTACTGATTCCAGCTTTGAAGGCTACACTCTACTCTACCGGAGCAGTAAGTTGAACCTCAACTCATGGCACTTTGTGAAACTGTTGAGAACTAGAGCTCAGTTGTTTGGCACGCCACCACTGTCCATCCAGCACTATGGACGGCACTGCCTACATCTGGCTCTAATTAGTCCACGGTTGTGTTCAGCCGAATGACCTCTGCCGGGAACACTCAGAATGAGGTTCTGAGTTATTGCAACATAGGAGCGTTTCACTGCTTTCAAGGCTTCTCGGGAAGAATTCCGGAATCTTGCTGCCGGCAGGCCTCCGGCTGTTCCGGGTGAACATCTCCTTAAAAATCCCCCATGGTTTCATGTACACCAGTGAAATTTGGCCAGGTTATGCAGTTTGCATTGCTGCACAAATGCGCCTGCCTCGCTCGGCTGCGGTTGCAAGCATTCAGGCCTGGCAGCCAGATAGGCTGGTCCCCGAAGGACACTGCCAGAGGACTGGGTATATCTGCTTCCCGTTCTTCTCACCTGAGTGCTACTGATTCCAGCTTTGACGGCTACACTCTACTCAACCGGAGCAGTAAGTTGAACCTCAACTCATGGCACTTTGTGAAACTGTTGAGAACTAGAGCTCAGTTGTTTGGCACGCCACCACTGTCCATCCAGCACTATGGACGGCACTGCCTACATCTGGCTCTAATTAGTCCACGGTTGTGTTCAGCCGAATGACCTCTGCCGGGAACATTCAGAAAGAGGTTCTGAGTTATTGCAACATAGGACCGTTTCACTGCTTTCAAGGCTTCTCGGGAAGAATTCCGGAATCTTGCTGCCGGCAGGCCTCCGGCTGTTCCGGATGAACATCTCCTTGTAAATCCCCCGTGGTTTCTTGTACACCCGTGAAATTTGGCCAGGTTATGCAGTTTGCATTGCTGCACAATTGCGCCTGCCTAGCTCGGGCGCGGTTGCAAACATTCAGGCGTGGCAGCCAGATAGGCTGGTCCCCGTAGGACACTGCCACCGGACTGGGTATATCTGCTTCCCGTCTTCTCACCTGAGTGCTACTGATTCCAGCTTTGACGGCTACACTCTACTCAACCGGAGCAGTAAGTTGAACCTCAACTCATATGACTTTGTGAAAGTGTTGAGAACTAGAGCTCAGTTGTTTGGCACGCCACCACTGTCCATCCAGCACTATGGACGGCACTGCCTACATCTGGCTCTAATTAGTCCACGGTTGTGTTCAGCCGAATGACCTCTGCTGGGAACACTCAGAATGAGGTTCTGAGTTATTGCAACATAGGAGCGTTTCACTGCTTTCAAGGCTTCTCAGGAAGAATTCCGGAATCTTGCTGCCGGCAGGCCTCCGGCTGTTCCGGGTGAACATCTCCTTGTAAATCCCCCGTGGTTTCATGTACACCCGTGAAATTTGGCCGGGTTATGCAGTTTGCATTGCTGCACAAATGCGCCTGCCTAGCCCGGCCGCGGTTGCAAACATTCAGGCGTGGCAGCCAGATAGGCTGGTCCCCGTAGGACACTGCCAGCGGACTGGGTATATATGCTTCCCGTTCTTCTCACCTGAGTGCTACTGATTCCAGCTTTGACGGCTACACTCTACTCAACCGGAGCAGTAAGTTGAACCTCAACTCATGGCACTTTGTGAAACTGTTGAGAACTAGAGCTCAGTTGTTTGGCACGCCACCACTGTCCATCCAGCACTATGGACGGCACTACCTACATCTGGCTCTAATTAGTTCACGGTTGTGTTCAGCCGAATGACCTCTGCCGGGAACACTCAGAATGAGGTTCTGAGTTATTGCAACATAGGAGCGTTTCACTGCTTTCAAGGCTCCTCGGGAAGAATTCCGGAATCTTGCTGCCGGCAGGCCTCCGGCTGTTCCGGATGAACATCTCCTTGTAAATCCCCTGTGGTTTCTTGTACACCCGTGAAATTTGGCCAGGTTATGCAGTTTGCATTGCTGCACAATTGCACCTGCCTAGCTCGGCCGCGGTTGCAAACATTCAGGAAGTCAGCCAGATAGGCTGGTCCCCGTAGGACACTGCCAGCGGACTGGGTATATCTGCTTCCCGTTCTTCTCACCTGAGTGCTACTGATTCCAGCTTTGACGGCTACACTCTACTCAACCGGAGCAGTAAGTTGAACCTCAACTCATATGACTTTGTGAAACTGTTGAGAACTAGAGCTCAGTTGTTTGGCACGCCACCACTGTCCATCCAGCACTATGGACGGCACTGCCTACATCTGGCTCTAATTAGTCCACGGTTGTGTTCAGCCGAATGACCTCTGCCGGGAAAACTCAGAATGAGGTTCTGAGTTATTGCAACATAGGAGCGTTTCACTGCTTTCAAGGCTTCTCGGGAAGAATTCCGGAATCTTGCTGCCGGCAGGCCTCCGGCTGTTCCGGGTGAACATCTCCTTGTAAATCCCCCGTGGTTTCATGTACACCCGTGAAATTTGGCCAGGTTATGCAGTTTGCATTGCTGCACAAATGCGCCTGCCTAGCTCGGCCACGTTTGCAAACATTCAGGCGTGGCAGCCAGATAGGCTGGTCCCCGTAGGACACTGCCAGCGGACTGGGTATATCTGCTTCCCGTTCTTCTCACCTGAGTGCTACTGATTCCAGCTTTGACGGCTACACTCTACTCAACCGGAGCAGTAAGTTGAACCTCAACTCATGGCACTTTGTGAAAGTGTTGAGAACTAGAGCTCAGTTGTTTGGCACGCCACCACTGTCCATCCAGCACTATGGACGGCACTGCCTACATCTGGCTCTAATTAGTCCACGGTTGTGTTCAGCCGAATGACCTCTGCCGGGAACACTCACAATGAGGTTCTGAGTTATTGCAACATAGGGGCGTTTCACTGCTTTCAAGGCTTTTGGGGAAGAATTCCGGAATCTTGCTGCCGGCAGGCCTCCGGCTGTTCCAGGTGAACATCTCCTTGTAAATCCCCTGTGGTTTCTTGCACACCCGTGAAATTTGCCCAGGTTATGCAGTTTGCATTGCTGCACAATTGCGCCTGCCTAGCTCGGCCGCGGTTGCAAACATTCAGGCGTGGCAGCCAGATAGACTGGTCCCCGTAGGACAGTGCCAGCGGACTGGGTATATCTGCTTCCCGATCTTCTCACCTGAGTACTACTGATTCCAGCTTTGACGGCTACACTCTACTCAACCGGAGCACTAAGTTGAACCTCACCTCATATGACTTTGTGAAACTGTTGAGAACTAGAGCTCAGTTGTTTGGCACGCCACCACTGTCCATCCAGCACTATGGACGGCACTGCCTACATCTGGCTCTAATTAGGCCACGGTTGTGTTCAGCCGAATGACCTCTGCCGGGAAAACTCAGAATGAGGTTCTGAGTTATTGCAACATAGGAGCGTTTCACTGCTTTCAAGGCTTCTCGGGAAGAATTCCGGAATCTTGCTGCCGGCAGGCCTCCGGCTGTTCCGCATGAATATCTCCTTGTAAATCCCCCGTGGTTTCATGTACACCATTGAAATTTGGCCAGGTTATGCAGTATGCATTGCTGCACAATTGCGCCTGCCTCGCTCGGCCGCGGTTGCAAGCATTCTGGCGTGGCAGCCAGATAGGCTGGTCCCCGTAGGACACTGCCAGCGGACTGGGTATATCTGCTTCCCGTTCTTCTCAGCTGAGTGCTACTGATTCCAGCTTTGACGGCTACACTCTACTCAACCGGAGCAGTAAGTTGAACCTCAACTTATGGCACTTTGTGAAACTGTTGAGAACTAGAGCTCAGTTGTTTGGCACGCCACCACTGTCCATCCAGCACTATGGACGGCACTGCCTACATCTGGCTCTAATTAGTCCACGGTTGTGTTCAGCCGAATGACCTCTGCCGGGAACACTCAGAATGAGGTTCTGAGTTATTGCAACATAGGAGCGTTTCATTGCTTTCAAGGCTTCTCAGGAAGAATTCCGGAATGTTGCTGCCAGCAGGCCTCCGGGTGTTCCGGGTGAACATCTCCTTGTAAATCCCCCGTGGTTTCTTGTACACCCGTGAAATTTGGCCAGGTTATGCAGTTTGCATTACAGCACAATTGCGCCTGACTACCTCGGCCGCGGTTGCGAACATTCAGGCGTGGCAGCCAGATAGGCTGGTCCCCGTAGGACACTGCCAGCGGACTGGGTATATCTGCTTTCCGTTCTTCTCACCTAAGTGCTACTGATTCCAGCTTTGACGGCTACACTCTACTCAACCGGAGCAGTAAGTTGAACCTCAACTCATATGACTTTGTGAAACTGTTGAGAACTAGAGCTCAGTTGTTTGGCACGCCACCACTGTCCATCCAGCACTATGGACGGCACTGCCTACATCTGGCTCTAATTAGTCCACGGTTGTGTTCAGCCAAATGACCTCTGCCGGTAAGATTTAGAATGAGGTTCTGAGTTATTGCAACATAGGAGCGTTTCACTGCTTTCAAGGCTTCTCAGGAAGAATTCCGGAATGTTGCTGCCGGCAGGCCTCCGACTGTTACGGGTGAACATCTCCTTGTAAATACCCCGTGGTTTCTTGTACACCCCTGAAATTTGGCCAGGTTATGCAGTTTGCATTGCTGCACAATTGCGCCTGCCTATCTCGGCCGCGGTTGCAAACATTCAGGCGTGTCAGCCAGATAGGCTGGTCCCCGTAGGACACTGCCAGCGGACTGGGTATATCTGCTTCCCGTTCTTCTCACCTGAGTGCTACTGATTCCAGCTTTGACGGCTACACTCTACTCAACCGGAGCAGTAAGTTGAACCTCAACTCATGGCACTTTGTGAAACTGTTGAGAACTAGAGCTCAGTTGTTTGGCACGCCACCACTGTCCTTCCAGCACTATGGACGGCACTGCCTACATCTGGCTCTAATTAGTCCACGGTTGTGTTCAGCCGAATGACCTCTGCCGGGAACACTCAGAATGAGGTTCTGAGTTATTGCAACATAGGAGCGTTTCACTGCTTTCAAGGCTTCTCGGGAAGAATTCCGGAATCTTGCTGCAGGCAGGCCTCCGGCTGTTCCGGGTGAACATCTTCTTGTAAATCCCCCGTGGTTTCTTGTACACCCGTGAAATTTGGCAAGGTTATGCAGTTAGCATTGCTGCACAATTGCGCCTGCCTACCTCGGCCGCGGTTGCAAACATTCAGGCGTGGCAGCCAGATAGGCTGGTCCCCGTAGGACATTGCCAGCGGACTGGGTATATCTGCTTCCCTTTCTTCTCACCTGAGTTCTACTGATTCCAGCTTTGACGGCTACACTCTACTCAACCGGAGCAGTAAATTGAAACTCAACTCATATGACTTTGTGAAAGTGTTGAGAACTAGAGCTCAGTTGTTTGGCACGCCACCACTGTCCATCCAGCACTATGGACGGCACTGCCTACATCTGGCTCTAATTAGTCCACGGTTGTGTTCAGCCGAATGACCTTTGCCGGGAACACTCAGAATGAGGTTCTGAGTTATTGCAACATAGGAGCGTTTCACTGCTTTCAAGGCTTCTCGGGAAGAATTCCGGAATCTTGCTGCCGGCAGGCCTCCGGCTGTTCCGGGTGAACATCTCCTTAAAAATCCCCCATGGTTTCATGTACACCAGTGAAATTTGGCCAGGTTATGCAGTTTGCATTGCTGCACAAATGCGCCTGCCTCGCTCGGCCGCGGTTGCAAGCATTCAGGCGTGGCAGCCAGATAGGCTGGTCCCCGTAGGACACTGCCAGCGGACTGGGTATATCTGCTTCCTGTTCTTCTCACCTGTGTGCTACTGATTCCAGCTTTGACGGCTACACTCTACTCAACCGGAGCAGTAAGTAGAACCTCAACTCATATGACATAGTGAAACTGTTGAGAACTAGAGCTCAGTTGTTTGGCACGTCACCACTGTCCATCCAGCACTATGGACGGCACTGCCTACATCTGGCTCTAATTAGTCCACGGTTGTGTTCAGCGGAATGACCTCTGCCGGGAACACTCAGAATGAGGTTCTGAGTTATTGCAACATAGGAGCGTTTCACTGCTTTCAAGGCTTCTAGGGAAGAATTCCGGAATCTTGCTGCCGGCAGGCCTCCGGCTGTTCCGGATGAACATCTCCTTGTAAATCCCCCGTGGTTTCTTGTACACCCGTGAAATTTGGCCAGGTTATGCAGTTTGCATTGCTGCACAATTGCGCCTGCCTAGCTCGGCCGCGGTTGCAAACATTCAGGCGTGGCAGCCAGATAGGCTGGTCCCCGTAGGACACTGCCAGCGGACTGGGTATATCTGCTTCCCGTTCTTCTCACCTGAGTGCTACTGATACCAGCTTTGACGGCTACACTCTACTCAACCGGAGCAGTAAGTTGAACCTCAAGTCATATGACTTTGTGAAAGTGTTGAGAACTAGAGCTCAGTTGTTTGGCACGCCACCATTGTCCATCCAGCACTATGGACGGCACTGCCTATATCTGGCTCTAATTAGTCCATCGTTGTGTTCAGCCTAATGACCTCTGCCGGGAAAATTTAGAATGAGGTTCTGAGTTATTGCAGCATAGGAGCGTTTCACTGCTTTCAAGGCTTCTCAGGAAGACTTCCGGAATCTTGCTGCCGGCAGGCCTCCGGCTGTTCCAGGTGAACATTTCCTTGTAAATCCCCCGTGGTTTCTTGTACACCCGTGAAATTTGGCCAGGTTATACAGTTTGCATTGGTGCACAATTGCGCCTGCCTAGCTCGGCGGCGGTTGCAAACATTCAGGCGTGGCAGCCAGATAGGCTGGTCCCCGTAGGACACTGCCAGCGGACTGGGTATATCTGCTTCCCGTTCTTTTCACCTGAGTGCTACTGATTCCAGCTTTGACAGCTACACTCTACTCAACCGAAGCAGTAAGTTGAACCTCAACTCATGGCACTTTGTGAAACTGTTGAGAACTAGAGCTCAGTTGTTTGGCACGCCACCACTGTCCATCCAGCACTATGGACAGCACTGCCTACATCTGGCTCTAATTAGTCCACGGTTGTGTTCAGCCGAATGACCTCTGCCGGGAAGACTTAGAATGAGGTTCTGAGTTATTGCAACATGGGAGCGTTTCAGTGCTTTCAAGGCTTCTCGGGAAGAATTCCGGAATCTTGTTACCGGCAGGCCTCCGGGTGTTCCGGGTGAACATCTCCTTGTAAATCCCCCGTGGTTTCATGTACACCCGTGAAATTTGGCCAGGTTATGCAGTTTGCATTGCTGCACAATTGCGCCTGCCTAGCTCGGCCGCGGTTGCAAACATTCAGGCGTGTCAGCCAGATAGGCTGGTCCCCGTAGGACACTACCAACGGACTGGGTATATCTGCTTCCCGTTCTTCTCACCTGAGTGCTACTGATTCCAGCTTTGACGGCTACACTCTACTCAACCGGAGCAGTAAGTTGAACCTCAACTCATATGACTTTGTGAAACTGTTGAGAACTAGAGCTCAGTTGTTTCGCACGCCACCACTGTCCATCCAGCACTATGGACGGCACTGCCTACATTTGGCTCTAATTAGTCCACGGTTGTTTTCAGCCGAATGACCTCTGCTGGGAACACTCAGAATGAGGTTCTGAGTTATTGCAACATAGGAGCGTTTCACTGCTTTCAAGGCTTCTCAGGAAGAAATCCGGAATCTTGCTGCCGGCAGGCCTCCGGCTGTTCCGGATGAACATCTCCTTGTAAATCCCCCGTGGTTTCTTGTACACCCGTGAAATTTGGCCAGGTTATACAGTTTGCATTGCTGCACAATTGCGCCTGCCTATCTCGGCCGCGGTTGCAAACATTCAGGCGTGGCAGCCAGATAGGCTGGTCCCCGTAGGACACTGCCAGCGGACTGGGTATATCTGCTTCATGTTCTTCTCACCTGAGTGCTACTGGTTCCAGCTTTGACGGCTACACTCTCCTCAACCGGAGCAGTAAGTTGAACCTCAACTCATATGACTTTGTGAAACTGTTGAGAACTAGAGCTCAGTTGTTTGGCACGCCACCACTGTCCATCCAGCACTATGGACGGCACTGCCTACATCTGGCTCTAATTAGTCCACGGTTGTGTTCAGCCGAATGACCTCTGCTGGGAACACTCAGAATGAGGTTCTGAGTTATTGCAACATAGGAGCGTTTCACTGCTTTCAAGGCTTCTCGGGAAGAATTCCGAAATCTTGCTGCCGGCAGGCCTCCGGCTGTTCCGGGTGAACATCTCCTTGTAAATCCCCCGTGGTTTCATGTAAACCCGTGAAATTTGGCCAGGTTATGCAGTTTGCATTGCTGCACAATTGCGCCTGCCTAGCTATACCGCGGTTGCAAACATTCAGGCGTGGCATCCAGATAGGCTGGTCCCCGTAGGACACTGCCAGCGGACTGGGTATATCTGCTTCCCGTTCTTCTCACCTGAGTGCTACTGATTCCAGCTTTGACGGCTACACTCTACTCAACCGGAGCAGTAAGTTGAACCTCAACTCATGGCACTTTGTGAAACTGTTGAGAACTAGAGCTCAGTTGTTTGGCACGCCACCACTGTCCATCCAGCACTATGGACGGCACTACCTACATCTGGCTCTAATTAGTCCACGGTTGTGTTCAGCCGAATGACCTCTGCCGGGAACCCTCAGAATGAGGTTCTGAGTTATTGCAACATAGGAGCGTTTCACTGCTTTCAAGGCTTCTCGGGAAGAATTCCGGAATCTTGCTGCCGGCAGGCCTCCGGCTGTTCCGGATGAACATTTCCTTGTAAATTCCCCGTGGTTTCTTGTACACCCGTGACATTTGGCCAGGTTTTGCAGTTTGCATTGCTGCACAATTGCGCCTGCCTAGCTCGGCCGCGGTTGCAAACATTCAGGCGTGTCAGCCAGATAGGCTGGTCCCCGTAGGACACTGCCAGCGGACTGGGTATATCTGCTTCCCGTTCTTCTCACCTGAGTGCTACTGATTCCAGCTTTGACGGCTACACTCTACTCAACCGGAGCAGTAAGTTGAACCACAACTCATATGACTTTGTGAAACTGTTGAGAACTAGAGCTCAGTTGTTTGGCACGCCACCACTGTCCATCCAGCACTATGGACGGCACTGCCTACATCTGGCTCTAATTAGTCCACGGTTGTGTTCAGCCGAATGACCTCTGCCGGGAAAACTCTGAATGAGGTTGTGAGTTATTGCAACATAGGAGCGTTTCACTGCTTTCAAGGCTTCTCGGGAAGAATTCCGGAATCTTGCTGCCGGCAGGCCTCCGGCTGTTCCGGGTGAACATCTCCTTGTAAATCCCCCGTGGTTTCATGTACACCCGTGAAATTTGGCCAGGTTATGCAGTTTGCATTGCTGCACAAATGCGCCGGCCTAGCTCGGCCGCGGTTGCAAACATTCAGGCGTGGCAGCCAGATAGGCTGGTCCCCGTAGGACACTGCCAGCGGACTGGGTATATCTGCTTTCCGTTCTTCTCACATAAGTGCTACTGATTCCAGCTTTGACGGCTACACTCTACTCAACCGGAGCAGTAAGTTGAACCTCAACTCATATGACTTTGTGAAACTGTTGAGAACTAGAGCTCAGTTGTTTGGCACGCCACCACTGTCCATCCAGCACTATGGACGGCACTGCCTACATCTGGCTCTAATTAGTCCACGGTTGTGTTCAGCCAAATGACCTCTGCCGGGAAGATTTAGAATGAGGTTCTGAGTTATTGCAACATAGGAGCGTTTCACTGCTTTCAAGGCTTCTCAGGAAGAATTCCGGAATGTTGCTGCCAGCAGGCCTCCGACTGTTTCGGGTGAACATCTCCTTGTAAATACCCCGTGGTTTCTTGTACACCCCTGAAATTTGGCCAGGTTATGCAGTTTGCATTGCTGCACAATTGCGCCTGCCTAGCTCGGCCGCGGTTGCAAACATTCAGGCGTGGCAGCCAGATAGGCTGGTCCCCGTAGGACACTGCCAGCGGACTGGGTATATCTGCTTCCCGTTCTTCTCACCTGAGTGCTACTGATTCCAGCTTTGACGGCTACACTCTACTCAACCGGAGCAGTAAGTTGAACCTCAACTCATATGACTTTGTGAAACTGTTGAGAACTAGAGCTCAGTTGTTTGGCACGCCACCACTGTCCATCCAGCACTATGGACGGCACTGCCTACATCTGACTCTAATTAGTCCACGGTTGTGTTCAGCCGAATGACCTCTGCCGGGAAAATTTAGAATGAGGTTCTGAGTTATTGCAACATAGGAGCGTTTCACTGCTTTCAAGGCTTCTCAGGAAGAATTCCGGAATCTTGCTGCCGGCAGGCCTCCGGCTGTTCCGGGTGAACATCTCCTTGTAAATCCCCCGTGGTTTCTTGTACACCCGTGAAATTTGGCCAGGTTATACAGTTTGCATTGCTGCACAATTGCGCCTGCCTATCTCGGCCGCGGTTGCAAACATTGAGGCGTGGCAGCCAGATAGGCTGGTCCCCGTAGGACACTGCCAGCGGAGTGGGTATATCTGCTTCCCGTTCTTCGCACCTGAGTGCTACTGATTCCAGCTTTGACGGCTACACTCTACTCAACCGGAGCAGTAAGTTGAACCTCAACTCATGGCACTTTGTGAAACTGTTGAGAACTAGAGCTCAGTTGTTTGGCACGCCACCACTGTCCTTCCAGCACTATGGACGGCACTGCCTACATCTGGCTCTAATTAGTCCACGGTTGTGTTCAGCCGAATGACCTCTGCCGGGAACACTCAGAATGAGGTTCTGAGTTATTGCAACATAGGAGCGTTTCACTGCTATCAAGGCTTCTCGGGAAGAATTCCGGAATCTTGCTGCCGGCAGGCCTCCGGCTGTTCCGGATGAACATTTCCTTGTAAATCCCCCGTGGTTTCTTGTACACCCGTGAAATTTGGCCAGGTTATGCAGTTTGCATTGCTGCACAAATGCGCCTCCCTAGCTCGGCCGCGGTTGCAAACATTCAGGCGTGGCAGCCAGATAGGCTGGTCCCCGTAGGACACTGCCAGCGGACTGGGTATATCTGCTTCCCGTTCTTCTCACCTGAGTGCTACTGATTCCAGCTTTGACGGCTACACTCTACTCAACCGGAGCAGTAAGTTGAACCTCAACTCATGGCACTTTGTGAAACTGTTGAGAACTAGAGCTCAGTTGTTTGGCACGCCACCACTATCCATCCAGCACTATGGACGGCACTACCTACATCTGGCTCTAATTAGTCCACGGTTTTGTTCAGCCGAATGACCTCTGCCGGGAACACTCAGAATGAGGTTCTGAGTTATTGCAACATAGGAGCGTTTCACTGCTTTCAAGGCTTCTCGGGAAGAATTCCGGAATCTTGCTGCCGGCAGGCCTCCGGCTGTTCCGGATGAACATTTCCTTGTAAATCCCCCGTGGTTTCTTGTACACCCGTGAAATTTGGCCAGGTTATGCAGTTTGCATTGCTGCACAAATGCGCCTGCCTAGCTCGGCCGCGGTTGCAAACATTCAGGCGTGGCAGCCAGATAGGCTGGTCCCCGTAGGACACTGCCAGCGGACTGGGTATATCTGCTTCCCGTTCTTCTCACCTGAGTGCTACTGATTCCAGCTTTGACGGCTACACTCTACTCAACCGGAGCAGTAAGTTGAACCTCAACTCATGGCACTTTGTGAAACTGTTGAGAACTAGAGCTCAGTTGTTTGGCACGCCACCACTGTCCATCCAGCACTATGGACGGCACTGCCTACATCTGACTCTAATTAGTCCACGGTTGTGTTCAGCCGAATGACCTCTGCCGGGAAAATTTAGAATGAGGTTCTGAGTTATTGCAACATAGGAGCGTTTCACTGCTTTCAAGGCTTCTCAGGAAGAATTCCGGAATCTTGCTGCCGGCAGGCCTCCGGCTGTTCCGGGTGAACATCTCCTTGTAAATACCCCGTGGTTTCTTGTACACCCGTGAAATTTGGCCAGGTTATACAGTTTGCATTGCTGCACAATTGCGCCTGCCTATCTCGGCCGCGGTTGCAAACATTCAGGCGTGGCAGCCAGATAGGCTGGTCCCCGTAGGACACTGCCAGCGGAGTGGGTATATCTGCTTCCCGTTCTTCGCACCTGAGTGCTACTGATTCCAGCTTTGACGGCTACACTCTACTCAACCGGAGCAGTAAGTTGAACCTCAACTCATGGCACTTTGTGAAACTGTTGAGAACTAGAGCTCAGTTGTTTGGCACGCCACCACTGTCCTTCCAGCACTATGGACGGCACTGCCTACATCTGGCTCTAATTAGTCCACGGTTGTGTTCAGCCGAATGACCTCTGCCGGGAACACTCAGAATGAGGTTCTGAGTTATTGCAACATAGGAGCGTTTCACTGCTATCAAGGCTTCTCGGGAAGAATTCCGGAATCTTGCTGCCGGCAGGCCTCCGGCTGTTCCGGATGAACATTTCCTTGTAAATCCCCCGTGGTTTCTTGTACACCCGTGAAATTTGGCCAGGTTATGCAGTTTGCATTGCTGCACAAATGCGCCTGCCTAGCTCGGCCGCGGTTGCAAACATTCAGGCGTGGCAGCCAGATAGGCTGGTCCCCGTAGGACACTGCCAGCGGACTGGGTATATCTGCTTCCCGTTCTTCTCACCTGAGTGCTACTGATTCCAGCTTTGA
Organism: Dipodomys merriami; assembly: GCF_024711535.1. Classification (NCBI taxonomy): domain Eukaryota; kingdom Metazoa; phylum Chordata; class Mammalia; order Rodentia; family Heteromyidae; genus Dipodomys; species Dipodomys merriami. The sequence goes on from NW_027206105.1 coordinate 357,206, forward strand.
CGGCTACACTCTACTCAACCGGAGCAGTAAGTTGAACCTCAACTCATATGACTTTGTGAAACTGTTGAGAACTAGAGCTCAGTTGTTTGGCACGCCACCACTGTCCATCCAGCACTATGGACGGCACTACCTACATCTGGCTCTAATTAGTCCACGGTTGTGTTCAGCCGAATGACCTCTGCCGGGAACACTCAGAATGAGGTTCTGAGTTATTGCAACATAGGAGCGTTTCACTGCTTTCAAGGCTTCTCGGGAAGAATTCCGGAATCTTGCTGCCGGCAGGCCTCCGGCTGTTCCGGATGAACATTTCCTTGTAAATCCCCCGTGGTTTCTTGTACACCCGTGAAATTTGGCCAGGTTATGCAGTTTGCATTGCTGCACAATTGCGCCTGCCTAGCTCGGCCGCGGTTGCAAACATTCAGGCGTGGCAGCCAGATAGGCTGGTCCCCGTAGGACACTGCCAGCGGACTGGGTATATCTGCTTCCCGTTCTTCTCACCTGAGTGCTACTGATTCCAGCTTTGACGGCTACACTCTACTCAACCGGAGCAGTAAGTTGAACCTCAACTCATATGACTTTGTGAAACTGTTGAGAACTAGAGCTCAGTTGTTTCGCATGCCACCACTGTCCATCCAGCACTATGGACGGCACTGCCTACATCTGGCTCTAATTAGTCCACGGTTGTGTTCAGCCGAATGACCTCTGCCGGGTAAACTCAGAATGAGGTTCTGAGTTATTGCAACATAGGAGCGTTTCACTGCTTTCAAGGCTTCTCAGGAAGAATTATGGAATCTTGCTGCCAGCAGGCCTCCGGCTGTTCCGGGTGAACATCTCCTTGTAAATCCCCCGTGGTTTCTTGTACACCCGTGAAATTTGGCCAGGTTATGCAGTTTGCATTACAGCACAATTGCGCCTGACTACCTCGGCCGCGGTTGCGAACATTCAGGCGTGGCAGCCAGATAGGCTGGTCCCCGTAGGACACTGCCAGCGGACTGGGTATATCTGCTTTCCGTTCTTCTCACCTAAGTGCTACTGATTCCAGCTTTGACGGCTACACTCTACTCAACCGGAGCAGTAAGTTGAACCTAAACTCATATGACTTTGTGAAACTGTTGAGAACTAGAGCTCAGTTGTTTGGCACGCCACCACTGTCCATCCAGCACTATGGACGGCACTGCCTACATCTGGCTCTAATTAGTCCACGGTTGTGTTCAGCCAAATGACCTCTGCCGGGAAGATTTAGAATGAGGTTCTGAGTTATTGCAACATAGGAGCGTTTCACTGCTTTCAAGGCTTCTCAGGAAGAATTCCGGAATGTTGCTCCCGGCAGGCCTCCGACTGTTACGGGTGAACATCTCCTTGTAAATACCCCGTGGTTTCTTGTACACCCCTGAAATTTGGCCAGGTTATGCAGTTTGCATTGCTGCACAATTGCGCCTGCCTAGCTCGGCCGCGGTTGCAAACATTCAGGCGTGGCAGCCAGATAGGCTGGTCCCCGTAGGACACTGCCAGCGGACTGGGTATATCTGCTTCCCGTTCTTCTCACCTGAGTGCTACTGATTCCACCTTTGACGGCTACACTCTACTCAACCGGAGCAGTAAGTTGAACCTCAACTCATATGACTTTGTGAAACTGTTGAGAACTAGAGCTCAGTTGTTTCGCACGCCACCACTGTCCATCCAGCACTATGGACGGCACTGCCTACATCTGGCTCTAATTAGTCCACGGTTGTGTTCAGCCGAATGACCTCTGCCGGGAAAACTCAGAATGAGGTTCTGAGTTATTGCAACATAGGAGCGTTTCACTGCTTTCAAGGCTTCTCGGGAAGAATTCCGGAATCTTGCTGCCGGCAGTCCTCCGGCTGTTCCTGGTGAACATCTCCTTGTAAATCCCCCGTGGTTTCATGTACACCCGTGAAATTTGGCCAGGTTATACAGTTTGCATTGCTGCACAAATGCGCCTGCCTAGCTCGGCCGCGGTTGCAAACATTCAGGCGTGGCAGCCAGATAGGCTGGTCCCCGTAGGACACTGCCAGCGGACTGGGTATATCTGCTTCCCGTTCTTCTCACCTGAGTGCTACTGACTCCAGCTTTGACGGCTACACTCTACTCAACCGGAGCAGTAAGTTGAACCTCAACTCATGGCACTTTGTGAAACTGTTGAGAACTAGAGCTCAGTTGTTTGGCACGCCACCACTGTCCATCCAGCACTATGGACGGCACTGCCTACATCTGGCTCTAATTAGTCCACGGTTGTGTTCAGCCGAATGACCTCTGCCGGGAACACTCAGAATGAGGTTCTGAGTTAATGCAACATAGGAGCGTTTCACTGCTTTCAAGGCTTCTAAGGAAGAATTCCGGAATCTTGCTGCCGGCAGGCCTCCGGCAGTTCCGGATGAACATCTCCTTGTAAATCTCCCGTGGTTTCATGTACACCAGTGAAATTTGGCCAGGTTATGCAGTTTTCATTGCTGCACAATTGCGCATGCCTCGCTCGGCCGCGGTTGCAAGCATTCTGGCATGGCAGCCAGATATGCTGGTCCCCGTAGGACACTGCCAGCGGACTGGGTATATCTGCTTCCCGTTCTTCTCAGCTGAGTGCTACTGATTCCAGCTTTGACGGCTACACTCTACTCAACCGGAGCAGTAAGTTGAACCTCAACTCATATGACTTTGTGAAACTGTTGAGAACTAGAGCTCAGTTGTTTGGCACGCCACCACTGTCCATCCAGCACTATGGACGGCACTGCCTACATCTGGCTCTAATTAGTCCACGGTTGTGTTCAGCCGAATGACCTCTGCCGGGAACACTCAGAATGAGGTTCTGAGTTATTGCAACATAGGAGCCTTTCATTGCTTTCAAGGCTTCTCAGGAAGAATTCCGGAATGTTGCTGCCGGCAGGCTTCCGGCTGTTCCGGGTGAACATCTCCTTGTAAATCCCTTTGGTTTCTTGTACACCCGTGAAATTTGGCCAGGTTATGCAGTTTGCATTACAGCACAATTGCGCCTGACTACCTCGGCCGCGGTTGCGAACATTCAGGCGTGGCAGCCAGATAGGCTGGTCCCCGTAGGACACTGCCAGCGGACTGGGTATATCTGCTTTCCGTTCTTCTCACCTGAGTGCTACTGATTCCAGCTTTGACGGCTAAACTCTACTCAACCGGAGCAGTAAGATGAACCTCAACTCATATGACTTTTTGAAACTGTTGAGAACTAGAGCTCAGTTGTTTGGCACGCCACCACTGTCCATCCAGCACTATGGACGGCACTGCCTACATCTGGCTCTAATTAGTCCACGGTTGCGTTCAGCCGAATGACCTCTGCCGGGAAGATTTAGAATGAGGTTCTGAGTTATTGCAACATAGGAGCGTTTCACTGCTTTCAAGGCTTCTCAGGAAGAATTCCGGAATGTTGCTGCCGGCAGTCCTCCTAGTGTTCCGGTTGAACATCTCCTTGTAAATACCCCGTGGTTTCTTGTACACCCCTGAAATTTGGCCAGGTTATGCAGTTTGCATTGCTGCACAATTGCGCCTGCCTAGCTCGGCCGCGGTTGCAAACATTCAGGCGTGGCAGCCAGATAGGCTGGTCCCCGTAGGACACTGCCAGCGGACTGGGTATATCTGCTTTCCGTTCTTCTCACCTGAGTGCTACTGATTCCAGCTTTGACGGCTACACTCTACTCAACCGGAGCAGTAAGATGAACCTCAACTCATATGACTTTTTGAAACTGTTGAGAACTAGAGCTCAGTTGTTTGGCACGCCACCACTGTCCATCCAGCACTATGGACGGCACTGCCTACATCTGGCTCTAATTAGTCCACGGTTGCGTTCAGCCGAATGACCTCTGCCGGGAAGATTTAGAATGAGGTTCTGAGTTATTGCAACATAGGAGCGTTTCACTGCTTTCAAGGCTTCTCAGGAAGAATTCCGGAATGTTGCTGCCGGCAGTCCTCCTACTGTTCCGGTTGAACATCTCCTTGTAAATACCCCGTGGTTTCTTGTACACCCCTGAAATTTGGCCAGGTTATGCAGTTTGCATTGCTGCACAATTGCGCCTGCCTAGCTCGGCCGCGGTTGCAAACATTCAGGCGTGGCAGCCAGATAGGCTGGTCCCCGTAGGACACTGCCAGCGGACTGGGTATATCTGCTTCCCGTTCTTCGCACCTGAGTGCTACTGATTCCAGCTTTGACGGCTACACTCTACTCAACCGGAGCAGTAAGTTGAATCTCAACTCATATGACTTTGTGAAACTGTTGAGAACTAGAGCTCAGTTGTTTGGCACGCCACCAATGTCCATCCAGCACTATGGACGGCACTGCCTACATCTGGCTCTAATTAGTCCACGGTTGTATTCAGCCGAATGACCTCTGCCGGGAACATTCAGAATGAGGTTCTGAGTTATTGCAACATAGGAGCGTTTCACTGCTTTCAAGGCTTCTCGGGAAGAATTCCGGAATCTTGCTGCCGGCAGGCCTCTGGCTGTTCCGGATGAACATCTCCTTGTAAATCCCCCGTGGTTTCTTGTACACCCGTGAAATTTGGCCAGGTTATGCAGTATGCATTGCTGCACAATTGCGCCTGCCTAGCTAGGCCGCGGTTGCAAACATTCAGGCGTGGCAGCCAGATACGCTGGTCCCCGTAGGACACTGCCAGCGGACTGGGTATATCTGCTTCCCGTTCTTCGCACCTGAGTGCTACTGATTCCAGCTTTGACGGCTACACTCTACTCAACCGGAGCAGTAAGTTGAACCTCAACTCATGGCACTTTGTGAAACTGTTGAGAACTAGAGCTCAGTTGTTTGGCACGCCACCACTGTCCATCCAGCACTATGGACGGCACTGCCTACATCTGGCTCTAATTAGTCCACGGTTGTGTTCAGCCGAATGACCTCTGCCGGGAACACTCAGAATGAGGTTCTGAGTTATTGCAACATAGGAGCGTTTCACTGCTTTCAAGGCTTCTCAGGAAGAATTCCGGAATCTTGCTGCCGGCAGGCCTCCGGCTGTTCCGGGTGAACATCCTCTTGTAAATCCCCCGTGGTTTCTTGCACACCCGTGAAATTTGGCCAGGTTATGCAGTTTGCATTGCTGCACAATTGCGCCTGCCTAGCTCGGCCGTGGTTGGTAACATTCAGGCGTGGCAGCCAGATAGGCTGGTCCCCGTAGGACACTGCCAGCGGACTGGGTATATCTGCTTCCCGTTCTTCTCACCTGAGTGCTACTGATTCCAGCTTTGACGGCTACACTCTACTCAACCGGAGCAGTAAGTTGAACCTCAACTCATGGCACTTTGTGAAACTGTTGAGAACTAGAGCTCAGTTGTTTGGCACGCCACCACTGTCCATCCAGCACTATGGACGGCACTACCTACATCTGGCTCTAATTAGTCCACGGTTGTGTTCAGCCGAATGACCTCTGCCGGGAACACTCACAATGAGGTTCTGAGTTATTGCAACATAGGAGCGTTTCACTGCTTTCAAGGCTTCTGGGGAAGAATTCCGGAATCTTGCTGCCGGCAGGCCTCCGGCTGTTCCAGGTGAACATCTCCTTGTAAATCCCCTGTGGTTTCTTGCATACCCGTGAAATTTGCCCAGGTTATGCAGTTTGCATTGCTGCACAATTGCGCCTGCCTAGCTCGGCCGCGGTTGCAAACATTCAGGCGTGGCAGCCAGATAGGCTGGTCCCCGTAGGACACTGCCAGCGGACTGGGTATATCTGCTTCCCGTTCTTCTCACCTGAGTACTACTGATTCCAGCTTTGACGGCTACACTCTACTCAACCGGAGCACTAAGTTGAACCTCAACTCATATGACTTTGTGAAACTGTTGAGAACTAGAGCTCAGTTGTTTGGCACGCCACCACTGTCCATCCAGCACTATGGACGGCACTGCCTACATCTGGCTCTAATTAGGCCACGGTTGTGTTCAGCCGAATGACCTCTGCCGGGAACACTCAGAATGAGGTTCTGAGTTATTGCAACATAGGAGCGTTTCACTGCTTTCAAGGCTTCTCGGGAAGAATTCCGGAATCTTGCTGTCGGCAGGCCTCCGGCTGTTCCGGATAAACATTTCCTTGTAAATCCCCCGTGGTTTCTTGTACACCCGTGAAATTTGGCCAGGTTATGCAGTTTGCATTGCTGCACAATTGCGCCTCCCTAGCTCGGCCGCGGTTGCAAACATTCAGGCGTGTCAGCCAGATAGGCTGGTCCCCGTAGGACACTGCCAGCGGACTGGGTATATCTGCTTCCCGTTCTTCTCACCTGAGTGCTACTGATTCCAGCTTTGACGGCTACACTCTACTCAACCGGAGCAGTAAGTTGAACCTCAACTCATATGACTTTGTGAAACTGTTGAGAACTAGAGCTCAGTTGTTTCGCATGCCACCACTGTCCATCCAGCACTATGGACGGCACTGCCTACATCTGGCTCTAATTAGTCCACGGTTGTGTTCAGCCGAATGACCTCTGCCGGGAAAACTAAGAATGAGGTTCTGAGTTATTGCAACATAGGAGCGTTTCACTGCTTTAAAGGCTTCTCAGGAAGAATTATGGAATCTTGCTGCCAGCAGGCCTCCGGCTGTTCCGGGTGAACATCTCCTTGTAAATCCCCCGTGGTTTCTTGTACACCCGTGAAATTTGGCCAGGTTATGCAGTTTGCATTACAGCACAATTGCGCCTGACTACCTCGGCCGCGGTTGCGAACATTCAGGCGTGGCAGCCAGATAGGCTGGTCCCCGTAGGACACTGCCAGCGGACTGGGTATATCTGCTTTCCGTTCTTCTCACCTAAGTGCTACTGATTCCAGCTTTGACGGCTACACTCTACTCAACCGGAGCAGTAAGTTGAACCTCAACTCATATGACTTTGTGAAACTGTTGAGAACTAGAGCTCAGTTGTTTGGCACGCCACCACTGTCCATCCAGCACTATGGACGGCACTGCCTACATCTGGCTCTAATTAGTCCACGGTTGTGTTCAGCCAAATGACCTCTGCCGGGAAGATTTAGAATGAGGTTCTGAGTTATTGCAACATAGGAGCGTTTCACTGCTTTCAAGGCTTCTCAGGAAGAATTCCGGAATGTTGCTCCCGGCAGGCCTCCGACTGTTACGGGTGAACATCTCCTTGTAAATACCCCGTGGTTTCTTGTACACCCCTGAAATTTGGCCAGGTTATGCAGTTTGCATTGCAGCACAATTGCGCCTGCCTAGCTCGGCCGCGGTTGCAAACATTCAGGCGTGGCAGCCAGATAGGCTGGTCCCCGTAGGACACTGCCAGCGGACTGGGTATATCTGCTTCCCGTTCTTCTCACCTGAGTGCTACTGATTCCACCTTTGACGCCTACACTCTACTCAACCGGAGCAGTAAGTTGAACCTCAACTTATGGCACTTTGTGAAACTGTTGAGAACTAGAGCTCAGTTGTTTCGCACGCCACCACTGTCCATCCAGCACTATGGACGGCACTGCCTACATCTGGCTCTAATTAGTCCACGGTTGTGTTCAGCCGAATGACCTCTGCCGGGAAAACTCAGAATGAGGTTCTGAGTTATTGCAACATAGGAGCGTTTCACTGCTTTCAAGGCTTCTCGGGAAGAATTCCGGAATCTTGCTGCCGGCAGGCCTCCGGCTGTTCCTGGTGAACATCTCCTTGTAAATCCCCCGTGGTTTCATGTACACCCGTGAAATTTGGCCAGGTTATACAGTTTGCATTGCTGCACAAATGCGCCTGCCTAGCTCGGCCGCGGTTGCAAACATTCAGGCGTGGCAGCCAGATAGGCTGGTCCCCGTAGGACACTGCCAGCGGACTGGGTATAGCTGCTTCCCGTTCTTCTCACCAGAGTGCTACTGATTCCAGCTTTGACGGCTACACTCTACTCAACCGGAGCAGTAAGTTGAACCTCAACTCATATGACTTTGTGAAACTGTTGAGAACTAGAGCTCAGTTGTTTGGCACGCCACCACTGTCCATCCAGCACTATGGACGGCACTGCCTACATCTGGCTCTAATTAGTCCACGGTTGTGTTCAGCCGAATGACCTCTGCCGGGAACACTCAGAATGAGGTTCTGAGTTATTGCAACATAGGAGCCTTTCATTGCTTTCAAGGCTTCTCAGGAAGAATTCCGGAATGTTGCTGCCGGCAGGCTTCCGGCTGTTCCGGGTGAACATCTCCTTGTAAATCCCTTTGGTTTCTTGTACACCCGTGAAATTTGGCCAGGTTATGCAGTTTGCATTACAGCACAATTGCGCCTGACTACCTCGGCCGCGGTTGCGAACATTCAGGCGTGGCAGCCAGATAGGCTGGTCCCCGTAGGACACTGCCAGCGGACTGGGTATATCTGCTTTCCGTTCTTCTCACCTGAGTGCTACTGATTCCAGCTTTGACGGCTAAACTCTACTCAACCGGAGCAGTAAGATGAACCTCAACTCATATGACTTTTTGAAACTGTTGAGAACTAGAGCTCAGTTGTTTGGCACGCCACCACTGTCCATCCAGCACTATGGACGGCACTGCCTACATCTGGCTCTAATTAGTCCACGGTTGCGTTCAGCCGAATGACCTCTGCCGGGAAGATTTAGAATGAGGTTCTGAGTTATTGCAACATAGGACCGTTTCACTGCTTTCAAGGCTTCTCAGGAAGAATTCCGGAATGTTGCTGCCGGCAGTCCTCCTAGTGTTCCGGTTGAACATCTCCTTGTAAATACCCCGTGGTTTCTTGTACACCCCTGAAATTTGGCCAGGTTATGCAGTTTGCATTGCTGCACAATTGCGCCTGCCTAGCTCGGCCGCGGTTGCAAACATTCAGGCGTGGCAGCCAGATAGGCTGGTCCCCGTAGGACACTGCCAGCGGACTGGGTATATCTGCTTTCCGTTCTTCTCACCTGAGTGCTACTGATTCCAGCTTTGACGGCTACACTCTACTCAACCGGAGCAGTAAGATGAACCTCAACTCATATGACTTTTTGAAACTGTTGAGAACTAGAGCTCAGTTGTTTGGCACGCCACCACTGTCCATCCAGCACTATGGACGGCACTGCCTACATCTGGCTCTAATTAGTCCACGGTTGCGTTCAGCCGAATGACCTCTGCCGGGAAGATTTAGAATGAGGTTCTGAGTTATTGCAACATAGGAGCGTTTCACTGCTTTCAAGGCTTCTCAGGAAGAATTCCGGAATGTTGCTGCCGGCAGTCCTCCTACTGTTCCGGTTGAACATCTCCTTGTAAATACCCCGTGGTTTCTTGTACACCCCTGAAATTTGGCCAGGTTATGCAGTTTGCATTGCTGCACAATTGCGCCTGCCTAGCTCGGCCGCGGTTGCAAACATTCAGGCGTGGCAGCCAGATAGGCTGGTCCCCGTAGGACACTGCCAGCGGACTGGGTATATCTGCTTCCCGTTCTTCTCACCTGAGTGCTACTGATTCCAGCTTTGACGGCTACACTCTACTCAACCGGAGCAGTAAGTTGAACCTTAACTCATATGACTTTGTGAAACTGTTGAAAACTAGAGCTCAGTTGTTTGGCACGCCACCACTGTCCATCCAGCACTATGGACGGCACTGCCTACATCTGGCTCTAATTAGTCCACGGTTGTGTTCAGCCGAATGACCTCTGCCGGGAACATTCAGAATGAGGTTCTGCGTTATTGCAACATAGGAGCGTTTCACTGCTTTCAAGGCTTCTCAGGAAGAATTCCGGAATCTTGCTGCCGGCAGGCCTCCGGCTGTTCCGGATGAACATCTCCTTGTAAATCCCCCGTGGTTTCTTGTACACCCGTGAAATTTGGCCAGGTTATGCAGTTTGCATTGCTGCACAATTGTGCCTGCCTAGCTCAGCCGCAGTTCCAAACATTCAGGCGTGGCAGCCAGATAGGCTGGTCCCCGTAGGACACTGCCAGCGGACTGGGTATATCTGCTTCCCGTTCTTCGCACCTGAGTGCTACTGATTCCAGCTTTGACGGCTACACTCTACTCAACCGGAGCAGTAAGTTGAATCTCAACTCATATGACTTTGTGAAACTGTTGAGAACTAGAGCTCAGTTGTTTGGCACGCCACCAATGTCCATCCAGCACTATGGACGGCACTGCCTACATCTGGCTCTAATTAGTCCACGGTTGTATTCAGCCGAATGACCTCTGCCGGGAACATTCAGAATGAGGTTCTGAGTTATTGCAACATAGGAGCGTTTCACTGCTTTCAAGGCTTCTCGGGAAGAATTCCGGAATCTTGCTGCCGGCAGGCCTCTGGCTGTTCCGGATGAACATCTCCTTGTAAATCCCCCGTGGTTTCTTGTACACCCGTGAAATTTGGCCAGGTTATGCAGTATGCATTGCTGCACAATTGCGCCTGCCTAGCTAGGCCGCGGTTGCAAACATTCAGGCGTGGCAGCCAGATACGCTGGTCCCCGTAGGACACTGCCAGCGGACTGGGTATATCTGCTTCCCGTTCTTCGCACCTGAGTGCTACTGATTCCAGCTTTGACGGCTACACTCTACTCAACCGGAGCAGTAAGTTGAACCTCAACTCATGGCACTTTGTGAAACTGTTGAGAACTAGAGCTCAGTTGTTTGGCACGCCACCACTGTCCATCCAGCACTATGGACGGCACTGCCTACATCTGGCTCTAATTAGTCCACGGTTGTGTTCAGCCGAATGACCTCTGCCGGGAACACTCAGAATGAGGTTCTGAGTTATTGCAACATAGGAGCGTTTCACTGCTTTCAAGGCTTCTCAGGAAGAATTCCGGAATCTTGCTGCCGGCAGGCCTCCGGCTGTTCCGGGTGAACATCCTCTTGTAAATCCCCCGTGGTTTCTTGCACACCCGTGAAATTTGGCCAGGTTATGCAGTTTGCATTGCTGCACAATTGCGCCTGCCTAGCTCGGCCGTGGTTGGTAACATTCAGGCGTGGCAGCCAGATAGGCTGGTCCCCGTAGGACACTGCCAGCGGACTGGGTATATCTGCTTCCCGTTCTTCTCACCTGAGTGCTACTGATTCCAGCTTTGACGGCTACACTCTACTCAACCGGAGCAGTAAGTTGAACCTCAACTCATGGCACTTTGTGAAACTGTTGAGAACTAGAGCTCAGTTGTTTGGCACGCCACCACTGTCCATCCAGCACTATGGACGGCACTACCTACATCTGGCTCTAATTAGTCCACGGTTGTGTTCAGCCGAATGACCTCTGCCGGGAACACTCACAATGAGGTTCTGAGTTATTGCAACATAGGAGCGTTTCACTGCTTTCAAGGCTTCTGGGGAAGAATTCCGGAATCTTGCTGCCGGCAGGCCTCCGGCTGTTCCAGGTGAACATCTCCTTGTAAATCCCCTGTGGTTTCTTGCATACCCGTGAAATTTGCCCAGGTTATGCAGTTTGCATTGCTGCACAATTGCGCCTGCCTAGCTCGGCCGCGGTTGCAAACATTCAGGCGTGGCAGCCAGATAGGCTGGTCCCCGTAGGACACTGCCAGCGGACTGGGTATATCTGCTTCCCGTTCTTCTCACCTGAGTACTACTGATTCCAGCTTTGACGGCTACACTCTACTCAACCGGAGCACTAAGTTGAACCTCAACTCATATGACTTTGTGAAACTGTTGAGAACTAGAGCTCAGTTGTTTGGCACGCCACCACTGTCCATCCAGCACTATGGACGGCACTGCCTACATCTGGCTCTAATTAGGCCACGGTTGTGTTCAGCCGAATGACCTCTGCCGGTAACACTCAGAATGAGGTTCTGAGTTATTGCAACATAGGAGCGTTTCACTGCTTTCAAGGCTTCTCGGGAAGAATTCCGGAATCTTGCTGTCGGCAGGCCTCCGGCTGTTCCGGATAAACATTTCCTTGTAAATCCCCCGTGGTTTCTTGTACACCCGTGAAATTTGGCCAGGTTATGCAGTTTGCATTGCTGCACAATTGCGCCTCCCTAGCTCGGCCGCGGTTGCAAACATTCAGGCGTGTCAGCCAGATAGGCTGGTCCCCGTAGGACACTGCCAGCGGACTGGGTATATCTGCTTCCCGTTCTTCTCACCTGAGTGCTACTGATTCCAGCTTTGACGGCTACACTCTACTCAACCGGAGCAGTAAGTTGAACCTCAACTCATATGACTTTGTGAAACTGTTGAGAACTAGAGCTCAGTTGTTTCGCATGCCACCACTGTCCATCCAGCACTATGGACGGCACTGCCTACATCTGGCTCTAATTAGTCCACGGTTGTGTTCAGCCGAATGACCTCTGCCGGGAAAACTAAGAATGAGGTTCTGAGTTATTGCAACATAGGAGCGTTTCACTGCTTTAAAGGCTTCTCAGGAAGAATTATGGAATCTTGCTGCCAGCAGGCCTCCGGCTGTTCCGGGTGAACATCTCCTTGTAAATCCCCCGTGGTTTCTTGTACACCCGTGAAATTTGGCCAGGTTATGCAGTTTGCATTACAGCACAATTGCGCCTGACTACCTCGGCCGCGGTTGCGAACATTCAGGCGTGGCAGCCAGATAGGCTGGTCCCCGTAGGACACTGCCAGCGGACTGGGTATATCTGCTTTCCGTTCTTCTCACCTAAGTGCTACTGATTCCAGCTTTGACGGCTACACTCTACTCAACCGGAGCAGTAAGTTGAACCTCAACTCATATGACTTTGTGAAACTGTTGAGAACTAGAGCTCAGTTGTTTGGCACGCCACCACTGTCCATCCAGCACTATGGACGGCACTGCCTACATCTGGCTCTAATTAGTCCACGGTTGTGTTCAGCCAAATGACCTCTGCCGGGAAGATTTAGAATGAGGTTCTGAGTTATTGCAACATAGGAGCGTTTCACTGCTTTCAAGGCTTCTCAGGAAGAATTCCGGAATGTTGCTCCCGGCAGGCCTCCGACTGTTACGGGTGAACATCTCCTTGTAAATACCCCGTGGTTTCTTGTACACCCCTGAAATTTGGCCAGGTTATGCAGTTTGCATTGCAGCACAATTGCGCCTGCCTAGCTCGGCCGCGGTTGCAAACATTCAGGCGTGGCAGCCAGATAGGCTGGTCCCCGTAGGACACTGCCAGCGGACTGGGTATATCTGCTTCCCGTTCTTCTCACCTGAGTGCTACTGATTCCACCTTTGACGCCTACACTCTACTCAACCGGAGCAGTAAGTTGAACCTCAACTCATATGACTTTGTGAAACTGTTGAGAACTAGAGCTCAGTTGTATCGCACGCCACCACTGTCCATCCAGCACTATGGACGGCACTGCCTACATCTGGCTCTAATTAGTCCACGGTTGTGTTCAGCCGCATGACCTCTGCCGGGAAAACTCAGAATGAGGTTCTGAGTTATTGCAACATAGGAGCGTTTCACTGCTTTCAAGGCTTCTCGGGAAGAATTCCGGAATCTTGCTGCCGGCAGGCCTCCGGCTGTTCCTGGTGAACATCTCCTTGTAAATCCCCCGTGGTTTCATGTACACCCGTGAAATTTGGCCAGGTTATACAGTTTGCATTGCTGCACAAATGCGCCTGCCTAGCTCGGCCGCGGTTGCAAACATTCAGGCGTGGCAGCCAGATAGGCTGGTCCCCGTAGGATACTGCCAGCGGACTGGGTATAGCTGCTTCCCGTTCTTCTCACCAGAGTGCTACTGATTCCAGCTTTGACGGCTACACTCTACTCAACCGGAGCAGTAAGTTGAACCTCAACTCATATGACTTTGTGAAACTGTTGAGAACTAGAGCTCAGTTGTTTCGCAAGCCACCACTGTCCATCCAGCACTATGGACGGCACTGCCTACATCTGGCTCTAATTAGTCCACGGTTGTGTTCAGCCGAATGACCTCTGCCGGGAACACTCAGAATGAGGTTCTGAGTTATTGCAACATAGGAGCGTTTCACTGCTTTCAAGGCTTCTAAGGAAGAATTCCGGAATCTTGCTTCCGGCAGGACTCCGGCTGTTCCGGATGAACATCTCCTTGTAAATCCCCCGTGGTTTCATGTACACCAGTGAAATTTGGCCAGGTTATGCAGTTTGCAATGCTGCACAATTGCGCCTGCCTCGCTCGGCCGCGATTGCAAGCATTCTGGCGTGGCAGCCAGATAGGCTGGTCCACGTAGGACACTGCCAGCGGACTGGGTATATCTGCTTCCCGTTCTTCTCAGCTGAGTGCTACTGATTCCAGCTTTGACGGCTACACTCTACTCAACCGGAGCAGTAAGTTGAACCTCAACTCATGGCACTTTGTGAAACTGTTGAGAACTAGAGCTCAGTTGTTTGACACGCCACCACTGTCCATCCAGCACTATGGACGGCACTGCCTACATCTGGCTCTAATTAGTCCACAGTTGTGTTCAGCCGAATGACCTCTGCCGGGAACACTCAGAATGAGGTTCTGAGTTATTGCAACATAGGAGCGTTTCATTGCTTTCAAGGCTTCTCAGGAAGAATTCCGGAATGTTGCTGCCGGCAGGCCTCCGGCTGTTCCGGGTCAACATCTCCTTGTAAATCCCCCGTGGTTTCTTGTACACCCGTGAAATTTGGCCAGGTTATGCAGTTTGCATTACAGCACAATTGCGCCTGACTACCTCGGCCGCGGTTGCGAACATTCAGGCGTGGCAGCCAGATAGGCTGGTCCCCGTAGGACACTGCCAGCGGACTGGGTATATCTGCTTTCCGTTCTTCTCACCTGAGTGCTACTGATTCCAGCTTTGACGGCTACACTCTACTCAACCGGAGCAGTAAGATGAACCTCAACTCATATGACTTTTTGAAACTGTTGAGAACTAGAGCTCAGTTGTTTGGCACGCCACCACTGTCCATCCAGCACTATGGACGGCACTGCCTACATCTGGCTCTAATTAGTCCACGGTTGCGTTCAGCCGAATGACCTCTGCCGGGAAGATTTAGAATGAGGTTCTGAGTTATTGCAACATAGGAGCGTTTCACTGCTTTCAAGGCTTCTCAGGAAGAATTCCGGAATGTTGCTGCCGGCAGTCCTCCTAGTGTTCCGGTTGAACATCTCCTTGTAAATACCCCGTGGTTTCTTGTACACCCGTGAAATTTGGCCAGGTTATGCAGTATGCATTGCTGCACAATTGCGCCTGCCTAGCTAGGCCGCGGTTGCAAACATTCAGGCGTGGCAGCCAGATACGCTGGTCCCCGTAGGACACTGCCAGCGGACTGGGTATATCTGCTTCCCGTTCTTCGCACCTGAGTGCTACTGATTCCAGCTTTGACGGCTACACTCTACTCAACCGGAGCAGTAAGTTGAACCTCAACTCATGGCACTTTGTGAAACTGTTGAGAACTAGAGCTCAGTTGTTTGGCACGCCACCACTGTCCATCCAGCACTATGGACGGCACTGCCTACATCTGGCTCTAATTAGTCCACGGTTGTGTTCAGCCGAATGACCTCTGCCGGGAACACTCAGAATGAGGTTCTGAGTTATTGCAACATAGGAGCGTTTCACTGCTTTCAAGGCTTCTCAGGAAGAATTCCGGAATCTTGCTGCCGGCAGGCCTCCGGCTGTTCCGGGTGAACATCCTCTTGTAAATCCCCCGTGGTTTCTTGCACACCCGTGAAATTTGGCCAGGTTATGCAGTTTGCATTGCTGCACAATTGCGCCTGCCTAGCTCGGCCGTGGTTGGTAACATTCAGGCGTGGCAGCCAGATAGGCTGGTGCCCGTAGGACACTGCCAGCGGACTGGGTATATCTGCTTCCCGTTCTTCTCACCTGAGTGCTACTGATTCCAGCTTTGACGGCTACACTCTACTCAACCGGAGCACTAAGTTGAACCTCAACTCATATGACTTTGTGAAACTGTTGAGAACTAGAGCTCAGTTGTTTTTCACGCCACCACTGTCCATCCAGCTGTATGGACGGCACTGCCTACATCTGGCTCTAATTAGTCCACGGTTGTGTTCAGCCGAATGACCTCTGCCGGGAAAACTCAGAATGAGGTTCTGAGTTATTGCAACATAGGAGCGTTTCACTGCTTTCAAGGCTTCTCGGGAAGAATTCCGGAATCTTGCTGCCGGCAGGCCTCCGGCTGTTCCGGATGAACATCTCCTTGTAAATCCCCCGTGGTTTCTTGTACACCCGTGAAATTTGGCCAGGTTATGCAGTTTGCATTGCTGCACAATTGCGCCTGCCTAGCTCGGCCGCGGTTGCAAACATTCAGGCGTGGCAGCCAGATAGGCTTGTCCCCGTACGACACTGCCAGCGGACTGGGTATATCTGCTTCCCGTTCTTCTCACCTGAGTGCTACTGATTCCAGCTTTGACGGCTACAATCTACTCAACCGGAGCACTAAGTTGAACCTCAACTCATATGACTTTGTGAAACTGTTGAGAACTAGAGCTCAGTTGTTTGGCACGCCACCACTGTCCATCCAGCACTATGGACGGCACTGCCTACATCTGGCTCTAATTAGTCCACGGTTGTGTTCAGCCGAATGACCTCTGCCGGGAACACTCAGAATGAGGTTCTGAGTTATTGCAACATAGGAGCGTTTCACTACTTTCCTTGCTTCTCGGGAAGAATTCCGGAATCTTGCTGCCAGCAGGCCTCCGGCTGTACCGGATGAACATCTCCTTGTAAATCCCCCGGGGTTTCTTGTACACCCGTGAAATTTGGCCAGGTTATGCAGTTTGCATTGCTGCACAATTGCGCCTGCCTCGCGCGGCCGCGGTTGCAAACATTCAGGCGTGGCAGCCAGATAGGCTGGTCCCCGTAGGACACTGCCAGCGGACTGGGTATTTCTGCTTCCCGTTCTTCTCACCTGAGTGCTACTGATTCCAGCTTTGACGCCTACACTCTACTCAACCGGAGCAGTAAGTTGAACCTCAACTCATATGACTTTGTGAAACTGTTGAGAACTAGAGCTCAGTTGTTTGGCACGCCACCACTGTCCATCCAGCACTATGGACGGCACTGCCTACATCTGGCTCTAATTAGTCCACGGTTGTGTTCAGCCGAATGACCTCTGCCGGGAAAACTCAGAATGAGGTTCTGAGTTATTGCAACATAGGAGCGTTTCACTACTTTCCTTGCTTCTCGGGAAGAATTCCGGAATCTTGCTGCCGGCAGGCCTCCGGCTGTTCCGGGTGAACATCTCCTTGTAAATCCCCCGTGGTTTCTTGTACACCCGTGAAATTTGGCCAGGTTATGCAGTTTGCATTACAGCACAATTGCGCCTGACTACCTCGGCCGCGGTTGCGAACATTCAGGCGTGGCAGCCAGATAGGCTGGTCCCCGTAGGACACTGCCAGCGGACTGGGTATATCTGCTTTCCGTTCTTCTCACCTAAGTGCTACTGATTCCAGCTTTGACGGCTACACTCTACTCAACCGGAGCAGTAAGTTGAACCTAAACTCATATGACTTTGTGAAACTGTTGAGAACTAGAGCTCAGTTGTTTGGCACGCCACCACTGTCCATCCAGCACTATGGACGGCACTGCCTACATCTGGCTCTAATTAGTCCACGGTTGTGTTCAGCCAAATGACCTCTGCCGGGAAGATTTAGAATGAGGTTCTGAGTTATTGCAACATAGGAGCGTTTCACTGCTTTCAAGGCTTCTCAGGAAGAATTCCGGAATGTTGCTTCCGGCAGGACTCCGGCTGTTCCGGATGAACATCTCCTTGTAAATCCCCCGTGGTTTCATGTACACCAGTGAAATTTGGCCAGGTTATGCAGTTTGCAATGCTGCACAATTGCGCCTGCCTCGCTCGGCCGCGATTGCAAGCATTCTGGCGTGGCAGCCAGATAGGCTGGTCCCCGTAGGACACTGCCAGCGGACTGGGTATATCTGCTTCCCGTTCTTCTCAGCTGAGTGCTACTGATTCCAGCTTTGACGGCTACACTCTACTCAACCGGAGCAGTAAGTTGAACCTCAACTCATGGCACTTTGTGAAACTGTTGAGAACTAGAGCTCAGTTGTTTGACACGCCACCACTGTCCATCCAGCACTATGGACGGCACTGCCTACATCTGGCTCTAATTAGTCCACAGTTGTGTTCAGCCGAATGACCTCTGCCGGGAACACTCAGAATGAGGTTCTGAGTTATTGCAACATAGGAGCGTTTCATTGCTTTCAAGGCTTCTCAGGAAGAATTCCGGAATGTTTTTGCCGGCAGGCCTCCGGCTGTTCCGGGTGAACATCTCCTTGTAAATCCCCCGTGGTTTCTTGTACACCCGTGAAATTTGGCCAGGTTATGCAGTTTGCATTACAGCACAATTGCGCCTGACTACCTCGGCCGCGGTTGCGAACATTCAGGCGTGGCAGCCAGATAGGCTCGTCCCCGTAGGACACTGCCAGCGGACTGGGTATATCTGCTTTCCGTTCTTCTCACCTGAGTGCTACTGATTCCAGCTTTGACGGCTACACTCTACTCAACCGGAGCAGTAAGTTGAACCTCAACTCATATGACTTTGTGAAACTGTTGAGAACTAGAGCTCAGTTGTTTGGCACGCCACCACTGTCCATCCAGCACTATGGACGGCACTGCCTACATCTGGCTCTAATTAGTCCACGGTTGTGTTCAGCCGAATGACCTCTGCCGGGAACACTCAGAATGAGGTTCTGAGTTATTGCAACATAGGGGCGTTTCACTGCTTTCAAGGCTTCTCGGGAAGAATTTCGGAATCTTGCTGCCGGCAGGCCTCCGGCTGTTCCGGATGAACATCTCCTTGTAAATCCCCCGTGGTTTCTTGTACACCCGTGAAATTTGGCAAGGTTATGCAGTTTGCATTGCTGCACAATTGCGCCTGCCTAGCTCGGCCACGGTTGCAAACATTCAGGCGTGGCAGCCAGATAGGCTGGTCCCCGTAGGACACTGCCAGCGGAGTGGGTATATCTGCTTCCCGTTCTTCTCACCTGAGTGCTACTGACTCCAGCTTTGACGGCTACACTCTACTCAACCGGAGCAGTAAGTTGAACCTCAACTCATGGCACTTTGTGAAACTGTTGAGAACTAGAGCTCAGTTGTTTGGCACGCCACCACTGTCCATCCAGCACTATGGACGGCACTGCCTACATCTGGCTCTAATTAGTCCACGGTTGTGTTCAGCCGAATGACCTCTGCCGGGAACACTCAGAATGAGGTTCTGAGTTAATGCAACATAGGAGCGTTTCACTGCTTTCAAGGCTTCTAAGGAAGAATTCCGGAATCTTGCTGCCGGCAGGCCTCCGGCAGTTCCGGATGAACATCTCCTTGTAAATCTCCCGTGGTTTCATGTACACCAGTGAAATTTGGCCAGGTTATGCAGTTTTCATTGCTGCACAATTGCGCATGCCTCGCTCGGCCGCGGTTGCAAGCATTCTGGCATGGCAGCCAGATATGCTGGTCCCCGTAGGACACTGCCAGCGGACTGGGTATATCTGCTTCCGGTTCTTCTCAGCTGAGTGCTACTGATTCCAGCTTTGACGGCTACACTCTACTCAACCGGAGCAGTAAGTTGAACCTCAACTCATATGACTTTGTGAAACTGTTGAGAACTAGAGCTCAGTTGTTTGGCACGCCACCACTGTCCATCCAGCACTATGGACGGCACTGCCTACATCTGGCTCTAATTAGTCCACGGTTGTGTTCAGCCGAATGACCTCTGCCGGGAACACTCAGAATGAGGTTCTGAGTTATTGCAACATAGGAGCCTTTCATTGCTTTCAAGGCTTCTCAGGAAGAATTCCGGAATGTTGCTGCCGGCAGGCTTCCGGCTGTTCCGGGTGAACATCTCCTTGTAAATCCCTTTGGTTTCTTGTACACCCGTGAAATTTGGCCAGGTTATGCAGTTTGCATTACAGCACAATTGCGCCTGACTACCTCGGCCGCGGTTGCGAACATTCAGGCGTGGCAGCCAGATAGGCTGGTCCCCGTAGGACACTGCCAGCGGACTGGGTATATCTGCTTTCCGTTCTTCTCACCTGAGTGCTACTGATTCCAGCTTTGACGGCTAAACTCTACTCAACCGGAGCAGTAAGATGAACCTCAACTCATATGACTTTTTGAAACTGTTGAGAACTAGAGCTCAGTTGTTTGGCACGCCACCACTGTCCATCCAGCACTATGGACGGCACTGCCTACATCTGGCTCTAATTAGTCCACGGTTGCGTTCAGCCGAATGACCTCTGCCGGGAAGATTTAGAATGAGGTTCTGAGTTATTGCAACATAGGAGCGTTTCACTGCTTTCAAGGCTTCTCAGGAAGAATTCCGGAATGTTGCTGCCGGCAGTCCTCCTAGTGTTCCGGTTGAACATCTCCTTGTAAATACCCCGTGGTTTCTTGTACACCCCTGAAATTTGGCCAGGTTATGCAGTTTGCATTGCTGCACAATTGCGCCTGCCTAGCTCGGCCGCGGTTGCAAACATTCAGGCGTGGCAGCCAGATAGGCTGGTCCCCGTAGGACACTGCCAGCGGACTGGGTATATCTGCTTTCCGTTCTTCTCACCTGAGTGCTACTGATTCCAGCTTTGACGGCTACACTCTACTCAACCGGAGCAGTAAGATGAACCTCAACTCATATGACTTTTTGAAACTGTTGAGAACTAGAGCTCAGTTGTTTGGCACGCCACCACTGTCCATCCAGCACTATGGACGGCACTGCCTACATCTGGCTCTAATTAGTCCACGGTTGCGTTCAGCCGAATGACCTCTGCCGGGAAGATTTAGAATGAGGTTCTGAGTTATTGCAACATAGGAGCGTTTCACTGCTTTCAAGGCTTCTCAGGAAGAATTCCGGAATGTTGCTGCCGGCAGTCCTCCTACTGTTCCGGTTGAACATCTCCTTGTAAATACCCCGTGGTTTCTTGTACACCCCTGAAATTTGGCCAGGTTATGCAGTTTGCATTGCTGCACAATTGCGCCTGCCTAGCTCGGCCGCGGTTGCAAACATTCAGGCGTGGCAGCCAGATAGGCTGGTCCCCGTAGGACACTGCCAGCGGACTGGGTATATCTGCTTCCCGTTCTTCTCACCTGAGTGCTACTTATTCCAGCTTTGACGGCTACACTCTACTCAACCGGAGCAGTAAGTTGAACCTTAACTCATATGACTTTGTGAAACTGTTGAAAACTAGAGCTCAGTTGTTTGGCACGCCACCACTGTCCATCCAGCACTATGGACGGCACTGCCTACATCTGGCTCTAATTAGTCCACGGTTGTGTTCAGCCGAATGACCTCTGCCGGGAACATTCAGAATGAGGTTCTGCGTTATTGCAACATAGGAGCGTTTCACTGCTTTCAAGGCTTCTCAGGAAGAATTCCGGAATCTTGCTGCCGGCAGGCCTCCGGCTGTTCCGGATGAACATCTCCTTGTAAATCCCCCGTGGTTTCTTGTACACCCGTGAAATTTGGCCAGGTTATGCAGTTTGCATTGCTGCACAATTGTGCCTGCCTAGCTCAGCCGCAGTTCCAAACATTCAGGCGTGGCAGCCAGATAGGCTGGTCCCCGTAGGACACTGCCAGCGGACTGGGTATATCTGCTTCCCGTTCTTCGCACCTGAGTGCTACTGATTCCAGCTTTGACGGCTACACTCTACTCAACCGGAGCAGTAAGTTGAATCTCAACTCATATGACTTTGTGAAACTGTTGAGAACTAGAGCTCAGTTGTTTGGCACGCCACCAATGTCCATCCAGCACTATGGACGGCACTGCCTACATCTGGCTCTAATTAGTCCACGGTTGTATTCAGCCGAATGACCTCTGCCGGGAACATTCAGAATGAGGTTCTGAGTTATTGCAACATAGGAGCGTTTCACTGCTTTCAAGGCTTCTCGGGAAGAATTCCGGAATCTTGCTGCCGGCAGGCCTCTGGCTGTTCCGGATGAACATCTCCTTGTAAATCCCCCGTGGTTTCTTGTACACCCGTGAAATTTGGCCAGGTTATGCAGTATGCATTGCTGCACAATTGCGCCTGCCTAGCTAGGCCGCGGTTGCAAACATTCAGGCGTGGCAGCCAGATACGCTGGTCCCCGTAGGACACTGCCAGCGGACTGGGTATATCTGCTTCCCGTTCTTCGCACCTGAGTGCTACTGATTCCAGCTTTGACGGCTACACTCTACTCAACCGGAGCAGTAAGTTGAACCTCAACTCATGGCACTTTGTGAAACTGTTGAGAAATAGAGCTCAGTTGTTTGGCACGCCACCACTGTCCATCCAGCACTATGGACGGCACTGCCTACATCTGGCTCTAATTAGTCCACGGTTGTGTTCAGCCGAATGACCTCTGCCGGGAACACTCAGAATGAGGTTCTGAGTTATTGCAACATAGGAGCGTTTCACTGCTTTCAAGGCTTCTCAGGAAGAATTCCGGAATCTTGCTGCCGGCAGGCCTCCGGCTGTTCCGGGTGAACATCCTCTTGTAAATCCCCCATGGTTTCTTGCACACCCGTGAAATTTGGCCAGGTTATGCAGTTTGCATTGCTGCACAATTGCGCCTGCCTAGCTCGGCCGTGGTTGGTAACATTCAGGCGTGGCAGCCAGATAGGCTGGTCCCCGTAGGACACTGCCAGCGGACTGGGTATATCTGCTTCCCGTTCTTCTCACCTGAGTGCTACTGATTCCAGCTTTGACGGCTACACTCTACTCAACCGGAGCAGTAAGTTGAACCTCAACTCATGGCACTTTGTGAAACTGTTGAGAACTAGAGCTCAGTTGTTTGGCACGCCACCACTTTCCATCCAGCACTATGGACGGCACTACCTACATCTGGCTCTAATTAGTCCACGGTTGTGTTCAGCCGAATGACCTCTGCCGGGAACACTCACAATGAGGTTCTGAGTTATTGCAACATAGGAGCGTTTCACTGCTTTCAAGGCTTCTGGGGAAGAATTCCGGAATCTTGCTGCCGGCAGGCCTCCGGCTGTTCCAGGTGAACATCTCCTTGTAAATCCCCTGTGGTTTCTTGCATACCCGTGAAATTTGCCCAGGTTATGCAGTTTGCATTGCTGCACAATTGCGCCTGCCTAGCTCGGCCGCGGTTGCAAACATTCAGGCGTGGCAGCCAGATAGGCTGGTCCCCGTAGGACACTGCCAGCGGACTGGGTATATCTGCTTCCCGTTCTTCTCACCTGAGTACTACTGATTCCAGCTTTGACGGCTACACTCTACTCAACCGGAGCACTAAGTTGAACCTCAACTCATATGACTTTGTGAAACTGTTGAGAACTAGAGCTCAGTTGTTTGGCACGCCACCACTGTCCATCCAGCACTATGGACGGCACTGCCTACATCTGGCTCTAATTAGGCCACGGTTGTGTTCAGCCGAATGACCTCTGCCGGGAACACTCAGAATGAGGTTCTGAGTTATTGCAACATAGGAGCGTTTCACTGCTTTCAAGGCTTCTCGGGAAGAATTCCGGAATCTTGCTGTCGGCAGGCCTCCGGCTGTTCCGGATGAACATTTCCTTGTAAATCCCCCGTGGTTTCTTGTACACCCGTGAAATTTGGCCAGGTTATGCAGTTTGCATTGCTGCACAATTGCGCCTCCCTAGCTCGGCCGCGGTTGCAAACATTCAGGCGTGTCAGCCAGATAGGCTGGTCCCCGTAGGACACTGCCAGCGGACTGGGTATATCTGCTTCCCGTTCTTCTCACCTGAGTGCTACTGATTCCAGCTTTGACGGCTACACTCTACTCAACCGGAGCAGTAAGTTGAACCTCAACTCATATGACTTTGTGAAAGTGTTGAGAACTAGAGCTCAGTTGTTTCGCATGCCACCACTGTCCATCCAGCACTATGGACGGCACTGCCTACATCTGGCTCTAATTAGTCCACGGTTGTGTTCAGCCGAATGACCTCTGCCGGGAAAACTAAGAATGAGGTTCTGAGTTATTGCAACATAGGAGCGTTTCACTGCTTTCAAGGCTTCTCAGGAAGAATTATGGAATCTTGCTGCCAGCAGGCCTCCGGCTGTTCCGGGTGAACATCTCCTTGTAAATCCCCCGTGGTTTCTTGTACACCCGTGAAATTTGGCCAGGTTATGCAGTTTGCATTACAGCACAATTGCGCCTGACTACCTCGGCCGCGGTTGCAAACATTCAGGCGTGGCAGCCAGATAGGCTGGTCCCCGTAGGACACTGCCAGCGGACTGGGTATATCTGCTTTCCGTTCTTCTCACCTAAGTGCTACTGATTCCAGCTTTGACGGCTACACTCTACTCAACCGGAGCAGTAAGTTGAACCTCAACTCATATGACTTTGTGAAACTGTTGAGAACTAGAGCTCAGTTGTTTGGCACGCCACCACTGTCCATCCAGCACTATGGACGGCACTGCCTACATCTGGCTCTAATTAGTCCACGGTTGTGTTCAGCCAAATGACCTCTGCCGGGAAGATTTAGAATGAGGTTCTGAGTTATTGCAACATAGGAGCGTTTCACTGCTTTCAAGGCTTCTCAGGAAGAATTCCGGAATGTTGCTCCCGGCAGGCCTCCGACTGTTACGGGTGAACATCTCCTTGTAAATACCCCGTGGTTTCTTGTACACCCCTGAAATTTGGCCAGGTTATGCAGTTTGCATTGCAGCACAATTGCGCCTGCCTAGCTCGGCCGCGGTTGCAAACATTCAGGCGTGGCAGCCAGATAGGCTGGTCCCCGTAGGACACTGCCAGCGGACTGGGTATATCTGCTTCCCGTTCTTCTCAGCTGAGTGCTACTGATTCCAGCTTTGACGGCTACACTCTACTCAACCGGAGCAGTAAGTTGAACCTCAACTCATGGCACTTTGTGAAACTGTTGAGAACTAGAGCTCAGTTGTTTGACACGCCACCACTGTCCATCCAGCACTATGGACGGCACTGCCTACATCTGGCTCTAATTAGTCCACAGTTGTGTTCAGCCGAATGACCTCTGCCGGGAACACTCAGAATGAGGTTCTGAGTTATTGCAACATAGGAGCGTTTCATTGCTTTCAAGGCTTCTCAGGAAGAATTCCGGAATGTTGCTGCCGGCAGGCCTCCGGCTGTTCCGGGTCAACATCTCCTTGTAAATCCCCCGTGGTTTCTTGTACACCCGTGAAATTTGGCCAGGTTATGCAGTTTGCATTACAGCACAATTGCGCCTGACTACCTCGGCCGCGGTTGCGAACATTCAGGCGTGGCAGCCAGATAGGCTGGTCCCCGTAGGACACTGCCAGCGGACTGGGTATATCTGCTTTCCGTTCTTCTCACCTGAGTGCTACTGATTCCAGCTTTGACGGCTACACTCTACTCAACCGGAGCAGTAAGATTAACCTCAACTCATATGACTTTTTGAAACTGTTGAGAACTAGAGCTCAGTTGTTTGGCACGCCACCACTGTCCATCCAGCACTATGGACGGCACTGCCTACATCTGGCTCTAATTAGTCCACGGTTGCGTTCAGCCGAATGACCTCTGCCGGGAAGATTTAGAATGAGGTTCTGAGTTATTGCAACATAGGAGCGTTTCACTGCTTTCAAGGCTTCTCAGGAAGAATTCCGGAATGTTGCTGCCGGCAGTCCTCCTAGTGTTCCGGTTGAACATCTCCTTGTAAATACCCCGTGGTTTCTTGTACACCCGTGAAATTTGGCCAGGTTATGCAGTATGCATTGCTGCACAATTGCGCCTGCCTAGCTAGGCCGCGGTTGCAAACATTCAGGCGTGGCAGCCAGATACGCTGGTCCCCGTAGGACACTGCCAGCGGACTGGGTATATCTGCTTCCCGTTCTTCGCACCTGAGTGCTACTGATTCCAGCTTTGACGGCTACACTCTACTCAACCGGAGCAGTAAGTTGAACCTCAACTCATGGCACTTTGTGAAACTGTTGAGAACTAGAGCTCAGTTGTTTGGCACGCCACCACTGTCCATCCAGCACTATGGACGGCACTGCCTACATCTGGCTCTAATTAGTCCACGGTTGTGTTCAGCCGAATGACCTCTGCCGGGAACACTCAGAATGAGGTTCTGAGTTATTGCAACATAGGAGCGTTTCACTGCTTTCAAGGCTTCTCGGGAAGAATTCCGGAATCTTGCTGCCGGCAGGCCTCCGGCTGTTCCGGGTGAACATCCTCTTGTAAATCCCCCGTGGTTTCTTGCACACCCGTGAAATTTGGCCAGGTTATGCAGTTTGCATTGCTGCACAATTGCGCCTGCCTAGCTCGGCCGTGGTTGGTAACATTCAGGCGTGGCAGCCAGATAGGCTGGTGCCCGTAGGACACTGCCAGCGGACTGGGTATATCTGCTTCCCGTTCTTCTCACCTGAGTGCTACTGATTCCAGCTTTGACGGCTACACTCTACTCAACCGGAGCACTAAGTTGAACCTCAACTCATATGACTTTGTGAAACTGTTGAGAACTAGAGCTCAGTTGTTTTTCACGCCACCACTGTCCATCCAGCAGTATGGACGGCACTGCCTACATCTGGCTCTAATTAGTCCACGGTTGTGTTCAGCCGAATGACCTCTGCCGGGAAAACTCAGAATGAGGTTCTGAGTTATTGCAACATAGGAGCGTTTCACTGCTTTCAAGGCTTCTCGGGAAGAATTCCGGAATCTTGCTGCCGGCAGGCCTCCGGCTGTTCCGGATGAACATCTCCTTGTAAATCCCCCGTGGTTTCTTGTACACCCGTGAAATTTGGCCAGGTTATGCAGTTTGCATTGCTGCACAATTGCGCCTGCCTAGCTCGGCCGCGGTTGCAAACATTCAGGCGTGGCAGCCAGATAGGCTTGTCCCCGTAGGACACTGCCAGCGGACTGGGTATATCTGCTTCCCGTTCTTCTCACCTGAGTGCTACTGATTCCAGCTTTGACGGCTACAATCTACTCAACCGGAGCACTAAGTTGAACCTCAACTCATATGACTTTGTGAAACTGTTGAGAACTAGAGCTCAGTTGTTTGGCACGCCACCACTGTCCATCCAGCACTATGGACGGCACTGCCTACATCTGGCTCTAATTAGTCCACGGTTGTGTTCAGCCGAATGACCTCTGCCGGGAACACTCAGAATGAGGTTCTGAGTTATTGCAACATAGGAGCGTTTCACTACTTTCCTTGCTTCTCGGGAAGAATTCCGGAATCTTGCTGCCAGCAGGCCTCCGGCTGTACCGGATGAACATCTCCTTGTAAATCCCCCGGGGTTTCTTGTACACCCGTGAAATTTGGCCAGGTTATGCAGTTTGCATTGCTGCACAATTGCGCCTGCCTCGCGCGGCCGCGGTTGCAAACATTCAGGCGTGGCAGCCAGATAGGCTGGTCCCCGTAGGACACTGCCAGCGGACTGGGTATTTCTGCTTCCCGTTCTTCTCACCTGAGTGCTACTGATTCCAGCTTTGACGCCTACACTCTACTCAACCGGAGCAGTAAGTTGAACCTCAACTCATATGACTTTGTGAAACTGTTGAGAACTAGAGCTCAGTTGTTTGGCACGCCACCACTGTCCATCCAGCACTATGGACGGCACTGCCTACATCTGGCTCTAATTAGTCCACGGTTGTGTTCAGCCGAATGACCTCTGCCGGGAAAACTCAGAATGAGGTTCTGAGTTATTGCAACATAGGAGCGTTTCACTACTTTCCTTGCTTCTCGGGAAGAATTCCGGAATCTTGCTGCCGGCAGGCCTCCGGCTGTTCCGGGTGAACATCTCCTTGTAAATCCCCCGTGGTTTCATGTACACCCGTGAAATTTGGCCAGGTTATGCAGTTTGCATTGCTGCACAAATGCGCCTGCCTAGCCCGACCGCGGTTGCAAACATTCAGGCGTGGCAGCCAGATAGGCTGGTCCCCGTAGGACACTGCCAGCGGACTGGGTATATCTGCTTCCCGTTCTTCTCACCTGAGTGCTACTGATTCCAGCTTTGACGGCTACACTCTACTCAACCGGAGCAGTAAGTTGAACCTCAACTCATGGCACTTTGTGAAACTGTTGAGAACTAGAGCTCAGTTGTTTGGCATGCCACCACTGTCCATCCAGCACTATTGACGGCCCTACCTACATCTGGCTCTAATTAGTCCAAGGTTGTGTTCAGCCGAGTGACCTCTGCCGGGAACACTCACAATGAGGTTCTGAGTTATTGCAACATAGAGGCGTTTCACTGCTTTCAAGGCTTCTGGGGAAGAATTCCGGAATCTTGCTGCCGGCAGGCCTCCGGCTGTTCCAGGTGAACATCTCCTTGTAAATCCCCTGTGGTTTCTTGCACACCCGTGAAATTTGCCCAGGTTATGCAGTTTGCATTGCTGCACAATTGCGCCTGCCTAGCTCGGCCGCGGTTGCAAACATTCAGGCGTGGCAGCCAGATAGGCTGGTCCCCGGAGGACAGTGCCAGCGGACTGGGTATATCTGCTTCCCGTTCTTCTCACCTGAGTACTACTGATTCCAGCTTTGACGGCTACACTCTACTCAACCGGAGCACTAAGTTGAACCTCAACTCATATGACTTTGTGAAACTGTTGAGAACTAGAGCTCAGTTGTTTGGCACGCCACCACTGTCCATCCAGCACTATGGACGGCACTGCCTACATCTGGCTCTAATTAGGCCACGGTTGTGTTCAGCCGAATGACCTCTGCCGGGAACACTCAGAATGAGTTTCTGAGTTATTGCAACATAGGAGCGTTTCACTGCTTTCAAGGCTTCTCGGGAAGAATTCCGGAATCTTGCTGCCGGCAGGCCTCCGGCTGTTCCGGATGAACATTTCCTTGTAAATCCCCCGTGGTTTCTTGTACACCCCTGAAATTTGGCCAGGTTATGCAGTTTGCATTGCTGCACAATTGCGCCTGCCTAGCTCGGCCGCGGTTGCAAACATTCAGGCGTGGCAGCCAGATAGGCTGGTCCCCGTAGGACACTGCCAGCGGACTGGGTATATCTGCTTCCCGTTCTTCTCACCTGAGTGCTACTGATTCCAGCTTTGACGGCTACACTCTACTCAACCGGAGCAGTAAGTTGAACCTCAACTCATATGACTTTGTGAAACTGTTGAGAACTAGAGCTCAGTTGTTTGGCACGCCACCACTGTCCATCCAGCACTATGGACGGCACTGCCTACATCTGGCTCTAATTAGTCCACGGTTGTGTTCAGCCGAATGACCTCTGCCGGGAAAACTCAGAATGAGGTTCTGAGTTATTGCAACATAGGAGCGTTTCACTGCTTTCAAGGCTTCTCGGGAAGAATTCCGGAATCTTGCTGCCGGCAGGCTTCCGGCTGTTCCGGATGAACATCTCCTTGTAAATCCCCCGTGGTTTCTTGTACACCCGTGAAATTTGGCAAGGTTATGCAGTTTGCATTGCTGCACAATTGCGATTGCCTAACTCCGCCGCGGTAGCAAATATTCAGGCGTGGCAGCCAGATAGGCTGGTCCCCGTAGGACACTGCCAGCGGAGTGGGTATATCTGCTTCCCGTTCTTCTCACCTGAGTGCTACTGATTCCAGCTTTGACGGCTACACTCTACTCAACCGGAGCAGTAAGTTGAACCTCAAGTCATGGCACTATGTGAAACTGTTGAGAACTAGAGCTCAGTTGTTTGGCACGCCACCACTGTCCATCCAGCACTATGGACGGCACTACCTACATCTGGCTCTAATTAGTCCACGGTTGTGTTCAGCCGAATGACCTCTGCCGGGAACACTCAGAATGAGGTTCTGAGTTATTGCAACATAGGAGCGTTTCACTGCTTTCAAGGCTTCTCGGGAAGAATTCCGGAATCTTGCTGCCGGCAGGCCTCCGGCTGTTCCGGATGAATATTTCCTTGTAAATCCCCTGTGGTTTCTTGTACACCCGTGAAATTTGGCCAGGTTATGCAGTTTGCATTGCTGCACAATTGCGCCTGCCTAGCTCGGCCGCGGTTGCAAACATTCAGGCGTGTCAGCCAGATAGGCTGGTCCCCGTAGGACACTGCCAGCGGACTGGGTATATCTGCTTCCCGTTCTTCTCACCTGAGTTCTACTGATTCCAGCTTTGACAGCTACACTCTACTCAACCGGAGCAGTAAGTTGAACCTCAACTCATATGACTTTGTGAAAGTGTTGAGAACTAGAGCTCAGTTGTTTGGCACGCCACCACTGTCCATCCAGCAGTATGGACGGCACTGCCTACATCTGGCTCTAATTAGTCCACGGTTGTGTTCAGCCGAATGACCTCTGCCGGGAAAATTTAGAATGAGGTTCTGAGATATTGCAACATAGGAGCGTTTCACTGCTTTCAAGGCTTCTCAGGAAGAATTCCGGAATCTTGCTGCCAGCAGGCCTCCGGCTGTTCCGGGTGAACATCTCCTTGTAAATCCCCCGTGGGTTCATGTACACCAGTGAAATTTGGCCAGGTTATGCAGTTTGCATTGCTGCACAATTGCGCCTGCCTCGCTCGGCCGCGGTTGCAAGCATTCTGGCGTGGCAGCCAGATAGGCTGGTCCCCGTAGGACACTGCCAGCGGACTGGGTATATCTGCTTCCCGTTCTTCTCAGCTGAGTGCTACTGATTCCAGCTTTGACGGCTACACTCTACTCAACCGGAGCAGTAAGTTGAACCTCAACTCATGGCACTTTGTGAAACTGTTGAGAACTAGAGCTCAGTTGTTTGGCACGCCACCACTGTCCATCCAGCACTATGGACGGCACTGCCTACATCTGGCTCTAATTAGTCCACGGTTGTGTTCAGCGGAATGACCTCTGCCGGGAACACTCAGAATGAGGTTCTGAGTTATTGCAACATAGGAGCGTTTCATTGCTTTCAAGGCTTCTCAGGAAGAATTCCGGAATGTTGCTGCCGGCAGGCCTCCGGCTGTTCCGGGTGAACATCTCCTTGTAAATCCCCCGTGGTTTCTTGTACACCCGTGAAATTTGGCCAGGTTATGCAGTTTGCATTAGAGCACAATTGCCCCTGACTACCTCGGCCGCGGTTGCGAACATTCAGGCGTGGCAGCCAGATAGGCTGGTCCCCGTAGGACACTGCCAGCGGACTGGGTATATCTGCTTTCCGTTCTTCTCACCTGAGTGCTACTGATTCCAGCTTTGACGGCTACACTCTACTCAACCGGAGCAGTAAGTTGAACCTCAACTCATATGACTTTGTGAAACTGTTGAGAACTAGAGCTCAGTTGTTTGGCACGCCACCACTGTCCATCCAGCACTATGGACGGCACTGCCTACATCTGGCTCTAATTAGTCCACGGTTTTGTTCAGCCGAATGACCTCTGCCGGGAAGATTTAGAATGAGGTTCTGAGTTATTGCAACATAGGAGCGTTTCACTGCTTTCAAGGCTTCTCAGGAAGAATTCCGGAATGTTGCTGCCGGCAGTCCTCCTACTGTTCCGGTTGAACATCTCCTTGTAAATCCCCCGTGGTTTCTTGTACACCCCTGAAATTTGGCCAGGGTATGCAGTTTGCATTGCTGCACAATTGCGCCTGCCTAGCTCGTCCGCGGTTGCAAACATTCAGGCGTGTCAGCCAGATAGGCTGGTCCCCGTAGGACACTGCCAGCGGACTGGGTATATCTGCTTCCCGTTCTTCTCACCTGAGTGCTAGTGATTCCAGCTTTGACGGCTACACTCTACTCAACCGGAGCAGTAAGTTGAATCTCAACTCATATGACTTTGTGAAACTGTTGAGAACTAGAGCTCAGTTGTTTGGCACGCCACCAATGTCCATCCAGCACTATGGACGGCACTGCCTACATCTGGCTCTAATTAGTCCACGGTTGTATTCAGCCGAATGACCTCTGCCGGGAACATTCAGAATGAGGTTCTGAGTTATTGCAACATAGGAGCGTTTCACTGCTTTCAAGGCTTCTCAGGAAGAATTCCGGAATGTTGCTGCCGGCAGTCCTCCTACTGTTCCGGTTGAACATCTCCTTGTAAATCCCCCGTGGTTTCTTGTACACCCGTGAAATTTGGCCAGCTTATGCAGTATGCATTGCTGCACAATTGCGCCTGCCTAGCTCGGCCGCGGTTGCAAACATTCAGGCGTGGCAGCCAGATAGGCTGGTCCCCGTAGGACACTGCCAGCGGACTGGGTATATCTGCTTCCCGTTCTTCTCACCTGAGTGCTACTGATTCCAGCTTTGACGGCTACACTCTACTCAACCGGAGCACTAAGTTGAACCTCAACTCATATGACTTTGTGAAACTGTTGAGAACTAGAGCTCAGTTGTTTTTCACGCCACCACTGTCCATCCAGCAGTATGGACGGCACTGCCTACATCTGGCTCTAATTAGTCCACGGTTGTGTTCAGCCGAATGACCTCTGCCGGGAAAACTCAGAATGAGGTTCTGAGTTATTGCAACATAGGAGCGTTTCACTGCTTTCAAGGCTTCTCGGGAAGAATTCCGGAATCTTGCTGCCGGCAGGCCTCCGGCTGTTCCGGATGAACATCTCCTTGTAAATCCCCCGTGGTTTCTTGTACACCCGTGAAATTTGGCCAGGTTATGCAGTTTGCATTGCTGCACAATTGCGCCTGCCTAGCTCGGCCGCGGTTGCAAACATTCAGGCGTGGCAGCCAGATAGGCTTGTCCCCGTAGGACACTGCCAGCGGACTGGGTATATCTGCTTCCCGTTCTTCTCACCTGAGTGCTACTGATTCCAGCTTTGACGGCTACACTCTACTCAACCGGAGCAGTAAGTTGAACCTCAACTCATGGCACTTTGTGAAACTGTTGAGAACTAGAGCTCAGTTGTTTGGCACGCCACCACTGTCCATCCAGCACTATGGACGGCACTGCCTACATCTGGCTCTAATTAGTCCACGGTTGTGTTCAGCCGAATGACCTCTGCCGGGAACACTCAGAATGAGGTTCTGAGTTATTGCAACATAGGAGCGTTTCATTGCTTTCAAGGCTTCTCAGGAAGAATTCCGGAATGTTGCTGCCGGCAGGCCTCCGGCTGTTCCGGGTGAACATCTCCTTGTAAATTCCCCGTGGTTTCTTGTACACGCGTGAAATTTGGCCAGGTTATGCAGTTTGCATTACAGCACAATTGCGCCTGACTACCTCGGCCGCGGTTGCGAACATTCAGGCGTGGCAGCCAGATAGGCTGGTCCCCGTAGGACACTGCCAGCAGACTGGGTATATCTGCTTTCCGTTCTTCTCACCTGAGTGCTACTGATTCCAGCTTTGACGGCTACACTCTACTCAACCGGAGCAGTAAGTTGAACCTCAACTCATATGACTTTGTGAAACTGTTGAGAACTAGAGCTCAGTTGTTTGGCACGCCACCACTGTCCATCCAGCACTATGGACGGCACTGCCTACATCTGGCTCTAATTAGTCCACGGTTGTGTTCAGCCGAATGACCTCTGCCGGGAACACTCAGAATGAGGTTCTGAGTTATTGCATCATAGTAGCGTTTCACTACTTTCCTTGCTTCTCGGGAAGAATTCCGGAATCTTGCTGCCAGCAGGCCTCCGGCTGTTCCGGATGAACATCTCCTTGTAAATCCCCCGGGGTTTCTTGTACACCCGTGAAATTTGGCCAGGTTATGCAGTTTGCATTGCTACACAATTGCGCCTGCCTAGCTCGGCCGCGGTTGCAAACATTCAGGCGTGGCAGCCAGATAGGCTGGTCCCCGTAAGACACTGCCAGCGGACTGGGTATATCTGCTTCCCGTTCTTCTCACCTGAGTGCTACTGATTCCAGCTTTGACGGCTACACTCTACTCAACCGGAGCAGTAAGTTGAACCTCAACTCATATGACTTTGTGAAAGTGTTGAGAACTAGAGCTCAGTTGTTTGGCACGCCACCACTGTCCATCCAGCACTATGGACGGCACTGCCTACTTCTGGCTCTAATTAGTCCACGGTTGTGTTCAGCCGAATGACCTCTGCCGGGAACACTCACAATGAGGTTCTGAGTTATTGCAACATAGGAGCGTTTCACTGCTTTCAAGGCTTCTCAGGAAGAGTTCCGGAATCTTGCTGCCGGCAGGCGTCCGGCTGTTCCGGGTGAACATCCTCTTGTAAATCCCCCGTGGTTTCTTGCACACCCGTGAAATTTGGCCAGGTTATGCAGTTTGCATTGCTGCACAATTGCGCCTGCCTAGCTCGGCCGCGGTTGCAAACATTCAGGCGTGGCAGCCAGATTGGCTGGTCCCCGTAGGACACTGCCAGCGGACTGGGTATATCTGCTTCCCGTTCTTCTCACCTGATTGCTACTGATTCCAGCTTTGACGGCTACACTCTACTCAACCGGAGCACTAAGTTGAACCTCAACTCATATGACTTTGTGAAACTGTTGAGAACTAGAGCTCAGTTGTTTTTCACGCCACCACTGTCCATCCAGCAGTATGGACGGCACTGCCTACATCTGGCTCTAATTAGTCCACGGTCGTGTTCAGCCGAATGACCTCTGCCGGGAAAACTCAGAATGAGGTTCTGAGTTATTGCAACATAGGAGCGTTTCACTGCTTTCAAGGCTTCTCGGGAAGAATTCCGGAATCTTGCTGCCGGCAGGCCTCCGGCTGTTCCGGATGAACATCTCCTTGTAAATCCCCCGTGGTTTCTTGTACACCCGTGAAATTTGGCCAGGTTATGCAGTTTGCATTGCTGCACAATTGCGCCTGCCTAGCTCGGCCGCGGTTGCAAACATTCAGGCGTGGCAGCCAGATAGGCTTGTCCCCGTAGGACACTGCCAGCGGACTGGGTATATCTGCTTCCCGTTCTTCTCACCTGAGTGCTACTGATTCCAGCTTTGACGGCTACACTCTACTCAACCGGAGCACTAAGTTGAACCTCAACTCATATGACTTTGTGAAACTGTTGAGAACTAGAGCTCAGTTGTTTGGCACGCCACCACTGTCCAACCAGCACTATGGACGGCACTGCCTACATCTGGCTCTAATTAGTCCACGGTTGTGTTCAGCCGAATGACCTCTGCCGGGAAGACTCAGAATGAGGTTCTGAGTTATTGCAACATAGGAGCGTTTCACTACTTTCCTTGCTTCTCGGGAAGAATTCCGGAATCTTGCTGCCAGCAGGCCTCCGGCTGTTCCGGATGAACATCTCCTTGTAAATCCCCCGTGGTTTCTTGTACACCCGTGAAATTTGGCCAGGTTATGCAGTTTGCATTGCTGCACAATTGCGCCTGCCTAGCTCGGCCGGGGTTGCAAACATTCAGGCGTGGCAGCCAGATAGGCTGGTCCCCGTAGGACACTGCCAGCGGACTGGGTATATCTGCTTCCCGTTCTTCTCACCTGAGTGCTACTGATTCCAGCTTTGACGCCTACACTCTACTCAACCGGAGCAGTAAGTTGAACCTCAACTCATATGACGTTGTGAAACTGTTGAGAACTAGATCTCAGTTTTTTCGCACGCCACCACTGTCCATCCAGCACTATGGACGGCACTGCCTACATCTGGCTCTAATTAGTCCACGGTTGTGTTCAGCCGAATGACCTCTGCCGGGAAAACTCAGAATGAGGTTCTGAGTTATTGCAACATAGGAGCGTTTCACTGCTTTCAAGGCTTCTCGGGAAGAATTCCGGAATCTTGCTGCCGGCAGGCCTCCGGCTGTTCCGGGTGAACATCTCCTTGTAAATCTCCCGTGGTTTCATGTACACCCGTGAAATTTGGCCAGGTTATGCAGTTTGCATTGCTGCACAAATGCGCCTGCCTAGCTCGGCCGCGGTTGCAAACATTCAGGCGTGGCAGCCAGATAGGCTGGTCCCCGTAGGACACTGCCAGCGGACTGGGTATATCTGCTTCCCGTTCTTCTCACCTGAGTGCTACTGATTCCAGCTTTGACGGCTACACTCTACTCAACCGGAGCAGTAAGTTGAACCTCAACTCATGGCACTTTGTGAAACTGTTGAGAACTAGAGCTCAGTTGTTTGGCATGCCACCACTGTCCATCCAGCACTATGGACGGCACTACCTACATCTGGCTCTAATTAGTCCACGGTTGTGTTCAGCCGAGTGACCTCTGCCGGGAACACTCACAATGAGGTTCTGAGTTATTGCAACATAGGAGCGTTTCACTGCTTTCAAGGCTTCTCAGGAAGAATTCCGGAATCTTGCTGCCGGCAGGCCTCCGGCTGTTCCAGGTGAACATCTCCTTGTAAATCCCATGTGGTTTCTTGCACACCCGTGAAATTTGCCCAGGTTATGCAGTTTGCATTGCTGCACAATTGCGCCTGCCTAGCTCGGCCGCGGTTGCAAACATTCAGGCGTGGCAGCCAGATAGGCTGGTCCCCGTAGGACACTGCCAGCGGACTGGGTATATCTGCTTCCCGTTCTTCTCACCTGAGTACTACTGATTCCAGCTTTGACGGCTACACTCTACTCAACCGGAGCACTAAGTTGAACCTCAACTCATATGACTTTGTGAAACTGTTGAGAACTAGAGCTCAGTTGTTTGGCACGCCACCACTCTCCATCCAGCACTATGGACGGCACTGCCTACATCTGGCTCTAATTAGGCCACGGTTGTGTTCAGCCGAATGACCTCTGCCGGGAACACTCAGAATGAGGTTCTGAGTTATTGCAACATAGGAGCGTTTCACTGCTTTCAAGGCTTCTCGGGAAGAATTCCGGAATCTTGCTGCCGGCAGGCCTCCGGCTGTTCCGGATGAACATTTCCTTGTAAATCCCCCGTGGTTTCTTGTACACCCCTGAAATTTGGCCAGGTTATGCAGTTTGCATTGCTGCACAATTGCGCCTGCCTAGCTCGGCCGCGGTTGCAAATATTCAGGCGTGTCAGCCAGATAGGCTGGTCCCCGTAGGACACTGCCCGCGGACTGGGTATATCTGCTTCCCGTTCTTCTCAGCTGAGTGCTACTGATTCCAGCTTTGACGGCTACACTCTACTCAACCGGAGCAGTAAGTTGAACCTCAACTCATGGCACTTTGTGAAACTGTTGAGAACTAGAGCTCAGTTGTTTGACATGCCACCACTGTCCATCCAGCACTATGGACGGCACTGCCTACATCTGGCTCTAATTAGTCCACGGTTGTGTTCAGCCGAATGACCTCTGCCGGGAACACTCAGAATGAGGTTCTGAGTTATTGCAACATAGGAGCGTTTCACTGCTTTCAAGGCTTCTAAGGAAGAATTCCGGAATCTTGCTGCCGGCAGGCCTCCGGCTGTTCCGGATGAACATCTCCTTGTAAATCCCCCGTGGTTTCATGTACACCAGTGAAATTTGGCCAGGTTATGCAGTTTGCATTGCTGCACAATTGCGCCTGCCTCGCTCGGCCGCGATTGCAAGCATTCTGGCGTGGCAGCCAGATAGGCTGGTCCCCGTAGGACACTGCCAGCGGACTGGGTATATCTGCTTCCCGTTCTTCTCAGCTGAGTGCTACTGATTCCAGCTTTGACGGCTACACTCTACTCAACCGGAGCAGTAAGTTGAACCTCAACTCATGGCACTTTGTGAAACTGTTGAGAACTAGAGCTCAGTTGTTTGACACGCCACCACTGTCCATCCAGCACTATGGACGGCACTGCCTACATCTGGCTCTAATTAGTCCACGGTTGTGTTCAGCCGAATGACCTCTGCCGGGAACACTCAGAATGAGGTTCTGAGTTATTGCAACATAGCAGCGTTTCATTGCTTTCAAGGCTTCTCAGGAAGAATTCCGGAATGTTGCTGCCGGCAGGGCTCCGGCTGTTCCGGGTGAACATCTCCTTGTAAATTCCCCGTGCTTTCTTGTACACGCGTGATATTTGGCCAGGTTATGCAGTTTGCATTACAGCACAATTGCGCCTGACTACCTCGGCCGCGGTTGCGAACATTCAGGCGTGGCAGCCAGATAGGCTG
This sequence comes from Dipodomys merriami, assembly GCF_024711535.1. Taxonomy (NCBI): domain Eukaryota; kingdom Metazoa; phylum Chordata; class Mammalia; order Rodentia; family Heteromyidae; genus Dipodomys; species Dipodomys merriami. The sequence goes on from NW_027206105.1 coordinate 394,850, forward strand.
GTCCCCGTAGGACACTGCCAGCGGACTGGGTATATCTGCTTTCCGTTCTTCTCACCTGAGTGCTACTGATTCCAGCTTTGACGGCTACACTCTACTCAACCGGAGCAGTAAGTTGAACCTCAACTCATATGACTTTGTGAAACTGTTGAGAACTAGAGCTCAGTTGTTTGGCACGCCACCACTGTCCATCCAGCACTATGGACGGCACTGCCTACATCTGGCTCTAATTAGTCCACGGTTGTGTTCAGCCGAATGACCTCTGCCGGGAACACTCAGAATGAGGTTCTGAGTTATTGCAACATAGGAGCGTTTCACTACTTTCCTTGCTTCTCGGGAAGAATTCCGGAATCTTGCTGCCAGCAGGCCTCCGGCTGTTCCGGATGAACATCTCCTTGTAAATCCCCCGGGGTTTCTTGTACACCCGTGAAATTTGGCCAGGTTATGCAGTTTGCATTGCTACACAATTGCGCCTGCCTAGCTCGGCCGCGGTTGCAAACATTCAGGCGTGGCAGCCAGATAGGCTGGTCCCCGTAGGACACTGCCAGCGGAGTGGGTATATCTGCTTCCCGTTCTTCTCACCTGAGTGCTACTGATTCCAGCTTTGACGGCTACACTCTACTCAACCGGAGCAGTAAGTTGAACCTCAACTCATGGCACTTTGTGAAACTGTTGAGAACTAGAGCTCAGTTGTTTGGCACGCCACCACTGTCCATCCAGCACTATGGACGGCACTGCCTACATCTGGCTCTAATTAGTCCACGGTTGTGTTCAGCCGAATGACCTCTGCCGGGAACACTCAGAATGAGGTTCTGAGTTATTGCAACATAGGAGCGTTTCATTGCTTTCAAGGCTTCTAAGGAAGAATTCCGGAATCTTGCTGCCGGCAGGCCTCCGGCTGTTCCGGATGAACATCTCCTTGTAAATCCCCCGTGGTTTCATGTACACCAGTGAACTTTGGCCAGGTTATGCAGTTTGCATTGCTGCACAATTGCGCCTGCCTCGCTCGGCCGCGATTGCAAGCATTCTGGCGTGGCAGCCAGATAGGCTGGTCCCCGTAGGACACTGCCAGCGGACTGGGTATATCTGCTTCCCGTTCTTCTCAGCTGAGTGCTACTGATTCCAGCTTTGACGGCTACACTCTACTCAACCGGAGCAGTAAGTTGAACCTCAACTCATGGCACTTTGTGAAACTGTTGAGAACTAGGCTCAGTTGTTTGACACGCCACCACTGTCCATCCAGCACTATGGACGGCACTGCCTACATCTGGCTCTAATTAGTCCACAGTTGTGTTCAGCCGAATGACCTCTGCCGGGAACACTCAGAATGAGGTTCTGAGTTATTGCAACATAGGAGCGTTTCACTACTTTCCTTGCTTCTCGGGAAGAATTCCGGAATCTTGCTGCCAGCAGGCCTCCGGCTGTTCCGGATGAACATGTCCTTGTAAATCCCCCGGGGTTTCTTGTACGCCCGTGAAATTTGGCCAGGTTATGCAGTTTGCATTGCTACACAATTGCGCCTGCCTAGCTCGGCCGCGGTTGCAAACATTCAGGCGTGGCAGCCAGATAGGCTGGTCCCCGTAGGACACTGCCAGCGGACTGGGTATATCTGCTTCCCGTTCTTCTCACCTGAGTGCTACTGATTCCAGCTTTGACGCCTACACTCTACTCAACCGGGGCAGTAAGTTGAACCTCAACTCATATGACTTTGTGAAAGTGTTGAGAACTAGAGCTCAGTTGTTTGGCACGCCACCACTGTCCATCCAGCACTATGGACGGCACTGCCTACATCTGGCTCTAATTAGACCACGGTTGTGTTCAGTCGAATGACCTCTGCCGGGAACACTCAGAATGAGGTTCTGAGTTATTGCAACATAGGAGCATTTCACTGCTTTCAAGGCTTCTCGGGAAGAATTCCGGAATCTTGCTGCCTGCAGGCCTCCGGCTGTTCCGGGTGAACATCTCCTTGTAAATCCCCCGTGGTTTCTTGTACACCCGTGAAATTTGGCCAGGTTATGCAGTTTGCATTGCTGCACAAATGCGCCTGCCTAGCTCGGCCGCGGTTGCAAACATTCAGGCGTGGCAGCCAGATAGGCTGGTCCCCGTAGGACACTGCCAGCGGACTGGGTATATCTGCTTCCCGTTCTTCTCACCTGAGTGCTACTGATTCCAGCTTTGACGGCTACACTCTACTCAACCGGAGCAGTAAGTTGAACCTCAACTCATGGCACTTTGTGAAACTGTTGAGAACTAGAGCTCAGTTGTTTGGCATGCCACCACTGTCCATCCAGCACTATGGACGGCACTACCTACATCTGGCTCTAATTAGTCCACGGTTGTGTTCAGCCGAGTGACCTCTGCCGGGAACACTCACAATGAGGTTCTGAGTTATTGCAACATAGGAGCGTTTCACTGCTTTCAAGGCTTCTCAGGAAGAATTCCGGAATCTTGCTGCCGGCAGGCCTCCGGCTGTTCCAGGTGAACATCTCCTTGTAAATCCCATGTGGTTTCTTGCACACCCGTGAAATTTGCCCAGGTTATGCAGTTTGCATTGCTGCACAATTGCGCCTGCCTAGCTCGGCCGCGGTTGCAAACATTCAGGCGTGGCAGCCAGATAGGCTGGTCCCCGTAGGACACTGCCAGCGGACTGGGTATATCTGCTTCCCGTTCTTCTCACCTGAGTACTACTGATTCCAGCTTTGACGGCTACACTCTACTCAACCGGAGCACTAAGTTGAACCTCAACTCATATGACTTTGTGAAACTGTTGAGAACTAGAGCTCAGTTGTTTGGCACGCCACCACTCTCCATCCAGCACTATGGACGGCACTGCCTACATCTGGCTCTAATTAGGCCACGGTTGTGTTCAGCCGAATGACCTCTGCCGGGAACACTCAGAATGAGGTTCTGAGTTATTGCAACATAGGAGCGTTTCACTGCTTTCAAGGCTTCTCGGGAAGAATTCCGGAATCTTGCTGCCGGCAGGCCTCCGGCTGTTCCGGATGAACATTTCCTTGTAAATCCCCCGTGGTTTCTTGTACACCCCTGAAATTTGGCCAGGTTATGCAGTTTGCATTGCTGCACAATTGCGCCTGCCTAGCTCGGCCGCGGTTGCAAATATTCAGGCGTGTCAGCCAGATAGGCTGGTCCCCGTAGGACACTGCCCGCGGACTGGGTATATCTGCTTCCCGTTCTTCTCAGCTGAGTGCTACTGATTCCAGCTTTGACGGCTACACTCTACTCAACCGGAGCAGTAAGTTGAACCTCAACTCATGGCACTTTGTGAAACTGTTGAGAACTAGAGCTCAGTTGTTTGACACGCCACCACTGTCCATCCAGCACTATGGACGGCACTGCCTACATCTGGCTCTAATTAGTCCACGGTTGTGTTCAGCCGAATGACCTCTGCCGGGAACACTCAGAATGAGGTTCTGAGTTATTGCAACATAGCAGCGTTTCATTGCTTTCAAGGCTTCTCAGGAAGAATTCCGGAATGTTGCTGCCGGCAGGGCTCCGGCTGTTCCGGGTGAACATCTCCTTGTAAATTCCCCGTGCTTTCTTGTACACGCGTGATATTTGGCCAGGTTATGCAGTTTGCATTACAGCACAATTGCGCCTGACTACCTCGGCCGCGGTTGCGAACATTCAGGCGTGGCAGCCAGATAGGCTGGTCCCCGTAGGACACTGCCAGCGGACTGGGTATATCTGCTTTCCGTTCTTCTCACCTGAGTGCTACTGATTCCAGCTTTGACGGCTACACTCTACTCAACCGGAGCAGTAAGTTGAACCTCAACTCATATGACTTTGTGAAACTGTTGAGAACTAGAGCTCAGTTGTTTGGCACGCCACCACTGTCCATCCAGCACTATGGACGGCACTGCCTACATCTGGCTCTAATTAGTCCACGGTTGTGTTCAGCCGAATGACCTCTGCCGGGAACACTCAGAATGAGGTTCTGAGTTATTGCAACATAGGAGCGTTTCACTACTTTCCTTGCTTCTCGGGAAGAATTCCGGAATCTTGCTGCCAGCAGGCCTCCGGCTGTTCCGGATGAACATCTCCTTGTAAATCCCCCGGGGTTTCTTGTACACCCGTGAAATTTGGCCAGGTTATGCAGTTTGCATTGCTACACAATTCCGCCTGCCTAGCTCGGCCGCGGTTGCAAACATTCAGGCGTGGCAGCCAGATAGGCTGGTCCCCGTAGGACACTGCCAGCGGAGTGGGTATATCTGCTTCCCGTTCTTCTCACCTGAGTGCTACTGATTCCAGCTTTGACGGCTACACTCTACTCAACCGGAGCAGTAAGTTGAACCTCAACTCATGGCACTTTGTGAAACTGTTGAGAACTAGAGCTCAGTTGTTTGGCACGCCACCACTGTCCATCCAGCACTATGGACGGCACTGCCTACATCTGGCTCTAATTAGTCCACGGTTGTGTTCAGCCGAATGACCTCTGCCGGGAACACTCAGAATGAGGTTCTGAGTTATTGCAACATAGGAGCGTTTCATTGCTTTCAAGGCTTCTAAGGAAGAATTCCGGAATCTTGCTGCCGGCAGGCCTCCGGCTGTTCCGGATGAACATCTCCTTGTAAATCCCCCGTGGTTTCATGTACACCAGTGAACTTTGGCCAGGTTATGCAGTTTGCATTGCTGCACAATTGCGCCTGCCTCGCTCGGCCGCGATTGCAAGCATTCTGGCGTGGCAGCCAGATAGGCTGGTCCCCGTAGGACACTGCCAGCGGACTGGGTATATCTGCTTCCCGTTCTTCTCAGCTGAGTGCTACTGATTCCAGCTTTGACGGCTACACTCTACTCAACCGGAGCAGTAAGTTGAACCTCAACTCATGGCACTTTGTGAAACTGTTGAGAACTAGGCTCAGTTGTTTGACACGCCACCACTGTCCATCCAGCACTATGGACGGCACTGCATACATCTGGCTCTAATTAGTCCACGGTTGTGTTCAGCCGAATGACCTCTGCCGGGAACACTCAGAATGAGGTTCTGAGTTATTGCAACATAGGAGCGTTTCATTGCTTTCAAGGCTTCTCAGGAAGAATTCCTGAATGTTGCTGCCGGCAGGCCTCCGGCTGTTCCGGGTGAACATCTCCTTGTAAATTCCCCGTGGTTTCTTGTACACGCGTGAAATTTGGCCAGGTTATGCAGTTTGCATTACAGCACAATTGCGCCTGACTACCTCGGCCGCGGTTGCGAACATTCAGGCGTGGCAGCCAGATAGGCTGGTCCCCGTAGGACACTGCCAGCGGACTGGGTATATCTGCTTTCCGTTCTTCTCACCTGAGTGCTACTGATTCCAGCTTTGACGGCTACACTCTACTCAACCGGAGCAGTAAGTTGAACCTCAACTCATATGACTTTGTGAAACTGTTGAGAACTAGAGCTCAGTTGTTTGGCACGCCACCACTGTCCATCCAGCACTATGGACGGCACTGCCTACATCTGGCTCTAATTAGTCCACAGTTGTGTTCAGCCGAATGACCTCTGCCGGGAACACTCAGAATGAGGTTCTGAGTTATTGCAACATAGGAGCGTTTCACTACTTTCCTTGCTTCTCGGGAAGAATTCCGGAATCTTGCTGCCAGCAGGCCTCCGGCTGTTCCGGATGAACATGTCCTTGTAAATCCCCCGGGGTTTCTTGTACGCCCGTGAAATTTGGCCAGGTTATGCAGTTTGCATTGCTACACAATTGCGCCTGCCTAGCTCGGCCGCGGTTGCAAACATTCAGGCGTGGCAGCCAGATAGGCTGGTCCCCGTAGGACACTGCCAGCGGACTGGGTATATCTGCTTCCCGTTCTTCTCACCTGAGTGCTACTGATTCCAGCTTTGACGCCTACACTCTACTCAACCGGGGCAGTAAGTTGAACCTCAACTCATATGACTTTGTGAAAGTGTTGAGAACTAGAGCTCAGTTGTTTGGCACGCCACCACTGTCCATCCAGCACTATGGACGGCACTGCCTACATCTGGCTCTAATTAGACCACGGTTGTGTTCAGTCGAATGACCTCTGCCGGGAACACTCAGAATGAGGTTCTGAGTTATTGCAACATAGGAGCATTTCACTGCTTTCAAGGCTTCTCGGGAAGAATTCCGGAATCTTGCTGCCTGCAGGCCTCCGGCTGTTCCGGGTGAACATCTCCTTGTAAATCCCCCGTGGTTTCTTGTACACCCCTGAAATTTGGCCAGGTTATGCAGTTTGCATTGCTGCACAATTGCGCCTGCCTAGCTCGGTCGCGGTTGCAAACATTCAGGCGTGGCAGCCAGATAGGCTGGTCCCCGTAGGATACTGCCAGCGGACTGGGTATTTCTGCTTCCCGTTCTTCTCACCTGAGTGCTACTGATTCCATCTTTGATGGCTACACTCTACTCAACCGGATTGTAAGTTGAACCTCTACTCATGGCACTTTGTGAAACTGTTGAGAACTAGAGCTCAGTTGTTTGGCACGCCACCACTGTCCATCCAGCACTATGGACGGCACTGCCTACATCTGGCTCTAATTAGTCCACGGTTGTGTTCAGCCGAATGACCTCTGCCGGGAACACTCAGAATGAGGTTCTGAGTTATTGCAATATAGGAGCGTTTCACTGCTTTCAAGGCTTCTCAGTAAGAATTCCGGAATCTTGCTGCCGGCAGGCCTCCGGTTGTTCCGGGTGAACATCTCCTTGTAAATCCCCCGTGGTTTCTTGCACACCCGTGAAATTTGGCCAGGTTATGCAGTTTGCATTGCTGCATAATTGCGCCTGCCTAGCTCGGCCGTGGTTGCAAACATTCAGGCGTGGCAGCCAGATAGGCTGGTCCCCGTAGGACACTGCCAGCGGACTGGGTATATCTGCTTTCCGTTCTTCTCACCTGAGTGCTACTGATTGCAGCTTTGACGGCTACACTCTACTCAACCGGAGCACTATGTTGAACCTCAACTCATATGACTTTGTGAAACTGTTGAGAACTAGAGCTCAGTTGTTTGGCACGCCACCACTGTCCATCAAGCACTATGGACGGCACTGCCTACATCTGGCTCTAAATAGTTCACGGTTGTGTTCAGCCGAATGACCTCTGCCGGGAACACTCAGAATGAGGTTCTGAGTTATTGCAACATAGGAGCGTTTCACTGCTTTCAAGGCTTCTCGGGAAGAATTCCGGAATCTTGCTGCCGGCAGGCCTCCGGCTTTTCCGCGTGAACATCTCCTTGTAAATCCCCCGTGGTTTCTTGTACACCCGTGAAATTTGGCCAGGTTATGCAGTTTGCATTGCGGCACAATTGCACCTGCCTAGCTCGGCCGCGGTTGTAAACATTCAGGCGTGGCAGCCAGATAGGCTGGTCCCCGTAGGACACTGCCAGCGGACTGGGTATATCTGCTTCCCGTTTTTCTCGCCTGAGCGCTACTGATTCCAGCTTTGACGGCTACACTCTACTCAACCGGAGCAGTAATTTGAACCTCAACTCATATGACTTTGTGAAAGTGTTGAGAACTAGAGCTCAGTTGTTTGGCAGGCCAACACTGTCCATCCAGCACTATGGTCGGCATTGCCTACATCTGGCTCTAATTAGTCCACGGTTGTGTTCAGCCGAATGACCTCTGCCGGGAACACTCAAAATGAGCTTCTGAGTTATTGCAACATAGGAGCGTTTCACTGCTTTCAAGGCTTCTCAGGAAGAATTCCGGAATCTTGCTTCCGGCAGGCCTCCGGCTTTTCCGGGTGAACATCTCCTTGTAAACCACCCGTGGTTTCTTGTACACCCCTGAAATTTGGCCAGGTTATGCAGTTTGCATTGCTGCACAAATGCGCCTGCCTTGCTCGGCCGCGGTTGCAAACATTCAGGCGTGGCAGCCAGATAGGCTGGTCCCCGTAGGACACTGCCAGCGGACTGGGTATATCTGCTTCCCGTTCTTCTCACCTAAGTGCTACTGATTCCAGCTTTGACGGCTACACTCTACTCAACCGGAGCAGTAAGTTGAACCTCAACTCATGGCACTTTGTGAAAGTGTTGAGAACTAGAGCTCAGTTGTTTGGCACGCCACCACTGTCCATCCAGCACTATGGACGGCACTGCCTAAATCTGGCTCTAATTAGTCCACGGTTGTGTTCAGCCGAATGACCTCTCTCGGGTAGACTTAGAATGACGTTCTGAGTTATTGCAACATAGGAGCGTTTCACTGCTTTCAAGGCTTCTCAGGAAGAATTCCGGAATCTTATCTTGCTGCCGGCAGTCCTCCGGCTGTTCCGGGTGAACATCTCCTTGTAAATCCCCCGTGGTTTCTTGTACACCCCTGAAATTTGGCCAGGTTATGCAGTTTGCATTGCTGCACAATTGCGCCTGCCTAGGTCGGCCGCGGTTGCAAACATTCAGGCGTGGCAGCCAGATAGGCTGGTCCCCGTAGGACACTGCCAGCGGACTGGGTATATCTGCTTCCCGTTCTTCTCACCTGAGTGCTAGTGATTCCAGCTTTGACGGCTACACTCTACTCAACCGGAGCAGTAAGTTGAACCTCAACTCATATGACTTTGTGAAACTGTTGAGAACTAGAGCTCAGTTGTTTGGCACGCCACCACTGTCCATCCAGCACTATGGACGGCACTGCCTACATCTGACTCTAATTAGTCCACGGTTGTGTTCAGCCGAATGACCTCTGCCGGGAAAATTTAGAATGAGGTTCTGAGTTATTGCAACATAGGAGCGTTTCACTGCTTTCAAGGCTTCTCAGGAAGAATTCCGGAATCTTGCTGCCGGCAGGCCTCCGGCTGTTCCGGGTGAACATCTCCTTGTAAATCCCCCGTGGTTTCTTGTACACCCGTGAAATTTGGCCAGGTTATACAGTTTGCATTGCTGCACAATTGCGCCTGCCTATCTCGGCCGCGGTTGCAAACATTCAGGCGTGGCAGCCAGATAGGCTGGTCCCCGTAGGACACTGCCAGCGGAGTGGGTATATCTGCTTCCCGTTCTTCGCACCTGAGTGCTACTGATTCCAGCTTTGACGGCTACACTCTACTCAACCGGAGCAGTAAGTTGAACCTCAACTCATGGCACTTTGTGAAACTGTTGAGAACTAGAGCTCAGTTGTTTGGCACGCCACCACTGTCCTTCCAGCACTATGGACGGCACTGCCTACATCTGGCTCTAATTAGTCCACGGTTGTGTTCAGCCGAATGACCTCTGCCGGGAACACTCAGAATGAGGTTCTGAGTTATTGCAACATAGGAGCGTTTCACTGCTATCAAGGCTTCTCGGGAAGAATTCCGGAATCTTGCTGCCGGCAGGCCTCCGGCTGTTCCGGATGAACATTTCCTTGTAAATCCCCCGTGGTTTCTTGTACACCCGTGAAATTTGGCCAGGTTATGCAGTTTGCATTGCTGCACAAATGCGCCTGCCTAGCTCGGCCGCGGTTGTAAACATTCAGGCGTGGCAGCCAGATAGGCTGGTCCCCGTAGGACACTGCCAGCGGACTGGGTATATCTGCTTCCCGTTCTTCTCACCTGAGTGCTACTGATTCCAGCTTTGACGGCTACACTCTACTCAACCGGAGCAGTAAGTTGAACCTCAACTCATGGCACTTTGTGAAACTGTTGAGAACTAGAGCTCAGTTGTTTGGCACGCCACCACTGTCCATCCAGCACTATGGACGGCACTACCTACATCTGGCTCTAATTAGTCCACGGTTGTGTTCAGCCGAATGACCTCTGCCGGGAACACTCAGAATGAGGTTCTGAGTTATTGCAACATAGGAGCGTTTCACTGCTTTCAAGGCTTCTCGGGAAGAATTCCGGAATCTTGCTGCCGGCAGGCCTCCGGCTGTTCCGGATGAACATTTCCTTGTAAATCCCCCGTGGTTTCTTGTACACCCGTGAAATTTGGCCAGGTTATGCAGTTTGCATTGCTGCACAATTGCGCCTGCCTAGCTCGGCCGCGGTTGCAAACATTCAGGCGTGGCAGCCAGATAGGCTGGTCCCCGTAGGACACTGCCAGCGGACTGGGTATATCTGCTTCCCGTTCTTCTCACCTGAGTGCTATTGATTCCAGCTTTGACGGCTACTCTCTACTCAACCGGAGCAGTAAGTTGAACCACAAGTCATATGACTTTGTGAAACTGTTGAGGACTAGAGCTCAGTTGTTTCGCACGCCACCACTGTCCATCCAGCACTATGGACGGCACTGCCTACATCTGGCTCTAATTAGTCCACGGTTGTGTTCAGCCGAATGACCTCTGCCGGGAAAACTCAGAATGAGGTTCTGAGTTATTGCAACATAGGAGCGTTTCACTGCTTTCAAGGCTTCTCGGGAAGAATTCCGGAATCTTGCTGCCGGCAGGCCTCCGGCTGTTCCGGGTGAACATCTCCTTGTAAATCCCCCGTGGTTTCATGTACACCCGTGAAATTTGGCCAGGTTATGCAGTTTGCATTGCTGCACAAACGCGCCTGCCTAGCTCGGCCGCGGTTGCAAACATTCAGGCGTGGCAGCCAGATAGGCTGGTCCCCGTAGGACACTGCCAGCGGACTGGGTATATCTGCTTCCCGTTCTTCTCACCTGAGTACTACTGATTCCAGCTTTGACGTCTACACTCTACTCAACCAGAGCAGTAAGTTGAACCTCAACTCATGGCTCTTTGTGAAACTGTTGAGAACTAGAGCTCAGTTGTTTGGCACGCCACCACTGTCCATCCAGCACTATGGACGGCACTGCCTACATCTGACTCTAATTAGTCCACGGTTGTGTTCAGCCGAATGACCTCTGCCGGGAAAATTTAGAATGAGGTTCTGAGTTATTGCAACATAGGAGCGTTTCACTGCTTTCAAGGCTTCTCAGGAAGAATTCCGGAATCTTGCTGCCGGCAGGCCTCCGGCTGTTCCGGGTGAACATCTCCTTGTAAATCCCCCGTGGTTTCTTGTACACCCGTGAAATTTGGCCAGGTTATACAGTTTGCATTGCTGCACAATTGCGCCTGCCTATCTCGGCCGCGGTTGCAAACATTCAGGCGTGGCAGCCAGATAGGCTGGTCCCCGTAGGACACTGCCAGCGGAGTGGGTATATCTGCTTCCCGTTCTTCGCACCTGAGTGCTACTGATTCCAGCTTTGACGGCTACACTCTACTCAACCGGAGCAGTAAGTTGAACCTCAACTCATGGCACTTTGTGAAACTGTTGAGAACTAGAGCTCAGTTGTTTGGCACGCCACCACTGTCCTTCCAGCACTATGGACGGCACTGCCTACATCTGGCTCTAATTAGTCCACGGTTGTGTTCAGCCGAATGACCTCTGCCGGGAACACTCAGAATGAGGTTCTGAGTTATTGCAACATAGGAGCGTTTCACTGCTATCAAGGCTTATCGGGAAGAATTCCGGAATCTTGCTGCCGGCAGGCCTCCGGCTGTTCCGGATGAACATTTCCATTTAAATCCCCCGTGGTTTCTTGTACACCCGTGAAATTTGGCCAGGTTATGCAGTTTGCATTGCTGCACAAATGCGCCTGCCTAGCTCGGCCGCGGTTGCAAACATTCAGGCGTGGCAGCCAGATAGGCTGGTTCCCGTAGGACACTGCCAGCGGACTAGGTATATCTGCTTCCCGTTCTTCTCACCTGAGTGCTACTGATTCCAGCTTTGACGGCTACACTCTACTCAACCGGAGCAGTAAGTTGAACCTCAACTCATGGCACTTTGTGAAACTGTTGAGAACTAGAGCTCAGTTGTTTGGCACGCCACCACTGTCCATCCAGCACTATGGACGGCACTACCTACATCTGGCTCTAATTAGTCCACGGTTGTGTTCAGCCGAATGACCTCTGCCGGGAACACTCAGAATGAGGTTCTGAGTTATTGCAACATAGGAGCGTTTCACTGCTTTCAAGGCTTCTCGGGAAGAATTCCGGAATCTTGCTGCCGGCAGGCCTCCGGCTGTTCCGGATGAACATTTCCTTGTAAATCCCCCGTGGTTTCTTGTACACCCCTGAAATTTGGCCAGGTTATGCAGTTTGCATTGCTGCACAATTGCGCCTGCCTAGCTCGGCCGCGGTTGCAAACATTCAGGCGTGGCATCCAGATAGGCTGGTCCCCGTAGGACACTGCCAGCGGACTGGGTATATCTGCTGCCCGTTCTTCTCACCTGAGTGCTACTGATTCCAGCTTTGACGGCTACACTCTACTCAACCGGAGCAGTAAGTTGAACCACAACTCATATGACTTTGTGAAACTGTTGAGAACTAGAGCTCAGTTGTTTCGCACGCCGCCACTGTCCATCCAGCACTATGGACGGCACTGCCTACATCTGGCTCTAATTAGTCCACGGTTGTGTTCAGCCGAATGACCTCTGCCGGGAAAACTCAGAATGAGGTTCTGAGTTATTGCAACATAGGAGCGTTTCACTGCTTTCAAGGCTTCTCGGGAAGAATTCCGGAATCTTGCTGACGGCAGGCCTCCGGCTGTTCCTGGTGAACATCTCCTTGTAAATCCCCCGTGGTTTCATGTACACCCGTGAAATTTGGCCAGGTTATGCAGTTTGCATTGCTGCACAAATGCGCCTGCCTAGCTCGGCCGCGGTTGCAAACATTCAGGCGTGGCAGCCAGATAGGCTGGTCCCCGTAGGACACTGCCAGCGGACTGGGTATATCTGCTTCCCGTTCTTCTCACCTGAGTGCTACTGATTCCAGCTTTGACGGCTACACTCTACTCAACCGGAGCAGTAAGTTGAACCTCAACTCATGGCACTTTGTGAAACTGTTGAGAACTAGAGCTCAGTTGTTTGGCACGCCACCACTGTCCATCCAGCACTATGGACGGCACTACCTACATCTGGCTCTAATTAGTCCACGGTTGTGTTCAGCCGAATGACCTCTGCCGGGAACACTCACAATGAGGTTCTGAGTTATTGCAACATAGGAGCGTTTCACTGCTTTCAAGGCTTCTGGGGAAGAATTCCGGAATCTTGCTGCCGGCAGGCCTCCGGCTGTTCCAGGTGAACATCTCCTTGTAAATCCCCTGTGGTTTCTTGCATACCCGTGAAAATTGCCCAGGTTATGCAGTTTGCATTGCTGCACAATTGCGCCTGCCTAGCTCGGCCGCGGTTGCAAACATTCAGGCGTGGCAGCCAGATAGGCTGGTCCCCGTAGGACACTGCCAGCGGACTGGGTATATCTGCTTCCCGTTCTTCTCACCTGAGTACTACTGATTCCAGCATTGACGGCTACACTCTACTCAACCGGAGCACTAAGTTGAACCTCAACTCATATGACTTTGTGAAACTATTGAGAACTAGAGCTCAGTTGTTTGGCACGCCACCACTGTCCATCCAGCACTATGGACGGCACTGCCTACATCTGGCTCTAATTAGGCCACGGTTGTGTTCAGCCGAATGACCTCTGCCGGGAACACTCAGAATGAGGTTCTGAGTTATTGCAACATAGGAGCGTTTCACTACTTTCAAGGCTTCTCGGGAAGAATTCCGGAATCTTGCTGTCGGCAGGCCTCCGGCTGTTCCGGATGAACATTTCCTTGTAAATCCCCCGTGGTTTCTTGTACACCCGTGAAATTTGGCCAGGTTATGCAGTTTGCATTGCTGCACAATTGCGCCTCCCTAGCTCGCCCGCGGTTGCAAACATTCAGGCGTGTCAGCCAGATAGGCTGGTCCCCGTAGGACACTGCCAGCGGACTGGGTATATCTGCTTCCCGTTCTTCTCACCTGAGTGCTACTGATTCCAGCTTTGACGGCTACACTCTACTCAACCGGAGCAGTAAGTTGAACCTCAACTCATATGACTTTGTGAAATTGTTGAGAACTAGAGCTCAGTTGTTTCGCATGCCACCACTGTCCATCCAGCACTATGGACGGCACTGCCTACATCTGGCTCTAATTAGTCCACGGTTGTGTTCAGCCGAATGACCTCTGCGGGAAAACTCAGAATGAGGTTCTGAGTTATTGCAACATAGGAGCGTTTCACTGCTTTCAAGGCTTCTCAGGAAGAATTATGGAATCTTGCTGCCAGCAGGCCTCCGGCTGTTCCGGGTGAACATCTCCTTGTAAATCCCCCGTGGTTTCTTGTACACCCGTGAAATTTGGCCAGGTTATGCAGTTTGCATTACAGCACAATTGCGCCTGACTACCTCGGCCGCGGTTGCGAACATTCAGGCGTGGCAGCCAGATAGGCTGGTCCCCGTAGGACACTGCCAGCGGACTGGGTATATCTGCTTTCCGTTCTTCTCACCTAAGTGCTACTGATTCCAGCTTTGATGGCTACACTCTACTCAACCGGAGCAGTAAGTTGAACCTCAACTCATATGACTTTGTGAAACTGTTGAGAACTAGAGCTCAGTTGTTTGGCACGCCACCACTGTCCATCCAGCACTATGGACGGCACTGCCTACATCTGGCTCTAATTAGTCCACGGTTGTGTTCAGCCAAATGACCTCTGCCGGGAAGATTTAGAATGAGGTTCTGAGTTATTGCAACATAGGAGCGTTTCACTGCTTTCAAGGCTTCTCAGGAAGAATTCCGGAATGTTGCTGCCGGCAGGCCTCCGACTGTTACGGGTGAACATCTCCTTGTAAATACCCCGTGGTTTCTTGTACACCCCTGAAATTTGGCCAGGTTATGCAGTTTGCATTGCTGCACAATTGCGCCTGCCTAGCTCGGCCGCGGTTGCAAACATTCAGGCGTGGCAGCCAGATAGGCTGGTCCCCGTAGGACACTGCCAGCGGACTGGGTATATCTGCTTCCCGTTCTTCTCACCTGAGTGCTACTGATTCCACCTTTGACGCCTACACTCTACTCAACCGGAGCAGTAAGTTGAACCTCAACTCATATGACTTTGTGAAACTGTTGAGAACTAGAGCTCAGTTGTTTCGCAAGCCACCACTGTCCATCCAGCACTATGGACGGCACTGCCTACATCTGGCTCTAATTAGGCCACGGTTGTGTTCAGCCGAATGACCTCTGCCGGGAAAACTCAGAATGAGGTTCTGAGTTATTGCAACATAGGAGCGTTTCACTGCTTTCAAGGCTTCTCGGGAAGAATTCCGGAATCTTGCTGCCGGCAGGCCTCCGGCTGTTCCTGGTGAACATCTCCTTGTAAATCCCCCGTGGTTTCATGTACACCCGTGAAATTTGGCCAGGTTATACAGTTTGCATTGCTACACAAATGCGCCTGCCTAGCTCGGCCGCGGTTGCAAACATTCAGGCGTGGCAGCCAGATAGGCTGGTCCCCGTAGGACACTGCCAGCGGAGTGGGTATATCTGCTTCCCGTTCTTCTCACCTGAGTGCTACTGATTCCAGCTTTGACGGCTACACTCTACTCAACCGGAGCAGTAAGTTGAACCTCAACTCATATGACTTTGTGAAACTGTTGAGAACTAGAGCTCAGTTGTTTCGCAAGCCACCACTGTCCATCCAGCACTATGGACGGCACTGCCTACATCTGGCTCTAATTAGTCCACGGTTGTGTTCAGCCGAATGACCTCTGCCGGGAACACTCACAATGAGGTTCTGAGTTATTGCAACATAGGAGCGTTTCACTGCTTTCAAGGCTTCTGGGGAAGAATTCCGGAATCTTGCTGCCGGCAGGCCTCCGGCTGTTCCAGGTGAACATCTCCTTGTAAATCCCCTGTGGTTTCTTGCATACCCGTGAAATTTGCCCAGGTTATGCAGTTTGCATTGCTGCACAATTGCGCCTGCCTAGCTCGGCCGCGGTTGCAAACATTCAGGCGTGGCAGCCAGATAGGCTGGTCCCCGTAGGACACTGCCAGCGGACTGGGTATATCTGCTTCCCGTTCTTCTCACCTGAGTACTACTGATTCCAGCATTGACGGCTACACTCTACTCAACCGGAGCACTAAGTTGAACCTCAACTCATATGACTTTGTGAAACTATTGAGAACTAGAGCTCAGTTGTTTGGCACGCCACCACTGTCCATCCAGCACTATGGACGGCACTGCCTACATCTGGCTCTAATTAGGCCACGGTTGTGTTCAGCCGAATGACCTCTGCCGGGAACACTCAGAATGAGGTTCTGAGTTATTGCAACATAGGAGCGTTTCACTACTTTCAAGGCTTCTCGGGAAGAATTCCGGAATCTTGCTGTCGGCAGGCCTCCGGCTGTTCCGGATGAACATTTCCTTGTAAATCCCCCGTGGTTTCTTGTACACCCGTGAAATTTGGCCAGGTTATGCAGTTTGCATTGCTGCACAATTGCGCCTCCCTAGCTCGCCCGCGGTTGCAAACATTCAGGCGTGTCAGCCAGATAGGCTGGTCCCCGTAGGACACTGCCAGCGGACTGGGTATATCTGCTTCCCGTTCTTCTCACCTGAGTGCTACTGATTCCAGCTTTGACGGCTACACTCTACTCAACCGGAGCAGTAAGTTGAACCTCAACTCATATGACTTTGTGAAACTGTTGAGAACTAGAGCTCAGTTGTTTCGCATGCCACCACTGTCCATCCAGCACTATGGACGGCACTGCCTACATCTGGCTCTAATTAGTCCACGGTTGTGTTCAGCCGAATGACCTCTGCGGGAAAACTCAGAATGAGGTTCTGAGTTATTGCAACATAGGAGCGTTTCACTGCTTTCAAGGCTTCTCAGGAAGAATTATGGAATCTTGCTGCCAGCAGGCCTCCGGCTGTTCCGGGTGAACATCTCCTTGTAAATCCCCCGTGGTTTCTTGTACACCCGTGAAATTTGGCCAGGTTATGCAGTTTGCATTACAGCACAATTGCGCCTGACTAACTCGGCCGCGGTTGCGAACATTCAGGCGTGGCAGCCAGATAGGCTGGTCCCCGTAGGACACTGCCAGCGGACTGGGTATATCTGCTTTCCGTTCTTCTCACCTAAGTGCTACTGATTCCAGCTTTGATGGCTACACTCTACTCAACCGGAGCAGTAAGTTGAACCTCAACTCATATGACTTTGTGAAACTGTTGAGAACTAGAGCTCAGTTGTTTGGCACGCCACCACTGTCCATCCAGCACTATGGACGGCACTGCCTACATCTGGCTCTAATTAGTCCACGGTTGTGTTCAGCCAAATGACCTCTGCCGGGAAGATTTAGAATGAGGTTCTGAGTTATTGCAACATAGGAGCGTTTCACTGCTTTCAAGGCTTCTCAGGAAGAATTCCGGAATGTTGCTGCCGGCAGGCCTCCGACTGTTACGGGTGAACATCTCCTTGTAAATACCCCGTGGTTTCTTGTACACCCCTGAAATTTGGCCAGGTTATGCAGTTTGCATTGCTGCACAATTGCGCCTGCCTAGCTCGGCCGCGGTTGCAAACATTCAGGCGTGGCAGCCAGATAGGCTGGTCCCCGTAGGACACTGCCAGCGGACTGGGTATATCTGCTTCCCGTTCTTCTCACCTGAGTGCTACTGATTCCACCTTTGACGCCTACACTCTACTCAACCGGAGCAGTAAGTTGAACCTCAACTCATATGACTTTGTGAAACTGTTGAGAACTAGAGCTCAGTTGTTTCGCACGCCACCACTGTCCATCCAGCACTATGGACGGCACTGCCTACATCTGGCTCTAATTAGGCCACGGTTGTGTTCAGCCGAATGACCTCTGCCGGGAAAACTCAGAATGAGGTTCTGAGTTATTGCAACATAGGAGCGTTTCACTGCTTTCAAGGCTTCTCGGGAAGAATTCCGGAATCTTGCTGCCGGCAGGCCTCCGGCTGTTCCTGGTGAACATCTCCTTGTAAATCCCCCGTGGTTTCATGTACACCCGTGAAATTTGGCCAGGTTATACAGTTTGCATTGCTACACAAATGCGCCTGCCTAGCTCGGCCGCGGTTGCAAACATTCAGGCGTGGCAGCCAGATAGGCTGGTCCCCGTAGGACACTGCCAGCGGAGTGGGTATATCTGCTTCCCGTTCTTCTCACCTGAGTGCTACTGATTCCAGCTTTGACGGCTACACTCTACTCAACCGGAGCAGTAAGTTGAACCTCAACTCATATGACTTTGTGAAACTGTTGAGAACTAGAGCTCAGTTGTTTCGCAAGCCACCACTGTCCATCCAGCACTATGGACGGCACTGCCTACATCTGGCTCTAATTAGTCCACGGTTGTGTTCAGCCGAATGAACTCTGCCGGGAACACTCAGAATGAGGTTCTGAGTTATTGCAACATAGGAGCGTTTCACTGCTTTCAAGGCTTCTCGGGAAGAATTCCGGAATCTTGCTGCCGGCAGGCCTCCGGCTGTTCCGGATGAACATTTCCTTGTAAATCCCCCGTGTTTTCTTGTACACCCGTGAAATTTGGCCAGGTTATGCAGTTTGCATTGCTGCACAATTGCGCCTGCCTAGCTCGGCCGCGGTTGCAAACATTCAGGCGTGGCAGCCAGATAGGCTGGTCCCCGTAGGACACTGCCAGCGGACTGGGTATATCTGCTGCCCGTTCTTCTCACCTGAGTGCTACTGATTCCAGCTTTGACGGCTACACTCTACTCAACCGGAGCAGTAAGTTGAACCTCAACTCATATGACTTTGTGAAACTGTTGAGAACTAGAGCTCAGTTGTTTCGCACGCCACCACTGTCCATCCAGCACTATGGACGGCACTGCCTACATCTGGCTCTAATTAGTCCACGGTTGTGTTCAGCCGAATGACCTCTGCCGGGAAAACTCAGAATGAGGTTCTGAGTTATTGCAACATAGGAGCGTTTCACTGCTTTCAAGGCTTCTAAGGAAGAATTCCGGAATCTTGCTGCCGGCAGGCCTCCGGCAGTTCCGGATGAACATCTCCTTGTAAATCTCCCGTGGTTTCATGTACACCAGTGAAATTTGGCCAGGTTATGCAGTTTTCATTGCTGCACAATTGCGCATGCCTCGCTCGGCCGCGGTTGCAAGCATTCTGGCATGGCAGCCAGATATGCTGGTCCCCGTAGGACACTGCCAGCGGACTGGGTATATCTGCTTCCCGTTCTTCTCAGCTGAGTGCTACTGATTCCAGCTTTGACGGCTACACTCTACTCAACCGGAGCAGTAAGTTGAACCTCAACTCCTATGACTTTGTGAAACTGTTGAGAACTAGAGCTCAGTTGTTTGGCACGCCACCACTGTCCATCCAGCACTATGGACGGCACTGCCTACATCTGGCTCTAATTAGTCCACGGTTGTGTTCAGCCGAATGACCTCTGCCGGGAACACTCAGAATGAGGTTCTGAGTTATTGCAACATAGGAGCCTTTCATTGCTTTCAAGGCTTCTCAGGAAGAATTCCGGAATGTTGCTGCCGGCAGGCCTCCGGCTGTTCCGGGTGAACATCTCCTTGTAAATCCCTTTGGTTTCTTGTACACCCGTGAAATTTGGCCAGGTTATGCAGTTTGCATTACAGCACAATTGCGCCTGACTACCTCGGCCGCGGTTGCGAACATTCAGGCGTGGCAGACAGATAGGCTGGTCCCCGTAGGACACTGCCAGCGGACTGGGTATATCTGCTTTCCGTTCTTCTCACCTGAGTGCTACTGATTCCAGCTTTGACGGCTACACTCTACTCAACCGGAGCAGTAAGATGAACCTCAACTCATATGACTTTTTGAAACTGTTGAGAACTAGAGCTCAGTTGTTTGGCACGCCACCACTGTCCATCCAGCACTATGGACGGCACTGCCTACATCTGGCTCTAATTAGTCCACGGTTGCGTTCAGCCGAATGACCTCTGCCGGGAAGATTTAGAATGAGGTTCTGAGTTATTGCAACATAGGAGCGTTTCACTGCTTTCAAGGCTTCTCAGGAAGAATTCCGGAATGTTGCTGCCGGCAGTCCTCCTACTGTTCCGGTTGAACATCTCCTTGTAAATACCCCGTGGTTTCTTGTACACCCCTGAAATTTGGCCAGGTTATGCAGTTTGCATTGCTGCACAATTGCGCCTGCCTAGCTCGGCCGCGGTTGCAAACATTCAGGCGTGGCAGCCAGATAGGCTGGTCCCCGTAGGACACTGCCAGCGGACTGGGTATATCTGCTTTCCGTTCTTCTCACCTGAGTGCTACTGATTCCAGCTTTGACGGCTACACTCTACTCAACCGGAGCAGTAAGATGAACCTCAACTCATATGACTTTTTGAAACTGTTGAGAACTAGAGCTCAGTTGTTTGGCACGCCACCACTGTCCATCCAGCACTATGGACGGCACTGCAAACATCTGGCTCTAATTAGTCCACGGTTGTGTTCAGCCGAATGACCTCTGCCGGGAAAACTCAGAATGAGGTTCTGAGTTATTGCAACATAGGAGCGTTTCACTGCTTTCAAGGCTTCTCGGGAAGAATTCCGGAATCTTGCTGCCGGCAGGCCTCCGGCTGTTCCGGATGAACATCTCCTTGTAAATCCCCCGTGGTTTCTTGGACACCCGTGAAATTTGGCAAGGTTATGCAGTTAGCATTGCTGCACAATTGCGCCTGCCTAGCTCGGCCGCGGTTGCAAACATTCAGGCGTGGCAGCCAGATAGGCTGGTCCCCGTAGGACACTGCCAGCGGACTGGGTATATCTGCTTCCCGTTCTTCTCACCTGAGTTCTACTGATTCCAGCTTTGACAGCTACACTCTACTCAACCGTAGCAGTAAGTTGAACCTCAACTCATGGCACTTTGTGAAAGTGTTGAGAACTAGAGCTCAGTTGTTTGGCACGCCACCACTGTCCATCCAGCACTATGGACGGCACTGCCTACATCTGGCTCTAATTAGTCCACGGTTGTGTTCAGCCGAATGACTTCTGCCGGGAACACTCAGAGTCAGGTTCTGAGTTATTGCAACATAGGAGCGTTTCACTGCTTTCAAGGCTTCTCGGGAAGAATTCCGGAATCTTGCTGCCGGCAGGCCTCGGGCTGTTCCGCGTGAACATCTCCTTGTAAATTCCCTGTGCTTTCTTGCACACCCGTGAAATTTGGCCAGGTTATGCAGTTTGCATTGCTGCACAATTGCGCCTGCCTAGCTCGGCCGCGGTTGCAAACATTCAGGCGTGGCAGCCAGATAGGCTGGTCCCCGTAGGACACTGCCAGCGGACTGGGTATATCTGCTTCCCGTTCTTCTCACCTGAATACTACTGATTCCAGCTTTGACGGCTACACTCTACTCAACCGGAGCAGTAAGTTGAACCTCAACTCATATGACTTTGTGAAACTGTTGAGAACTAGAGCTCAGTTGTTTGGCACGCCACCACTGTCCATCCAGCACTATGGACCGCACTGCCTACCTCTGGCTCTAATTAGTCCACGGTTGTGTTCAGCCGAATGACCTCTGCCGGGAACACTCAGAATGAGGTTCTGAGTTATTGCAACATAGGAGCGTTTCACTGCTTTCAATGCTTCTCGGGAAGAATTCCGGAATCTTGCTGCCGGCAGGCCTCCGGCTGTTCCGGATGAACATCTCCTTGTAAATCCCCCGTGGTTTCTTGTACACCCGTGAAATTTGGCCAGGTTATGCAGTTTGCATTGCTGCACAATTGCGCCTGCCTAGCTCGGCCGCGGTTGCAAACATTCAGGCGTGGCAGCCAGATAGGCTGGTCCCCGTAGGACACTGCCAGCGGACTGGGTATATCTGCTTCCCGTTCTTCTCACCTGAGTGCTACTGATTCCTGCTTTGACGGCTACACTCTACTCAACCGGAGCAGTAAGTTGAACCTCAACTCATATGACTTTGTGAAACTGTTGAGAACTAGAGCTCAGTTGTTTGGCACGCCACCACTGTCCATCCAGCACTATGGACGGCACTGCCTACATCTGGCTCTAATTAGTCCACGGTTGTGTTCAGCCGAATGACCTCTGCCGGGAACATTCAGAATGAGGTTCTGAGTTATTGCAACATAGGAGCGTTTCACTGCTTTCAAGGCTTCTCAGGAAGAATTCCGGAATCTTGCTGCCGGCAGGCCTCCGGCTATTCCGGATGAACATCTCCTTGTAAATCCCCCGTGGTTTCTTGTACACCCGTGAAATTTGGCCAGGTTATGCAGTTTGCATTGCTGCACAATTGCGATTGCCTAGCTCGGCCGCGGTTGCAAACATTCAGGCGTGGCAGCCAGATAGGCTGGTCCCCGTAGGACACTGCCAGCGGACTGGGTATATCTGCTTCCCGTTCTTCTCACCTGAGTGCTACTGATTCCAGCTTTGACGGCTACACTCTACTCAACCGGAGCAGTAAGTTGAACCTAACTCATGGCACTTTGTGAAACTGTTGAGAACTAGAGCTCAGTTGTTTGGCACGCCACCACTGTCCATCCAACACTATGGACGGCACTGCCTACATCTGGCTCTAATTAGTCCACGGTTGTGTTCAGCCGAATGACCTCTGCCGGGAACACTCAGAATGAGGTTCTGAGTTATTGCAACATAGGAGCGTTTCACTGCTTTCAAGGCTTCTCAGGAAGAATTTCGGAATCTTGCTGCCGGCAGGCCTCCGGCTGTTCCGGGTGAACATCTCCTTGTAAATCCCCCGTGGTTTCTTGCACACCCGTGAAATTTGGCCAGGTTATGCAGTTTGCATTGCTGCACAATTGCGCCTGCCTAGCTCGGCCGTGGTTGGTAACATTCAGGCGTGGCAGCCAGATAGGCTGGTCCCCGTAGGACACTGCCAGCGGACTGGGTATATCTGCTTCCCGTTCTTCTCACCTGAGTGCTACTGATTCCAGCTTTGACGGCAACACTCTACTCAACCGGAGCACTAAGTTGAACCTCAACTCATATGACTTTGTGAAACTGTTGAGAACTAGAGCTCAGTTGTTTGGCACGCCACCACTGTCCATCCAGCACTATGGACGCACTGCCAACATCTGGCTCTAATTAGTCCACGGTTGTGTTCAGCCGAATGACCTCTGCCGGGAACACTCAGAATGAGGTTCTGAGTTATTTCAACATAGGAGCGTTTCACTGCTTTCAAGGCTTCTCAGGAAGAATTCCGGAATCTTGCTGCCGGCAGGCCACCGGCTGTTCCGGATGAACATCTCCTTGTAAATCCCCCGTGGTTTCTTGTACACCCGTGAAATTTGGCAAGGTTATGCAGTTTGCATTGCTGCACAATTGCGCCTGCCTAGCTCGGCCGCGGTTGCAAACATTCAGGCGTGGCAGCCAGATAGGCTGGTCCCCGTAGGACACTGCCAGCGGACTGGGTATATCTGCTTCCCGTTCTTCTCACCTGAGTGCTACTGATTCCAGCTTAGACGGCTACACTCTACTCAACCGGAGCAGTAAGTTGAACCTCAACTCATATGACTTTGTGAAACTGTTGAGAACTAGAGCTCAGTTGTTTGGCACGCCACCACTGTCCATCCAGCACTATGGACGGCACTGCCTACATCTGGCTCTAATTAGTCCACGGTTGTGTTCAGCCGAATGACCTCTGCCGGGAACACTCAGAATGAGGTTCTGAGTTATTGCAACATAGGAGCGTTTCACTGCTTTCAAGGCTTCTCGGGAAGAATTCCGGAATCTTGCTGCCGGCAGGCCTCCGGCTGTTCCGGATGAACATCTCCTTGTAAATCCCCCGTGGTTTCTTGTACACCCGTGAAATTTGGCCAGGTTATGCAGTTTGCATTGCTGCACAATTGCGCCTGCCTAGCTCGGCCGCGGTTGCAAACATTCAGGCGTGGCAGCCAGATACGCTGGTCCCCGTAGGACACTGCCAGCGGACTGGGTATATCTGCTTCCCGTTCTTCTCCCCTGAGTGCTACTGATTTCAGCTTTGACGGCTACACTCTACTCAACCGGAGCAGTAAGTTGAACCTCAACTCATATGACTTTGTGAAACTGTTGAGAACTAGAGCTCAGTTGTTTTGCACGCCACCACTGTCCATCCAGCACTATGGACGGCACTGCCTACATCTGGCTCTAATTAGTCCACGCTTGTGTTCAGCCGAATGACCTCTGCCGGGAAAACTCAGAATGAGGTTCTGAGTTATTGCAACATAGGAGCGTTTCACTGCTTTCAAGGCTTCTCGGGAAGAATTCCGGAATCTTGCTGCCGGCAGGCCTCCGGCTGTTCCGGATGAACATCTCCTTGTAAATCCCCCGTGGTTTCTTGTACACCCGTGAAATTTGGCAAGGTTATGCAGTTAGCATTGCTACACAATTGCGCCTGCCTAGCTCGGCCGCGGTTGCAAACATTCAGGCGTGGCAGCCAGATAGGCTGGTCCCCGTAGGACACTGCCAGCGGACTGGGTATATCTGCTTCCCGTTCTTCTCACCTGAGTTCTACTGATTCCAGCTTTGACAGCTACACTCTACTCAACCGTAGCAGTAAGTTGAACCTCAACTCATGGCACTTTGTGAAAGTGTTGAGAACTAGAGCTCAGTTGTTTGGCACGCCACCACTGTCCATCCAGCACTATGGACGGCACTGCCTACATCTGGCTCTAATTAGTCCACGGTTGTGTTCAGCCGAATGACTTCTGCCGGGAACACTCAGAGTCAGGTTCTGAGTTATTGCAACATAGGAGCGTTTCACTGCTTTCAAGGCTTCTCGGGAAGAATTCCGGAATCTTGCTGCCGGCAGGCCTCGGGCTGTTCCGCGTGAACATCTCCTTGTAAATTCCCTGTGCTTTCTTGCACACCCGTGAAATTTGGCCAGGTTATGCAGTTTGCATTGCTGCACAATTGCGCCTGCCTAGCTCGGCCGCGGTTGCAAACATTCAGGCGTGGCAGCCAGATAGGCTGGTCCCCGTAGGACACTGCCAGCGGACTGGGTATATCTGCTTCCCGTTCTTCTCACCTGAATACTACTGATTCCAGCTTTGACGGCTACACTCTACTCAACCGGAGCAGTAAGTTGAACCTCAACTCATATGACTTTGTGAAACTGTTGAGAACTAGAGCTCAGTTGTTTGGCACGCCACCACTGTCCATCCAGCACTATGGACCGCACTGCCTACATCTGGCTCTAATTAGTCCACGGTTGTGTTCAGCCGAATGACCTCTGCCGGGAACACTCAGAATGAGGTTCTGAGTTATTGCAACATAGGAGCGTTTCACTGCTTTCAATGCTTCTCTGGAAGAATTCCGGAATCTTGCTGCCGGCAGGCCTCCGGCTGTTCCGGATGAACATCTCCTTGTAAATCCCCCGTGGTTTCTTGTACACCCGTGAAATTTGGCCAGGTTATGCAGTTTGCATTGCTGCACAATTGCGCCTGCCTAGCTCGGCCGCGGTTGCAAACATTCAGGCGTGGCAGCCAGATAGGCTGGTCCCCGTAGGACACTGCCAGCGGACTGGGTATATCTGCTTCCCGTTCTTCTCACCTGAGTGCTACTGATTCCTGCTTTGACGGCTACACTCTACTCAACCGGAGCAGTAAGTTGAACCTCAACTCATATGACTTGGTGAAACTGTTGAGAACTAGAGCTCAGTTGTTTGGCACGCCACCACTGTCCATCCAGCACTATGGACGGCACTGCCTACATCTGGCTCTAATTAGTCCACGGTTGTGTTCAGCCGAATGACCTCTGCCGGGAACATTCAGAATGAGGTTCTGAGTTATTGCAACATAGGAGCGTTTCACTGCTTTCAAGGCTTCTCAGGAAGAATTCCGGAATCTTGCTGCCGGCAGGCCTCCGGTTGTTCCGGATGAACATCTCCTTGTAAATCCCCCGTGGTTTCTTGTACACCCGTGAAATTTGGCCAGGTTATGCAGTTTGCATTGCTGCACAATTGCGATTGCCTAGCTCGGCCGCGGTTGCAAACATTCAGGCGTGGCAGCCAGATAGGCTGGTCCCCGTAGGACACTGCCAGCGGACTGGGTATATCTGCTTCCCGTTCTTCTCACCTGAGTGCTACTGATTCCAGCTTTGACGGCTACACTCTACTCAACCGGAGCAGTAAGTTGAACCTAACTCATGGCACTTTGTGAAACTGTTGAGAACTAGAGCTCAGTTGTTTGGCACGCCACCACTGTCCATCCAACACTATGGACGGCACTGCCTACATCTGGCTCTAATTAGTCCACGGTTGTGTTCAGCCGAATGACCTCTGCCGGGAACACTCAGAATGAGGTTCTGAGTTATTGCAACATAGGAGCGTTTCACTGCTTTCAAGGCTTCTCAGGAAGAATTCCGGAATCTTGCTGCCGGCAGGCCTCCGGCTGTTCCGGGTGAACATCTCCTTGTAAATCCCCCGTGGTTTCTTGTACACCCGTGAAATTTGGCCAGGTTATGCAGTTTGCATTGCTGCACAATTGCGCCTGCCTAGCTCGGCCGTGGTTGGTAACATTCAGGCGTGGCAGCCAGATAGGCTGGTCCCCGTAGGACACTGCCAGCGGACTGGGTATATCTGCTTCCCGTTCTTCTCACCTGAGTGCTACTGATTCCAGCTTTGACGGCAACACTCTACTCAACCGGAGCACTAAGTTGAACCTCAACTCATATGACTTTGTGAAACTGTTGAGAACTAGAGCTCAGTTGTTTGGCACGCCACCACTGTCCATCCAGCACTATGGACGCACTGCCTACATCTGGCTCTAATTAGTCCACGGTTGTGTTCAGCCGAATGACCTCTGCCGGGAACACTCAGAATGAGGTTCTGAGTTATTTCAACATAGGAGCGTTTCACTGCTTTCAAGGCTTCTCAGGAAGAATTCCGGAATCTTGCTGCCGGCAGGCCACCGGCTGTTCCGGATGAACATCTCCTTGTAAATCCCCCGTGGTTTCTTGTACAACCGTGAAATTTGGCAAGGTTATGCAGTTTGCATTGCTGCACAATTGCGCCTGCCTAGCTCGGCCGCGGTTGCAAACATTCAGGCGTGGCAGCCAGATAGGCTGGTCCCCGTAGGACACTGCCAGCGGACTGGGTATATCTGCTTCCCGTTCTTCTCACCTGAGTGCTACTGATTCCAGCTTTGACGGCTACACTCTACTCAACCGGAGCAGTAAGTTGAACCTCAACTCATATGACTTTGTGAAACTGTTGAGAACTAGAGCTCAGTTGTTTGGCACGCCACCACTGTCCATCCAGCACTATGGACGGCACTGCCTACATCTGGCTGTAATTAGTCCACGGTTGTGTTCAGGCGAATGACCTCTGCCGGGAACACTCAGAATGAGGTTCTGAGTTATTGCAACATAGGAGCGTTTCACTGCTTTCAAGGCTTCTCAGGAAGGATTCCGGAATCTTGCTGCCGGCAGGCCTCCGGCTGTTCCGGATGAACATCTCCTTGTAAATCCCCCGTGGTTTCTTGTACACCCGTGAAATTTGGCCAGGTTATGCAGTTTGCATTGCTGCACAATTGCGATTGCCTAGCTCGGCCGCGGTTGCAAACATTCAGGCGTGGCAGCCAGATAGGCTGGTCCCCGTAGGACACTGCCAGCGGACTGGGTATATCTGCTTCCCGTTCTTCTCACCTGAGTACTACTGATTCCAGCTTTGACGGCTACACTCTACTCAACCGGAGCAGTAAGTTGAACCTCAACTCATATGACTTTGTGAAACTGTTGAGAACTAGAGCTCAGTTGTTTGGCACGCCACCACTGTCCATCCAGCACTATGGACCGCACTGCCTACATCTGGCTCTAATTAGTCCACGGTTGTGTTCAGCCGAATGACCTCTGCCGGGAACACTCAGAATGAGGTTCTGAGTTATTGCAACATAGGAGCGTTTCACTGCTTTCAAGGCTTCTCGGGAAGAATTCCGGAATCTTGCTGCCGGCAGGCCTCCGGCTGTTCCGGATGAACATCTCCTTGTAAATCCCCCGTGGTTTCTTGTACACCCGTGAAATTTGGCCAGGTTATGCAGTTTGCATTGCTGCACAATTGCGCCTGCCTAGCTCGGCCGCGGTTGCAAACATTCAGGCGTGGCAGCCAGATAGGCTGGTCCCCGTAGGACACTGCCAGCGGACTGGGTATATCTGCTTCCCGTTCTTCTCACCTGAGTGCTACTGATTCCAGCTTTGACGGCAACACTCTACTCAACCGGAGCACTAAGTTGAACCTCAACTCATATGACTTTGTGAAACTGTTGAGAACTAGAGCTCAGTTGTTTGGCACGCCACCACTGTCCATCCAGCACTATGGACGCACTGCCTACATCTGGCTCTAATTAGTCCACGGTTGTGTTCAGCCGAATGACCTCTGCCGGGAACACTCAGAATGAGGTTCTGAGTTATTTCAACATAGGAGCGTTTCACTGCTTTCAAGGCTTCTCAGGAAGAATTCCGGAATCTTGCTGCCGGCAGGCCACCGGCTGTTCCGGATGAACATCTCCTTGTAAATCCCCCGTGGTTTCTTGTACACCCGTGAAATTTGGCAAGGTTATGCAGTTTGCATTGCTGCACAATTGCGCCTGCCTAGCTCGGCCGCGGTTGCAAACATTCAGGCGTGGCAGCCAGATAGGCTGGTCCCCGTAGGACACTGCCAGCGGACTGGGTATATCTGCTTCCCGTTCTTCTCACCTGAGTACTACTGATTCCAGCTTTGACGGCTACACTCTACTCAACCGGAGCAGTAAGTTGAACCTCAACTCATATGACTTTGTGAAACTGTTGAGAACTAGAGCTCAGTTGTTTGGCACGCCACCACTGTCCATCCAGCACTATGGACGGCACTGCCTACATCTGGCTGTAATTAGTCCACGGTTGTGTTCAGGCGAATGACCTCTGCCGGGAACACTCAGAATGAGGTTCTGAGTTATTGCAACATAGGAGCGTTTCACTGCTTTCAAGGCTACTCAGGAAGGATTCCGGAATCTTGCTGCCGGCAGGCCTCCGGCTGTTCCGGATGAACATCTCCTTGTAAATCCCCCGTGGTTTCTTGTACACCCGTGAAATTTGGCCAGGTTATGCAGTTTGCATTGCTGCACAATTGCGATTGCCTAGCTCGGCCGCGGTTGCAAACATTCAGGCGTGGCAGCCAGATAGGCTGGTCCCCGTAGGACACTGCCAGCGGACTGGGTATATCTGCTTCCCGTTCTTCTCACCTGAGTACTACTGATTCCAGCTTTGACGGCTACACTCTACTCAACCGGAGCAGTAAGTTGAACCTCAACTCATATGACTTTGTGAAACTGTTGAGAACTAGAGCTCAGTTGTTTGGCACGCCACCACTGTCCATCCAGCACTATGGACCGCACTGCCTACATCTGGCTCTAATTAGTCCACGGTTGTGTTCAGCCGAATGACCTCTGCCGGGAACATTCAGAATGAGGTTCTGAGTTATTGCAACATAGGAGCGTTTCACTGCTTTCAAGGCTTCTCGGGAAGAATTCCGGAATCTTGCTGCCGGCAGGCCTCCGGCTGTTCCGGATGAACATCTCCTTGTAAATCCCCCGTGGTTTCTTGTACACCCGTGAAATTTGGCCAGGTTATGCAGTTTGCATTGCTGCACAATTGCGCCTGCCTAGCTCGGCCGCGGTTGCAAACATTCAGGCGTGGCAGCCAGATAGGCTGGTCCCCGTAGGACACTGCCAGCGGACTGGGTATATCTGCTTCCCGTTCTTCTCACCTGAGTGCTACTGATTCCAGCTTTGACGGCAACACTCTACTCAACCGGAGCACTAAGTTGAACCTCAACTCATATGACTTTGTGAAACTGTTGAGAACTAGAGCTCAGTTGTTTGGCACGCCACCACTGTCCATCCAGCACTATGGACGCACTGCCTACATCTGGCTCTAATTAGTCCACGGTTGTGTTCAGCCGAATGACCTCTGCCGGGAACACTCAGAATGAGGTTCTGAGTTATTTCAACATAGGAGCGTTTCACTGCTTTCAAGGCTTCTCAGGAAGAATTCCGGAATCTTGCTGCCGGCGGGCCACCGGCTGTTCCGGATGAACATCTCCTTGTAAATCCCCCGTGGTTTCTTGTACACCCGTGAAATTTGGCAAGGTTATGCAGTTTGCATTGCTGCACAATTGCGCCTGCCTAGCTCGGCCGCGGTTGCAAACATTCAGGCGTGGCAGCCAGATAGGCTGGTCCCCGTAGGACACTGCCAGCGGACTGGGTATATCTGCTTCCCGTTCTTCTCACCTGAGTGCTACTGATTCCAGCTTTGACGGCTACACTCTACTCAACCGGAGCAGTAAGTTGAACCTCAACTCATATGACTTTGTGAAACTGTTGAGAACTAGAGCTCAGTTGTTTGGCACGCCACCACTGTCCATCCAGCACTATGGACGGCACTGCCTACATCTGGCTGTAATTAGTCCACGGTTGTGTTCAGGCGAATGACCTCTGCCGGGAACACTCAGAATGAGGTTCTGAGTTATTGCAACATAAGAGCGTTTCACTGCTTTCAAGGCTTCTCAGGAAGGATTCCGGAATCTTGCTGCCGGCAGGCCTCCGGCTGTTCCGGATGAACATCTCCTTGTAAATCCCCCGTGGTTTCTTGTACACCCGTGAAATTTGGCCAGGTTATGCAGTTTGCATTGCTGCACAATTGCGCCTGCCTAGCTCGGCCGCGGTTGCAAACATTCAGGCGTGGCAGCCAGATAGGCTGGTCCCCGTAGGACACTGCCAGCGGACTGGGTATATCTGCTTCCCGTTCTTCTCACCTGAGTGCTACTGATTCCAGCTTTGACGGCTACACTCTACTCAACCGGAGCAGTAAGTTGAACCTCAACTCATATGACTTTGTGAAACTGTTGAGAACTAGAGCTCAGTTGTTTGGCACGCCACCACTGTCCATCCAGCACTATGGACGGCACTGCCTACATCTGGCTCTAATTAGTCCACGGTTGTGTTCAGGCGAATGACCTCTGCCGGGAACACTCAGAATGAGGTTCTGAGTTATTGCAACATAGGAGCGTTTCAATGCTTTCAAGGCTTCTCAGGAAGAATTCCGGAATCTTGCTGCCGGCAGGCCTCCGGCTGTTCCGGGTGAACATCTCCTTGTAAATCTCCCGTGTTTTCTTGCACACCCGTGAAATTTGGCCAGGTTATGCAGTTTGCATTGCTGCACAATTGCGCCTGCCTAGCTCGGCCGTGGTTGGTAACATTCAGGCGTGGCAGCCAGATAGGCTGGTCCCCGTGGGACACTGCCAATGGACTGGGTATATCTGCTTCCCGTTCTTCTCACCTGAGTGCTACTGATTCCAGCTTTGACGGCAACACTCTACTCAACCGGAGCACTAAGTTGAACCTCAACTCATATGACTTTGTGAAACTGTTGAGAACTAGAGCTCAGTTGTTTGGCACGCCACCACTGTCCATCCAGCACTATGGACGCACTGCCTACATCTGGCTCTAATTAGTCCACGGTTGTGTTCAGCCGAATGACCTCTGCCGGGAACACTCAGAATGAGGTTCTGGGTTATTGCAACATAGGAGCGTTTCACTGCTTTCAAGGCTTCTCCGGAAGAATTCCGGAATCTTGCTGCCGGCAGGCCACCGGCTGTTCCGGAAGAACATCTCCTTGTAAATCCCCCGTGGTTTCTTGTACACCCGTGAAATTTGGCCAGGTTATGCAGTTTGCATTGCTGCACAATTGCGCCTGCCTAGCTCGGCCGCGGTTGCAAACATTCAGGCGTCGCAGCCAGATAGGCTGGTCCCCGTAGGACACTGCCAGCAGACTGGGTATATCTGCTTCCCGTTCTTCTCACCTGAGTGCTACTGATTCCAGCTTTCACGGCTACACTCTACTCAACCGGAGCACTAAGTTGAACCTCAACTCATATGACTTTGTGAAACTGTTGAGAACTAGAGCTCAGTTGTTTGGCACGCCAACACTGTCCATCCAGCAGTATGGACGGCACTGCCTACATCTGGCTGTAATTAGTCCACGGTTGTGTTCAGGCGAATGACCTCTGCCGGGAACACTCAGAATGAGGTTCTGAGTTATTGCAACATAGGAGCGTTTCACTGCTTTCAAGGCTTCTCGGGAAGAATTCCGGAATCTTGCTGCCGGCAGGCCTCCGGCTGTTCCGGATGAACATCTCCTTGTAAATCCCCCGTGGTTTCTTGTACACCCGTGAAATTTGGCAAGGTTATGCACTTAGCATTGCTGCACAATTGCGCCTGCCTAGCTCGGCCGCGGTTGCAAACATTCAGGCGTGGCAGCCAGATAGGCTGGTCCCCGTAGGACACTGCCAGCGGACTGGGTATATCTGCTTCCCGTTCTTCTCACCTGAGTGCTACTGATTCCAGCTTTGACGGCTACACTCTACTCAACCGGAGCAGTAAGTTGAACCTCAACTCATATGACTTTGTGAAACTGTTGAGAACTAGAGCTCAGTTGTTTGGCACGCCACCACTGTCCATCCAGCACTATGGACGGCACTGCCTACATCTGGCTGTAATTAGTCCACGGTTGTGTTCAGGCGAATGACCTCTGCCGGGAACACTCAGAATG
The DNA here is from genome assembly GCF_024711535.1 of Dipodomys merriami. NCBI lineage: Eukaryota > Metazoa > Chordata > Mammalia > Rodentia > Heteromyidae > Dipodomys > Dipodomys merriami. Next base: position 427,086 of record NW_027206105.1, read on the forward strand.
AGGTTCTGAGTTATTGCAACATAGGAGCGTTTCAATGCTTTCAAGGCTTCTCAGGAAGAATTCCGGAATCTTGCTGCCGGCAGGCCTCCGGCTGTTCCGGGTGAACATCTCCTTGTAAATCCCCCGTGGTTTCTTGCACACCCGTGAAATTTGGCCAGGTTATGCAGTTTGCATTGCTGCACAATTGCGCCTGCCTAGCTCGGCCGTGGTTGGTAACATTCAGGCGTGGCAGCCAGATAGGCTGGTCCCCGTAGGACACTGCCAGCGGACTGGGTATATCTGCTTCCCGTTCTTCTCACCTGAGTGCTACTGATTCCAGCTTTGACGGCAACACTCTACTCAACCGGAGCACTAAGTTGAACCTCAACTCATATGACTTTGTGAAACTGTTGAGAACTAGAGCTCAGTTGTTTGGCACGCCACCACTGTCCATCCAGCACTATGGACGCACTGCCTACATCTGGCTCTAATTAGTCCACGGTTGTGTTCAGCCGAATGACCTCTGCCGGGAACACTCAGAATGAGGTTCTGAGTTATTGCAACATAGGAGCGTTTCACTGCTTTCATGGCTTCTCCGGAAGAATTCCGGAATCTTGCTGCCGGCAGGCCACCGGCTGTTCCGGAAGAACATCTCCTTGTAAAGCCCCCGTGGTTTCTTGTACACCTGTGAAATTTGGCCAGGTTATGCAGTTTGCATTGCTGCACAATTGCGCCTGCCTAGCTCGGCCGCGGTTGCAAACATTCAGGCGTGGCAGCCAGATAGGCTGGTCCCCGTAGGACACTGCCAGCGGACTGGGTATATCTGCTTCCCGTTCTTCTCACCTGAGTGCTACTGATTCCAGCTTTCACGGCTACACTCTACTCAACCGGAGCAGTAAGTTGAACCTCAACTCATATGACTTTGTGAAACTGTTGAGAACTAGAGCTCAGTTGTTTGGCACGCCAACACTGTCCATCCAGCACTATGGACGGCACTGCCTACATCTGGCTGTAATTAGTCCACGGTTGTGTTCAGGCGAATGACCTCTGCCGGGAACACTCAGAATGAGGTTCTGAGTTATTGCAACATAGGAGCGTTTCACTGCTTTCAAGGCTTCTCGGGAAGAATTCCGGAATCTTGCTGCCGGCAGGCCTCCGGCTGTTCCGGATGAACATCTCCTTGTAAATCCCCCGTGGTTTCTTGTACACCCGTGAAATTTGGCAAGGTTATGCACTTAGCATTGCTGCACAATTGCGCCTGCCTAGCTCGGCCGCGGTTGCAAACATTCAGGCGTGGCAGCCAGATAGGCTGGTCCCCGTAGGACACTGCCAGCGGACTGGGTATATCTGCTTCCCGTTCTTCTCACCTGAGTTCTACTGATTCCAGCTTTGACAGCTACACTCTACTCAACCGGAGCAGTAAGTTGAACCTCAACTCATATGACTTTGTGAAAGTGTTGAGAACTAGAGCTCAGTTGTTTGGCACGCCACCACTGTCCATCCAGCACTATGGACGGCACTGCCTACATCTGGCTCTAATTAGTCCACGGTTGTGTTCAGCCGAATGACCTCTGCCGGGAACACTCAGAATCAGGTTCTGAGTTATTGCAACATAGGAGCGTTTCACTGCTTTCAAGGCTTCTCGGGAAGAATTCCGGAATCTTGCTGCCGGCAGGCCTCGGGCTGTTCCGGGTGAACATCTCCTTGTAAATCCCCCGTGGTTTCTTGTACACCCGTGAAATTTGGCAAGGTTATGCAGTTAGCATTGCTGCACAATTGCGCCTGCATAGCTCGGCCGCGGTGGCAAACATTCAGGCGTGGCAGCCAGATAGGCTGGTCCCCGTAGGACACTGCCAGCGGACTGGGTATATCTGCTTCCTGTTCTTCTCACCTGAGTGCTACTGATTCCAGCTTTGACGGCTACACTCTACTCAACCGGAGCAGTAAGTTGAACCTCAACTCATATGACTTTGTGAAAGTGTTGAGAACTAGAGCTCAGTTGTTTGGCACGCCACGACTGTCCATCCAGCACTATGGACGGCACTGCCTACATCTGGCTCTAATTAGTCCTCGGTTGTGTTCAGCCGAATGACCTCTGCCGGGAACATTCAGAATGAGGTTCTGAGTTATTGCAACATAGGAGCGTTTCACTGCTTTCAAGGCTTCTCGGGAAGAATTCCGGAAGCTAGCTGCCGGCAGGCCTCCCTCTGTTCGGGATGAACATCTCCTTGTAAATCCCCCGTGGTTTCTTGTACACCCGTGAAATTTGGCCAGGTTATGCAGTTTGCATTGCTGCACAATTGCGCCTGCCTAGCTCGGCCGCGGTTGCAAACATTCAGGCGTGGCAGCCAGATAGGCTGGTCCCCGTAGGACACTGCCAGCGGACTGGGTATATCTGCTTCCCGTTCTTCTCACCTGAGTGCTACTGATTCCAGCTTTGACGGCTACACTCTACTCAACCGGAGCAGTAAGTTGAACCTCAACTCATATGACTTTGTGAAACTGTTGAGAACTAGAGCTCAGTTGTTTGGCACGCCAACACTGTCCATCCAGCACTATGGACGGCACTGCCTACATCTGGCTCTAATTAGTCCTCGGTTGTGTTCAGCCGAATGATCTCTGCCGGGAACATTCAGAATGAGGTTCTGAGTTATTGCAACATAGGAGCGTTTCACTGCTTTCAAGGCTTCTCGGGAAGAATTCCGGAATCTTGCTGCCGGCAGGCCTCCGGCTGTTCCGGATGAACATCTCCTTGTAAATCCCCCGTGGTTTCTTGTACACCCGTGAAATTTGGCCAGGTTATGCAGTTTGCATTGCTGCACAATTGCGCCTGCCTAGCTCGGCCGCGGTTGCAAACATTCAGGCGTGGCAGCCAGATAGGCTGGTCCCCGTAGGACACTGCCAGCGGAATGGGTATATCTGCTTCCCGTTCTTCTCACCTGAGTGCTACTGATTCCAGCTTTCACGGCTACACTCTACTCAACCGGAGCAGTAAGTTGAACCTCAACTCATATGACTTTGTGAAACTGTTGAGAACTAGATCTCAGTTGTTTGGCACGCCAACACTGTCCATCCAGCACTATGGACGGCACTGCCTACATCTGGCTGTAATTAGTCCACGGTTGTGTTCAGGCGAATGACCTCTGCCGGGAACACTCAGAATGAGGTTCTGAGTTATTGCAACATAGGAGCGTTTCACTGCTTTCAAGGCTTCTCGGGAAGAATTCCGGAATCTTGCTGCCGGCAGGCCTCCGGCTGTTCCGGATGAACATCTCCTTGTAAATCCCCCGTGGTTTCTTGGACACCCGTGAAATTTGGCAAGGTTATGCAGTTAGCATTGCTGCACAATTGCGCCTGCCTAGCTCGGCCGCGGTTGCAAACATTCAGGCGTGGCAGCCAGATAGGCTGGTCCCCGTAGGACACTGCCAGCGGACTGGGTATATCTGCTTCCCGTTCTTCTCACCTGAGTTCTACTGATTCCAGCTTTGACAGCTACACTCTACTCAACCGGAGCAGTAAGTTGAACCTCAACTCATATGACTTTGTGAAAGTGTTGAGAACTAGAGCTCAGTTGTTTGGCACGCCACCACTGTCCATCCAGCACTATGGACGGCACTGCCTACATCTGGCTCTAATTAGTCCACGGTTGTGTTCAGCCGAATGACCTCTGCCGGGAACACTCAGAATCAGGTTCTGAGTTATTGCAACATAGGAGCGTTTCACTGCTTTCAAGGCTTCTCGGGAAGAATTCCGGAATCTTGCTGCCGGCAGGCCTCGGGCTGTTCCGGGTGAACATCTCCTTGTAAATCCCCCGTGGTTTCTTGTACACCCGTGAAATTTGGCAAGGTTATGCAGTTAGCATTGCTGCACAATTGCGCCTGCCTAGCTCGGCCGCGGTTGCAAACATTCAGGCGTGGCAGCCAGATAGGCTGGTCCCCGTAGGACACTGCCAGCGGACTGGGTATATCTGCTTCCCGTTCTTCTCACCTGAGTGCTACTGATTCCAGCTTTGACGGCTACACTCTACTCAACCGGAGCAGTAAGTTGAACCTCAACTCATATGACTTTGTGAAAGTGTTGAGAACTAGAGCTCAGTTGTTTGGCACGCCACCACTGTCCATCCAGCACTATGGACGGCACTGCCTACATCTGGCTCTAATTAGTCCACGGTTGTGTTCAGCCGAATGACCTCTGCCGGGAACACTCAGAATGAGGTTCTGAGTTATTGCAACATAGGAGCGTTTCACTGCTTTCAAGGCTTCTCGGGAAGAATTCCGGAATCTTGCTGCCGGCAGGCCTCCGGCTGTTCCGGATGAACATCTCCTTGTAAATCCCCCGTGGTTTCTTGTACACCCGTGAAATTTGGCAAGGTTATGCAGTTAGCATTGCTGCACAATTGCGCCTGCCTAGCTCGGCCGCGGTTGCAAACATTCAGGCGTGGCAGCCAGATAGGCTGGTCCCCGTAGGACACTGCCAGCGGACTGGGTATATCTGCTTCCCGTTCTTCTCAGCTGAGTGCTACTGATTTCAGCTTTGACGGGTACACTCTACTCAACCGGAGCAGTAAGTTGAACCTCAACTCATATGACTTTGTGAAACTGTTGAGAACTAGAGCTCAGTTGTTTGGCACGCCAACACTGTCCATCCAGCACTATGGATGGCACTGCCTACATCTGGCTCTAATTAGTCCTCGGTTGTGTTCAGCCGAATGACCTCTGCCGGGAACATTCAGAATGAGGTTCTGAGTTATTGCAACATAGGAGCGTTTCACTGCTTTCAAGGCTTCTCGGGAAGAATTCCGGAATCTTGCTGCCGGCAGGCCTCCGGCTGTTCCGGATGAACATCTCCTTGTAAATCCCCCGTGGTTTCTTGTACACCCGTGAAATTTGGCAAGGTTATGCACTTAGAATTGCTGCACAATTGCGCCTGCCTAGCTCGGCCGCGGTTGCAAACATTCAGGCGTGGCAGCCAGATAGGCTGGTCCCCGTAGGACACTGCCAGCGGACTGGGTATATCTGCTTCCCGTTCTTCTCACCTGAGTGCTACTGATTCCAGCTTTGACAGCTACACTCTACTCAACCGGAGCAGTAAGTTGAACCTCAACTCATATGACTTTGTGAAAGTGTTGAGAACTAGAGCTCAGTTGTTTGGCACGCCACCACTGTCCATCCAGCACTATGGACGGCACTGCCTACATCTGGCTCTAATTAGTCCTCGGTTGTGTTCAGCCGAATGACCTCTGCCGGGAACATTCAGAATGAGGTTCTGAGTTATTGCAACATAGGAGCGTTTCACTGCTTTCAAGGCTTCTCGGGAAGAATTCCGGAAGCTAGCTGCCGGCAGGCCTCCCTCTGTTCGGGATGAACATCTCCTTGTAAATCCCCCGTGGTTTCTTGTACACCCGTGAAATTTGGCCAGGTTATGCAGTTTGCATTGCTGCACAATTGCGCCTGCCTAGCTCGGCCGCGGTTGCAAACATTCAGGCGTGGCAGCCAGATAGGCTGGTCCCCGTAGGACACTGCCAGCGGACTGGGTATATCTGCTTCCCGTTCTTCTCACCTGAGTGCTACTGATTCCAGCTTTGACGGGAACACTCTACTCAACCGGAGCAGTAAGTTGAACCTCAACTCATATGACTTTGTGAAACTGTTGAGAACTAGAGCTCAGTTGTTTGGCACGCCAACACTGTCCATCCAGCACTATGGATGGCACTGCCTACATCTGGCTCTAATTAGTCCTCGGTTGTGTTCAGCCGAATGACCTCTGCCGGGAACATTCAGAATGAGGTTCTGAGTTATTGCAACATAGGAGCGTTTCACTGCTTTCAAGGCTTCTCGGGAAGAATTCCGGAATCTTGCTGCCGGCAGGCCTCCGGCTGTTCAGGATGAACATCTCCTTGTAAATCCCCCGTGGTTTCTTGTACACCCGTGAAATTTGGCAAGGTTATGCAGTTAGCATTGCTGCACAATTGCGCCTGCCTAGCTCGGCCGCGGTTGCAAACATTCAGGCATGGCAGCCAGATAGGCTGGTCCCCGTAGGACACTGCCAGCGGACTGGGTATATCTGCTTCCCGTTCTTCTCACCTGAGTGCTACTGATTTCAGCTTTGACGGGTACACTCTACTCAACCGGAGCAGTAAGTTGAACCTCAACTCATATGACTTTGTGAAAGTGTTGAGAACTAGAGCTCAGTTGTTTGGCACGCCACCACTGTCCATCCAGCACTATGGACGGCACTGCCTACATCTGGCTCTAATTAGTCCACGGTTGTGTTCAGCCGAATGACCTCTGCCGGGAACACTCAGAATGAGGTTCTGAGTTATTGCAACATAGGAGCGTTTCACTGCTTTCAAGGCTTCTCAGGAAGAATTTCGGAATCTTGCTGCCGGCAGGCCTCCGGCTGTTCCGGGTGAACATCTCCTTATAAATACCCCGTGGTTTCTTGCACTCCCGTGAAATTTGGCCAGGTTATGCAGTTTCCATTGCTGCACAATTGCGCCTGCCTAGCTCGGCCGGGGTTGCAAACATTCAGGCGTGGCAGCCAGATAGGCTGGTCCCCGTAGGACACTGCCAGCGGACTGGGTATATCTGCTTCCCGTTCGTCTCACCTGAGTGCTACTGATTCCAGCTTTGACGGCTACACTCTACTCAACCGGAGCAGTAAGTTGAACCTCAACTCATGGCACTTTGTGAAACTGTTGAGAACTAGAGCTCAGTTGTTTGGCACGCCACGACTGTCCATCCAGCACTTTGGACGGCACTGCGTACATCTAGCTCTAATTAGTCCACGGTTGTGTTCAGCCGAATGACCTCTGCCGAGAACACTCAGAATGAGGTTCTGAGTTATTGCAACATAGGAGCGTTTCACTGCTTTCAAGGCTTCTCGGGAAGAATTCCGGAATCTTGCTGCCGGCAGGCCTCCGGCTGTTCCGGATGAACATCTCCTTGTAAATCCCCCGTGGTTTCTTGTACGCCCGTGAAATTTGGCAAGGTTATGCAGTTTGCATTGCTGCACAATTGCGCCTGCCTCGCTCGGCCGCGGTTGCAAGCATTATGGCGTGGCAGCCAGATAGGCTGGTCCCCGTAGGACACTGCCAGCGGACTGGGTATATCTGCTTCCCGTTCTTCTCTGCTGAGTGCTACTGATTCCAGCTTTGACGGCTACACTCTACTCAACCGGAGCAGTAAGTTGAACCTCAACTCATGGCACTTTGTGAAACTGTTGAGAACTAGAGCTCAGTTGTTTGGCACGCCACCACTGTCCATCCAGCACTATGGACGGCACTGCCTACATCTGGCTCTAATTAGTCCACGGTTGTGTTCAGCCAGATGACCTCTGCCGGGAAGACTCAGAATGAGGTTCTGAGTTATTGCAACATAGGAGCGTTTCACTGCTTTCAAGGCTTCTCAGGAAGAATTCCGGAATGTTGCTGCCGGCAGGCCTCCGGCTGTTCGGGGTGAACATCTCCTTGTAAATCCCCCGTGGTTTCTTGTACACCCGTGAAATTTGGCCAGGTTATGCAGTTTGCATTGCTGCACAATTGCGCCTGCCTAGCTCGGCCGCGGTTGTAAACATTCAGGCGTGGCAGCCAGATAGGCTGGTCCCCGTAGGACACTGCCAGCGGACTGGGTATATCTGCTTCCCGTTCTTCTCACCTGAGTGCTACTGATTCCAGCTTTGACGGCTACACTCTACTCAACCGGAGCAGTAAGTTGAACCTCAACTCATATGACTTTGTGAAACTGTTGAGAACTAGAGCTCAGTTGTTTGGCACGCCACCACTGTCCATCCAGCACTATGGACGGCACTGCCTACATCTGGCTGTAATTAGTCCACGGTTGTGTTCAGGCGAATGACCTCTGCCGGGAACACTCAGAATGAGGTTCTGAGTTATTGCAACATAGGAGCGTTTCACTGCTTTCAAGGCTTCTCGGGAAGAATTCCGGACTCTTGCTGCCGGCAGGCCTCCGGCTGTTCCGGATGAACATCTCCTTGTAAATCCCCCGTGGTTTCTTGTACACCCGTGAAATTTGGCAAGGTTATGCAGTTAGCATTGCTGCACAATTGCGCCTGCCTAGCTCGGCCGCGGTTGCAAACATTCAGGCGTGGCAGCCAGATAGGCTGGTCCCCGTAGGACACTGCCAGCGGACTGGGTATATCTGCTTCCCGTTCTTCTCACCTGAGTTCTACTGATTCCAGCTTTGACAGCTACACTCTACTCAACCGGAGCAGTAAGTTGAACCTCAATTCATATGACTTTGTGAAAGTGTTGAGAACTAGAGCTCAGTTGTTTGGCACACCACCACTGTCCATCCAGCACTATGGACGGCACTGCCTACATCTGGCTCTAATTAGTCCACGGTTGTGTTCAGCCGAATGACCTCTGCCGGGAACACTCAGAATGAGGTTCTGAGTTATTGCAACATAGGAGCGTTTCACTGCTTTCAAGGCTTCTCAGGAAGAATTCCGGAAGCTTGCTGCCGGCAGGCTTCCGGCTGTTCCGGGTGAACATCTCCTTGTAAATCCCCCGTGGTTTCTTGTACACCCGTGAAATTTGGCCAGGTTATACAGTTTGCATTGCTGCACAATTGCGCCTGCCTAGCTCGGCCGCGCTTGCAAACATTCAGGCGTGGCAGCCAGATAGGCTGGTCCCCGTAGGACACTGCCAGCGGACTGGGTATATCTGCTTCCCGTTCTTCTCACCTGAGTTCTACTGATTCCAGCTTTGACAGCTACACTCTACTCAACCGGAGCACTAAGTTGAACCTCAACTCATATGACTTTGTGAAACTGTTGAGAACTAGAGCTCAGTTGTTTGGCACGCCACCACTGTCCATCCAGCACTATGGACGGCACTGCCTACATCTGGCTCTAATTAGTCCACGGTTGTGTTCAGCCGAATGACCTCTGCCGGGAACACTCAGAATGAGGTTCTGAGTTATTGCAACATAGGAGCGTTTCACTGCTTTCAAGGCTTCTCGGGAAGAATTCCGGAATCTTGCTGCCGGCAGGCCTCCGGCTGTTCCAGATGAACATCTCCTTGTAAATCCCCCGTGGTTTCTTGTACACCCGTGAAATTTGGCAAGGTTATGCAGTTAGCATTGCTGCACAATTGCGCCTGCCTAGCTCGGCCGTGGTTGGTAACATTCAGGCGTGGCAGCCAGATAGGCTGGTCCCCGTAGGACACTGCCAGCGGACTGGGTATATCTGCTTCCCGTTCTTCTCACCTGAGTGCTACTGATTCCAGCTTTTACGGCTACACTCTACTCAACAGGAGCAGTAATTTGAACCTCAACTCATATGACTTTGTGAAACTGTTGAGAACTAGAGCTCAGTTGTTTGGCACGCCACCACTGTCCATCCAGCAGTATGGACGACACTGCCTACATCTGGCTCTAATTAGTCCACGGTTGTGTTCAGCCGAATGACCTCTGCCGGGAACACTCAGAATGAGGTTCTGAGTTATTGCAACATAGGAGCGTTTCACTGCTTTCAAGGCTTCTCGGGAAGAATTCCGGAATCTTGCTGCCGGCAGGCCTCCGGCTGTTCCGGATGAACATCTCCTTGTAAATCCCCCGTGGTTTCTTGTACACCCGTGAAATTTGGCCAGGTTATGCAGTTTGCATTGCTGCACAATTGCGCCTGCCCAGCTCGGCCGCGGTTGCAAACATTCACGCGTGGCAGCCAGATAGGCTGGTCCCCGTAGGACACTGCCAGCGGACTGGGTATATCTGCTTCCCGTTCTTCTCACCTGATTGCTACTGATTCCAGCTTTGACGGCTACACTCTACTCAAGCGGAGCACTAAGTTGAACCTCAACTCATATGACTTTGTGAAACTGTTGAGAACTAGAGCTCAGTTGTTTGGCACGCCACCACTGTCCATCCAGCACTATGGACGGCACTGCCTACATCTGGCTCTAATTAGTCCACGGTTGTGTTCAGCCGAATGACCTCTGCCGGGAACACTCAGAATGAGGTTCTGAGTTATTGCAACATAGGAGCGTTTCACTGCTTTCAAGGCTTCTCGGGAAGAATTCAGGAATCTTGCTGCCGGCAGGCCTCCGGCTGTTCCGGATGAACATCTCCTTGTAAATCCCCCGTGGTTTCTTGTACACCCGTGAAATTTGGCAAGGTTATGCAGTTTGCATTGCTGCACAATTGCGCCTGCCTAGCTCGGCCGCGGTTGCAAACATTCAGGCGTGGCAGCCAGATAGGCTGGTCCCCGTAGGACACTGCCAGCGGACTGGGTATATCTGCTTCCCGTTCTTCTCACCTGAGTGCTACTGATTTCAGCTTTGACGGGTACACTCGACTCAACCGGAGCAGTAAGTTGAACCTCAACTCATATGACTTTGTGAAAGTGTTGAGAACTAGAGCTCAGTTGTTTGGCACGCCACCACTGTCCATCCAGCACTATGGACGGCACTGCCTACATCTGGCTCTAATTAGTCCTCGGTTGTGTTCAGCCGAATGACCTCTGCCGGGAATATTCAGAATGAGGTTCTGAGTTATTGCAACATAGGAGCGTTTCACTGCTTTCAAGGCTTCTCAGGAAGAATTCCGCAATCTAGCTGCCGGCAGGCCTCCCTCTGTTCAGGATGAACATCTCCTTGTAAATCCCCCGTGGTTTCTTGTACATCCGTGAAATTTGGCCAGGTTATGCAGTTTGCATTGCTGCACAATTGGGCCTGCCTAGCTCGGCCGCGGTTGCAAACATTCAGGCGTGGCAGCCAGATAGGCTGGTCCCCGTAGGATACTGCCAGCGGTCTGGGTATATCTGCTTCCCGTTCTTCTCACCTGAGTGCTACTGATTCCAGCTTTGACGGCTACACTCTACTCAACCGGAGCAGTAAGTTGAACCTCAACTCATGGCACTTTGTGAAACTGTTGAGAACTAGAGCTCAGTTGTTTGGCACGCCACCACTGTCCATCCAGCACTATGGACGGCACTGCCTACATCTGGCTGTAATTAGTCCACGGTTGTGTTCAGCCGAATGACCTCTGCCGGGAACACTCAGAATGAGGTTCTGAGTTATTGCAACATAGGAGCGTTTCACTGCTTTCAAGGCTTCTCGGGAAGAATTCCGGAATCTTGCTGCCGGCAGGCCTCCGGCTGTTCCGGGTGAACATCTCCTTGTAAATACCCCGTGGTTTCTTGCACACCCGTGAAATTTGGCCAAGTTATGCAGTTTCCATTGCTGCACAATTGCGCCTGCCTAGCTCGGCCGGGGTTGCAAACATTCAGGCGTGGCAGCCAGATAGGCTGGTCCCCGTAGGACACTGCCAGCGGACTGGGTATATCTGCTTCCCGTTCATCTCACCTGAGTGCTACTGATTCCAGCTTTGACGGCTACACTCTACTCAACCGGAGCAGTAAGTTGAACCTCAACTCATGGCAATTTGTGAAACTGTTGAGAACTAGAGCTCAGTTGTTTGGCACCCCACGACTGTCCATCCAGCACTTTGGACGGCACTGCGTACATCTAGCTCTAATTAGTCCACGGTTGTGTTCAGCCGAATGACCTCTACCGGGAACACTCAGAATGAGGTTCTGAGTTATTGCAACATAGGAGCGTTTCACTGCTTTCAAGGCTTCTCGGGAAGAATTCCGGAATCTTGCTGCCGGCAGGCCTCCGGCTGTTCCGGATGAACATCTCCTTGTAAATCCCCCTGGTTTCTTGTACACCCGTGAAATTTGGCCAGGTTATGCAGTTTGCATTGCTGCACAAATGCGCCTGCCTAGCTCGGCCGCGGTTGCAAACATTCAGGCGTGGCAGCCAGATAGGCTGGTCCCCGTAGGACACTGCCAGCGGACTGGGTATATCTGCTTCCCGTTCTTCTCACCTGAGTGCTACTGATTCCAGCTTTGACGGCTACACTCTACTCAACCAGAGCAGTAAGTTGAACCTCAACTCACATGACTTTGTGAAACTGTTGAGAACTAGAGCTCAGTTGTTTGGCACGCCACCACTGTCCATCCAGCACTATGGACGGCACTGCCTACATCTGGCTCTAATTAGTCCACGGTTGTGTTCAGCCGAATGACCTCTGCCGGGAACATTCAGAATGAAGTTCTGAGTTATTGCATCATAGGAGCGTTTCACTGCTTTCAAGGCTTCTCGGGAAGAATTCCGGAATCTTGCTGCCGGCAGGCCTCCGGCTGTTCCGGATGAACATCTCCTTGTAAATCCCCCGTGGTTTCTTGTACACCCGTGAAATTTGGCCAGGTTATGCAGTTTGCATTGCTGCACAATTGCGCCTGCCTCGCTCGGCCGCGGTTGCAAGCATTATGGCGTGGCAGCCAGATAGGCTGGTCCCCGTAGGACACTGCCAGCGGACTGGGTATATCTGCTTCCCGTTCTTCTCTGCTGAGTGCTACTGATTCCAGCTTTCACGGCTACACTCTACTCAACCGGAGCAGTAAGTTGAACCTCAACTCATGGCACTTTGTGAAACTGTTGAGAACTAGAGCTCAGTTGTTTGGCACGCCACCACTGTCCATCCAGCACTATGGACGGCACTGCCTACATCTGGCTCTAATTAGTCCACGGTTGTGTTCAGCCAAATGACCTCTGCCGGGAAGACTCAGAATGAGGTTCTGAGTTATTGGAACATAGGAGCGTTTCACTGCTTTCAAGGCTTCTCAGGAAGAATTCCGGAATGTTGCTGCCGGCAGGCCTCCGGCTGTTCGGGGTGAACATCTCCTTGTAAATCCCCCGTGGTTTCTTGTACACCCGTGAAATTTGGCCAGGTTATGCAGTTTGCATTACAGCACAATTGCGCCTGACTACCTCGGCCGCGGTTGCAAACATTCAGGCGTGGCAGCCAGATAGGCTGGTCCCCGTAGGACACTGCCAGCGGACTGGGTATATCTGCTTTCCGTTCTTCTCACCTGAGTGCTACTGATTCCAGCTTTGACGGCTACACTCTACTCAACCGGAGCAGTAAGTTGAACCTCAACTCATATGACTTTGTGAAACTGTTGAGAACTAGAGCTCAGTTGTTTGGCACGCCACCACTGTCCATCCAGCACTATGGACGGCACTGCCTACATCTGGCTCTAATTAGTCCACGGTTGTGTTCAGCCGAATGACCTCTGCCGGGAACACTCAGAATGAGGTTCTGAGTTATTGCAACATAGGAGCGTTTCACTGCTTTCAAGGCTTCTCAGGAAGAATTCCGGAATCTTGCTGCCGGCAGGCCTCCGGCTGTTCCGGATGAACATCTCCTTGTAAATCCCCCGTGGTTTCTTGTACACCCGTGAAATTTGGCCAGGTTATGCAGTTTGCATTGCTGCACAATTGCCCCTGCCTAGCTCGGCCGCGGTTGCAAACATTCAGGCGTGGCAGCCAGATAGGCTGGTCCCCGTAGGACGCTGCCAGCGGACTGGGTATATCTGCTTCCCGTTCTTCTCACCTGAGTGCTACTGATTCCAGCTTTGACGGCTACACTCTACTCAACCGGAGCAATAAGTTGAACCTCAACTCATGGCACTTTGTGAAACTGTTGAGAACTAGAGCTCAGTTGTTTGGCACGCCACCACTGTCCATCCAGCACTATGGACGGCACTGCCTACATCTGGCTGTAATTAGTCCACGGTTGTGTTCAGCCGAATGACCTCTGCCGGGAACACTCAGAATGAGGTTCTGAGTTATTGCAACATAGGAGCGTTTCACTGCTTTCAAGGCTTCTCGGGAAGAATTCCGGAATCTTGCTGCCGGCAGGCCTCCGGCTGTTCCGGGTGAACATCTCCTTGTAAATACCCCGTGGTTTCTTGCACACCCGTGAAATTTGGCCAAGTTATGCAGTTTCCATTGCTGCACAATTGCGCCTGCCTAGCTCGGCCGGGGTTGCAAACATTCAGGCGTGGCAGCCAGATAGGCTGGTCCCCGTAGGACACTGCCAGCGGACTGGGTATATCTGCTTCCCGTTCATCTCACCTGAGTGCTACTGATTCCAGCTTTGACGGCTACACTCTACTCAACCGGAGCAGTAAGTTGAACCTCAACTCATGGCAATTTGTGAAACTGTTGAGAACTAGAGCTCAGTTGTTTGGCACCCCACGACTGTCCATCCAGCACTTTGGACGGCACTGCGTACATCTAGCTCTAATTAGTCCACGGTTGTGTTCAGCCGAATGACCTCTACCGGGAACACTCAGAATGAGGTTCTGAGTTATTGCAACATAGGAGCGTTTCACTGCTTTCAAGGCTTCTCGGGAAGAATTCCGGAATCTTGCTGCCGGCAGGCCTCCGGCTGTTCCGGATGAACATCTCCTTGTAAATCCCCCTGGTTTCTTGTACACCCGTGAAATTTGGCCAGGTTATGCAGTTTGCATTGCTGCACAAATGCGCCTGCCTAGCTCGGCCGCGGTTGCAAACATTTAGGCGTGGCAGCCAGATAGGCTGGTCCCCGTAGGACACTGCCAGCGGACTGGGTATATCTGCTTCCCGTTCTTCTCACCTGAGTGCTACTGATTAAAGCTTTGACGGCTACACTCTACTCAACCAGAGCAGTAAGTTGAACCTCAACTCACATGACTTTGTGAAACTGTTGAGAACTAGAGCTCAGTTGTTTGGCACGCCACCACTGTCCATCCAGCACTATGGACGGCACTGCCTACATCTGGCTCTAATTAGTCCACGGTTGTGTTCAGCCGAATGACCTCTGCCGGGAACATTCAGAATGAAGTTCTGAGTTATTGCATCATAGGAGCGTTTCACTGCTTTCAAGGCTTCTCGGGAAGAATTCCGGAATCTTGCTGCCGGCAGGCCTCCGGCTGTTCCGGATGAACATCTCCTTGTAAATCCCCCGTGGTTTCTTGTACACCCGTGAAATTTGGCCAGGTTATGCAGTTTGCATTGCTGCACAATTGCGCCTGCCTCGCTCGGCCGCGGTTGCAAGCATTATGGCGTGGCAGCCAGATAGGCTGGTCCCCGTAGGACACTGCCAGCGGACTGGGTATATCTGCTTCCCGTTCTTCTCTGCTGAGTGCTACTGATTCCAGCTTTGACGGCTACACTCTACTCAACCGGAGCAGTAAGTTGAACCTCAACTCATGGCACTTTGTGAAACTGTTGAGAACTAGAGCTCAGTTGTTTGGCACGCCACCACTGTCCATCCAGCACTATGGACGGCACTGCCTACATCTGGCTCTAATTAGTCCACGGTTGTGTTCAGCCAAATGACCTCTGCCGGGAAGACTCAGAATGAGGTTCTGAGTTATTGGAACATAGGAGCGTTTCACTGCTTTCAAGGCTTCTCAGGAAGAATTCCGGAATGTTGCTGCCGGCAGGCCTCCGGCTGTTCGGGGTGAACATCTCCTTGTAAATCCCCCGTGGTTTCTTGTACACCCGTGAAATTTGGCCAGGTTATGCAGTTTGCATTACAGCACAATTGCGCCTGACTACCTCGGCCGCGGTTGCAAACATTCAGGCGTGGCAGCCAGATAGGCTGGTCCCCGTAGGACACTGCCAGCGGACTGGGTATATCTGCTTTCCGTTCTTCTCACCTGAGTGCTACTGATTCCAGCTTTGACGGCTACACTCTACTCAACCGGAGCAGTAAGTTGAACCTCAACTCATATGACTTTGTGAAACTGTTGAGAACTAGAGCTCAGTTGTTTGGCACGCCACCACTGTCCATCCAGCACTATGGACGGCACTGCCTACATCTGGCTCTAATTAGTCCACGGTTGTGTTCAGCCGAATGACCTCTGCCGGGAACACTCAGAATGAGGTTCTGAGTTATTGCAACATAGGAGCGTTTCACTGCTTTCAAGGCTTCTCAGGAAGAATTCCGGAATCTTGCTGCCGGCAGGCCTCCGGCTGTTCCGGATGAACATCTCCTTGTAAATCCCCCGTGGTTTCTTGTACACCCGTGAAATTTGGCCAGGTTATGCAGTTTGCATTGCTGCACAATTGCCCCTGCCTAGCTCGGCCGCGGTTGCAAACATTCAGGCGTGGCAGCCAGATAGGCTGGTCCCCGTAGGACGCTGCCAGCGGACTGGGTATATCTGCTTCCCGTTCTTCTCACCTGAGTGCTACTGATTCCAGCTTTGACGGCTACACTCTACTCAACCGGAGCAGTAAGTTGAACCTCAACTCATATGACTTTGTGAAACTGTTGAGAACTAGAGCTCAGTTGTTTGGCACGCCACCACTGTGCATCCAGCACTATGGACGGCACTGCCTACATCTGGCTCTAATTAGTCCACGGTTGTGTTCAGCCGAATAACCTCTGCCGGGAAGACTCAGAATGAGGTTCTGAGTTATTGCAACATAGGAGCGTTTCACTGCTTTCAAGGCTTCTCAGGAAGAATTCCGGAATCTTGCTGCCGGCAGGCCTCCGGCTGTTCCGGGTGAACATCTCCTTGTAAATGCCCCGTGGTTTCTTGTACACCCGTGAAATTTGACCAGGTTATGCAGTTTGCCTTGCTGCACAATTGCGCCTGCCTAGCTCGGCCGCGGTTGCAAACATTCAGGCGTGGCAGCCAGATAGGCTGGTCCCCGTAGGACACTGCCAGTGGACTGGGTATATCTGCTTCCCGTTCTTCTCACCTGAGTGCTACTGATTCCAGCTTTGACGGCTACACTCTACTCAACCGGAGCAGTAAGTTGAACCTCAACTCATATGACTTTGTGAAAGTGTTGAGAACTAGAGCTCAGTTGTTTGGCACGCCACCACTGTCCATCCAGCACTATGGACGGCACTGCCTACATCTGGCTCTAATTAGTCCACGGTTGTGTTCAGCCGAATAACCTCTGCCGGGAAGACTCAGAATGAGGTTCTGAGTTATTGCAACATAGGAGCGTTTCACTGCTTTCAAGGCTTCTCAGGAAGCATTCCGGAATCTTGCTGCCGGCAGGCCTCTGGCTGTTCCGGGTGAACATCTCCTTGTAAATACCCCGTGGTTTCTTGCACACCCGTGAAACTTGGCCAGGTTATGCAGTTTGCATTGCTGCACAATTGCGCCTGCCTAGCTCGGCCGCGGTTGCAAACATTCAGGCGTGGCTTCCAGATAGGCTGGTCCCCGTAGGACACTGCCAGCGGACTGGGTATATCTGCTTCCCGTTCTTCTCACCTGAGTGCTACTGATTCCAGCTTTGACGGCTACACTGTACTCAACCGGAGCACTAAGTTGAACCTCAACTCATGGCACTTTGTGAAACTGTTGAGAACTAGAGCTCAGTTGTTTGGCACGCCACCACTGTCCATCCAGCAGTATGGACGGCACTGCCTACATCTGGCTCTAATTATTCCACGGTTGTGTTCAGCCGAATGACCTCTGCCGGGAACACTCAGAATTAGGTTCTGACTTATTGCAACAAAGGAGCGTTTCACTGCTTTCAAGGCTTCTCAGGAAGAATTCCGGAATCTTGCTGCCGGCAGTCCTCCGGCAGTTCCGGGTGAACATCTCCTTGTAAATCCCACGTGGTTTCTTGTACACCCGTGAAATTTGGCCAGGTTATGCAGTTTGCATTGCTGCACAAATGCGCCTGCCTAGCACGGCCGCGGTTGCAAACATTCAGACGTGGCAGCCAGATAGGCTGGTCCACGTAGGACACTGCCAGCGGACTGGGTATATCTGCTTCCCGTTCTTCTCACCTGAGTGCTACTGATTCCAGCTTTGACGGCTACACTCTACTCAACCGGAGCAGTAAGTTGAACCTCAACTCATGGCACTTTGTGAAACTGTTGAGAACTAGAGCTCAGTTGTTTGGCACGCCACCACTGTCCATCCAGCACTATGGACGGCACTGCCTACATCTGGCTCTAATTAGTCCACGGTTGTGTTCAGCCGAATGACCTCTGCCGGGAACACTCAGAATGAGGTTCTGAGTTATTGCAACAGAGGAGCTTTTCACTGCTTTCAAGGCTTCTAAGGAAGAATTCCGGAATCTTGCTGCCGGCAGGCCTCCGGCTGTTCCAGGTGAACATCTCCTTAAAATTCCCCATGGTTTCATGTACACCAGTGAAATTTGGCCAGGTTATGCAGTTTGCATTGCTGCACAATTGCGCCTGCCTCGCTCGGCCGCGGTTGAAAGCATTCTGGCGTGGCAGCCAGATAGGCTGGTCCCCGTAGGACACTGCCAGCAGACTGGGTATATCTGCTTCCCGATCTTCTCAGCTGAGTGCTACTGATTCCAGCTTTGACGGCTACACTCTACTCAACCGGAGCAGTAAGTTGAACCTCAACTCATGCCACTTTGTGAAACTGTTGAGAACTAGAGCTCAGTTGTTTGGCACGCCAACACTGTCCATCCAGCACTATGGACGGCACTGCCTACATCTGGCTCTAATTATTCCACGGTTGTGTTCAGCCGAATGACCTCTGCCGGGAAGACTCAGAATGACGTTCTGAGTTATTGCAACATAGGAGCGTTTCACTGCTTTCAAGGCTTCTCAGGAAGAATTCCGGAATCTTGCTGCCGGCAGGCCTCCGGCTGTTCCGGGTGAACATCTCCTTGTAAATCCCCCGGGGTTTCTTGTACACCCGTGAAATTTGGCAAGGTTATGCAGTTTGCATTTGCACAATTGCCCCTGCCTAGCTCGGCCGCGGTTGCAAACATTCAGGCGTGGCAGCCAGATAGGCTGGTCCCCGTAGGACACTGCCAGCGGACTGGGTATATCTGCTTCCCGTTCTTCTCACCTGAGTGCTACTGATTCCAGCTTTGACGGCTACACTCTACTCAACCGGAGCAGTAAGTTGAACCTCAACTCATATGACTTTGTGAAACTGTTGAGAACTAGAGCTCAGTTGTTTGGCACGCCACCACTCTGCATCCAGCACTATGGACGGCACTGCCTACATCTGGCTCTAATTAGTCCACGGTTGTGTTCAGCCGAATAACCTCTGCCGGGAAGACTCAGAATGAGGTTCTGAGTTATTGCAACATAGGAGCGTTTCACTGCTTTCAAGGCTTCTCAGGAAGAATTCCGGAATCTTGCTGCCGGCAGGCCTCCGGCTGTTCCGGGTGAACATCTCCTTGTAAATCCCCCGTGGTTTCTTGCACACCCGTGAAACTTGGCCAGGTTATGCAGTTTGCATTGCTGCACAATTGCGCCTGCCTAGCTCGGCCGCGGTTGCAAACATTCAGGCGTGGCAGCCAGATAGGCTGGTCCCCGTAGGACACTGCCAGCGGACTGGGTATATCTGCTTCCCGTTCTTCTCACCTGAGTGCTACTGATTCCAGCTTTGACGGCTACACTCTACTCAACCGGAGCACTAAGTTGAACCTCAACTCATATGACTTTGTGAAACTGTTGAGAACTAGAGCTCAGTTGTTTGGCACGCCACCACTGTCCATCCAGCAGTATGGACGGCACTGCCTACATCTGGCTCTAATTAGTCCACGGTTGTGTTCAGCCGAATGACCTCTGCCGGGAACACTCAGAATGAGGTTCTGAGTTATTGCAACATAGGAGCTTTTCACTGCTTTCAAGGCTTCTCGGGAAGAATTCCAGAAGCTTACTGCCGGCAGGCCTCCGGCTGTACCGGATGATCATCTCCTTGTAAATCCCCCGTGGTTTCTTGTACACCCATAAAATTTGGCCAGGTTATGCAGTTTGGATTGCTGCACAACTGCGCCTGCATAGCTCGGCCGCGGTTGCAAACATTCAGGCGTGGCAGCCAGATATGCTGGTCCCCGTAGGACACTGCCAGCGGAGTGGGTATATCTGCTTTCTGTTCTTCGCACCTGAGTGCTACTGATTCCAGCTTTGACGGCTACACTCTACTCAACCGGAGCAGTAAGTTGAACCTCAACTCATGGCACTTTGTGAAACTGTTGAGAACTAGAGCTCAGTTTTTTGGCACGCCACCACTGTCCATCCAGCACTATGGACAGCACTGCCTACATCTGGCTCTAATTAGTCCACGGTAGTGTTCAGCCGAATGACCTCTGCCGGGAACACTCAGAATTAGGTTCTGACTTATTGCAACAAAGGAGCGTTTCACTGCTTTCAAGGCTTCTCAGGAAGAATTCCGGAATCTTGCTGCCGGCAGTCCTCCGGCAGTTCCGGGTGAACATCTCCTTGGAAATCCCCCGTAGTTTCATGTACACCCGTGAAATTTGGCCAGGTTATGCAGTTTGCATTGCTGCACAATTGCGCCTGCCTAGCTCGGCCGCGGTTGCAAACATTCAGGCGTGGCTTCCAGATAGGCTGGTCCCCGTAGGACACTGCCAGCGGACTGGGTATATCTGCTTCCCGTTCTTCTCACCTGAGTGCTACTGATTCCAGCTTTGACGGCTACACTCTACTCAACCGGAGCACTAAGTTGAACCTCAACTCATGGCACTTTGTGAAACTGTTGAGAACTAGAGCTCAGTTGTTTGGCACGCCACCACTGTCCATCCAGCAGTATGGACGGCACTGCCTACATCTGGCTCTAATTATTCCACGGTTGTGTTCAGCCGAATGACCTCTGCCGGGAACACTCAGAATTAGGTTCTGACTTATTGCAACAAAGGAGCGTTTCACTGCTTTCAAGGCTTCTCAGGAAGAATTCCGGAATCTTGCTGCCGGCAGTCCTCCGGCAGTTCCGGGTGAACATCTCCTTGTAAATACCCCGTGGTTTCTTGTACACCCGTGAAATTTGGCCAGGTTATGCAGTTTGCATTGCTGCACAAATGCGCCTGCCTAGCACGGCCGCGGTTGCAAACATTCAGGCGTGGCAGCCAGATAGGCTGGTCCCCGTAGGACACTGCCAGCGGACTGGGTATATCTGCTTCCCGTTCTTCTCACCTGAGTGCTACTGATTCCAGCTTTGACGGCTACACTCTACTCAACCGGAGCAGTAAGTTGAACCTCAACTCATGGCACTTTGTGAAACTGTTGAGAACTAGAGCTCAGTTGTTTGGCACGCCACCACTGTCCTTCCAGCACTACGGACGGCACTGCCTACATCTGGCTCTAATTAGTCCACGGTTGTGTTCAGCCGAATGACCTCTGCCGGGAACACTCAGAATGAGGTTCTGAGTTATTGCAACATAGCTTTTCACTGCTTTCAAGGCTTCTAAGGAAGAATTCCGGAATCTTGCTGCCGGCAGGCCTCCGGCTGTTCCGGGTGAACATCTCCTTAAAATTCCCCATGGTTTCATGTACACCAGTGAAATTTGGCCAGGTTATGCAGTTTGCATTGCTGCACAATTGCGCCTTCCTCGCTCGGCCGCGGTTGAAAGCATTCTGGCGTGGCAGCCAGATAGGCTGGTCCCCGTAGGACACTGCCAGCAGACTGGGTATATCTGCTTCCCGATCTTCTCAGCTGAGTGCTACTGATTCCAGCGTTGACGGCTACACTCTACTCAACCGGAGCAGTAAGTTGAACCTCAACTCATGCCACTTTGTGAAACTGTTGAGAACTAGAGCTCAGTTGTTTGGCACGCCAACACTGTCCATCCAGCACTATGGACGGCACTGCCTACATCTGGCTCTAATTATTCCACGGTTGTGTTCAGCCGAATGACCTCTGCCGGGAAGACTCAGAATGACGTTCTGAGTTATTGCAACATAGGAGCGTTTCACTGCTTTCAAGGCTTCTCAGGAAGAATTCCGGAATCTTGCTGCCGGCAGGCCTCCGGCTGTTCCGGCTGAACATCTCCTTGTAAATCCCCCGGGGTTTCTTGTACACCCGTGAAATTTGGCCAGGTTATGCAGTTTGCATTTGCACAATTGCCCCTGCCTAGCTCGGCCGCGGTTGCAAACATTCAGGCGTGGCAGCCAGATACGCTGGTCCCCGTAGGACACTGCCAGCGGACTGGGTATATCTGCTTCCCGTTCTTCTCACCTGAGTGCTACTGATTCCAGCTTTGACGGCTACACTCTACTCAACCGGAGCAGTAAGTTGAACCTCAACTCATATGACTTTGTGAAACTGTTGAGAACTAGAGCTCAGTTGTTTGGCACGCCACCAGTCTGCATCCAGCACTATGGACGGCACTGCCTACATCTGGCTCTAATTAGTCCACGGTTGTGTTCAGCCGAATAACCTCTGCCGGGAAGACTCAGAATGAGGTTCTGAGTTATTGCAACATAGGAGCGTTTCACTGCTTTCAAGGCTTCTCAGGAAGAATTCCGGAATCTTGCTGCCGGCAGGCCTCCGGCTGTTCCGGGTGAACATCTCCTTGTAAATACCCCGTGGTTTCTTGCACACCCGTGAAACTTGGCCAGGTTATGCAGTTTGCATTGCTGCACAATTGCGCCTGCCTAGCTCGGCCGCGGTTGCAAACATTCAGGCGTGGCAGCCAGATAGGCTGGTCCCCGTAGGACACTGCCAGCGGACTGGGTATATCTGCTTCCCGTTCTTCTCACCTGAGTGCTACTGATTCCAGCTTTGACGGCTACACTCTACTCAACCGGAGCACTAAGTTGAACCTCAACTCATATGACTTTGTGAAACTGTTGAGAACTAGAGCTCAGTTGTTTGGCACGCCACCACTGTCCATCCAGCAGTATGGACGGCACTGCCTACATCTGGCTCTAATTAGTCCACGGTTGTGTTCAGCCGAATGACCTCTGCCGGGAACACTCAGAATGAGGTTCTGAGTTATTGCAACATAGGAGCTTTTCACTGCTTTCAAGGCTTCTCGGGAAGAATTCCAGAAGCTTACTGCCGGCAGGCCTCCGGCTGTACCGGATGATCATCTCCTTGTAAATCCCCCGTGGTTTCTTGTACACCCATAAAATTTGGACAGGTTATGCAGTTTGGATTGCTGCACAACTGCGCCTGCATAGCTCGGCCGCGGTTGCAAACATTCAGGCGTGGCAGCCAGATATGCTGGTCCCCGTAGGACACTGCCAGCGGAGTGGGTATATCTGCTTTCTGTTCTTCGCACCTGAGTGCTACTGATTCCAGCTTTGACGGCTACACTCTACTCAACCGGAGCAGTAAGTTGAACCTCAACTCATGGCACTTTGTGAAACTGTTGGGAACTAGAGCTCAGTTTTTTGGCACGCCACCACTGTCCATCCAGCACTATGGACAGCACTGCCTACATCTGGCTCTAATTAGTCCACGGTAGTGTTCAGCCGAATGACCTCTGCCGGGAACACTCAGAATTAGGTTCTGACTTATTGCAACAAAGGAGCGTTTCACTGCTTTCAAGGCTTCTCAGGAAGAATTCCGGAATCTTGCTGCCGGCAGTCCTCCAGCAGTTCCGGGTGAACATCTCCTTGGAAATCCCCCGTAGTTTCATGTACACCCGTGAAATTTGGCCAGGTTATGCAGTTTGCATTGCTGCACAAATGCGCCTGCCTAGCACGGCCGCGGTTGCAAACATTCAGGCGTGGCAGCCAGATAGGCTGGTCCCCGTAGGACACTGCCAGCGGACTGGGTATATCTGCTTCCCGTTCTTCTCACCTGAGTGCTACTGATTCCAGCTTTGACGGCTACACTCTACTCAACCGGAGCAGTAAGTTGAACCTCAACTCATATGACTTTGTGAAACTGTTGAGAACTAGAGCTCAGTTGTTTGGCACGCCACCACTGTCCATCCAGCACTATGGACGGCACTGCCTACATCTGGCTCTAATTAGTCCACGGTTGTGTTCAGCCGAATGACTTCTGCCGGGAAAATTTAGAATGAGGTTCTGAGTTATTGCAACATAGGAGCGTTTCACTGCTTTCAAGGCTTCTCAGGAAGAATTCCGGAATCTTGCTGCCGGCAGGCCTCCGGCTGTTCCGGGTGAACATCTCCTTGTAAATCCCCCGTGGTTTCTTGTACACCCGTGAAATTTGGCCAGGTTATACAGTTTGCATTGCTGCACAATTGCGCCTGCCTAGCTCGGCCGCGGTTGCAAACATTCTGGCGTGGCAGCCAGATAGGCTGGTCCCAGTAGGACATTGCCAGCGGAGTGGGTATATCTGCTTCCCGTTCTTCCCACCTGAGTGCTACTGATTCCAGCTTTGATGGCTATACTCTACTCAACTGGAGCAGTAAGTTGAACCTCAACTCATGGCACTTTGTGAAACTGTTGGGAACTAGAGCTCAGTTGTTTGGCACGCCACCACTGTCCATCCAGCACTATGGACGGCACTGCCTACATCTGGCTCTAATTAGTCCACGGTTGTGTTCAGCCGAATGACCTCTGCCGGGAACACTCAGAATGAGGTTCTGAGTTATTGCAACATAGGAGCTTTTCACTGCTTTCAAGGCTTCTAAGGAAGAATTCCGGAATCTTGCTGCCGGCAGGCCTCCGGCTGTTCCGGGTGAACATCTTCTTAAAATTCCCCATGGTTTCATGTACACCAGTGAAATTTGGCCAGGTTATGCAGTTTGCATTGCTGCACAATTGCGCCTGCCTCCCTCGGCCGCGGTTGAAAGCATTCTGGCGTGGCAGCCAGATAGGCTGGTCCCCGTAGGACACTGCCAGCGGACTGGGTATATCTGCTTCCCGTTCTTCTCAGCTGAGTGCTACTGATTCCAGCTTTGACGGCTACACTCTACTCAACCGGAGCAGTAAGTTGAACCTCAACTCATGCCACTTTGTGAAACTGTTGAGAACTAGAGCTCAGTTGTTTGGCACGCCACCACTGTCCATCCAGCACTATGGACGGAACTGCCTACATCTGGCTCTAATTAGTCCACGGTTGTGTTCAGCCGAATGACCTCTGCCGGGAAGACTAAGAATGACGTTCTGAGTTATTGCAACATAGGAGCGTTTCACTGCTTTCAAGGCTTCTCAGGAAGAATTCCGGAATCTTGCTGCTGGCAGGCCTCCGGCTGTTCCGGGTGAACATCTCCTTGTAAATCCCCCGTGGTTTCTTGTACACCCGTGAAATTTGGCCAGGTTATGCAGTTTGCATGGCTGCACAAATGCGCCTGCCTAGCTCGGCCGTGTTTGCAAACATTCAGGCGTGGCAGCCAGATAGGCTGGTCCCCGTAGGACACTGCCAGCGGACTGGGTATATCTGCTTCCCGTTCTTCTCACCTGAGTGCTACTGATTCCAGCTTTGACGGCTACACTCTACTCAACCGGAGCAGTAAGTTGAACCTCAACTCATGGCACTTTGTGAAAGTGTTGAGAACTAGAGCTCAGTTGTTTGGCTCGCCACCACTGTCCATCCAGCACTATGGACGGCACTGCCTACATCTGGCTCTAATTAGTCCACGGTTGTGTTCAGCCGAATGACCTCTGCCGGGAACACTCAGAATGAGGTTCTGAGTTATTGCAACATAGGAGCGTTTCACTGCTTTCAAGGCTTCTCAGGAAGAATTCTGGAATATTGCTGCCAGCAGGCCTCCGGCTGTTCTGGGTGAACATCTCCTTGTAAATCCCCCGTGGTTTCTTAAACACCCGTGAAATTTGGCCTGGTTATGCAGTTTGCATTGCTGCACAATTGTGCCTGCCTAGCTCGGCCGCGGTTGAAAACATTCAGGCGTGGCAGCCAGATAGGCTGGTCCCCGTAGGACACTGCCAGCGGACTGGGTATATCTGCTTCCTGTTCTTCTCACCTGTGTGCTACGGATTCCAGCTTTGACGGCTACACTCTACTCAACCGGAGCACTAAGTTGAACCTCAACTCATATGACTTTGTTAAACTGTTGAGAACTTGAGCTCAGTTGTTTGGCACGCCACCACTGTCCATCCAGCACTATGGACGGCACTGCCTACATCTGGCTCTAATTAGTCCACGGTTGTGTTCAGCCGAATGACCTCTGCCGGGAACACTCAGAATGAGGTTCTGAGTTATTGCAACATAGGAGCGTTTCACTGCTTTCAATGCTTGTCGGGAAGAATTCCGGAATCTTGCTGCCGGCAGGCCTCCGGCTGTTCCGGATGAACATCTCCTTGTAAATCCCCCCTGGTTTCTTGTACACCCGTGAAATTTGGCCAGGTTATGCAGTTTGCATTGCTGCACAATTGCGCCAGCCAAGCTCGGCCGCTGTTGCAAACATTCAGGCGTGTCAGCCAGATAGGCTGGTCCCCGTAGGACACTGCCAGCGGACTGGGTATATCTGCTTCCCGTTCTTCTCACCTGAGTGCTACTGGTTCCAGCTTTGACGGCTACACTCTACTCAACCGGAGCAGTAAGTTGAACCTCAACTCATATGACTTTGTGAAAGTGTTGAGAACTAGAGCTCAGTTGTTTGGCACGCCACCACTGTCCATCCAGCACTATGGACGGCACTGCCTACATCTGGCTCTAATTAGTCCACGGTTGTGTTCAGCCGAATGACCTCTGCCGGGAAAATTTAGAATGAGGTTCTGAGTTATTGCAACATAGGAGCGTTTCACTGCTTTCAAGGCTTCTCAGGAAGAATTCCGGAATCTTGCTGCCGGCAGGCCTCCGGCTGTTCCGGGTGAACATCTCCTTGTAAATCCCTCGTGGTTTCTTGTACACCCGTGAAATTTGGCCAGGTTATACAGTTTGCATTGCTGCACAATTGCGCCTGCCTAGCTCGGCCGCGGTTGCAAACATTCAGGCGTGGCAGCCAGATAGGCTGGTCCCCGTAGGACACTGCCAGCGGACTGGGTATATCTGCTTCCCGTTCTTCTCACCTGAGTGCTACTGATTCCAGCTTTGACGGCTACACTCTACTCAACCGGAGCAGTAAGTTGAACCTCAACTCATATGACTTTGTGAAACTGTTGAGAACTAGAGCTCAGTTGTTTGGCACGCCACCACTGTCCATCCAGCACTATGGACGGCACTGCCTACATCTGGCTCTAATTAGTCCACGGTTGTGTTCAGCCGAATGACTTCTGCCGGGAAAATTTAGAATGAGGTTCTGAGTTATTGCAACATAGGAGCGTTTCACTGCTTTCAAGGCTTCTCGGGAAGAATTCCGGAATCTTGCTGCCGGCAGGCCTCCATCTGTTCCGGGTGAACATCTCCTTGTAAATCCCCCGTGGTTTCTTGTACACCCGTGAAATTTGGCCAGGTTATGCAGTTTGCATTGCTGCACAATTGCGCCTGCCTAGCTCGGCCGCGGTTGCAAACATTCAGGCGTGGCAGCCAGATACGCTGGTCCCCGTAGGACACTGCCAGCGGACTGGGTATATCTGCTTCCCGTTCTTCTCAGCTGAGTTCTACTGATTCCAGCTTTGACGGCTACACTCTAATTACCGGAGCAGTAAGTTGAACCTCAACTCATATGACTTTGTGAAACTGTTGAGAACTAGAGCTCAGTTGTTTGGCACGCCACCACTGTCCATCCAGCACTATGGACGGCACTGCCTACATCTGGCTCTAATTAGTCCACGGTTGTGTTCAGCCGAATGACCTCTGCCGGGAAAACTCAGAATGAGGTTCTGAGTTATTGCAACATAGGAGCGTTTCACTGCTTTCAAGGCTTCTCGGGAAGAATTCCGGAATCTTGCTGCCGGCAGGCCTCTGGCTGTTCCGGATGAACATCTCCTTGTAAATCCCCCGTGGTTTCTTGTACACCCGTGAAATTTGGCAAGGTTATGCAGTTTGCATTGCTGCACAATTGCGCCTGCCTAGCTCGGCCGCGGTTGCAAACATTCATGCGTGGCAGCCAGATAGGCTGGTCCCCGTAGGACACTGCCAGCGGACTGGGTATATCTGCTTCCCGTTCTTCTCACCTGAGTGCTACTGATTCCAGCTTTGACGGCTACACTCTACTCAACCGGAGCAGTAAGTTGAACCTCAACTCATATGACTTTG
This sequence comes from Dipodomys merriami, assembly GCF_024711535.1. Classification (NCBI taxonomy): domain Eukaryota; kingdom Metazoa; phylum Chordata; class Mammalia; order Rodentia; family Heteromyidae; genus Dipodomys; species Dipodomys merriami. The sequence goes on from NW_027206105.1 coordinate 454,701, forward strand.
TGAAAGTGTTGAGAACTAGAGCTCAGTTGTTTGGCACGCCACCACTGTCCATCCAGCACTATGGACGCATTGCCTACATCTGGCTCTAATTAGTCCACGGTTGTGTTCAGCCGAATGACCTCTGCCGGGAACACTCAGAATGAGGTTCTGAGTTATTGCAACATAGGAGCGTTTCACTGCTTTCAAGGCTTCTCGGGAAGAATTCCGGAATCTTGCTGCCGGCAGGCCACCGGCTGTTCAGGATGAACATCTCCTTGTAAATCTCCAGTGGTTTCTTGTACACCCGTGAAATTTGGCCAGGTTATGCAGTTTGCATTGCTGCACAATTGCGCCTGCCTAGCTCGGCCGCGGTTGCAAACATTCAGGCGTGGCAGCCAGATAGGCTGGTCCCCGTAGGACACTGCCAGCGGACTGGGTATATCTGCTTCCCGTTCTTCTCACCTGAGTGCTACTGATTCCAGCTTTGACGGCTACACTCTACTCAACCGGAGCAGTAAGTTGAACCTCAACTCATGGCACTTTGTGAAACTGTTGAGAACTAGAGCTCAGTTGTTTGGCATGCCACCACTGTCCATCCAGCACTATGGACGGCACTGCCTACATCTGGCTCTAATTAGTCCACGGTTGTGTTCAGCCGAATGACCTCTGCCGGGAACACTCAGAATGAGGTTCTGAGTTATTGCAACATAGGAGCGTTTCACTGCTTTCAAGGCTTCTCGGGAAGAAATCCGGAGCCTTGCTGCCGGCAGGCCTCCGGCTGTTCCGGATGAACATCTCCTTGTAAATCCCCCGTGGTTTCTTGTACACCCGTGAAATTTGGCAAGGTTATGCAGTTAGCATTGCTGCACAATTGCGCCTGCCTAGCTGGGCCGCGGTTGCAAACATTCAGGCGTGGCAGCCAGATAGGCTGGTCCCCGTAGGACACTGCCAGCGGACTGGGTATATCTGCTTTCCGATCTTCTCACCTGAGTTCTATTTATTCCAGCTTTGACAGCTACACTCTACTCAACCGGAGCAGTAAGTTGAACCTCAACTCATATGACTTTGTGAAACTGTTGAGAACTAGAGCTCAGTTGTTTGGCACGCCACCACTGTCCATCCAGCAGTATGGACGGCACTGCGTACATCTGGCTCTAATTAGTCCACGGTTGTGTTCAGCCGAATGACCTCTGCCTGGAACACTCAGAATGAGGTTCTGAGTTATTGCAACATAGGAGCGTTTCACTGCTTTCAAGGCTTCTCGGGAAGAATTGCGGAATCTTGCTGCCGGCAGTCCTCCGGCTGTTCCGGATGAACATCTCCTTGTAAATCCCCCGTGGTTTCTTGTACACCCGTGAAATTTGGCAAGGTTATGCAGTTTGCATTGCTGCACAATTGCGCCTGCCTAGCTCGGCCTCGGTTGCAAACATTCAGGCGTGGCAGCCAGATAGGCTGGTCCCCGTAGGACACTGCCAGCGGACTGGGTATATCTGCTTCCCGTTCTTCTCACCTGAGTACTACTGATTCCAGCTTTGACGGCTACACTCTACTCAACCGGAGCACTAAGTTGAACCTCAACTCATATGACTTTGTGAAACTGTTGAGAACTAGAGCTCAGTTGTTTGGCACGCCACCACTGTCCATCCAGCACTATGGACGGAACTGCCTACATCTTTCTCTAATTAGTCCATGGTTGTGTTCAGCCGAATGACCTCTGCCGGGAACACTCAGAATGAGGTTCTGAGTTATGGCAACATAGGAGCGTTTCACTGCTTTCAAGGCTTCTCGGGAAGAATTCCGGAAGCTTGCTGCCGGCAGGCCTCCGCCTGTTCCGGGTGAACATCTCCTTGTAAATCCCCCGTGGTTTCTTATACACCCGTGAAATTTGGCCAGGTTATACAGTTTGCATTGCTGCACAATTGCGCCTGCCTAGCTCGGCCGCGTTTGCAAACATTCAGGCGTGGCAGCCAGATAGGCTGGTCCCCGTAAGACACTGCCAGCAGAGTGGGTATATCTACTTCCCGTTCTTCACACCTGAGTGCTACTGATTCCAGCTTTGACGGCTACACTCTACTCAACCGGAGCAGTAAGTTGAACCTCAACTCATGGCACTTTGTGAAACTGTTGAGAACTAGAGCTCAGTTGTTTGGCACGCCACCACTGTTCATCCAGCACTATGGACGACACTACCTACATCTGGCTCTAATTAGTCCCCGGTTGTGTTCAGCCGAATGACCTCTGCCGGCAACACTCAGAATGAGGTTCTGAGTTATTGCAACATAGGAGCGTTTAACTGGTTTCAAGGCTTCTCAGGAAGAATTCCGGAATCTTGCTGCTGGCAGGCCTCCGGCTGTTCCGGGTGAACATCTCCTTGTAAATCCCCTGTGGTTTCTTGCACACCCGTGAAATTTGACCAGGTTATACAGTTTGCATTGCTGCACAATTGCGCCTGCCTAGCTCGGCCGCGGTTGCAAACATTCAGGCTTGGCAGCCAGATAGGCTGGTCCCCGTAGGACACTGCCAGCGGACTGGGTATATCTGCTTCCCGATCTTCTCAACTGAGTAGTACTGATTCCAGCTTTGACGGCTACACTCTACTCAACCGGAGCACTAAGTTGAACCTCAACTCATATGACTTTGTGAAACTGTTGAGAACTAGAGCTCAGTTGTTTTGCACGCCACCACTGTCCATCCAGCACTATGGACGGCACTGCCTACATCTGGCTCTAATTAGTCCACGGTTGTGTTCAGCCGAATGACCTCTGCCGTGAACACTTAGAATGAGGTTCTGAGTTATTGCAACATAGGAGCGTTTCACTGCTTTCAAGGCTTCTAAGGAAGAATTCCGGAATCTTGTTGCCGGCAGGCCTCCGGCTGTTCCGGATGAACATCTCCTTGTAAACCCCCGTGGTTTCATGTACACCAGTGAAATTTGGCCAGGTTATGCAGTTTGCATTACAGCACAATTGCCCCTGACTACCTCGGCCGCGGTTGCGAACATTCAGGCGTGGCAGCCAGATAGGCTGGTCCCCGTAGGACACTGCCAGCGGACTGGGTATATCTGCTTTCCGTTCTTCTCACCTGAGTGCTACTGATTCCAGCTTTGACGGCTACACTCTACTCAACCGGAGCAGTAAGTTGAACCTCAACTCATATGACTTTGTGAAACTGTTGAGAACTAGAGCTCAGTTGTTTCGCACGCCACCACTGTCCATCCAGCACTATGGACGGCACTGCCTGCATCTGGCTCTAATTAGTCCATGGTTGTGTTCAGCCGAATGACCTCTGCCGGGAACACTGAGAATGAGGTTCTGAGTTATTGCAACATAGGAGCGTTTCACTGCTTTCAAGGCTTCTCGGGAAGAATTCCGGAATCTTGCTGCCGGCAGGCCTCCGGCTGTTCCGGATGAACATCTCCTTGTAAATCCCCCGTGGTTTCTTGTACACCCGTGAAATTTGGCAAGGTTATGCAGTTAGCATTGCTGCACAATTGCGCCTGCCTAGCTCGGCCGCGGTTGCAAACATTCAGGCGTGGCAGCCAGATAGGCTGGTCCCCGTAGGACACTGCCAGCGGACTGGGTATATCTGCTTCCCGTTCTTCTCACCTTAGTTCTACTGATTCCAGCTTTGACAGCTACACTCTACTCAACCGGAGCAGTAAGTTGAACCTCAATTCATATGACTTTGTGAAAGTGTTGAGAACTAGAGCTCAGTTGTTTGGCACGCCACCACTGTCCATCCGGCACTATGGACGGCACTGCCTACATCTGGCTCTAATTAGTCCACGGTTGTGTTCAGCCGAATGACCTCTGCCGGGAACACTCAGAATGAGGTTCTTAGTTATTGCAACATAGGAGCGTTTCACTGCTTTCAAGGCTTCTCAGGAAGAATTCCGGAAGCTTGCTGCCGGCAGGCCTCCGGCTGTTCCGGGTGAACATCTCCTTGTAAATCCCCCGTGGTTTCTTGTACACCCGTGAAATTTGGCCAGGTTATGCAGTTTGCATTACAGCACAATTGCACCTGACTAGCTCGGCCGCGGTTGCGAACATTCAGGCGTGGCAGCCAGATAGGCTGGTCCCCGTAGGACACTGCCAGCGGACTGGGTATATCTGCTTCCCGTTGTTCTCACCTGAGTGCTACTGATTCCAGCTTTGACGGCTACACTCTACTCAACCGGAGCACTAAGTTGAACCTCAACTCATATGACTTTGTGAAACTGTTGAGAACTAGAGCTCAGTTGTTTGGCTCGCCACCACTGTCCTTCCAGCACTATGGACGGCACTGCCTACATCTGGCTCTAATTAGTCCACGGTTGTGTTCAGCCGAATGACCTCTGCCGGGAACACTCAGAATGAGGTTCTGACTTATTGCAACATAGGAGCGTTTCACTGCTTTCAAGGCTTCTCAGGAAGAATTCCGGAATGTTGCTGCCGGCAGTCCTCCTGCTGTTCTGGGTGAACATATCCTTGTAAATCCACCGTGGTTTCTTGTACACCCCTGAAATTTGGCCAGGTTATGCAGTTTGCATTGCTGCACAATTGCGCCTGCAAAGCTCGACCGCGGGTGCGAACATTCATGCGTGGCAGCCAGATAGGCTGGTCCCCGTAGGACACTGCCAGCGGACTGGATATGTCTGCTTCCCGTTCTTCTCACCTGAGTGCTACTGATTCCAGCTTTGACGGCTACACTCTACTCAACCGGAGCAGTAAGTTGAACCTCAACTCATGGCAGTTTGTGAAACTGTTGAGAACTATAGCTCAGTTGTTTGGCACGCCACCACTGTCCATCCAGCACTATGGACGGCACTGCCTACATCTGGCTCTAATTAGTCCACGGTTGTGTTCAGCCGAATGACCTCTGCCGGGAACACTCAGAATGAGGTTCTGACTTATTGCAACATAGGAGCGTTTCACTGCTTTCAAGGCTTCTCGGGTAGAATTCTGGAATCTTGCTGCCGGCAGGCCTCCGGCTGTTCCGGATGAACATCTCCTTGTAAATGCCCCGTGGTTTCTTGTACACCCCTGAAATTTGGCCAGGTTATGCAGTTTGCATTGCTGCACAATTGCGCCTGGCTAGCTCGGCCGCGGTTGCAAACATTCAGGCGTGGCAGCCAGATATGCTGGTCCCAGTAGGACACTGTCATCGGACTGGGTATATCTGCTTCCCGTTCTTCTCACCTGAGTGCTACTGATTCCAGCTTTGACGGCTACACTCTACTCAACCAGAGCAGTAAGTTGAACCTCAACTCATGCCACTTTGTGAAACTGTTGAGAACTAGAGCTCAGTTGTTTGGCACGCCACCACTGTCCATCCAGCACTATGGACGGCACTGCCTACATCTGGCTCTAATTAGTCCACGGTTGTGTTCAGCCGAAAGACCTCTGCCGGGAAGACTTAGAATGACGTTCTGAGTTATTGCAACATAGGAGCGTTTCACTGCTTTCAAGGCTTCTCAGGAAGAATTCCGGAATCTTGCTGCCGGCAGTCCTCCGGCTGTTCCGGATGAACATCTCCTTGTAAATCCCCCGTGGTTTTTTGTACACCCGTGAAATTTGGCCAGGTTATGCAGTTTGCATTGCTGCACAATTGCGCCTGCCTAGCTCGGCCGCGGTTGCAAACATTCAGTCGTGGCAGCCAAATAGGCTGGTCCCCGTAGGACACTGCCAGCGGACTGGGTATATCTGCTTCCCGTTCTTCTCACCTGAGTGCTACTGATTCCAGCTTTGACGGCTACACTCTCCTCAACCGGAGCAGTAAGTTTAACCTCAACTCATATGACTTTGTGAAACTGTTGAGAACTGGAGCTCAGTTGTTTGGCACGCCACCACTCTCCATCCAGCACTATGGACGGCACTGCCTACATCTGGCTCTAATTAGTCCACGGTTGTGTTCAGCCGAATGACCTCTACCGGGAACATGCAGAATGAGGTTCTGAGTTATTGCAACATAGGAGCGTTTCACTACTTTCCTTGCTTCTCGGGAAGAATTCCGGAATCTTGCTGCCGGCAGGCCTCCGGCTGTTCCGGATGAACATCTCCTTGTAAATCCCCCGTGGTTTCTTGTACACCCGTGAAATTTGGCCAGGTTATGCAGTTTGCATTGCTGCACAATTGCGCCTGCCTAGCTCGGCCGCGGTTGCAAACATTCAGGCGTGGCAGCCAGATAGGCTGGTCCCCGTAGGACACTGCCAGCAGACTGGGTATATCTGCTTCCCGTTCTTCTCACCTGAGCGCTACTGATTCCAGCTTTGACGGCTACACTCTACTCAACCGGAGCAGTAAGTTGAACCTCAACTCATATGACTTTGTGAAAGTGTTGAGAACTAGAGCTCAGTTGTTTGGCACGCCACCACTGTCCATCCAGCACTATGGACGGCACTGCCTACATCTGGCTCTAATTAGTCCACGGTTGTGTTCAGCCGAATGACTTCTGCCGGGAACACTGACAATGAGGTTCTGAGTTATTGCAACATAGGAGCGTTTCACTGCTTTCAAGGCTTCTCGGGAAGAATTCCGGAATCTTGCTGCCTGCAGGCCTCCGGCTTTTCCGGGTGAACATCTCCTTGTAAATCCCCCGTGGTTTCTTGTACACCAGTGAAATTTGGCCTGGTTATGCAGTTTGCATTGCTGCACAATTGCGCCTGCCTAGCTCGGCCGCGGTTGCAAACATTCAGGCGTGGCAGCCAGATAGGCTGGTCCCCGTAGGACACTGCCAGCGGACTGGGTATATCTGCTTCCCGTTCTTCTCACCTGAGTGCTACTGATTCCAGCTTTGACGGCTACACTCTACTCAACCGGAGCAGTAAGTTGAACCTCAACTCATATGACTTTGTGAAAGTGTTGAGAACTAGAGCTCAGTTGTTTGGCACGCCACCACTGTCCATCCAGCACTATGGACGGCACTGCCTACATCTGGCTCTAATTAGTCCACGGTTGTGTTCAGCCGAATGACTTCTGCCGGGAACACTCACAATGAGGTTCTGAGTTATTGCAACATAGGAGCGTTTCACTGCTTTCAAGGCTTCTCGGGAAGAATTCCGGAATCTTGCTGCCTGCAGGCCTCCGGCTTTTCCGGGTGAACATCTCCTTGTAAATCCCCCGTGGTTTCTTGTACACCAGTGAAATTTGGCCTGGTTATGCAGTTTGCATTGCTGCACAATTGCGCCTGCCTAGCTCGGCCGCGGTTGCAAACATTCGGGCGTGGCAGCCAGATAGGCTGGTCCCCGTAGGACACTGCCAGCGGACTGGGTATATCTGCTTCCCGTTCTTCTCACCTGAGTGCTACTGATTCCAGCTTTGACGGCTACACTCTACTCAACCGGAGCAGTAAGTTGAACCTCAACTCATATGACTTTGTGAAAGTGTTGAGAACTAGAGCTCAGTTGTTTGGCACGCCACCACTGTCTATCCAGCACTATGGACGGCACTGCCTACATCTGGCTCTATTAGACCACGATTGTGTTCAGCCGAATGACCTCTGCCGGGAACACTCGGAATGAGGTTCTGAGTTATTGCAACATAGGAGCGTTTCACTGCTTTCAAGGCTTCTCGGGAAGAATTCCGGAATCTTGCTGCCGGTAGGCCTCCGGGTGTTCCGGGTGAACATCTCCTTGTAAATGCCCCGTGGTTTCTTGTACACCCCTGAAATTTGGCCAGGTTATGCACTTTGCATTGCTGCACAAATGCGCCTGCCTAGCTCGGCCCCGGTTGCAAACATTCAGGCGTGGCAGCCAGATATGCTGGTCCCCGTAGGACACTGCCAGCGGATTGGGTATATCTGCTTCCCGTTCTTCTCACCTGAGTGCTACTGATTCCAGCTTTGACGGGTACACTCTCCTCATCCGGAGCAGTAAGATGAACCACAACTCATGGCACTTTGTTAAAGTGTTGAGAACTAGAGCTCAGTTGTTTGGCACGCTAACACTGTCCATCCAGCACTATGGAAGGCACTGCCTACATCTGGCTCTAATTAGTCCACGGTTGTGTTCAGCCGAATGACCTCTGCCGGGAAGACTTAGAATGACGTTCTGAGTTATTGCAACATAGGAGCGTTTCACTGCTTTCAAGGCTTCTCGGGAAGAATTCCGGAATCTTGCTGCCGGCAGTCCTCCGGCTGTTCCGGGTGAACATCTCCTTGTAAATCCCCCGTGGTTTCTTGTACACCCGTGAAATTTGGCCAGGTTATGCAGTTTGCATTGCTGCACAATTGCGCCTGCCTAGTTCGGGCGCGGTTGCAAACATTCAGGCGTGGCAGCCAGATAGGCTGGTCCCCGTAGGACACTGCCAGCGGACTGGTTATATCTGCTTCCCGTTCTTCTCACCTGAGTGCTACTGATTCCAGCTTTGACGGCTACACTCTACTCAACCGGAGCAGTAAGTTGAACCTCAACTCATATGAATTTGTGAAAGTGTTGAGAACTAGAGCTCAGTTGTTTGGCACGCCACCACTGTCCATCCAGCACTATGGACGGCACTGCCTACATCTGGCTCTAATTAGTCCACGGTTGTGTTCAGCCGAATGACCTCTGCCGGGAACACTCAGAATGAGGTTCTGAGTTATTGCAACATAGGAGCGTTTCACTACTTTCCTTGCTTCTCGGGAAGAATTCCGGAATCTTGCTGCCGGCAGGCCTCCGGCTGTTCCGGATGAACATCTCCTTGTAAATCCCCCGTGGTTTCTTGTACACCCGTGAAATTTGGCCAGGTTATGCAGTTTGCATGGCTGCACAAATGCGCCTGCCTAGCTCGGCCGTGTTTGCAAACATTCAGGCGTGGCAGCCAGATAGGCTGGTCCCCGTAGGACACTGCCAGCGGACTGGGTATATCTGCTTCTCGTTCTTCTCACCTGAGTGCTACTGATTCCAGCTTTGACGGCTACACTCTACTCAACCGGAGCACTAAGTTGAACCTCAACTCATATGACTTTGTGAAACTGTTGAGAACTAGAGCTCAGTTGTTTGGCACGCCACCACTCTCCATCCAGCACTATGGACGGCACTGCCTACATCTGGCTCTAATTAGTCCACGGTTGTGTTCAGCCGAATGACCTCTGCCGGGAACACTCAGAATGAGGTTCTGAGTTATTGCAACATAGGAGCGTTTCACTGCTTTCAAGGCTTCTCGGGAAGAATTCCGGAATCTTGCTGCCGGCAGGCCTCCGGCTGTTCCGGATGAACATCTCCTTGTAAATCCCCCGTGGTTTCTTGTACACCCGTGAAATTTGGCCAGGTTATGCAGTTTGCATTGCTGCACAAATGCGCCTGCCTAGCTCGGCCGCGGTTGCAAACATTCAGGCGTGGCAGCCAGATAGGCTGGTCCCCGTAGGACACTGCCAGCGGATTGGGTATATCTGCTTCCCGTTCTTCTCACCTGAGTGCTACTGATTCCAGCTTTGACGGCTACACTCTCCTCAACCGGAGCAGTAAGTTTAACCTCAACTCATATGACTTTGTGAAACTGTTGAGAACTGGAGCTCAGTTGTTTGGCACGCCACCACTCTCCATCCAGCACTATGGACGGCACTGCCTACATCTGGCTCTAATTAGTCCACGGTTGTGTTCAGCCGAATGACCTCTACCGGGAACATGCAGAATGAGGTTCTGAGTTATTGCAACATAGGAGCGTTTCACTACTTTCCTTGCTTCTCGGGAAGAATTCCGGAATCTTGCTGCCGGCAGGCCTCCGGCTGTTCCGGATGAACATCTCCTTGTAAATCCCCCGTGGTTTCTTGTACACCCGTGAAATTTGGCCAGGTTATGCAGTTTGCATTGCTGCACAATTGCGCCTGGCTAGCTCGGCCGCGGTTGCAAACATTCAGGCGTGGCAGCCAGATAGGCTGGTCCCCGTAGGACACTGCCAGCAGACTGGGTATATCTGGTTCCCGTTCTTCTCACCTGAGCGCTACTGATTCCAGCTTTGACGGCTACACTCTACTCAACCGGAGCAGTAAGTTGAACCTCAACTCATATGACTTTGTGAAAGTGTTGAGAACTAGAGCTCAGTTGTTTGGCACGCCACCACTGTCCATCCAGCACTATGGACGGCACTGCCTACATCTGGCTCTAATTAGTCCACGGTTGTGTTCAGCCGAATGACTTCTGCCGGGAACACTGACAATGAGGTTCTGAGTTATTGCAACATAGGAGCGTTTCACTGCTTTCAAGGCTTCTCGGGAAGAATTCCGGAATCTTGCTGCCTGCAGGCCTCCGGCTTTTCCGGGTGAACATCTCCTTGTAAATCCCCCGTGGTTTCTTGTACACCAGTGAAATTTGGCCTGGTTATGCAGTTTGCATTGCTGCACAATTGCGCCTGCCTAGCTCGGCCGCGGTTGCAAACATTCAGGCGTGGCAGCCAGATAGGCTGGTCCCCGTAGGACACTGCCAGCGGACTGGGTATATCTGCTTCCCGTTCTTCTCACCTGAGTGCTACTGATTCCAGCTTTGACGGCTACACTCTACTCAACCGGAGCAGTAAGTTGAACCTCAACTCATATGACTTTGTGAAAGTGTTGAGAACTAGAGCTCAGTTGTTTGGCACGCCACCACTGTCCATCCAGCACTATGGACGGCACTGCCTACATCTGGCTCTAATTAGTCCACGGTTGTGTTCAGCCGAATGACTTCTGCCGGGAACACTCACAATGAGGTTCTGAGTTATTGCAACATAGGAGCGTTTCACTGCTTTCAAGGCTTCTCGGGAAGAATTCCGGAATCTTGCTGCCTGCAGGCCTCCGGCTTTTCCGGGTGAACATCTCCTTGTAAATCCCCCGTGGTTTCTTGTACACCAGTGAAATTTGGCCTGGTTATGCAGTTTGCATTGCTGCACAATTGCGCCTGCCTAGCTCGGCCGCGGTTGCAAACATTCGGGCGTGGCAGCCAGATAGGCTGGTCCCCGTAGGACACTGCCAGCGGACTGGGTATATCTGCTTCCCGTTCTTCTCACCTGAGTGCTACTGATTCCAGCTTTGACGGCTACACTCTACTCAACCGGAGCAGTAAGTTGAACCTCAACTCATATGACTTTGTGAAAGTGTTGAGAACTAGAGCTCAGTTGTTTGGCACGCCACCACTGTCTATCCAGCACTATGGACGGCACTGCCTACATCTGGCTCTATTAGACCACGATTGTGTTCAGCCGAATGACCTCTGCCGGGAACACTCGGAATGAGGTTCTGAGTTATTGCAACATAGGAGCGTTTCACTGCTTTCAAGGCTTCTCGGGAAGAATTCCGGAATCTTGCTGCCGGTAGGCCTCCGGGTGTTCCGGGTGAACATCTCCTTGTAAATGCCCCGTGGTTTCTTGTACACCCCTGAAATTTGGCCAGGTTATGCACTTTGCATTGCTGCACAAATGCGCCTGCCTAGCTCGGCCCCGGTTGCAAACATTCAGGCGTGGCAGCCAGATATGCTGGTCCCCGTAGGACACTGCCAGCGGATTGGGTATATCTGCTTCCCGTTCTTCTCACCTGAGTGCTACTGATTCCAGCTTTGACGGGTACACTCTCCTCATCCGGAGCAGTAAGATGAACCACAACTCATGGCACTTTGTTAAAGTGTTGAGAACTAGAGCTCAGTTGTTTGGCACGCTAACACTGTCCATCCAGCACTATGGAAGGCACTGCCTACATCTGGCTCTAATTAGTCCACGGTTGTGTTCAGCCGAATGACCTCTGCCGGGAAGACTTAGAATGACGTTCTGAGTTATTGCAACATAGGAGCGTTTCACTGCTTTCAAGGCTTCTCGGGAAGAATTCCGGAATCTTGCTGCCGGCAGTCCTCCGGCTGTTCCGGGTGAACATCTCCTTGTAAATCCCCCGTGGTTTCTTGTACACCCGTGAAATTTGGCCAGGTTATGCAGTTTGCATTGCTGCACAATTGCGCCTGCCTAGTTCGGGCGCGGTTGCAAACATTCAGGCGTGGCAGCCAGATAGGCTGGTCCCCGTAGGACACTGCCAGCGGACTGGTTATATCTGCTTCCCGTTCTTCTCACCTGAGTGCTACTGATTCCAGCTTTGACGGCTACACTCTACTCAACCGGAGCAGTAAGTTGAACCTCAACTCATATGACTTTGTGAAAGTGTTGAGAACTAGAGCTCAGTTGTTTGGCACGCCACCACTGTCCATCCAGCACTATGGACGGCACTGCCTACATCTGGCTCTAATTAGTCCACGGTTGTGTTCATCCGAATGACCTCTGCCGGGAACACTCAGAATGAGGTTCTGAGTTATTGCAACATAGGAGCGTTTCACTACTTTCCTTGCTTCTCGGGAAGAATTCTGGAATCTTGCTGCCGGCAGGCCTCCGGCTGTTCCGGATGAACATCTCCTTGTAAATCCCCCGTGGTTTCTTGTACACCCGTGAAATTTGGCCAGGTTATGCAGTTTGCATGGCTGCACAAATGCGCCTGCCTAGCTCGGCCGTGTTTGCAAACATTCAGGCGTGGCAGCCAGATAGGCTGGTCCCCGTAGGACACTGCCAGCGGACTGGGTATATCTGCTTCTCGTTCTTCTCACCTGAGTGCTACTGATTCCAGCTTTGACGGCTACACTCTACTCAACCGGAGCACTAAGTTGAACCTCAACTCATATGACTTTGTGAAACTGTTGAGAACTAGAGCTCAGTTGTTTGGCACGCCACCACTCTCCATCCAGCACTATGGACGGCACTGCCTACATCTGGCTCTAATTAGTCCACGGTTGTGTTCAGCCGAATGACCTCTGCCGGGAACACTCAGAATGAGGTTCTGAGTTATTGCAACATAGGAGCGTTTCACTGCTTTCAAGGCTTCTCGGGAAGAATTCCGGAATCTTGCTGCCGGCAGGCCTCCGGCTGTTCCGGATGAACATCTCCTTGTAAATCCCCCGTGGTTTCTTGTACACCCGTGAAATTTGGCCAGGTTATGCAGTTTGCATTGCTGCACAAATGCGCCTGCCTAGCTCGGCCGCGGTTGCAAACATTCAGGCGTGGCAGCCAGATAGGCTGGTCCCCGTAGGACACTGCCAGCGGATTGGGTATATCTGCTTCCCGTTCTTCTCACCTGAGTGCTACTGATTCCAGCTTTGACGGCTACACTCTACGCATCCGGAGCAGTAAGATGAACCACAACTCATGGCACTTTGTTAAAGTGTTGAGAACTAGAGCTCAGTTGTTTGGCACGCCAACACTGTCCATCCAGCACTATGGACGGCACTGCCTACACCTGGCTCTAATTAGTCCACGGTTGTGTTCAGCCGAATGACCTCTGCCGGGAACACTCAGAATGAGTTTCTGACTTATTGCAACATAGGAGCGTTTCACTGCTTTCAAGGCTTCTCGGGAAGAATTCCGGAATCTTGCTGCCGGCAGGCCTCCGGCTGTTCCGGGTGAACATCTCCTTGTAAATCCCCCGTGGTTTCTTGTACACCCGTGAAATTTGGCAAGATTATGCAGTTAGTATTGCTGCACAATTGCGACTGCCTAGCTCGGCCGCAGTTGCAAACATTCAGGCGTGGCAGCCAGATAGGCTGTTCCCCGTAGGACACTGCCAGCGGACTAGGTATATCTGCTTCCCGTTCTTCTCCCCTGAGTTCTACTGATTCCAGCTTTGACGGCTACACTCTACTCAACCGGAGCAGTAAGTTGAACCTCAACTCATATGACTTTGTGAAAGTGTTGAGAACTAGAGCTCAGTTGTTTGGCACGCCACCATTGTCCATCCAGCACTATGGACGGCACTGCCTACATCTGGCTCTAATTAGTCCATCGTTGTGTTCAGCCGAATGACCTCTGCCGGGAAAATTTAGAATGAGGTTCTGAGTTATTGCAACATAGGAGCGTTTCACTGCTTTCAAGGCTTCTCAGGAAGAATTCCGGAATCTTGCTGCCGGCAGGCCTCCGGCTGTTCCGGGTGAACATCTCCTTGTAAATCCCCCGTGGTTTCTTGTACACCCCTGAAATTTGGCCAGGTTATGCAGTTTGCATTGCTGCACAAATGCGCCTGCCTAGCTCGGCCGCGGTTGCAAACATTCAGGCGTGGCAGCCAGATAGGCTGGTCCCCGTAGGACACTGCCAGCGGATTGGGTATATCTGCTTCCCGTTCTTCTCACCTGAGTGCTACTGATTCCAGCTTTGACGGCTACACTCTACTCATCCGGAGCAGTAAGATGAACCACAACTCATGGCACTTTGTTAAAGTGTTGAGAACTAGAGCTCAGTTGTTTGGCACGCCAACACTGTCCATCCAGCACTATGGAAGGCACTGCCTACATCTGGCTCTAATTAGTCCACGGTTGTGTTCAGCCGAATGACCTCTGCCGGAAAGACTTAGAATGACGTTCTGAGTTATTGCAACATAGGAGCGTTTCACTGCTTTCAAGGCTTCTCGGGAAGAATTCCGGAATCTTGCTGCCGGCAGTCCTCCGGCTGTTCCGGGTGAACATCTCCTTGTAAATCCCCCGTGGTTTCTTGTACACCCGTGAAATTTGGCCAGGTTATGCAGTTTGCATTGCTGCACAATTGCGCCTGCCTAGTTCGGGCGCGGTTGCAAACATTCAGGCGTGGCAGCCAGATAGGCTGGTCCCCGTAGGACACTGCCAGCGGACTGGGTATATCTGCTTCCCGTTCTTCTCACCTGAGTGCTACTGATTCCAGCTTTGACGGCTACACTCTACTCAACCGGAGCAGTAAGTTGAACCTCAACTCATATGACTTTGTGAAAGTGTTGAGAACTAGAGCTCAGTTGTTTGGCACGCCACCACTGTCCATCCAGCACTATGGACGGCACTGCCTACATCTGGCTCTAATTAGTCCACGGTTGTGTTCATCCGAATGACCTCTGCCGGGAACACTCAGAATGAGGTTCTGAGTTATTGCAACATAGGAGCGTTTCACTACTTTCCTTGCTTCTCGGGAAGAATTCTGGAATCTTGCTGCCGGCAGGCCTCCGGCTGTTCCGGATGAACATCTCCTTGTAAATCCCCCGTGGTTTCTTGTACACCCGTGAAATTTGGCCAGGTTATGCAGTTTGCATGGCTGCACAAATGCGCCTGCCTAGCTCGGCCGTGTTTGCAAACATTCAGGCGTGGCAGCCAGATAGGCTGGTCCCCGTAGGACACTGCCAGCGGACTGGGTATATCTGCTTCTCGTTCTTCTCACCTGAGTGCTACTGATTCCAGCTTTGACGGCTACACTCTACTCAACCGGATCACTAAGTTGAACCTCAACTCATATGACTTTGTGAAACTGTTGAGAACTAGAGCTCAGTTGTTTGGCACGCCACCACTCTCCATCCAGCACTATGGACGGCACTGCCTACATCTGGCTCTAATTAGTCCACGGTTGTGTTCAGCCGAATGACCTCTGCCGGGAACACTCAGAATGAGGTTCTGAGTTATTGCAACATAGGAGCGTTTCACTGCTTTCAAGGCTTCTCGGGAAGAATTCCGGAATCTTGCTGCCGGCAGGCCTCCGGCTGTTCCGGATGAACATCTCCTTGTAAATCCCCCGTGGTTTCTTGTACACCCGTGAAATTTGGCCAGGTTATGCAGTTTGCATTGCTGCACAAATGCGCCTGCCTAGCTCAGCCGCGGTTGCAAACATTCAGGCGTGGCAGCCAGATAGGCTGGTCCCCGTAGGACACTGCCAGCGGATTGGGTATATCTGCTTCCCGTTCTTCTCACCTGAGTGCTACTGATTCCAGCTTTGACGGCTACACTCTACGCATCCGGAGCAGTAAGATGAACCACAACTCATGGCACTTTGTTAAAGTGTTGAGAACTAGAGCTCAGTTGTTTGGCACGCCAACACTGTCCATCCAGCACTATGGACGGCACTGCCTACACCTGGCTCTAATTAGTCCACGGTTGTGTTCAGCCGAATGACCTCTGCCGGGAACACTCAGAATGAGTTTCTGACTTATTGCAACATAGGAGCGTTTCACTGCTTTCAAGGCTTCTCGGGAAGAATTCCGGAATCTTGCTGCCGGCAGGCCTCCGGCTGTTCCGGGTGAACATCTCCTTGTAAATCCCCCGTGGTTTCTTGTACACCCGTGAAATTTGGCAAGGTTATGCAGTTAGTATTGCTGCACAATTGCGACTGCCTAGCTCGGCCGCAGTTGCAAACATTCAGGCGTGGCAGCCAGATAGGCTGTTCCCCGTAGGACACTGCCAGCGGACTAGGTATATCTGCTTCCCGTTTTTCTCCCCTGAGTTCTACTGATTCCAGCTTTGACGGCTACACTCTACTCAACCGGAGCAGTAAGTTGAACCTCAACTCATATGACTTTGTGAAAGTGTTGAGAACTAGAGCTCAGTTGTTTGGCACGCCACCATTGTCCATCCAGCACTATGGACGGCACTGCCTACATCTGGCTCTAATTAGTCCATCGTTGTGTTCAGCCGAATGACCTCTGCCGGGAAAATTTAGAATGAGGTTCTGAGTTATTGCAACATAGGAGCGTTTCACTGCTTTCAAGGCTTCTCAGGAAGAATTCCGGAATCTTGCTGCCGGCAGGCCTCCGGCTGTTCCGGGTGAACATCTCCTTGTAAATCCCCCGTGGTTTCTTGTACACCCCTGAAATTTGGCCAGGTTATGCAGTTTGCATTGCTGCACAAATGCGCCTGCCTAGCTCGGCCGCGGTTGCAAACATTCAGGCGTGGCAGCCAGATAGGCTGGTCCCCGTAGGACACTGCCAGCGGATTGGGTATATCTGCTTCCCGTTCTTCTCACCTGAGTGCTACTGATTCCAGCTTTGACGGCTACACTCTACTCATCCGGAGCAGTAAGATGAACCACAACTCATGGCACTTTGTTAAAGTGTTGAGAACTAGAGCTCAGTTGTTTGGCACGCCAACACTGTCCATCCAGCACTATGGAAGGCACTGCCTACATCTGGCTCTAATTAGTCCACGGTTGTGTTCAGCCGAATGACCTCTGCCGGGAAGACTTAGAATGACGTTCTGAGTTATTGCAACATAGGAGCGTTTCACTGCTTTCAAGGCTTCTCGGGAAGAATTCCGGAATCTTGCTTCCGGCAGGCCTCCGGCTGTTCCGGGTGAACATCTCCTTGTAAATCCCCCGTGGTTTCTTGTACACCCGTGAAATTTGGCCAGGTTATGCAGTTTGCATGGCTGCACAAATGCGCCTGCCTAGCTCGGCCGTGTTTGCAAACCTTCAGGCGTGGCAGCCAGATAGGCTGGTCCCCGTAGGACACTGCCATTGGACTGGGTATATCTGCTTCTCGTTCTTCTCACCTGAGTGCTACTGATTCCAGCTTTGACGGCTACACTCTACTCAACCGGAGCAGTAAGTTGAACCTCAACTCATATGACTTTGTGAAACTGTTGAGAACTAGAGCTCAGTTTTTTGGCACGCCACCACTGTCCATCCAGCACTATGGACGGCACTGCATACATCTGGCTCTAATTAGTCCACGGTTGTGTTCAGCCGAATGACCTCTGCCGGGAACACTCAGAATGAGGTTCTGAGTTATTGCAACATAGGAGCGTTTCACTGCTTTCAAGGCTTCTCGGGAGGAATTCCGGAATCTTGCTGCCGGCAGGCCTCCGGCTGTTCCGGATGAACATCTCCTTGTAAATCCCCCGTGGTTTCTTGTACACCCGTGAAATTTGGCCAGGTTATGCAGTTTGCATTGCTGCACAAATGCGCCTGCCTAGCTCGGCCGCGGTTGCAAACATTCAGGCGTGGCAGCCAGATAGGCTGGTCCCCGTAGGACACTGCCAGCGGATTGGGTATATCTGCTTCCCGTTCTTCTCACCTGAGTGCTACTGATTCCAGCTTTGACGGCTACATTCTACGCATCCGGAGCAGTAAGATGAACCACAACTCATGGCACTTTGTTAAAGTGTTGAGAACTAGAGCTCAGTTGTTTGGCACGCCAACACTGTCCATCCAGCACTATGGACGGCACTGCCTACACCTGGCTCTAATTAGTCCACGGTTGTGTTCAGCCGAATGACCTCTGCCAGGAACACTCAGAATGAGTTTCTGACTTATTGCAACATAGGAGCGTTTCACTGCTTTCAAGGCTTCTCGGGAAGAATTCCGGAATCTTGCTGCCGGCAGGCCTCCTGCTGTTCCGGGTGAACATCTCCTTGTAAATCCCCCGTGGTTTCTTGTACACCCGTGAAATTTGGCAAGGTTATGCAGTTAGTATTGCTGCACAATTGCGCCTGCCTAGCTCGGCCGCAGTTGCAAACATTCAGGCGTGGCAGCCAGATAGGCTGTTCCCCGTAGGACACTGCCAGCGGACTAGGTATATCTGCTTCCCGTTCTTCTCCCCTGAGTTCTACTGATTCCAGCTTTGACGGCTACACTCTACTCAACCGGAGCAGTAAGTTGAACCTCAACTCATATGACTTTGTGAAAGTGTTGAGAACTAGAGCTCAGTTGTTTGGCACGCCACCATTGTCCATCCAGCACTATGGACGGCACTGCCTACATCTGGCTCTAATTAGTCCATCGTTGTGTTCAGCCGAATGACCTCTGCCGGGAGAATTTAGAATGAGGTTCTGAGTTATTGCAACATAGGAGCGTTTCACTGCTTTCAAGGCTTCTCAGGAAGAATTCCGGAATCTTGCTGCCGGCAGGCCTCCGGCTGTTCCGGGTGAACATCTCCTTGTAAATCCCCCGTGGTTTCTTGTACACCCGTGAAATTTGGCCAGGTTATACAGTTTGCATTGGTGCACAATTGCGCCTGCCTAGCTCGGCCGCGGTTGCAAACATTCAGGCGTGGCAGCCAGATAGGCTGGTCCCCGTAGGACACTGCCAGCGGAGTGGGTATATCTGCTTCCCGTTCTTCGCACCTGAGTGCTACTGATTCCAGCTTTGACGGCTACACTCTACTCAACCGGAGCACTAAGTTGAACCTCAACTCATATGACTTTGTGAAACTGTTGAGAACTAGAGCTCAGTTGTTTGGCACGCCACCACTGTCCATCCAGCACTATGGACGGAACTGCCTACATCTTTCTCTAATTAGTCCACGGTTGTGTTCAGCCGAATGACCTCTGCCGGGAACACTCAGAATGAGGTTCTGAGTTATGGCAACATAGGAGCGTTTCACTGCTTTCAAGGCTTCTCGGGAAGAATTCCGGAATCTTGCTGCCGGCAGGCCTCCGGCTGTTCCGGATGAACATCTTCTTGTAAATCCCCCGTGGTTTCTTGCACACCCGTGAAATTTGGCCAGGTTATGCAGTTAGCATTGCTGCACAATTGCGCCTGCCTAGCTCCGCCGCGGTTGCAAACATTCAGGCGTGGCAGCCAGATAGGCTGGTCCCCGTAGGACACTGCCAGCGGACTGGGTATATCTGCTTCCCGTTCTTCTCACCTGAGTACTACTTATTCCAGCTTTGACGGCTACACTCTCCTCAACCGGAGCACTAAGTTGAACCTCAACTCATATGACTTTGTGAAACTGTTGAGAACTAGAGCTCAGTTGTTTGGCACGCCACCACTGTCCATCCAGCACTATGGACGGCACTGCCTACATCTGGCTCTAATTAGTCCACGGTTGTGTTCAGCCGAATGACCTCTGCCGGGAACACTCAGAATGAGGTTCTGAGTTATTGCAACATAGGAGCGTTTCACTGCTTTCAAGGCTTCTCAGGAAGAATTCCGGAATCTTTCTGCCGGCAGGCCTCCGGCTGTTCCGGGTGAACATCTCCTTGTAAATCCCCTGTGGTTTCTTGCACACCCGGGAAATTTGGCCAGGTTATGCAGTTTGCATTGCTGCACAATTGCGCCTGCCAAGCTCGGCCGTGTTTGGTAACATTCAGGCGTGGCAGCCAGATAGGCTGGTCCCCGTAGGACACTGCCAGCGGACTGGGTATATCTGCTTCCCGTTCTTCTCACCTGAGTGCTACTGATTCCAGCTTTGACGGCTACACTCTACTCAACCGGAGCAGTAAGTTGAACCTCAACTCATATGACTTTGTGAAACTGTTGAGAACTAGAGCTCAGTTGTTTGGCACGCCACCACTGTCCATCCAGCACTATGGACGGCACTGCCTACATCTGGCTCTAATTAGTACACGGTTGTGTTCAGCCGAATGACCTCTGCCGGGAATATTTAGAATGAGGTTCTGAGTTATTGCAACATAGGAGCGTTTCACTGCTTTCAAGGCTTCTCTGGAAGAATTCCGGAAGCTTGCTGCCGGCAGGCCTCCGCCTGTTCCGGGTGAACATCTCCTTGTAAATCCCCAGTGGTTTCTTATACACCCGTGAAATTTGGCCAGGTTATACAGTTTGCATTGCTGCACAATTGCGCCTGCCTAGCTCGGCCGCGTTTGCAAACATTCAGGCGTGGCAGCCAGATAGGCTGGTCCCCGTAAGACACTGCCAGCAGAGTGGGTATATCTACTTCCCGTTCTTCACACCTGAGTGCTACTGATTCCAGCTTTGACGGCTACACTCTACTCAACCGGAGCAGTAAGTTGAACCTCAACTCATGGCACTTTGTGAAACTGTTGAGAACTAGAGCTCAGTTGTTTGGCTTGCCACCACTGTCCATCCAGCACTATGGACGACACTACCTACATCTGGCTCTAATTAGTCCCCGGTTGTGTTCAGCCGAATGACCTCTGCCGGCAACACTCAGAATGAGGTTCTGAGTTATTGCAACATAGGAGCGTTTCACTGGTTTCAAGGCTTCTCAGGAAGAATTCCGGAATCTTGCTGCTGGCAGGCCTCCGGCTGTTCCGGGTGAACATCTCCTTGTAAATCCCCTGTGGTTTCTTGCACACCCGTGAAATTTCACCAGGTTATGCAGTTTGCATTGCTGCACAATTGCGCCTGCCTAGCTCGGCCGCGGTTGCAAACATTCAGGCGTGGCAGCCAGATAGGCTGGTCCCCGTAGGACACTGCCAGCGGACTGGGTATATCTGCTTCCCGATCTTCTCAACTGAGTAGTACTGATTCCAGCTTTGACGGCTACACTCTACTCAACCGGAGCACTAAGTTGAACCTCAACTCATATGACTTTGTGAAACTGTTGAGAACTAGAGCTCAGTTGTTTTGCACGCCACCACTGTCCATCCAGCACTATGGACGGCACTGCCTACATCTGGCTCTAATTAGTCCACGGTTGTGTTCAGCCGAATGACCTCTGCCGGGAACACTTAGAATGAGGTTCTGAGTTATTGCAACATAGGAGCGTTTCACTGCTTTCAAGGCTTCTAAGGAAGAATTCCGGAATCTTGTTGCCGGCAGGCCTCCGGCTGTTCCGGATGAACATCTCCTTGTAAACCCCCGTGGTTTCATGTACACCAGTGAAATTTGGCCAGGTTATGCAGTTTGCATTGCTGCACAATTGCCCCTGCCTCGCTCGGCCTCGGTTGCAAGCATTCTGGCGTGGCAGCCAGATAGGCTAGTCCCCTTAGGACACTGCCAGCGGACTGGGTATATCTGCTTCCCGTTCTTCTCACCTTAGTTCTACTGATTCCAGCTTTGACAGCTACACTCTACTCAACCGGAGCAGTAAGTTGAACCTCAATTCATATGACTTTGTGAAAGTGTTGAGAACTAGAGCTCAGTTGTTTGGCACGCAACCACTGTCCATCCGGCACTATGGACGGCACTGCCTACATCTGGCTCTAATTAGTCCACGGTTGTGTTCAGCCGAATGACCTCTGCCGGGAACACTCAGAATGAGGTTCTGAGTTATTGCAACATAGGAGCGTTTCACTGCTTTCAAGGCTTCTCGGGAAGAATTCCGGAATCTTGCTGCCGGTAGGCCTCCGGCTGTTCCGGGTGAACATCTCCTTGTAAATCCCCCGTGGTTTCTTGTACACCCCTGAAATTTGGCCAGGTTATGCAGTTTGCATTGCTGCACAATTGCGCCTGCAAAGCTCGACCGCGGGTGCGAACATTCATGCGTGGCAGCCAGATAGGCTGGTCCCCGTAGGACACTGCCAGCGGACTGGATATGTCTGCTTCCCGTTCTTCTCACCTGAGTGCTACTGATTCCAGCTTTGACGGCTACACTCTACTCAACCGGAGCAGTAAGTTGAACCTCAACTCATGGCAGTTTGTGAAACTGTTGAGAACTATAGCTCAGTTGTTTGGCACGCCACCACTGTCCATCCAGCACTATGGACGGCACTGCCTACATCTGGCTCTAATTAGTCCACGGTTGTGTTCAGCCGAATGACCTCTGCCGGGAACACTCAGAATGAGGTTCTGACTTATTGCAACATAGGAGCGTTTCACTGCTTTCAAGGCTTCTCGGGAAGAATTCTGGAATCTTGCTGCCGGCAGGCCTCCGGCTGTTCCGGATGAACATCTCCTTGTAAATGCCCCGTGGTTTCTTGTACACCCCTGAAATTTGGCCAGGTTATGCAGTTTGCATTGCTGCACAATTGCGCCTGGCTAGCTCGGCCGCGGTTGCAAACATTCAGGCGTGGCAGCCAGATAGGCTGGTCCCCGTAGGACACTGCCAGCGGACTGGGTATATCTGCTTCCCGTTCTTCTCACCTGAGTGCTACTGATTCCAGCTTTGACGGCTACACTCTACTCAACCAGAGCAGTAAGTTGAACCTCAACTCATGCCACTTTGTGAAACTGTTGAGAACTAGAGCTCAGTTGTTTGGCACGCCACCACTGTCCATCCAGCACTATGGACGGCACTGCCTACATCTGGCTCTAATTAGTCCACGGTTGTGTTCAGCCGAAAGACCTCTGCCGGGAAGACTTAGAATGACGTTCTGAGTTATTGCAACATAGGAGCGTTTCACTGCTTTCAAGGCTTCTCAGGAAGAATTCCGGAATCTTGCTGCCGGCAGTCCTCCGGCTGTTCCGGATGAACATCTCCTTGTAAATCCCCCGTGGTTTCTTGTACACCCGTGAAATTTGGCCAGGTTATGCAGTTTGCATTGCTGCACAATTGCGCCTGCCTAGCTCGGCCGCGGTTGCAAACATTCAGTCGTGGCAGCCAGATACGCTGGACCCCGTAGGACACTGCCAGCGGACTGGGTATATCTGCTTCCCGTTCTTCTCACCTGAGTGCTACTGATTCCAGCTTTGACGGCTACACTCTCCTCAACCGGAGCAGTAAGTTGAACCTCAACTCATATGACTTTGTGAAAGTGTTGAGAACTAGAGCTCAGTTGTTTGGCACGCCACCACTGTCCATCCAGCACTATGGACGGCACTGCCTACATCTGGCTCTAATTAGTCCACGGTTGTGTTCAGCCGAATGACTTCTGCCGGGAACACTCACAATGAGGTTCTGAGTTATTGCAACATAGGAGCGTTTCACTGCTTTCAAGGCTTCTCGGGAAGAATTCCGGAATCTTGCTGCCTGCAGGCCTCCGGCTTTTCCGGGTGAACATCTCCTTGTAAATCCCCCGTGGTTTCTTGTACACCAGTGAAATTTGGCCTGGTTATGCAGTTTGCATTGCTGCACAATTGCGCCTGCCTAGCTCGGCCGCGGTTGCAAACATTCAGGCGTGGCAGCCAGATAGGCTGGTCCCCGTAGGACACTGCCAGCGGACTGGGTATATCTGCTTCCCGTTCTTCTCACCTGAGTGCTACTGATTCCAGCTTTGACGGCTACACTCTACTCAACCGGAGCAGTAAGTTGAACCTCAACTCATATGACTTTGTGAAACTGTTGAGAACTAGAGCTCAGTTGTTTGGCACGCCACCACTGTCCATCCAGCACTATGGACGGCACTGCCTACATCTGGCTCTAATTAGTCCACGGTTGTGTTCAGCCGAATGACCTCTGCCGGGAACACTCAGAATGAGGTTCTGAGTTATTGCAACATAGGAGCGTTTCACTGCTTTCAAGGCTTCTCGGGAAGAATTCCGGAATCTTGCTGCCGGCAGGCCTCCGGCTGTTCCGGATGAACATCTCCTTGTAAATCCCCCGTGGTTTCTTGTACACCCGTGAAATTTGGCCAGGTTATGCAGTTTGCATTGCTGCACAAATGCGCCTGCCTAGCTCGGCCGCGGTTGCAAACATTCAGGCGTGGCAGCCAGATAGGCTGGTCCCCGTAGGACACTGCCAGCGGATTGGGTATATCTGCTTCCCGTTCTTCTCACCTGAGTGCTACTGATTCCAGCTTTGACGGCTACACTCTCCTCATCCGGAGCAGTAAGATGAACCACAACTCATGGCACTTTGTTAAAGTGTTGAGAACTAGAGCTCAGTTGTTTGGCACGCCAACACTGTCCATCCAGCACTATGGACGGCACTGCCTACACCTGGCTCTAATTAGTCCACGGTTGTGTTCAGCCGAATGACCTCTGCCGGGAACACTCAGAATGAGTTTCTGAGTTATTGCAACATAGGAGCGTTTCACTGCTTTCAAGGCTTCTCGGGAAGAATTCCGGAATCTTGCTGCCGGTAGGCCTCCGGCTGTTCCGGGTGAACATCTCCTTGTAAATCCCCCGTGGTTTCTTGTACACCCGTGAAATTTGGCAAGGTTATGCAGTTAGTATTGCTGCACAATTGCGCCTGCCTAGCTCGGCCCCAGTTGCAAACATTCAGGCGTGGCAGCCAGATAGGCTGTTCCCCGTAGGACACTGCCAGCGGACTAGGTATATCTGCTTCCCGTTCTTCTCCCCTGAGTTCTACTGATTCAAGCTTTGACGGCTACACTCTACTCAACCGGAGCAGTAAGTTGAACCTCAACTCATATGACTTTGTGAAAGTGTTGAGAACTAGAGCTCAGTTGTTTGGCACGCCACCATTGTCCATCCAGCACTATGGACGGCACTGCCTACATCTGGCTCTAATTAGTCCATCGTTGTGTTCAGCCGAATGACTTCTGCCGGGAAAATTTAGAATGAGGTTCTGAGTTATTGCAACATAGGAGCGTTTCACTGCTTTCAAGGCTTCTCAGGAAGAATTCCGGAATCTTGCTGCCGGCAGGCCTCCGGCTGTTCCGGGTGAACATCTCCTTGTAAATCCCCCGTGGTTTCTTGTACACCCGGGAAATTTGGCCAGGTTATACAGTGTGCATTGGTGCACAATTGCGCCTGCCTAGCTCGGCCGCGGTTGCAAACATTCAGGCGTGGCAGCCAGATAGGCTGGTCCCCGTAGGACACTGCCAGCGGACTGGGTATATCTGCTTCCCGTTCTTCGCACCTGAGTGCTACTGATTCCAGCTTTGACGGCTACACTCTACTCAACCGGAGCAGTAAGTTGAACCTCAACTCATGGCACTTTGTGAAACTGTTGAGAACTAGAGCTCAGTTGTTTGGCACGCCACCACTGTCCATCCAGCACTATGGACGGCACTGCCTACATCTGGCTCTAATTAGTCCACGGTTGTGTTCAGCCGAATGACCTCTGCCGGGAACACTCAGAATGAGGTTCTGAGTTATTGCAACATAGGAGCGTTTCACTGCTTTCAAGGCTTCTCGGGAAGAATTCCGGAATCTTGCTGCCGGCTGGCCTCCGGCTGTTCCGGGTGAACATCTCCTTGTAAATCCCCCGTGGTTTCTTGTACACCCGTGAAATTTGGCCAGGTTATGCAGTTTGCATTACAGCACAATTGCACCTGACTAGCTCGGCCGCGGTTGCGAACATTCAGGCGTGGCAGCCAGATAGGCTGGTCCCCGTAGGACACTGCCAGCGGACTGGGTATATCTGCTTCCCGTTGTTCTCACCTGAGTGCTACTGATTCCAGCTTTGACGGCTACACTCTACTCAACCGGAGCACTAAGTTCAACCTCAACTCATATGACTTTGTGAAACTGTTGAGAACTAGAGCTCAGTTGTTTGGCTCGCCACCACTGTCCATCCAGCACTATGGACGGCACTGCCTACATCTGGCTCTAATTACTCCACGGTTGTGTTCAGCCGAATGACCTCTGCCGGGAACACTCAGAATGAGGTTCTGACTTATTGCAACATAGGAGCGTTTCACTGCTTTCAAGGCTTCTCAGGAAGAATTCCGGGATGTTGCTGCCGGCAGTCCTCCTGCTGTTCTGGGTGAACATCTCCTTGTAAATCCACCGTGGTTTCTTGTACACCCCTGAAATTTGGCCAGGACATGCAGTTTGCATTGCTGCACAATTGCGCCTGCCTAGCTCGGCCGCGGTTGCAAACATTCAGGCGTGGCAGCCAGATAGGCTGGTCCCCGTAGGACACTGCCAGCGGACTGGGTATATCTGCTTCCCGTTCTTCTCACCTGAGTGCTACTGATTCCAGCTTTGACGGCTACACTCTACTCAACCGGAGCAGTAAGTTGAACCTCAACTCATGGCACTTTGTGAAACTGTTGAGAACTAGAGCTCAGTTGTTTGGCACGCCACCACTGTCCATCCAGCACTATGGACGGCACTGCCTACATCTGGCTCTAATTAGTCCACGGTTGTGTTCAGCCGAATGACCTCTGCCGGGAACACTCAGAATGAGGTTCTGAGTTATTGCAACATAGGAGCGTTTCACTATTTTCCTTGCTTCTCGGGAAGAATTCCGGAATCTTGCTGCCGGCAGGCCTCCGGCTGTTCCGGATGAACATCTCCTTGTAAATCCCCCGTGGTTTCTTGTACACCCGTGAAATTTGGCCAGGTTATGCAGTTTGCATTGCTGCACAATTGCGCCTGCCTAGCTCGGCCGCGGTTGCAAACATTCAGGCGTGGCAGCCAGATAGGCTGGTCCCCGTAGGACACTGCCAGCAGACTGGGTATATCTGCTTCCCGTTCTTCTCACCTGAGCGCTACTGATTCCAGCTTTGACGGCTACACTCTACTCAACCGGAGCAATAAGTTGAACCTCAACTCATATGACTTTGTGAAAGTGTTGAGAACTAGAGCTCAGTTGTTTGGCACGCCACCACTGTCCATCCAGCACTATGGACGGCACTGCCTACATCTGGCTCTAATTAGTCCACGGTTGTGTTCAGCCGAATGACTTCTGCCGGGAACACTCACAATGAGGTTCTGAGTTATTGCAACATAGGAGCGTTTCACTGCTTTCAAGGCTTCTCGGGAAGAAGTCCGGAATCTTGCTG
Organism: Dipodomys merriami; assembly: GCF_024711535.1. Lineage (NCBI taxonomy): Eukaryota > Metazoa > Chordata > Mammalia > Rodentia > Heteromyidae > Dipodomys > Dipodomys merriami. The sequence continues at coordinate 481,639 of NW_027206105.1, forward strand.
CCTGCAGGCCTCCGGCTTTTCCGGGTGAACATCTCCTTGTAAATCCCCCGTGGTTTCTTGTACACCAGTGAAATTTGGCCTGGTTATGCAGTTTGCATTGCTGCACAATTCCGCCTGCCTAGCTCGGCCGCGGCTGCAAACATTCAGGCGTGGCAGCCAGATAGGCTGGTCCCCGTAGGACACTGCCAGCGGACTGGGTATATCTGCTTCCCGTTCTTCTCACCTGAGTGCTACTGATTCCAGCTTTGACGGCTACACTCTACTCAACCGGAACAGTAAGTTGAACCTCAACTCATATGACTTTGTGAAACTGTTGAGAACTAGAGCTCAGTTGTTTGGCACGCCACCACTGTCTATCCAGCACTATGGACGGCACTGCCTACATCTGGCTCTATTAGATCACGATTGTGTTCAGCCGAATGACCTCTGCCGGGAACACTCGGAATGAGGTTCTGAGTTATTGCAACATAGGAGCGTTTCACTGCTTTCAAGGCTTCTCGGGAAGAATTCCGGAATCTTGCTGCCGGTAGGCCTCCGGGTGTTCCGGGTGAACATCTCCTTGTAAATGCCCCGTGGTTTCTTGTACACCCCTGAAATTTGGCCAGGTTATGCAGTTTGCATTGCTGCACAAATGCGCCTGCCTAGCTCGGCCGCGGTTGCAAACATTCAGGCGTGGCAGCCAGATAGGCTGGTCCCCGTAGGACACTGCCAGCGGATTGGGTATATCTGCTTCCCGTTCTTCTCACCTGAGTGCTACTGATTCCAGCTTTGACGGCTACACTCTACTCAACCGGAGCACTAAGTTGAACCTCAACTCATATGACTTTGTGAAACTGTTGAGAACTAGAGCTCAGTTGTTTGGCACGCCACCACTGTCCATCCAGCACTATGGAAGGCACTGCCTACATCTGGCTCTAATTAGTCCACGGTTGTGTTCAGCCGAATGACCTCTGCCGGGAAGACTTAGAATGACGTTCTGAGTTATTGCAACATAGGAGCGTTTCACTGCTTTCAAGGCTTCTCAGGAAGAATTCCGGAATCTTGCTGCCGGCAGTCCTCCGGCTGTTCCGGGTGAACATCTCCTTGTAAATCCCCCGTGGTTTCTTGTACACCCGTGAAATTTGGCCAGGTTATGCAGTTTGCATTGCTGCACAATTGCGCCTGCCTAGTTCAGGCGCGGTTGCAAACATTCAGGCGTGGCAGCCAGATAGGCTGGTCCCCGTAGGACACTGCCAGCGGACTGGGTATATCTGCTTCCCGTTCTTCTCACCTGAGTGCTACTGATTCCAGCTTTGACGGCTACACTCTACTCAACCGGAGCAATAAGTTGAACCTCAACTCATATGACTTTGTGAAACTGTTGAGCACTAGAGCTCAGTTGTTTGGCACGCCACCACTGTCCATCCAGCACTATGGACGGCACTGCCTACATCTGGCTCTAATTAGTCCACGGTTGTGTTCAGCCGAATGACCTCTGCCGGGAACACTCAGAATGAGGTTCGGAGTTATTGCAACATAGGAGCGTTTCACTACTTTCCTTGCTTCTCGGGAAGAATTCTGGAATCTTGCTGCCGGCAGGCCTCCGGCTGTTCCGGATGAACATCTCCTTGTAAATCCCCCGTGGTTTCTTGTACACCCGTGAAATTTGGCCAGGTTATGCAGTTTGCATTGCTGCACAATTGCGCATGCCTACCTCGGCCGCGGTTGCAAACATTCAGGCGTGGCAGCCAGATAGGCTGGTCCCCGTAGGACACTGCCAGCGGACTGGGTATATCTGCTTCCCGTTCTTCGCACCTGAGCGCTACTGATTCCAGCTTTGACGGCTACACTCTACTCAACCAGAGCAGTAAGTTGAACCTCAACTCATATGACTTTGTGAAACTTATGAGAACTAGAGCTCAGTTGTTTGGCACGCCACCACTGTCCATCCAGCACTATGGACGGCACTGCCTACATCTGGCTCTAATTAGTCCACGGTTGTGTTCAGTCGAATGACCTCTGCCGGGAACACTCAGAATGAGGTTCTGACTTATTGCAACATAGGAGCGTTTCACTGCTTTCAAGGCTTCTCGGGAAGAATTCCGGAATCTTGCTTCCGGCAGGCCTCCGGCTGTTCCGGGTGAACATCTCCTTGTAAATCCCCCGTGGTTTCTTGTACACCCGTGAAATTTGGCCAGGTTATGCAGTTTGCATGGCTGCACAAATGCGCCTGCCTAGCTCGGCCGTGTTTGCAAACATTCAGGCGTGGCAGCCAGATAGGCTGGTCCCCGTAGGACACTGCCAGCGGACTGGGTATATCTGCTTCTCGTTCTTCTCACCTGAGTGCTACTGATTCCAGCTTTGACGGCTACACTCTACTCAACCGGAGCACTAAGTTGAACCTCAACTCATATGACTTTGTGAAACTGTTGAGAACTAGAGCTCAGTTGTTTGGCACGCCACCACTGTCCATCCAGCACTATGGACGGCACTGCCTACATCTGGCTCTAATTAGTCCACGGTTGTGTTCAGCCGAATGACCTCTGCCGGGAACACTCAGAATGAGGTTCTGAGTTATTGCAACATAGGAGCGTTTCACTGCTTTCAAGGCTTCTCGGGAAGAATTCCGGAATCTTGCTGCCGGCAGGCCTCCGGCTGTTCCGGATGAACATCTCCTTGTAAATCCCCCGTGGTTTCTTGTACACCCGTGAAATTTGGCCAGGTTATGCAGTTTGCATTGCTGCACAAATGCGCCTGCCTAGCTCGGCCGTGTTTGCAAACATTCAGGCGTGGCAGCCAGATAGGCTGGTCCCCGTAGGACATTGCCAGCGGATTGGGTATATCTGCTTCCCGTTCTTCTCACCTGAGTGCTACTGATTCCAGCTTTGACGGCTACACTCTACTCAACCGGAGCAGTAAGTTGAACCTCAACTCATATGACTTTGTGAAACTGTTGAGAACTAGAGCTCAGTTGTTTGGCACGCCAACACTGTCCATCCAGCACTATGGACGGCACTGCCTACACCTGGCTCTAATTAGTCCACGGTTGTGTTCAGCCGAATGACCTCTGCCGGGAACACTCAGAATGAGTTTCTGAGTTATTGCAACATAGGAGCGTTTCACTGCTTTCAAGGCTTCTCGGAAAGAATTCCGGAATCTTGCTGCCGGCAGGCCTCCGGCTGTTCCGGGTGAACATCTCCTTGCAAATCCCCCGTGGTTTCTTGTACACCCGTGAAATTTCGCAAGGTTATGCAGTTAGTATTGCTGCACAATTACGCCTGCCTAGCTCGGCCGCAGTTGCAAACATTCAGGCGTGGCAGCCAGATAGGCTGTTCCCCGTAGGACACTGCCAGCGGACTAGGTATATCTGCTTCCCGTTCTTCTCCCCTGAGTTCTACTGATTCCAGCTTTGACGGCTACACTCTACTCAACCGGAACAGTAAGTTGAACCTCAACTCATATGACTTTGTGAAACTGTTGAGAACTAGAGCTCAGTTGTTTGGCACGCCACCACTGTCCATCCAGCACTATGGACGGCACTGCCTACATCTGGCTCTAATTAGTCCATCGTTGTGTTCAGCCGAATGACCTCTGCTGGGAAAATTTAGAATGAGGTTCTGAGTTATTGCAACATAGGAGCGTTTCACTGCTTTCAAGGCTTCTCAGGAAGAATTCCGGAATCTTGCTGCCGGCAGGCCTCCGGCTGTTCCGGGTGAACATCTCCTTGTAAATCCCCCGTGGTTTCTTGTACACCCGTGAAATTTGGCCAGGTTATACAGTTTGCATTGGTGCACAATTGCGCCTGCCTAGCTCGGCCGCGGTTGCAAACATTCAGGCGTGGCAGCCAGAAAGGCTGGTCCCCGTAGGACACTGCCAGCGGAGTGGGTATATCTGCTTCCCGTTCTTCGCACCTGAGTGCTACTGATTCCAGCTTTGACGGCTACACTCTACTCAACCGGAGCAGTAAGTTGAACCTCAACTCATGGCACTTTGTGAAACTGTTGAGAACTAGAGCTCAGTTGTTTGGCACGCCACCACTGTCCATCCAGCACTATGGACGGCACTGCCTACATCTGGCTCTAATTAGTCCACGGTTGTGTTCAGCCGAATGACCTCTGCCGGCAACACTCAGAATGAGGTTCTGAGTTATTGCAACATAGGAGCGTTTCACTGCTTTCAAGGCTTCTCGGGAAGAATTCCGGAATCTTGCTGCCGGCAGGCCTCCGGCTGTTCCGGATGAACATCTCCTTAAAAATCCCCCATGGTTTCATGTACACCAGTGAAATTTGGCCAGGTTATGCAGTTTGCATTGCTGCACAAATGCACCTGCCTCGCTCGGCCGCGGTTGCAAGCATTCAGGCGTGGCAGCCAGATTGGCTGGTCCCCGTAGGACACTGCCAGCGGACTGGGTATATCTGCTTCCCGTTCTTCTCAGCTGAGTGCTACTGATTCCAGCTTTGACGGCTACACTCTACTCAACCGGAGCAGTAAGTTGAACCTCAAGTCATATGACTTTGTGAAAGTGTTGAGAACTAGAGCTCAGTTGTTTGGCACGCCACCATTGTCCATCCAGCACTATGGACAGCACTGCCTACATCTGGCTCTAATTAGTCCATCGTTGTGTTCAGCCGAATGACCTCTGCCGGGAAAATTTAGAATGAGGTTCTGAGTTATTGCAGCATAGGAGCGTTTCTCTGCTTTCAAGGCTTCTCAGGAAGAATTCCGGAATCTTGCTGCCGGCAGGCCTCCGGCTGTTCCGGGTGAACATCTCCTTGTAAATCCCCCGTGGTTTCTTGCACACCCGTGAAATTTGGCCAGGTTATGCAGTTTGCATTGCTGCACACTTGCGCCTGCCTAGCTCGGCCGCGGTTGCAAACATTCAGTCGTGGCAGCCAGATAGGCTGGTCCCCGTAGGACACTGCCAGCGGACTGGGTATATCTGCTTCCCGTTCTTCTCAGCTGAGTGCTACTGATTCCAGCTTTGACGGCTACACTCTCCTCAACCGGAGCAGTAAGTTGAACCTCAAATCATATGACTTTGTGAAAGTGTTGAGAACTAGAGCTCAGTTGTTTGGCACGCCACCACTGTCCATCCAGCACTATGGACAGCACTGCCTACATCTGGCTCTAATTAGTCCACGGTTGTGTTCAGCCGAATGACCTCTACCGGGAACATTCAGAATGAGGTTCTGAGTTATTGCAACATAGGAGCGTTTCACTGCTTTCAAGGCTTCTCGGGAAGAATTCCGGAATCTTGATGCCGGCAGGCCTCCGGCTGTTCCGGATGAACATCTCCTTGTAAATCCCCCGTGGTTTCTTGTACACCCGTGAAATTTGGCCAGGTTATGCAGTTTGCATTGCTGCACAATTGCGCCTGCCTAGCTCGGCTGCGATTGCAAACATTCAGGCGTGGCAGCCAGATAGGCTGGTCCCCGTAGGACACTGCCAGCGGAGTGGGTAAATCTGCTTCCCGTTCTTCGCACCTGAGTGCTACTGATTCCAGCTTTGACGGCTACACTCTACTCAACCGGAGCAGTAAGATAACCTCAACTCATGGCACTTTGTGAAACTGTTGAGAACTAGAGCTCAGTTGTTTGGCACGCCACCACTGTCCATCCAGCACTATGGACGGCACTGCCTACATCTGGCTCTAATTAGTCCACGGTTGTTTTCAGCCGAATGACCTCTGCCGGGAACACTCAGAATGAGGTTCTGAGTTATTGCAACATAGGAGCGTTTCACTGCTTTCAAGGCTTCTCGGGAAGAATTCCGGAATCTTGCTGCCGGCAGGCCTCCGGCTGTTCCGGGTGAACATCTCCTTAAAAATCCCCCATGGTTTCATGTACACCAGTGAAATTTGGCCAGGTTATGCCGTTTGCATTGCTGCACAAATGCGCCTGCCACGCTCGGCCGCGTTTGCAAGCATTCAGGCCTGGCAGCCAGATAGGCTGGTCCCCGTAGGACACTGCCAGAGGACTGGGTATATCTGCTTCCCGTTCTTCTCAGCTGAGTGCTACTGATTCCAGCTTTGACGGCTACACTCTACTCAACCGGAGCAGTAAGTTGAACCTCAACTCATGGCACTTTGTGAAACTGTTGAGAACTAGAGCTCAGTTGTTTGGCACGCCACCACTGTCCATCCAGCACTATGGACGGCACTGCCTACATCTGGCTCTAATTAGTCCACGGTTGTGTTCAGCCGAATGACCTCTGCCGGGAACATTCAGAATGAGGTTCTGAGTTATTGCAACATAGGAGCGTTTCACTGCTTTCAAGGCTTCTCCGGAAGAGTTCCGGAATCTTCCTGCCGGCAGGCCTCCGGCTGTTCCGGATGAACATCTCCTTGTAAATCCCCCGTGGTTTCTTGTACACCCGTGAAATTTGGCCAGGTTATGCAGTTTGCATTGCTGCACAATTGCGCCTGCCTAGCTCGGGCGCTGTTGCAAACATTCAGGCGTGGCAGCCAGATAGGCTGGACCCCGTAGGACACTGCCAGCGGACTGGGTATATCTGCTTCCCGTCTTCTCACCTGAGTGCTACTGATTCCAGCTTTGACGGCTACACTCTACTCAACCGGAGCAGTAAGTTGAACCTCAACTCATATGATTTTGTGAAAGTGTTGAGAACTAGAGCTCAGTTGTTTGGCACGCCACCACTGTCCATCCAGCACTATGGACGGCACTGCCTACATCTGGCTCTAATTAGTCCACAGTTGTGTTCAGCCGAATGACCACTGCTGGGAACAATCAGAATGAGGTTCTGAGTTATTGCAACATAGGAGCGTTTCACTGCTTTCAAGGCTTCTCAGGAAGAATTCCGGAATCTTGCTGCCGGCAGGCCTCCGGCTGTTCCGGGTGAACATCTCCTTGTAAATCCCCCGTGGTTTCATGTACACCCGTGAAATTTGGCCAGGTTATGCAGTTTGCATTGCTGCACAAATGCCCCTGCCTAGCTCGGCCGCGGTTGCAAACATTCAGGCGTGGCAGCCAGATAGGCTGGTCCCCGTAGGACACTGCCAGCGGACTGGGTATATCTGCTTCCCGTTCTTCTCACCTGAGTGCTACTGATTCCAGCTTTGACGGCTACACTCTACTCAACCGGAGCAGTAAGTTGAACCTCAACTCATGGCACTTTGTGAAACTGTTGAAAACTAGAGCTCAGTTGTTTGGCACGCCACCACTGTCCATCCAGCACTATGGACGGCACTACCTACATCTGGCTCTAATTAGTTCACGGTTGTGTTAAGCCGAATGACCTCTGCCGGGAACACTCAGAATGAGGTTCTGAGTTATTGCAACATAGGAGCGTTTCACTGCTTTCAAGGCTTCTCGGGAAGAATTCCGGAATCTTGCTGCCGGCAGGCCTCTGGCTGTTCCGGATGAACATTTCCTTGTAAATCCCCTGTGGTTTCTTGTACACCCGTGAAATTTGGCCAGGTTATGCAGTTTGCATTGCTGCACAATTGCGCCTGCCTAGCTCGGCCGCGGTTGCAAACATTCAGGCGTGTCAGCCAGATAGGCTGGTCCCCGGAGGACACTGCCAGCGGACTGGGTATATCTGCTTCCCGTTCTTCTTACCTGAGTGCTACTGATTCCAGCTTTGACGGCTACACTCTACTCAACCGGAGCAGTAAGTTGAACCTCAACTCATATGACTTTGTGAAACTGTTGAGAACTAGAGCTCAGTTGTTTGGCACGCCACCACTGTCCATCCAGCACTATGGACGGCACTGCCTACATCTGGCTCTAATTAGTCCACGGTTGTGTTCAGCCGAATGACCTCTGCCGGGAAAACTCAGAATGAGGTTCTGAGTTATTGCAACATAGGAGCGTTTCACTGCTTTCAAGGCTTCTCGGGAAGAATTCCGGAATCTTGCTGCCGGCAGGCCTCCGGCTGTTCCGGGTGAACATCTCCTTGTAAATCCCCCGTGGTTTCATGTACACCCGTGAAATTTGGCCAGGTTATGCAGTTTGCATTGCTGCACAAATGCGCCTGCCTAGCTCGGCCGCGATTGCAAACATTCAGGCGTGGCAGCCAGATAGGCTGGGCCCCGTAGGACACTGCCAGCGGACTGGGTATATCTGCTTCCCGTTCTTCTCACCTGAGTGCTACTGATTCCAGCTTTGACGCCTACACTCTACTCAACCGGAGCAGTAAGTTGAACCTCAACTCATGGCACTTTGTGAAAGTGTTGAGAACTAGAGCTCAGTTGTTTGGCACGCCACCACTGTCCATCCAGCACTATGGACGGCACTGCCTACATCTGGCTCTAATTAGTCCACTGTTGTGTTCAGCCGAATGACCTCTGCCGGGAACACTCACAATGAGGTTCTGAATTATTGCAACATAGGAGCGTTTCACTGCTTTCAAGGCTTCTGGGGAAGAATTCCGGAATCTTGCTGCCGGCAGGCCTCCGGCTGTTCCAGGTGAACATCTCCTTGTAAATCCCCTGTGATTTCTTGCACACCCGTGAAATTTGCCCAGGTTATGCAGTTTGCATTGCTGCACAATTGCGCCTGCCTAGCTCGGCCGCGGTTGCAAACATTCAGGCGTGGCAGCCAGATAGGCTGGTCCCCGTAGGACAGTGCCAGCGGACTGGGTATATCTGCTTCCCGTTCTTCTCACCTGAGTACTACTGATTCCAGCTTTGACGGCTACACTCTACTCAACCGGAGCACTAAGTTGAACCTCAACTCATATGACTTTGTGAAACTGTTGAGAACTAGAGCTCAGTTGTTTGGCACGCCACCACTGTCCATCCAGCACTATGGACGGCACTGCTTACATCTGGCTCTAATTAGGCCACGGTTGTGTTCAGCCGAATGACCTCTGCCGGGAACACTAAGAATGAGGTTCTGAGTTATTGCAACATAGGAGCGTTTCACTGCTTTCAAGGCTTCTCGGGAAGAATTCCGGAATCTTGCTGCCGGAAGGCCTCCGGCTGTTCCGGATGAACATTTCCTTGTAAATCCCCCGTGGTTTCATGTACACCCGTGAAATTTGGCCAGGTTATGCAGTTTGCATTGCTGCACAAATGCCCCTGCCTAGCTCGGCCGCGGTTGCAAACATTCAGGCGTGGCAGCCAGATAGGCTGGTCCCCGTAGGACACTGCCAACGGACTGGGTATATCTGCTTCCCGTTCTTCTCACCTGAGTGCTACTGATTCCAGCTTTGACGGCTACACTCTACTCAACCGGAGCAGTAAGTTGAACCTCAACTCATGGCACTTTGTGAAACTGTTGAAAACTAGAGCTCAGTTGTTTGGCACGCCACCACTGTCCATCCAGCACTATGGACGGCACTACCTACATCTGGCTCTAATTAGTTCACGGTTGTGTTAAGCCGAATGACCTCTGCCGGGAACACTCAGAATGAGGTTCTGAGTTATTGCAACATAGGAGCGTTTCACTGCTTTCAAGGCTTCTCGGGAAGAATTCCGGAATCTTGCTGCCGGCAGGCCTCTGGCTGTTCCGGATGAACATTTCCTTGTAAATCCCCTGTGGTTTCTTGTACACCCGTGAAATTTGGCCAGGTTATGCAGTTTGCATTGCTGCACAATTGCGCCTGCCTAGCTCGGCCGCGGTTGCAAACATTCAGGCGTGTCAGCCAGATAGGCTGGTCCCCGGAGGACACTGCCAGCGGACTGGGTATATCTGCTTCCCGTTCTTCTTACCTGAGTGCTACTGATTCCAGCTTTGACGGCTACACTCTACTCAACCGGAGCAGTAAGTTGAACCTCAACTCATATGACTTTGTGAAACTGTTGAGAACTAGAGCTCAGTTGTTTGGCACGCCACCACTGTCCATCCAGCACTATGGACGGCACTGCCTACATCTGGCTCTAATTAGTCCACGGTTGTGTTCAGCCGAATGACCTCTGCCGGGAAAACTCAGAATGAGGTTCTGAGTTATTGCAACATAGGAGCGTTTCACTGCTTTCAAGGCTTCTCGGGAAGAATTCCGGAATCTTGCTGCCGGCAGGCCTCCGGCTGTTCCGGGTGAACATCTCCTTGTAAATCCCCCGTGGTTTCATGTACACCCGTGAAATTTGGCCAGGTTATGCAGTTTGCATTGCTGCACAAATGCGCCTGCCTAGCTCGGCCGCGATTGCAAACATTCAGGCGTGGCAGCCAGATAGGCTGGGCCCCGTAGGACACTGCCAGCGGACTGGGTATATCTGCTTCCCGTTCTTCTCACCTGAGTGCTACTGATTCCAGCTTTGACGCCTACACTCTACTCAACCGGAGCAGTAAGTTGAACCTCAACTCATGGCACTTTGTGAAAGTGTTGAGAACTAGAGCTCAGTTGTTTGGCACGCCACCACTGTCCATCCAGCACTATGGACGGCACTGCCTACATCTGGCTCTAATTAGTCCACGGTTGTGTTCAGCCGAATGACCTCTGCCGGGAACACTCACAATGAGGTTCTGAATTATTGCAACATAGGAGCGTTTCACTGCTTTCAAGGCTTCTGGGGAAGAATTCCGGAATCTTGCTGCCGGCAGGCCTCCGGCTGTTCCAGGTGAACATCTCCTTGTAAATCCCCTGTGATTTCTTGCACACCCGTGAAATTTGCCCAGGTTATGCAGTTTGCATTGCTGCACAATTGCGCCTGCCTAGCTCGGCCGCGGTTGCAAACATTCAGGCGTGGCAGCCAGATAGGCTGGTCCCCGTAGGACAGTGCCAGCGGACTGGGTATATCTGCTTCCCGTTCTTCTCACCTGAGTACTACTGATTCCAGCTTTGACGGCTACACTCTACTCAACCGGAGCACTAAGTTGAACCTCAACTCATATGACTTTGTGAAACTGTTGAGAACTAGAGCTCAGTTGTTTGGCACGCCACCACTGTCCATCCAGCACTATGGACGGCACTGCTTACATCTGGCTCTAATTAGGCCACGGTTGTGTTCAGCCGAATGACCTCTGCCGGGAACACTAAGAATGAGGTTCTGAGTTATTGCAACATAGGAGCGTTTCACTGCTTTCAAGGCTTCTCGGGAAGAATTCCGGAATCTTGCTGCCGGAAGGCCTCCGGCTGTTCCGGATGAACATTTCCTTGTAAATCCCCCGTGGTTTCATGTACACCCGTGAAATTTGGCCAGGTTATGCAGTTTGCATTGCTGCACAATTGCGCCTGCCTAGCTCGGCCGCGGTTGCAAACATTCAGGCGTGGCAGCCAGATAGGCTGGTCCCCGTAGGACACTACCAACGGACTGGGTATATCTGCTTCCCGTTCTTCTCACCTGAGTGCTACTGATTCCAGCTTTGACGGCTACACTCTACTCAACCGGAGCAGTAAGTTGAACCTCAACTCATATGACTTTGTGAAACTGTTGAGAACTATAGCTCAGTTGTTTCGCACGCCACCACTGTCCATCCAGCACTATGGACGGCACTGCCTACATCTGGCTCTAATTAGTCCACAGTTGTGTTCAGCCGAATGACCTCTGCCGGGAAAACTCAGAATGAGGTTCTGAGTTATTGCAACATAGGAGCGTTTCACTGCTTTCAAGGCTTCTCGGGAAGAATTCCGGAATCTTGCTGCCGGCAGGCCTCCGGCTGTTCCAGATGAATATCTCCTTGTAAATCCCCCGTGGTTTCATGTACACCAGTGAAATTTGGCCAGGTTATGCAGTTTGCATTGCTGCACAATTGCGCCTGCCTCGCTCGGCCGCGGTTGCAAGCATTCTGGCGTGGCAGCCAGATAGGCTGGTCCCCGTAGGACACTGCCAGCGGACTGGGTATATCTGCTTCCCGTTCTTCTCAGCTGAGTGCTACTGATTCCAGCTTTGACGGCTACACTCTACTCAACCGGAGCAGTAAGTTGAACCTCAACTTATGGCACTTTGTGAAACTGTTGAGAACTAGAGCTCAGTTGTTTGGCACGCCACCACTGTCCATCCAGCACTATGGACGGCACTGCCTACATCTGACTCTAATTAGTCCACGGTTGTGTTCAGCCGAATGACCTCTGCCGGGAAAATTTAGAATGAGGTTCTGAGTTATTGCAACATAGGAGCGTTTCACTGCTTTCAAGGCTTCTCAGGAAGAATTCCGGAATCTTGCTGCCGGCAGGCCTCCGGCTGTTCCGGATGAACGTCTCCTTGTAAATCCCCCGTGGTTTCTTGAACACCCGTTAAATTTGGCCAGGTTATGCAGTTTGCATTGCTGCACAATTGCGCCTGCCTAGCTCGGGCGCGGTTGCAAACATTCAGGCGTTACAGCCAGATAGGCTGGTCCCCGTAGGACACTGCCAGCGGACTGGGTATATCTGCTTCCCGTCTTCTCACCTGAGTGCTACTGATTCCAGCTTTGACGGCTACACTCTACTCAACCGGAGCAGTAAGTTGAACCTCAACTCATATGACTTTGTGAAAGTGTTGAGAACTAGAGCTCAGTTGTTTGGCACGCCACCACTGTCCATCCAGCACTATGGACGGCACTGCCTACATCTGGCTCTAATTAGTCCACGGTTGTGTTCAGCCGAATGACCTCTGCTGGGAACACTCAGAATGAGGTTCTGAGTTATTGCAACATAGGAGCGTTTCACTGCTTTCAAGGCTTCTCAGGAAGAATTCCGGAATCTTGCTGCCGGCAGGCCTAAGGCTGTTCCGGGTGAACATTTCCTTGTAAATCCCCCGTGGTTTCATGTAAACCCGTGAAATTTGGCCAGGTTATGCAGTTTGCATTGCTGCACAAATGCGCCTGCCTAGCTCGGCCGCGGTTGCAAACATTCAGGCGTGGCAGCCAGATAGGCTGGTCCCCGTAGGACACTGCCAGCGGACTGGGTATATCTGCTTCCCGTTCTTCTCACCTGAGTGCTACTGATTCCAGCTTTGACGGCTACACTCTCCTCAACCGGAGCAGTAAGTTGAACCTCAACTTATGGCACTTTGTGAAACTGTTGAGAACTAGAGCTCAGTTGTTTGGCACGCCACCACTGTCCATCCAGCACTATGGACGGCACTGCCTACATCTGGCTCTAATTAGTCCACGGTTGTGTTCAGCCGAATGACCTCTGCCGGGAACACTCAGAATGAGGTTCGGAGTTATTGCAACATAGGAGCGTTTCATTGCTTTCAAGGCTTCTCAGGAAGAATTCCGGAATGTTGCTGCCAGCAGGTCTCCGGCTGTTCCGGGTGAACATCTCCTTGTAAATCAACCGTGGTTTCTTGTACACCCGTGAAATTTGGCCAGGTTATGCAGTTTGCATTACAGCACAATTGCGCCTGACTACCTCGGCCGCGGTTGCGAACATTCAGGCGTGGCAGCCAGATAGGCTGGTCCCCGTAGGACACTGCCAGCGGACTGGGTATATCTGCTTTCCTTTCTTCTCACCTAAGTGCTACTGATTCCAGCTTTGACGGCTACACTCTACTCAACCGGAGCAGTAAGTTGAACCTCAACTCATATGACTTTGTGAAACTGTTGAGAACTAGAGCTCAGTTGTTTGGCACGCCACCACTGTCCATCCAGCACTATGGACGGCACTGCCTACATCTGGCTCTAATTAGTCCACGGTTGTGTTCAGCCAAATGACCTCTGCTGGGAAGATTTAGAATGAGGTTCTGAGTTATTGCAACATAGGAGCGTTTCACTGCTTTCAAGGCTTCTCAGGAAGAATTCCGGAATGTTGCTGCCGGCAGGCCTCCGACTGTTACGGGTGAACATCTCCTTGTAAATACCCCGTGGTTTCTTGTACACCCGTGAAATTTGGCAAGGTTATGCAGTTTGCATTGCTGCACAATTGCGCCTGCCTAGCTCGGCCGCGGTTGCAAACATTCAGGCGTGGCAGCCAGATAGGCTGGTCCCCGTAGGACACTGCCAGCAGACTGGGTATATCTGCTTCCCGTTCTTCTCACCTGAGTGCTACTGATTCCAGCTTTGACGGCTACACTCTACTCAACCGGAGCACTAAGTTGAACCTCAACTCATGGCACTTTGTGAAACTGTTGAGAACTAGAGCTCAGTTGTTTGGCACGCCACCACTGTCCATCCAGCACTATGGACGGCACTGCCTACATCTGGCTCTAATTAGTCCACGGTTGTGTTCAGCCGAATGACCTCTGCCGGGAACACTCAGAATGAGGTTCTGAGTTAATGCAACATAGGAGCGTTTCACTGCTTTCAAGGCTTCTCAGGAAGAATTCCGGAATGTTGCTGCCGGCAGGCCTCCGGCTGTTCCGGGTGAACATCTCCTTGTAAATCCCTTTGGTTTCTTGTACACCCGTGAAATTTGGCCAGGTTATGCAGTTTGCATTACAGCACAATTGCGCCTGACTACCTCGGCCGCGGTTGTGAACATTCAGGCGTGGCAGCCAGATAGGCTGGTCCCCGTAGGACACTGCCAGCGGACTGGGTATATCTGCTTTCCGTTCTTCTCACCTGAGTGCTACTGATTCCAGCTTTGACGGCTACACTCTACTCAACCGGAGCAGTAAGATGAACCTCAACTCTTATGACTTTGTGAAACTGTTGAGAACTAGAGCTCAGTTGTTTGGCACGCCACCACTGTCCATCCAGCACTATGGACGGCACTGCCTACATCTGGCTCTAATTAGTCCATGGTTGTGTTCAGCCGAATGACCTCTGCCGGGAAGATTTAGAATGAGGTTCTGAGTTATTGCAACATAGGAGCGTTTCACTGCTTTCAAGGCTTCTCAGGAAGAATTCCGGAATGTTGCTGCCGGCAGTCCTCCTACTGTTCCGGTTGAACATCTCCTTGTAAATACCCCGTGGTTTTTTGTACACCCCTGAAATTTGGCCAGGTTATGCAGTTTGCATTGCTGCACAATTGCGCCTGCCTAGCTCGGCCGCGGTTGCAAACATTCAGGCGTGGCAGCCAGATAGGCTGGTCCCCGTAGGACACTGCCAGCGGACTGGGTATATCTGCTTCCCATTCTTCTCACCTGAGTGCTACTGATTCCAGCTTTGACGGCTACACTCTACTCAACCGGAGCAGTAAGTTGAACCTCAACTCATATGACTTTGTGAAACTGTTGAGAACTAGAGCTCAGTTGTTTGGCACGCCACCACTGTCCATCCAGCACTATGGACGGCACTGCCTACATCTGGCTCTAATTAGTCCACGGTTGTGTTCAGCCGAATGACCTCTGCCGGGAACATTCAGAATGAGGTTCTGCGTTATTGCAACATAGGAGCGTTTCACTGCTTTCAAGGCTTCTCGGGAAGAATTCCGGAATCTTGCTGCCGGCAGGCCTCCGGCTGTTCCGGATGAACATCTCCTTGTAAATCCCCCGTGGTTTCTTGTACACCCGTGAAATTTGGCCAGGTTATGCAGTTTGCATTGCTGCACAATTGCGCCTGCCTAGCTCAGCCGCAGTTCCAAACATTCAGGCGTGGCAGCCAGATAGGCTGGTCCCCTTAGGACACTGCCAGCGGACTGGGTATATCTGCTTCCCATTCTTCTCACCTGAGTTCTACTGATTCCAGCTTTGACAGCTACACTCTACTCAACCGGAGCAGTAAGTTGAACCTCAACTCATATGACTTTGTGAAACTGTTGAGAACTAGAGCTCAGTTGTTTGGCACGCCACCACTGTCCATCCAGCACTATGGACGGCACTGCCTACATCTGGCTCTAATTAGTCCACGGTTGTGTTCAGCCGAATGACCTCTGCCGGGAAAACTCAGAATGAGGTTCTGAGTTATTGCAACATAGGAGCGTTTCACTGCTTTCAAGGCTTCTCGGGAAGAATTCCGGAATCTTGCTGCCGGCAGGCCTCCGGCTGTTCCGGGTGAACATCTCCTTGTAAATCCCCCGTGGTTTCATGTACACCCGTGAAATTTGGCCAGGTTATGCAGTTTGCATTGCTGCACAAATGCGCCTGCCTAGCTCGGCCGCGATTGCAAACATTCAGGCGTGGCAGCCAGATAGGCTGGGCCCCGTAGGACACTGCCAGCGGACTGGGTATATCTGCTTCCCGTTCTTCTCACCTGAGTGCTACTGATTCCAGCTTTGACGCCTACACTCTACTCAACCGGAGCAGTAAGTTGAACCTCAACTCATGGCACTTTGTGAAAGTGTTGAGAACTAGAGCTCAGTTGTTTGGCACGCCACCACTGTCCATCCAGCACTATGGACGGCACTGCCTACATCTGGCTCTAATTAGTCCACGGTTGTGTTCAGCCGAATGACCTCTGCCGGGAACACTCACAATGAGGTTCTGAATTATTGCAACATAGGAGCGTTTCACTGCTTTCAAGGCTTCTGGGGAAGAATTCCGGAATCTTGCTGCCGGCAGGCCTCCGGCTGTTCCAGGTGAACATCTCCTTGTAAATCCCCTGTGATTTCTTGCACACCCGTGAAATTTGCCCAGGTTATGCAGTTTGCATTGCTGCACAATTGCGCCTGCCTAGCTCGGCCGCGGTTGCAAACATTCAGGCGTGGCAGCCAGATAGGCTGGTCCCCGTAGGACAGTGCCAGCGGACTGGGTATATCTGCTTCCCGTTCTTCTCACCTGAGTACTACTGATTCCAGCTTTGACGGCTACACTCTACTCAACCGGAGCACTAAGTTGAACCTCAACTCATATGACTTTGTGAAACTGTTGAGAACTAGAGCTCAGTTGTTTGGCACGCCACCACTGTCCATCCAGCACTATGGACGGCACTGCTTACATCTGGCTCTAATTAGGCCACGGTTGTGTTCAGCCGAATGACCTCTGCCGGGAACACTAAGAATGAGGTTCTGAGTTATTGCAACATAGGAGCGTTTCACTGCTTTCAAGGCTTCTCGGGAAGAATTCCGGAATCTTGCTGCCGGAAGGCCTCCGGCTGTTCCGGATGAACATTTCCTTGTAAATCCCCCGTGGTTTCATGTACACCCGTGAAATTTGGCCAGGTTATGCAGTTTGCATTGCTGCACAATTGCGCCTGCCTAGCTCGGCCGCGGTTGCAAACATTCAGGCGTGGCAGCCAGATAGGCTGGTCCCCGTAGGACACTACCAACGGACTGGGTATATCTGCTTCCCGTTCTTCTCACCTGAGTGCTACTGATTCCAGCTTTGACGGCTACACTCTACTCAACCGGAGCAGTAAGTTGAACCTCAACTCATATGACTTTGTGAAACTGTTGAGAACTATAGCTCAGTTGTTTCGCACGCCACCACTGTCCATCCAGCACTATGGACGGCACTGCCTACATCTGGCTCTAATTAGTCCACAGTTGTGTTCAGCCGAATGACCTCTGCCGGGAAAACTCAGAATGAGGTTCTGAGTTATTGCAACATAGGAGCGTTTCACTGCTTTCAAGGCTTCTCGGGAAGAATTCCGGAATCTTGCTGCCGGCAGGCCTCCGGCTGTTCCAGATGAATATCTCCTTGTAAATCCCCCGTGGTTTCATGTACACCAGTGAAATTTGGCCAGGTTATGCAGTTTGCATTGCTGCACAATTGCGCCTGCCTCGCTCGGCCGCGGTTGCAAGCATTCTGGCGTGGCAGCCAGATAGGCTGGTCCCCGTAGGACACTGCCAGCGGACTGGGTATATCTGCTTCCCGTTCTTCTCAGCTGAGTGCTACTGATTCCAGCTTTGACGGCTACACTCTACTCAACCGGAGCAGTAAGTTGAACCTCAACTTATGGCACTTTGTGAAACTGTTGAGAACTAGAGCTCAGTTGTTTGGCACGCCACCACTGTCCATCCAGCACTATGGACGGCACTGCCTACATCTGACTCTAATTAGTCCACGGTTGTGTTCAGCCGAATGACCTCTGCCGGGAAAATTTAGAATGAGGTTCTGAGTTATTGCAACATAGGAGCGTTTCACTGCTTTCAAGGCTTCTCAGGAAGAATTCCGGAATCTTGCTGCCGGCAGGCCTCCGGCTGTTCCGGATGAACGTCTCCTTGTAAATCCCCCGTGGTTTCTTGAACACCCGTTAAATTTGGCCAGGTTATGCAGTTTGCATTGCTGCACAATTGCGCCTGCCTAGCTCGGGCGCGGTTGCAAACATTCAGGCGTTACAGCCAGATAGGCTGGTCCCCGTAGGACACTGCCAGCGGACTGGGTATATCTGCTTCCCGTCTTCTCACCTGAGTGCTACTGATTCCAGCTTTGACGGCTACACTCTACTCAACCGGAGCAGTAAGTTGAACCTCAACTCATATGACTTTGTGAAAGTGTTGAGAACTAGAGCTCAGTTGTTTGGCACGCCACCACTGTCCATCCAGCACTATGGACGGCACTGCCTACATCTGGCTCTAATTAGTCCACGGTTGTGTTCAGCCGAATGACCTCTGCTGGGAACACTCAGAATGAGGTTCTGAGTTATTGCAACATAGGAGCGTTTCACTGCTTTCAAGGCTTCTCAGGAAGAATTCCGGAATCTTGCTGCCGGCAGGCCTAAGGCTGTTCCGGGTGAACATTTCCTTGTAAATCCCCCGTGGTTTCATGTAAACCCGTGAAATTTGGCCAGGTTATGCAGTTTGCATTGCTGCACAAATGCGCCTGCCTAGCTCGGCCGCGGTTGCAAACATTCAGGCGTGGCAGCCAGATAGGCTGGTCCCCGTAGGACACTGCCAGCGGACTGGGTATATCTGCTTCCCGTTCTTCTCACCTGAGTGCTACTGATTCCAGCTTTGACGGCTACACTCTCCTCAACCGGAGCAGTAAGTTGAACCTCAACTTATGGCACTTTGTGAAACTGTTGAGAACTAGAGCTCAGTTGTTTGGCACGCCACCACTGTCCATCCAGCACTATGGACGGCACTGCCTACATCTGGCTCTAATTAGTCCACGGTTGTGTTCAGCCGAATGACCTCTGCCGGGAACACTCAGAATGAGGTTCGGAGTTATTGCAACATAGGAGCGTTTCATTGCTTTCAAGGCTTCTCAGGAAGAATTCCGGAATGTTGCTGCCAGCAGGTCTCCGGCTGTTCCGGGTGAACATCTCCTTGTAAATCAACCGTGGTTTCTTGTACACCCGTGAAATTTGGCCAGGTTATGCAGTTTGCATTACAGCACAATTGCGCCTGACTACCTCGGCCGCGGTTGCGAACATTCAGGCGTGGCAGCCAGATAGGCTGGTCCCCGTAGGACACTGCCAGCGGACTGGGTATATCTGCTTTCCTTTCTTCTCACCTAAGTGCTACTGATTCCAGCTTTGACGGCTACACTCTACTCAACCGGAGCAGTAAGTTGAACCTCAACTCATATGACTTTGTGAAACTGTTGAGAACTAGAGCTCAGTTGTTTGGCACGCCACCACTGTCCATCCAGCACTATGGACGGCACTGCCTACATCTGGCTCTAATTAGTCCACGGTTGTGTTCAGCCAAATGACCTCTGCTGGGAAGATTTAGAATGAGGTTCTGAGTTATTGCAACATAGGAGCGTTTCACTGCTTTCAAGGCTTCTCAGGAAGAATTCCGGAATGTTGCTGCCGGCAGGCCTCCGACTGTTACGGGTGAACATCTCCTTGTAAATACCCCGTGGTTTCTTGTACACCCGTGAAATTTGGCAAGGTTATGCAGTTTGCATTGCTGCACAATTGCGCCTGCCTAGCTCGGCCGCGGTTGCAAACATTCAGGCGTGGCAGCCAGATAGGCTGGTCCCCGTAGGACACTGCCAGCAGACTGGGTATATCTGCTTCCCGTTCTTCTCACCTGAGTGCTACTGATTCCAGCTTTGACGGCTACACTCTACTCAACCGGAGCACTAAGTTGAACCTCAACTCATGGCACTTTGTGAAACTGTTGAGAACTAGAGCTCAGTTGTTTGGCACGCCACCACTGTCCATCCAGCACTATGGACGGCACTGCCTACATCTGGCTCTAATTAGTCCACGGTTGTGTTCAGCCGAATGACCTCTGCCGGGAACACTCAGAATGAGGTTCTGAGTTAATGCAACATAGGAGCGTTTCACTGCTTTCAAGGCTTCTCAGGAAGAATTCCGGAATGTTGCTGCCGGCAGGCCTCCGGCTGTTCCGGGTGAACATCTCCTTGTAAATCCCTTTGGTTTCTTGTACACCCGTGAAATTTGGCCAGGTTATGCAGTTTGCATTACAGCACAATTGCGCCTGACTACCTCGGCCGCGGTTGTGAACATTCAGGCGTGGCAGCCAGATAGGCTGGTCCCCGTAGGACACTGCCAGCGGACTGTGTATATCTGCTTTCCGTTCTTCTCACCTGAGTGCTACTGATTCCAGCTTTGACGGCTACACTCTACTCAACCGGAGCAGTAAGATGAACCTCAACTCTTATGACTTTGTGAAACTGTTGAGAACTAGAGCTCAGTTGTTTGGCACGCCACCACTGTCCATCCAGCACTATGGACGGCACTGCCTACATCTGGCTCTAATTAGTCCATGGTTGTGTTCAGCCGAATGACCTCTGCCGGGAAGATTTAGAATGAGGTTCTGAGTTATTGCAACATAGGAGCGTTTCACTGCTTTCAAGGCTTCTCAGGAAGAATTCCGGAATGTTGCTGCCGGCAGTCCTCCTACTGTTCCGGTTGAACATCTCCTTGTAAATACCCCGTGGTTTTTTGTACACCCCTGAAATTTGGCCAGGTTATGCAGTTTGCATTGCTGCACAATTGCGCCTGCCTAGCTCGGCCGCGGTTGCAAACATTCAGGCGTGGCAGCCAGAAAGGCTGGTCCCCGTAGGACACTGCCAGCGGACTGGGTATATCTGCTTCCCATTCTTCTCACCTGAGTGCTACTGATTCCAGCTTTGACGGCTACACTCTACTCAACCGGAGCAGTAAGTTGAACCTCAACTCATATGACTTTGTGAAACTGTTGAGAACTAGAGCTCAGTTGTTTGGCACGCCACCACTGTCCATCCAGCACTATGGACGGCACTGCCTACATCTGGCTCTAATTAGTCCACGGTTGTGTTCAGCCGAATGACCTCTGCCGGGAACATTCAGAATGAGGTTCTGCGTTATTGCAACATAGGAGCGTTTCACTGCTTTCAAGGCTTCTCGGGAAGAATTCCGGAATCTTGCTGCCGGCAGGCCTCCGGCTGTTCCGGATGAACATCTCCTTGTAAATCCCCCGTGGTTTCTTGTACACCCGTGAAATTTGGCCAGGTTATGCAGTTTGCATTGCTGCACAATTGCGCCTGCCTAGCTCAGCCGCAGTTCCAAACATTCAGGCGTGGCAGCCAGATAGGCTGGTCCCCTTAGGACACTGCCAGCGGACTGGGTATATCTGCTTCCCATTCTTCTCACCTGAGTTCTACTGATTCCAGCTTTGACAGCTACACTCTACTCAACCGGAGCAGTAAGTTGAACCTCAACTCATATGACTTTGTGAAAGTGTTGAGAACTAGAGCTCAGTTGTTTGGCACGCCACCACTGTCCATCCAGCAGTATGGACGGCACTGCCTACATCTGGCTCTAATTAGTCCACGGTTGTGTTCAGCCGAATGACCTCTGCCGGGAAAATTTAGAATGAGGTTCTGAGTTATTGCAACATAGGAGCGTTTCACTGCTTTCAAGGCTTCTCAGGAAGAATTCCGGAATGTTGCTGCCGGCAGGCCTCCGGCTGTTCCGGGTGAACATCTCCTTGTAAATCCCCCGTGGTTTCATGTACACCAGTGAAATTTGGCCAGGTTATGCAGTTTGCATTGCTGCACAATTGCGCCTGCCTCGCTCGGCCGCGGTTGCAAGCATTCTGGCGTGGCAGCCAGATAGGCTGGTGCCCGTAGGACACTGCCAGCGGACTGGGTATATCTGCTTCCCGTTCTTCTCAGCTGAGTGCTACTGATTCCAGCTTTGACGGCTACACTCTACTCAACCGGAGCAGTAAGTTGAACCTCAACTCATGGCACTTTGTGAAACTGTTGAGAACTAGAGCTCAGTTGTTTGGCACGCCACCACTGTCCATCCAGCACTATGGACGGCACTGCCTACATCTGGCTCTTATTAGTCCACGGTTGTGTTCAGCGGAATGACCTCTGCCGGGAACACTCAGAATGAGGTTCTGAGTTATTGCAACATAGGAGCGTTTCATTGCTTTCAAGGCTTCTCAGGAAGAATTTCGGAACGTTGCTGCCGGCAGGTCTCCGGCTGTTCCGGGTGAACATCTCCTTGTAAATCCCCCGTGGTTTCTTGTACACCCGTGAAATTTGGCCAGGTTATGCAGTTTGCATTACAGCACAATTGCCCGTGACTACCTCGGCCGCGGTTGCGAACATTCAGGCGTGGCAGCCAGATAGGCTGGTCCCCGTAGGACACTGCCAGCGGACTGGGTATATCTGCTTTCCGTTCTTCTCACCTGAGTGCTACTGATTCCAGCTTTGACGGCTACACTCTACTCAACCGGAGCAGTAAGTTGAACCTCAACTCATATGACTTTGTGAAACTGTTGAGAACTAGAGCTCAGTTGTTTGGCACGCCACCACTGTCCATCCAGCATTATGGACGGCACTGCCTACATCTGGCTCTAATTAGTCCACGGTTGTGTTCAGCCGAATGACCTCTGCCGGGAAGATTTAGAATGAGGTTCTGAGTTATTGCAACATAGGAGCGTTTCACTGCTTTCAAGGCTTCTCAGGAAGAATTCCGGAATGTTGCTGCCGGCAGTCCTCCTACTGTTCCGGTTGAACATCTCCTTGTAAATCCCCCGTGGTTTCTTGTACACCCCTGAAATTTGGCCAGGGTATGCAGTTTGCATTGCTGCACAATTGCGCCTGCCTAGCTCGGCCGCGGTTGCAAACATTCAGGCGTGGCAGCCAGATAGGCTGGTCCCCTTAGGACACTGCCAGCGGACTGGGTATATCTGTTTCCCCTTCTTCTCACCTGAGTGCTACTGATTCCAGTTTTGACGGCTACACTCTACTCAACCGGAGCAGTAAGTTGAACCTCAACTCATATGACTTTGTGAAACTGTTGAGAACTAGAGCTCAGTTGTTTGGCACGCCACCAATGTCCATCCAGCACTATGGACGGCACTGCCTACATCTGGCTCTAATTAGTCCACGGTTGTATTCAGCCGAATGACCTCTGCCGGGAACATTCAGAATGAGGTTCTGAGTTATTGCAACATAGGAGCGTTTCACTGCTTTCAAGGCTTCTCGGGAAGAATTCCGGAATCTTGCTGCCGGCAGGCCTCTGGCTGTTCCGGATGTACATCTCCTTGTAAATCCCCCGTGGTTTCTTGTACACCCGTGAAATTTGGCCAGGTTATGCAGTATGCATTGCTGCACAATTGCGCCTGCCTAGCTCGGCCGCGGTTGCAAACATTCAGGCGTGGCAGCCAGATACGCTGGTCCCCGTAGGACACTGCCAGCGGACTGGGTATATCTGCTTCCCGTTCTTCGCACCTGAGTGCTACTGATTCCAGCTTTGACGGCTACACTCTACTCAACCGGAGCAGTAAGTTGAACCTCAACTCATGGCACTTTGTGAAACTGTTGAGAACTAGAGCTCAGTTGTTTGGCACGCCACCACTGTCCATCCAGCACTATGGACGGCACTGCCTACATCTGGCTCTAATTAGTCCACGGTTGTGTTCAGCCGAATGACCTCTGCCGGGAACACTCAGAATGAGGTTCTGAGTTATTGCAACATAGGAGCGTTTCACTGCTTTCAAGGCTTCTCGGGAAGAATTCCGGAATCTTGCTGCCGGCAGGCCTCCGGCTGTTCCGGATGAACATCTCCTTGTAAATCCCCCGTGGTTTCTTGTACACCCGTGAAATTTGGCCAGGTTATGCAGTTTGCATTGCTGCACAATTGCGCCTGCCTAGCTCGGCCGCGGTTGCAAACATTCAGGCGTGGAAGCCAGATGGGCTTGTCCCCGAAGGACACTGCCAGCGGACTGGGTATATTTGCTTTCCGTTCTTCTCACCTGAGTGCTACTGATTCCAGCTTTGACGGCTACACTCTACTCAACCGGAGCACTAAGTTGAACCTCAACTCATATGACTTTGTGAAACTGTTGAGAACTAGAGCTCAGTTGTTTGGCACGCCACCACTGTCCATCCAGCACTATGGACGGCACTGCCTACATCTGGCTCTAATTAGTCCACGGTTGTGTTCAGCCGAATGACCTCTGCCGGGAACACTCAGAATGAGGTTCTGAGTTATTGCAACATAGGAGCGTTTCATTGCTTTCAAGGCTTCTCAGGAAGAATTCCGGAATGTTGCTGCCAGCAGGCCTCCGGCTGTTCCGGGTGAACATCTCCTTGTTAATCCCCCCTGGTTTCTTGTACACCCGTGAAATTTGGCCAGGTTATGCAGTTTGCATTACAGCACAATTGCGCCTGACTACCTCGGCCGCGGTTGCGAACATTCAGGCGTGGCAGCCAGATAGGCTGGTCCCCGTAGGACACTGCCAGCGGACTGGGTATATCTGCTTTCCGTTCTTCTCACCTAAGTGCTACTGATTCCAGCTTTGACGGCTACACTCTACTCAACCGGAGCAGTAAGTTGAACCTCAACTCATGGCACTTTGTGAAACTGTTGAGAACTAGAGCTCAGTTGTTTGGCACGCCACCACTGTCCATCCAGCACTATGGACGGCACTGCCTACATCTGGCTCTAATTAGTCCACGGTTGTGTTCAGCCGAATGACCTCTGCCGGGAACACTCAGAATGAGGTTCTGAGTTATTGCAACATAGGAGCGTTTCACTGCTTTCAAGGCTTCTCAGGAAGAATTCCGGAAGCTTGCTGCCGGCAGGCCTCCGGCTGTTCCGGGTGAACATCTCCTTGTAAATCCCCCGTGGTTTCTTGCACACCCGTGAAATTTGGCCAGGTTATGCAGTTTGCATTGCTGCACAATTGCGCCTGCCTAGCTCGGCCGTGGTTGGTAACATTCAGGCGTGGCAGCCAGATAGGCTGGTCCCCGTAGGACACTGCCAGCGGACTGGGTATATCTGCTTCCCGTTCTTCTCACCTGAGTGCTACTGATTCCAGCTTTGACGGCTACACTCTACTCAACCAGAGCAGTAAGTTGAACCTCAACTCATGGCACTTTGTGAAACTGTTGAGAACTAGAGCTCAGTTGTTTGGCACGCCACCACTGTCCATACAGCACTATGGACGGCACTACCTACATCTGGCTCTAATTAGTCCACGGTTGTGTTCAGCCGAATGACCTCTGCCGGCAACACTCAGAATGAGGTTCTGAGTTATTGCAACATAGGAGCGTTTCACTGCTTTCAAGGCTTCTCGGGAAGAATTCCGGAATCTTGCTGCCGGCAGGCCTCCGGCTGTTCCAGGTGAACATCTCCTTGTAAATCCCCTGTGGTTTCTTGCACACCCGTGAAATTTGGCCAGGTTATGCAGTTTGCATTGCTGCACAAATGCGCCTGCCTAGCTCGGCCGCGGTTGCAAACATTCAGGCGTGGCAGCCAGATAGGCTGGTCCCCGTAGGACACTGCCAGCGGACTGGGTATATCTGCTTCCCGTTCTTCTCACCTGAGTACTACTGATTCCAGCTTTGACGGCTACACTCTACTCAACCGGAGCACTAAGTTGAACCTCAACTCATATGACTTTGTGAAACTGTTGAGAACTAGAGCTCAGTTGTTTGGCACGCCACCACTGTCCATCCAGCACTATGGACGGCACTGCCTACATCTGGCTCTAATTAGTCCACGGTTGTGTTCAGCCGAATGACCTTTGCCGGGAACACTCTGAATGAGGTTCTGAGTTATTGCAACATAGGAGCGTTTCACTGCTTTCAAGGCTTCTCGGGAAGAATTGCGGAATCTTGCTGCCGGCAGGCCTCCGGCTGTTCGGGATGAACATCTCCTTGTAAATCCCCCGTGGTTTCTTGTACACCCGTGAAATTTGGCCAGGTTATGCAGTTTGCATTGCTGCACAATTGCGCCTGCCTAGCTCGGCCGCGGTTGCAAACATTCAGGCGTGGCAGCCAGATTGGCTGGTCCCCGAAGGACACTGCCAGCGGAATGGGTATATCTGCTTCCCGTTCTTCTCACCTGAGTTCTACTGATTCCAGCTTTGACAGCTACACTCTACTCAACCGGAGCAGTAAGTTGAACCTCAACTCATATGACTTTGTGAAAGTGTTGAGAACTAGAGCTCAGTTGTTTGGCACGCCACCACTGTCCATCCAGCAGTATGGACGGCAGTGCCTACATCTGGCTCTAATTAGTCCACGGTTGTGTTCAGCGGAATGACCTCTGCCGGGAACACTCAGAATGAGGTTCTGAGTTATTGCAACATAGGAGCGTTTCATTGCTTTCAAGGCTTCTCAGGAAGAATTCCGGAATGTTGGTGCCGGCAGGCCTCCGGCTGTTCCGGGTGAACATCTCCTTGTAAATCCCCCGTGGTTTCTTGTACACCCGTGAAATTTGGCCAGGTTATGCAGTTTGCATTACAGCACAATTGCCCCTGACTACCTCGGCCGCGGTTGCGAACATTCAGGCGTGGCAGCCAGATAGGCTGGTCCCCGTAGGACACTGCCAGCGGACTGGGTATATCTGCTTTCCGTTCTTCTCACCTGAGTGCTACTGATTCCAGCTTTGACGGCTACACTCTACTCAACCGGAGCAGTAAGTTGAACCTCAACTCATATGACTTTGTGAAACTGTTGAGAACTAGAGCTCAGTTGTTTGGCACGCCACCAATGTCTATCCAGCACTATGGACGGCACTGCCTACATCTGGCTCTAATTAGTCCACGGTTGTGTTCAGCCGAATGACCTCTGCCGGGAAGATTTAGAATGAGGTTCTGAGTTATTGCAACATAGGAGCGTTTCACTGCTTTCAAGGCTTCTCAGGAAGAATTCCGGAATGTTGCTGCCGGCAGTCCTCCTACTGTTCCGGTTGAACATCTCCTTGTAAATCCCCCGTGGTTTCTTGTACACCCCTGAAATTTGGCCAGGGTATGCAGTTTGCATTGCTGCACAATTGCGCCTGCCTAGCTCGGCCGCGGATGCAAACATTCAGGCGTGGCAGCCAGATAGGCTGGTCCCCGTAGGACACTGCCAGCGGACTGGGTATATCTGCTTCCCGTTCTTCTCACCTGAGTGCTACTGATTCCAGCTTTGACGGCTACACTCTACTCAACCGGAGCAGTAAGTTGAACCTCAACTCATATGACTTTGTGAAAGTGTTGAGAACTAGAGCTCAGTTGTTTGGCACGCCACCACTGTCCATCCAGCAGTATGGACGGCACTGCCTACATCTGGCTCTAATTAGTCCACGGTTGTGTTCAGCCGAATGACCTCTGCCGGGAAAATTTAGAATGAGGTTCTGAGTTATTGCAACATAGGAGCGTTTCACTGCTTTCAAGGCTTCTCAGGAAGAATTCCGGAATGTTGCTGCCAGCAGGCCTCCGGCTGTTCCGGGTGAACATCTCCTTGTTAATCCCCCCTGGTTTCTTGTACACCCGTGAAATTTGGCCAGGTTATGCAGTTTGCATTACAGCACAATTGCGCCTGACTACCTCGGCCGCGGTTGCGAACATTCAGGCGTGGCAGCCAGATAGGCTGGTCCCCGTAGGACACTGCCAGCGGACTGGGTATATCTGCTTTCCGTTCTTCTCACCTAAGTGCTACTGATTCCAGCTTTGACGGCTACACTCTACTCAACCGGAGCAGTAAGTTGAACCTCAACTCATGGCACTTTGTGAAACTGTTGAGAACTAGAGCTCAGTTGTTTGGCACGCCACCACTGTCCATCCAGCACTATGGACGGCACTGCCTACATCTGGCTCTAATTAGTCCACGGTTGTGTTCAGCCGAATGACCTCTGCCGGGAACACTCAGAATGAGGTTCTGAGTTATTGCAACATAGGAGCGTTTCACTGCTTTCAAGGCTTCTCAGGAAGAATTCCGGAAGCTTGCTGCCGGCAGGCCTCCGGCTGTTCCGGGTGAACATCTCCTTGTAAATCCCCCGTGGTTTCTTGCACACCCGTGAAATTTGGCCAGGTTATGCAGTTTGCATTGCTGCACAATTGCGCCTGCCTAGCTCGGCCGTGGTTGGTAACATTCAGGCGTGGCAGCCAGATAGGCTGGTCCCCGTAGGACACTGCCAGCGGACTGGGTATATCTGCTTCCCGTTCTTCTCACCTGAGTGCTACTGATTCCAGCTTTGACGGCTACACTCTACTCAACCAGAGCAGTAAGTTGAACCTCAACTCATGGCACTTTGTGAAACTGTTGAGAACTAGAGCTCAGTTGTTTGGCACGCCACCACTGTCCATACAGCACTATGGACGGCACTACCTACATCTGGCTCTAATTAGTCCACGGTTGTGTTCAGCCGAATGACCTCTGCCG
Source organism: Dipodomys merriami (assembly GCF_024711535.1). Lineage (NCBI taxonomy): Eukaryota > Metazoa > Chordata > Mammalia > Rodentia > Heteromyidae > Dipodomys > Dipodomys merriami. Next base: position 509,837 of record NW_027206105.1, read on the forward strand.
GCAACACTCAGAATGAGGTTCTGAGTTATTGCAACATAGGAGCGTTTCACTGCTTTCAAGGCTTCTCGGGAAGAATTCCGGAATCTTGCTGCCGGCAGGCCTCCGGCTGTTCCAGGTGAACATCTCCTTGTAAATCCCCTGTGGTTTCTTGCACACCCGTGAAATTTGGCCAGGTTATGCAGTTTGCATTGCTGCACAAATGCGCCTGCCTAGCTCGGCCGCGGTTGCAAACATTCAGGCGTGGCAGCCAGATAGGCTGGTCCCCGTAGGACACTGCCAGCGGACTGGGTATATCTGCTTCCCGTTCTTCTCACCTGAGTACTACTGATTCCAGCTTTGACGGCTACACTCTACTCAACCGGAGCACTAAGTTGAACCTCAACTCATATGACTTTGTGAAACTGTTGAGAACTAGAGCTCAGTTGTTTGGCACGCCACCACTGTCCATCCAGCACTATGGACGGCACTGCCTACATCTGGCTCTAATTAGTCCACGGTTGTGTTCAGCCGAATGACCTTTGCCGGGAACACTCTGAATGAGGTTCTGAGTTATTGCAACATAGGAGCGTTTCACTGCTTTCAAGGCTTCTCGGGAAGAATTGCGGAATCTTGCTGCCGGCAGGCCTCCGGCTGTTCGGGATGAACATCTCCTTGTAAATCCCCCGTGGTTTCTTGTACACCCGTGAAATTTGGCCAGGTTATGCAGTTTGCATTGCTGCACAATTGCGCCTGCCTAGCTCGGCCGCGGTTGCAAACATTCAGGCGTGGCAGCCAGATTGGCTGGTCCCCGAAGGACACTGCCAGCGGAATGGGTATATCTGCTTCCCGTTCTTCTCACCTGAGTTCTACTGATTCCAGCTTTGACAGCTACACTCTACTCAACCGGAGCAGTAAGTTGAACCTCAACTCATATGACTTTGTGAAAGTGTTGAGAACTAGAGCTCAGTTGTTTGGCACGCCACCACTGTCCATCCAGCAGTATGGACGGCAGTGCCTACATCTGGCTCTAATTAGTCCACGGTTGTGTTCAGCGGAATGACCTCTGCCGGGAACACTCAGAATGAGGTTCTGAGTTATTGCAACATAGGAGCGTTTCATTGCTTTCAAGGCTTCTCAGGAAGAATTCCGGAATGTTGGTGCCGGCAGGCCTCCGGCTGTTCCGGGTGAACATCTCCTTGTAAATCCCCCGTGGTTTCTTGTACACCCGTGAAATTTGGCCAGGTTATGCAGTTTGCATTACAGCACAATTGCCCCTGACTACCTCGGCCGCGGTTGCGAACATTCAGGCGTGGCAGCCAGATAGGCTGGTCCCCGTAGGACACTGCCAGCGGACTGGGTATATCTGCTTTCCGTTCTTCTCACCTGAGTGCTACTGATTCCAGCTTTGACGGCTACACTCTACTCAACCGGAGCAGTAAGTTGAACCTCAACTCATATGACTTTGTGAAACTGTTGAGAACTAGAGCTCAGTTGTTTGGCACGCCACCAATGTCTATCCAGCACTATGGACGGCACTGCCTACATCTGGCTCTAATTAGTCCACGGTTGTGTTCAGCCGAATGACCTCTGCCGGGAAGATTTAGAATGAGGTTCTGAGTTATTGCAACATAGGAGCGTTTCACTGCTTTCAAGGCTTCTCAGGAAGAATTCCGGAATGTTGCTGCCGGCAGTCCTCCTACTGTTCCGGTTGAACATCTCCTTGTAAATCCCCCGTGGTTTCTTGTACACCCCTGAAATTTGGCCAGGGTATGCAGTTTGCATTGCTGCACAATTGCGCCTGCCTAGCTCGGCCGCGGATGCAAACATTCAGGCGTGGCAGCCAGATAGGCTGGTCCCCGTAGGACACTGCCAGCGGACTGGGTATATCTGCTTCCCGTTCTTCTCACCTGAGTGCTACTGATTCCAGCTTTGACGGCTACACTCTACTCAACCGGAGCAGTAAGTTGAACCTCAACTCATATGACTTTGTGAAAGTGTTGAGAACTAGAGCTCAGTTGTTTGGCACGCCACCACTGTCCATCCAGCAGTATGGACGGCACTGCCTACATCTGGCTCTAATTAGTCCACGGTTGTGTTCAGCCGAATGACCTCTGCCGGGAAAATTTAGAATGAGGTTCTGAGTTATTGCAACATAGGAGCGTTTCACTGCTTTCAAGGCTTCTCAGGAAGAATTCCGGAAGCTTGCTGCCGGCAGGCCTCCGGCTGTTCCGGGTGAACATCTCCTTGTAAATCCCCCGTGGTTTCATGTACACCAGTGAAATTTGGCCAGGTTATGCAGTTTGCATTGCTGCACAATTGCGCCTGCCTCGCTCGGCCGCGGTTGCAAGCATTCTGGCGTGGCAGCCAGATAGGCTGGTGCCCGTAGGACACTGCCAGCGGACTGGGTATATCTGCTTCCCGTTCTTCTCAGCTGAGTGCTACTGATTCCAGCTTTGACGGCTACACTCTACTCAACCGGAGCAGTAAGTTGAACCTCAACTCATGGCACTTTGTGAAACTGTTGAGAACTAGAGCTCAGTTGTTTGGCACGCCACCACTGTCCATCCAGCACTATGGATGGCACTGCCTACATCTGGCTCTAATTAGTCCACGGTTGTGTTCAGCGGAATGACCTCTGCCGGGAACACTCAGAATGAGGTTCTGAGTTATTGCAACATAGGAGCGTTTCATTGCTTTCAAGGCTTCTCAGGAAGAATTCCGGAATGTTGGTGCCGGCAGGCCTCCGGCTGTTCCGGGTGAACATCTCCTTGTAAATCCCCCGTGGTTTCTTGTACACCCGTGAAATTTGGCCAGGTTATGCAGTTTGCATTACAGCACAATTGCCCCTGACTACCTCGGCCGCGGTTGCGAACATTCAGGCGTGGCAGCCAGATAGGCTGGTCCCCGTAAGACACTGCCAGCGGACTGGGTATATCTGCTTTCCGTTCTTCTCACCTGAGTGCTACTGATTCCAGCTTTGACGGCTACACTCTACTCAACCGGAGCAGTAAGTTGAACCTCAACTCATATGACTTTGTGAAACTGTTGAGAACTAGAGCTCAGTTGTTTGGCACGCCACCAATGTCCATCCAGCACTATGGACGGCACTGCCTACATCTGGCTCTAATTAGTCCACGGTTGTGTTCAGCCGAATGACCTCTGCCGGGAAGATTTAGAATGAGGTTCTGAGTTATTGCAACATAGGAGCGTTTCACTGCTTTCAAGGCTTCTCAGGAAGAATTCCGGAATGTTGCTGCCGGCAGTCCTCCTACTGTTCCGGTTGAACATCTCCTTGTAAATCCCCCGTGGTTTCTTGTACACCCCTGAAATTTGGCCAGGGTATGCAGTTTGCATTGCTGCACAATTGTGCCTGCCTAGCTCGGCCGCGGTTGCAAACATTCAGGCGTGGCAGCCAGATAGGCTGGTCCCCGTAGGACACTGCCAGCGGATTGGGTATATCTGCTTCCCGTTCTTCTCACCTGAGTGCTACTGATTCCAGCTTTGACGGCTACATTCTACTCAACCGGAGCAGTAAGTTGAACCTCAACTCATATGACTTTGTGAAACTGTTGAGAACTAGAGCTCAGTTGTTTGGCACGCCACCACTGTCCATCCAGCACTATGGACGGCACTGCCTACATCTGGCTCTAATTAGTCCACGGTTGTATTCAGCCGAATGACCTCTGCCGGGAACATTCAGAATGAGGTTCTGAGTTATTGCAACATAGGAGCGTTTCACTGCTTTCAAGGCTTCTCGGGAAGAATTCCGGAATCTTGCTGCCGGCAGGCCTCTGGCTGTTCCGGATGAACATCTCCTTGTAAATCCCCCGTGGTTTCTTGTACACCCGTGAAATTTGGCCAGGTTATGCAGTATGCATTGCTGCACAATTGCGCCTGCCTAGCTCGGCCGCGGTTGCAAACATTCAGGCGTGGCAGCCAGATAGGCTGGTCCCCGTAGGACACTGCCAGCGGACTGGGTATATCTGCTTCCCGTTCTTCTCACCTGAGTGCTACTGATTCCAGCTTTGACGGCTACACTCTACTCAACCGGAGCAGTAAGTTGAACCTCAACTCATGGCACTTTGTGAAACTGTTGAGAACTAGAGCTCAGTTGTTTGGCACGCCACCACTGTCCATCCAGCACTATGGACGGCACTGCCTACATCTGGCTCTAATTAGTCCACGGTTGTGTTCAGCCGAATGACCTCTGCCGGGAACACTCAGAATGAGGTTCTGAGTTATTGCAACATAGGAGCGTTTCACTGCTTTCAAGGCTTCTCGGGAAGAATTCCGGAATCTTGCTGCCGGCAGGCCTCCGGCTGTTCCGGATGAACATCTCCTTGTAAATCCCTCGTGGTTTCTTGTACACCCGTGAAATTTGGCAAGGTTATGCAGTTAGCATTGCTGCACAATTGCGCCTGCCTAGCTCGGCCGCGGTTGCAAACATTCAGGCGTGGCAGCCAGATAGGCTGGTCCCCGTAGGACACTGCCAGCGGACTGGGTATATCTGCTTCCCGTTCTTCTCACCTGAGTTCTACTGATTCCAAGTTTGACAGCTACACTCTACTCAACCGGAGCAGTAAGTTGAACCTCAACTCATATGACTTTGTGAAAGTGTTGAGAACTAGAGCTCAGTTGTTTGGCACGCCACCACTGTCCATCCAGCACTATGGACGGCACTGCCTACATCTGGCTCTAATTAGTCCACGGTTGTGTTCAGCCGAATGACCTCTGCCGGGAACACTCAGAATGTGGTTCTGAGTTATTGCAACATAGGAGCGTTTCACTGCTTTCAAGGCTTCTCGGGAAGAATTCCGGAATCTTGCTGCCGGCAGGCCTCCGGCTCTTCGGGATGAACATCTCCTTGTAAATCCCCCGTGGTTTCTTGTACACCCGTGAAATTTGGCCAGGTTATGCAGTTTGCAGTGCTGCACAATTGCGCCTGCCTAGCTCGGCCGCGGTTGCAAACATTCAGGCGTGGCAGCCAGATAGGCTGGTCCCCGTAGGACACTGCCAGCGGACTGTGTATATCTGCTTCCCGTTCTTCTCACCTGAGTGCTATTGATTCCAGCTTTGACGGCTACACTCTACTCAACCGGAGCAGTAAGTTGAACCTCAACTCATATGACTTTGTGAAACTGTTGAGAACTAGAGCTCAGTTGTTTGGCACGCCACCACTGTCCATCCAGCACTATGGACGGCACTGCCTACATCTGGCTCTAATTAGTCCACGGTTGTGTTCAGCCGAATGACCTCTGCCGGGAACATTCAGAATGAGGTTCTGAGTTATTGCAACATAGGAGCGTTTCACTACTTTCCTTGCTTCTCGGGAAGAATTCCGGAATCTTGCTGCCGGCAGGCCTCCGGCTGTTCGGGATGAACATCTCCTTGTAAATCCCCCGTGGTTTCTTGTACACCCGTGAAATTTGGCAAGGTTATGCAGTTAGCATTGCTGCACAATTGCGCATGCCTAGCTCGGCCGCGGTTGCAAACATTCAGGCGTGGCAGCCAGATAGGCTGGTCCCCGTAGGACACTGCCAGCGGACTGGGTATATCTGCTTCCCGTTCTTCTCACCTGAGTGCTACTGATTCCAGCTTTGACGGCTACACTCTACTCAACCGGAGCAGTAAGTTGAACCTCAACTTATATGACTTTGTGAAACTGTTGAGAACTAGAGCTCAGTTGTTTGGCACGCCACGACTGTCCATCCAGCACTATGGACGGCACTGCCTACATCTGGCTCTAATTAGTCCACGGTTGTGTTCAGCCGAATGACCTCTGCCGGGAACACTCAGAATGAGGTTCTGAGTTATTGCAACATAGGAGCGTTTCACTGCTTTCAAGGCTTCTCAGGAAGAATTCCGGAATCTTGCTGCCGGCAGGCCTCCGGCTGTTCCGGATGAACATCTCCTTGTAAATCCCCGGTGGTTTCTTGTACACCCGTGAAATTTGGCAAGGTTATGCAGTTAGCATTGCTGCACAATTGCGCCTGCCTAGCTCGGCCGCGGTTGCAAACATTCAGGCGTGGCAGCCAGATTGGCTTGTTCCCGTAGGACACTGCCAGCGGACTGGGTATATCTGCTTCACGTTCTTCTCACCTGAGTGCTACTGATTCCAGCTTTGACGGCTACACTCTACTCAACCGGAGCAGTAAGTTGAACCTCAACTCATGGCACTTTGTGAAACTGTTGAGAACTAGAGCTCAGTTGTTTGGCAAGCCACCACTGTCCATCCAGCACTATGGACGGCACTGCCTACATCTGGCTCTAATTAGTCCACGGTTGTGTTCAGCCGAATGACCTCTGCCGGGAACACTCAGAATGAGGTTCTGAGTTATTGGAACATAGGAGCGTTTCACTGCTTTCAAGGCTTCTCAGGAAGAATTCCGGAAGCTTGCTGCCGGCAGGCCTCCGGCTGTTCCGGGTGAACATCTCCTTGTAAATCCCCCGTGGTTTCTTGCACACCCGTGAAATTTGGCCAGGTTATGCAGTTTGCATTGCTGCACAATTGCGCCTGCCTAGCTCGGCCGTGGTTGGTAACATTCAGGCGTGGCAGCCAGATAGGCTGGTCCCCGTAGGACACTGCCAGCGGACTGGGTATATCTGCTTCCCGTTCTTCTCACCTGAGTGCTACTGATTCCAGCTTTGACGGCTACACTCTACTCAACCGGAGCAGTAAGTTGAACCTCAACTCATGGCACTTTGTGAAACTGTTGAGAACTAGAGCTCAGTTGTTTGGCACGCCACCACTGTCCATATAGCACTATGGACGGCACTACCTACATCTGGCTCTAATTAGTCCACGGTTGTGTTCAGCCGAATGACCTCTGCCGGCAACACTCAGAATGAGGTTCTGAGTTATTGCAACATAGGAGCGTTTCACTGCTTTCAAGGCTTCTCGGGAAGAATTCCGGAATCTTGCTGCCGGCAGGCCTCCGGCTGTTCCAGGTGAACATCTCCTTGTAAATCCCCTGTGGTTTCTTGCACACCCGTGAAATTTGGCCAGGTTATGCAGTTTGCATTGCTGCACAAATGCGCCTGCCTAGCTCGGCCGCGGTTGCAAACATTCAGGCGTGGCAGCCAGATTGGCTGGTCCCCGTAGGACACTGCCAGCGGAATGGGTATATCTGCTTCCCGTTCTTCTCACCTGAGTTCTACTGATTCCAGCTTTGACAGCTACACTCTACTCAACCGGAGCAGTAAGTTGAACCTCAACTCATATGATTTTGTGAGAGTGTTGAGAACTAGAGCTCAGTTGTTTGGCACGCCACCACTGTCCATCCAGCAGTATGGACGGCACTGCCTACATCTGGCTCTAATTAGTCCACGGTTGTGTTCAGCCGAATGACCTCTGCCGGGAAAATTTAGAATGAGGTTCTGAGTTATTGCAACATAGGAGCGTTTCACTGCTTTCAAGGCTTCTCAGGAAGAATTCCGGAAGCTTGCTGCCGGCAGGCCTCCGGCTGCTCCGGGTGAACATCTCCTTGTAAATCCCCCGTGGTTTCATGTACACCAGTGAAATTTTTCCAGGTTATGCAGTTTGCATTGCTGCACAATTGCGCCTGCCTCGCTCGGCCGCGGTTGCAAGCATTCTGGCGTGGCAGCCAGATAGGCTGGTCCCCGTAGGACACTGCCAGCGGACTGGGTATATCTGCTTCCCGTTCTTCTCAGCTGAGTGCTACTGATTCCAGCTTTGAAGGCTACACTCTACTCAACCGGAGCAGTAAGTTGAACCTCAACTCATATGACTTTGTGAAACTGTTGAGAACTAGAGCTCAGTTGTATGGCACGCCACCACTGTCCATCCAGCACTATGGATGGCACTGCCTACATCTGGCTCTAATTAGTCCACGGTTGTGTTCAGCGGAATGACCTCTGCCGGGAACACTCAGAATGAGGTTCTGAGTTATTGCAACATAGGAGCGTTTCATTGCTTTCAAGGCTTCTCAGGAAGAATTCCGGAATGTTGGTGCCGGCAGGCTTCCGGCTGTTCCGGGTGAACATCTCCTTGTAAATCCCCCGTGGTTTCTTGTACACCCGTGAAATTTGGCCAGGTTATGCAGTTTGCATTACAGCACAATTGCCCCTGACTACCTCGGCCGCGGTTGCGAACATTCAGGCGTGGCAGCCAGATAGGCTGGTCCCCGTAGGACACTGCCAGCGGACTGGGTATATCTGCTTTCCGTTCTTCTCACCTGAGTGCTACTGATTCCAGCTTTGACGGCTACACTCTACTCAAACGGAGCACTAAGTTGAACCTCAACTCATATGACTTTGTGAAACTGTTGAGAACTAGAGCTCAGTTGTTTGGCACGCCACCAATGTCCATCCAGCACTATGGACGGCACTGCCTACATCTGGCTCTAATTAGTCCACGGTTGTGTTCAGCCGAATGACCTCTGCCGGGAAGATTTAGAATGAGGTTCTGAGTTATTGCAACATAGGAGCGTTTCACTGCTTTCAAGGCTTCTCAGGAAGAATTCCGGAATGTTGCTGCCGGCAGTCCTCCTACTGTTCCGGTTGAACATCTCCATGTAAATCCCCCGTGGTTTCTTGTACACCCCTGAAATTTGGCCAGGGTATGCAGTTTGCATTGCTGCACAATTGCGCCTGCCTAGCTCGGCCGCGGTTGCAAACATTCAGGCGTGGCAGCCAGATAGGCTGGTCCCCGTAGGACACTGCCAGCGGACTGGGTATATCTGCTTCCCGTTCTTCTCACCTGAGTGCTACTGATTCCAGCTTTGACGGCTACATTCTACTCAACCGGAGCAGTAAGTTGAACCTCAACTCATATGACTTTGTGAAACTGTTGAGAACTAGAGCTCAGTTGTTTGGCACGCCACCACTGTCCATCCAGCACTATGGACGGCACTGCCTACATCTGGCTCTAATTAGTCCACGGTTGTATTCAGCCGAATGACCTCTGACGGGAACATTCAGAATGAGGTTCTGAGTTATTGCAACATAGGAGCGTTTCACTGCTTTCAAGGCTTCTCGGGAAGAATTCCGGAATCTTGCTGCCGGCAGGCCTCTGGCTGTTCCGGATGAACATCTCCTTGTAAATCCCCCGTGGTTTCTTGTACACCCGTGAAATTTGGCCAGGTTATGCAGTATGCATTGCTGCACAATTGCGCCTGCCTAGCTCGGCTTCGGTTGCAAACATTCAGGCGTGGCAGACAGATAGGCTGGTCCCCGTAGGACACTGCCAGCGGACTGGGTATATCTGCTTCCCGTTCTTCTCACCTGAGTGCTACTGATTCCAGCTTTGACGGCTACACTCTACTCAACCGGAGCAGTAAGTTGAACCTCAACTCATGGCACTTTGTGAAACTGTTGAGAAGTAGAGCTCAGTTGTTTGGCACGCCACCACTGTCCATCCAGCACTATGGACGGCACTGCCTACATCTGGCTCTAATTAGTCCACGGTTGTGTTCAGCCGAATGACCTCTGCCGGGAACACTCAGAATGAGGTTCTGAGTTATTGCAACATAGGAGCGTTTCACTGCTTTCAAGGCTTCTCGGGAAGAATTCCGGAATCTTGCTGCCGGCAGGCCTCCGGCTGTTCCGGATGAACATCTCCTTGTAAATCCCTCGTGGTTTCTTGTACACCCGTGAAATTTGGCAAGGTTATGCAGTTAGCATTGCTGCACAATTGCGCCTGCCTAGCTCGGCCGCGGTTGCAAACATTCAGGCGTGGCAGCCAGATAGGCTGGTCCCCGTAGGACACTGCCAGCGGACTGGGTATATCTGCTTCCCGTTCTTCTCACCTGAGTTCTACTGATTCCAGCTTTGACAGCTACACTCTACTCAACCGGAGCAGTAAGTTGAACCTCAACTCATATGACTTTGTGAAAGTGTTGAGAACTAGAGCTCAGTTGTTTGGCACGCCACCACTGTCCATCCAGCACTATGGACGGCACTGCCTACATCTGGCTCTAATTAGTCCACGGTTGTGTTCAGCCGAATGACCTCTGCCGGGAACACTCAGAATGTGGTTCTGAGTTATTGCAACATAGGAGCGTTTCACTGCTTTCAAGGCTTCTCGGGAAGAATTCCGGAATCTTGCTGCCGGCAGGCCTCCGTCTCTTCGGGATGAACATCTCCTTGTAAATCCCCGTGGTTTCTTGCACACCCGTGAAATTTGGCCAGGTTATGCAGTTTGCATTGCTGCACAATTGCGCCTGCCTAGCTCGGTCGTGGTTGGTAACATTCAGGCGTGGCAGCCAGGGAGGCTGGTCCCCGTAGGACACTGCCAGCGGACTGGGTATATCTGCTTCCCGATCTTCTCACCTGAGTGCTACTGATTCCAGCTTTGACGGCTACACTCTACTCAACCGGAGCACTAAGTTGATCCTCAACTCATATGACTTTGTGAAACTGTTGAGAACTAGAGCTCTGTTGTTTGGCACGCCACCACTGTCCATCCAGCAGTCGGCACTGCCTACATTTGGCTCTAATTAGTCCACGGTTGTGTTCAGCCGAATGACCTCTGCCGGCAACACTCAGAATGAGGTTCTGAGTTATTGCAACATAGGAGCGTTTCACTGCTTTCAAGGCTTCTCGGGAAGAATTCCGGAATCTTGCTGCCGGCAGGCCTCCGTCTCTTCGGGATGAACATCTCCTTGTAAATCCCCCGTGGTTTCTTGCACACCCGTGAAATTTGGCCAGGTTATGCAGTTTGTATTGCTGCACAATTGCGCCTGCCTAGCTCGGTCGTGGTTGGTAACATTCAGGCGTGGCAGCCAGGGAGGCTGGTCCCCGTAGGACACTGCCAGCGGACTGGGTATATCTGCTTCCCGATCTTCTCACCTGAGTGCTACTGATTCCAGCTTTGACGGCTACACTCTACTCAACCGGAGCACTAAGTTGATCCTCAACTCATATGACTTTGTGAAACTGTTGAGAACTAGAGCTCTGTTGTTTGGCACGCCACCACTGTCCATCCAGCAGTCGGCACTGCCTACATTTGGCTCTAATTAGTCCACGGTTGTGTTCAGCCGAATGACCTCTGCCGGCAACACTCAGAATGAGGTTCTGAGTTATTGCAACATAGGAGCGTTTCACTGCTTTCAAGGCTTCTCGGGAAGAATTCCGGAATCTTGCTGCAGGCAGGCCTCCGGCTGTACCGGATGAACATCTCCTTGTAAATCCCCCGTGTTTTCTTGTACACCCGTGATATTTGGCCTGGTTATGCAGTTTGCATTGCTGTACAATTGCGCCTGCCTAGCTCGGCCGCGGTTGCAAACATTCAGGCGTGGCAGCCAGATATGCTGGTCCCCGTAGGACACTGCCAGCGGACTGGGTATATCTGCGTCCCGTTCTTCTCACCTGAGTGCTACTGATTCCAGCTTTGACGGCTACACTCTACTCAACCGGAGCAGTAAGTTGAACCTCAACTCATGGCACTTTGTGAAACTGTTGAGAACTAGAGCTCAGTTGTTTGGCACGCCACCACTGTCCATCCAGCACTATGGACGGCAGTGCCTACATCTGGCTCTAATTAGTCCACGGTTGTGTTCAGCCGAATGACCTCTGCCGGGAACACTCAGAATGAGGTTCTGAGTTATTGCAACATAGGAGCGTTTCACTGCTTTCAAGGCTTCTCGGGAAGAATTCCGGAATCTTGCTGCCGGCAGGCCTCTGGCTGTTCCGGATGAACATCTCCTTGTAAATCCCCCGTGGTTTCTTGTACACCCGTGAAATTTGGCAAGGTTATGGAGTCAGCATTGCTGCACAATTGCGCCTGCCTAGCTCGGCCGCGGTTGCAAACATTCAGGCGTGGCAGCCAGATAGGCTGGTCCCCGTAGGACACTGCCAGCGGACTGGGTATATCTTCTTCCCGTTCTTCTCACCTGATTTCTACTGATTCCAGCTTTGACAGCTACACTCTACTCAACCGGAGCAGTAAGTTGAACCTCAATTCATATGACTTTGTGAAAGTGTTGAGAACTAGAGCTCAGTTGTTTGGCACACCACCACTGTCCATCCAGCACTATGGAAGGCACTGCCTACATCTGGCTCTAATTAGTCCACGGTTGTGTTCAGCCGAATGACCTCTGGCGGGAACACTCAGAATGAGGTTCTGAGTTATTGCAACATAGGAGCGTTTCACTGCTTTCAAGGCTTCTCAGGAAGAATTCCGGAAGCTTCCTGCCGGCAGGCCTCCGGCTCTTCCGGATGAACATCTCCTTGTAAATCCCCCGTGGTTTCTTGCACACCCGTGAAATTTGGCCAGGTTATGCAGTTTGCATTGCTGCACAATTGCGCCTGTCTAGCTCGGTCGTGGTTGGTAACATTCAGGCATGGCAGCCAGGTAGGCTGGTCCCCGTAGGGCACTGCCAGCGGACTGGGTATATCTGCTTCCCGTTCTTCTCACCTGAGTGCTACTGATTCCAGCTTTGACGGCTACACTCTACTCAACCGGAGCACTAAGTTGAACCTCAACTCATATGATTTGTGAAACTGTTGAGAACTAGAGCTCTGTTGTTTGGCACGCCACCACTGTCCATCCAGCAGTATGGACGGCACTGCATACATTTGGCTCTAATTAGTCCACGGTTGTGTTCAGCCGAATGACCTCTGCCGAAAACACTCAGAATGAGGTTCTGAGTTATTGCAACATAGGAGCGTTTCACTGCTTTCAAGGCTTCTCGGGAAGAATTCCGGAATCTTGTTGCCGGCAGGCCTCCGACTGTTCCGGATGAACATCTCCTTGTAATTCCCCCGGGGTTTCTTGTACACCCGTGAAATTTGGCAAGGTTATGCAGTTAGCATTGCTGCACAATTGCGCCTGCCTAGCTCGGCCGCGGTTGCAAACATTCAGGCGTGGCAGCCAGATAGGCTGGTCCCCGTAGGACACTGCCAGCGGACTGGGTATATCTGCTTCCCGTTCTTCTCACCTGAGTTCTACTGATTCCAGCTTTGACAGCTACACTCTACTCAAACGGAGCAGTAAGTTGAACCTCAACTCATATGACTTTGTGAATGTGTTGAGAACTAGAGCTCAGTTGTTTGGCACGCCACCACTGTACATCCAGCACTATGGACGGCACTGCCTACATCTGGCTCTAATTAGTCCACGGTTGTGTTCAGCCGAATGACCTCTGCCGGGAACACTCAGAATGAGGTTCTGAGTTATTGCAACATAGGAGCATTTCACTGCTTTCAAGGCTTCTCGGGAAGAATTCCGGAATCTTGCTGCCGGCAGGCCTCCGGCTGTTCGGGATGAACATCTCCTTGTAAATCCCCCGTGGTTTCTTGTACACCCGTGAAATTTGGCCAGGTTATGCAGTTTGCAGTGCTGCACAATTGCGCCTGCCTAGCTCGGCCGCGGTTGCAAACATTCAGGCGTGGCAGCCAGATAGGCTGGTCCCCGTAGGACACTGCCAGCGGACTGTGTATATCTGCTTCCCGTTCTTCTCACCTGAGTGCTATTGATTCCAGCTTTGACGGCTACACTCTACTCAACCGGAGCAGTAAGTTGAACCTCAACTCATATGACTTTGTGAAACTGTTGAGAACTAGAGCTCAGTTGTTTGGCACGCCACCACTGTGCATCCAGCACTATGGACGGCACTGCCTACATCTGGCTCTAATTAGTCCACGGTTGTGTTCAGCCGAATGACCTCTGCCGGGAACATTCAGAATGAGGTTCTGAGTTATTGCAACATAGGAGCGTTTCACTACTTTCCTTGCTTCTCGGGAAGAATTCCGGAATCTTGCTGCCGGCAGGCCTCCGGCTGTTCCGGGTGAACATCTCCTTGTAAATCCCCCGTGGTTTCTTGTACACCCGTGAAATTTGGCCAGGTTATGCAGTTTGCATTACAGCACAATTGCCCCTGACTACCTCGGCCGCGGTTGCGAACATTCAGGCGTGGCAGCCAGATAGGCTGGTCCCCGTAGGACACTGCCAGCGGACTGGGTATATCTGCTTTCCGTTCTTCTCACCTGAGTGCTACAGATTTCAGCTTTGACGGCTACACTCTACTCAACCGGAGCAGTAAGTTGAACCTCAACTCATATGACTTTGTGAAACTGTTGAGAACTAGAGTTCAGTTGTTTGGCACGCCACCACTGTCCATCCAGCACTATGGACGGCACTGCCTACATCTGGCTCTAATTAGTCCACGGTTGTGTTCAGCCGAATGACCTCTGCCGGGAAGATTTAGAATGAGGTTTTGAGTTATTGCAACATAGGAGCGTTTCACTGCTTTCAAGGCTTCTCAGGAAGAATTCCGGAATGTTGCTGCCGGCAGTCCTCCTACTGTTCCGGTTGAACATCTCCTTGTAAATCCCCCGTGGTTTCTTGTACACCCCTGAAATTTGGCCAGGGTATGCAGTTTGCATTGCTGCACAATTGCGCCTGCCTAGCTCGGCCGCGGTTGCAAACATTCAGGCGTGGCAGCCAGATAGGCTGGTCCCCGTAGGACACTGCCAGCGGACTGGGTATATCTGCTTCCCGTTCTTCTCACCTGAGTGCTACTGATTCCAGCTTTGACGGCTACACTCTACTCAACCGGAGCAATAAGTTGAACCTCAACTCATGGCACTTTGTGAAACTGTTGAGAACTAGAGCTCAGTTGTTTGGCACGCCACCACTGTACATCCAGCACTATGGACGGCACTGCCTACATCTGGCTCTAATTAGTCCACGGTTGTGTTCAGCCGAATGACCTCTGCCGGGAACACTCAGAATGAGGTTCTGAGTTATTGCAACATAGGAGCGTTTCACTGCTTTCAAGGCTTCTCAGGAAGAATTCCGGAATCTTGCTGCCGGCAGGCCTCCGGCTGTTCCGGGTGAACATCCTCTTGTAAATCCCCCGTGGTTTCTTGCAGACCCGTGAAATTTGGCCAGGTTATGCAGTTTGCATTGCTGCACAATTGGGCCTGCCTAGCTCAGGCGTGGTTGGTAACATTCAGGCGTGGCAGCCAGATAGGCTGGTCCCCGTAGGACACTGCCAGCGGACTGGGTATATCTGCTTCCCGTTCTTCTCACCTGAGTGCTACTGATTCCAGCTTTGACGGCTACACTCTACTCAACCGGAGCACTAAGTTGAACCTCAACTCATATGACTTCGTGAAACTGTTGAGAACTAGAGCTCAGTTGTTTGGCACGCCACCACTGTCCATCCAGCAGTATGGACGGCACTGCCTACATCTGGCTCTAATTAGTCCACGGTTGTGTTCAGCCGAATGACCTCTGCCGGGAAGATTTAGAATGAGGTTCTGAGTTATTGCAACATAGGAGCGTTTCACTGCTTTCAAGGCTTCTCAGAAAGAATTCCGGAATGTTGCTGCCGGCAGTCCTCCTACTGTTCCGGGTGAACATCTCCTTGTAAATCCCCCGTGGTTTCTTGTACACCCCTGAAATTTGGCCAGGTTATGCAGTTTGCTTTGCTGCACAATTGCACCTGCCTAGCTCGGCCGCGGTTGCAAACATTCAGGGGTGGCAGCCAGATAGGCTGGTCCCCGTAGGACACTGCCAGCGGACTGGGTATATCTGCTTCCCGTTCTTCACACCTGAGTACTACTGATTTCAGCTTTGACGGCTACACTCTACTCAACCGGAGCAGTAAGTTGAACCTCAACTCATATGACTTTGTGAAAGTGTTGAGAACTAGAGCTCAGTTGTTTGGCACGCCACCACTGTCCATCCAGCAGTATGGACGGCACTGCCTACATCTGGCTCTAATTAATCCTCGGTTGTGTTCAGCCGAATGACCTCTGCCGGGAACATTCAGAATGAGGTTCTGAGTTATTGCAACATAGGAGCGTTTCACTGCTTTCAAGGCTTCTCAGGAAGAATTCCGGAATCTTGCTGCCGGCAGGCCTCCGGCTGTTCGGGATGAACATCTCCTTGTAAATCCCCCGTGGTTTCTTGTACACCCGTGAAATTTGGCCAGATTATGCAGTTTGCATTTCTGCACAATTGCGCCTGCCTAGCTCGGCCGTGGTTGCAAACATTCAGGCGTGGCAGCCAGATAGGCTGGTCCCCGTAGGACACTGCCAGCGGACTGGGTATATCTGCTTCCCGTTCTTCTCACCTGAGTGCTACTGATTCCAGCTTTGACGGCTACACTCTACTCAACCGGAGCAGTAAGTTGAACCTCAATTCATATGACTTTGTGAAACTGTTCAGAACTAGAGCTCAGTTGTTTGGCACGCCACCACTGTCCATCCAGCACTATGGACGGCACTGCCTACATCTGGCTCTAATTAGTCCACGGTTGTGTTCAGCCGAATGACCTCTGCCGGGAAGACTCAGAATGACGTTCTGAGTTATTGCAACATAGGAGCGTTTCACTGCTTTCAAGGCTTCTCAGGAAGAATTCCGGAATGTTGCTGCCGGCAGGCCTCCGGCTGTTCCGGGTGAACATCTCCTTGTAAATCCCCCGTGGTTTCTTGTACACCCGTGAAATTTGGCCACGTTATGCAGTTTGCATTACAGCACAATTGCGCCTGACTACCTCGGTCGCGGTTGCGAACATTCAGGCGTGGCAGCCAGATAGGCTGGTCCCCGTAGGACACTGCCAGCGGACTGGGTATATCTGCTTTCCGTTCTTCTCACCTGAGTGCTACTGATTCCAGCTTTGACGGCTACACTCTACTCAACCGGAGCAGTAAGTTGAACCTCAACTCATATGACTTTGTGAAACTGTTGAGAACTAGAGCTCAGTTGTTTGGCACGCCACCACTGTCCATCCAGCACTATGGACGGCACTGCCTACATCTGGCTCTAATTAGTCCACGGTTGTGTTCAGCCGAATGACCTCTGCCGGGAAGATTTAGAATGAGGTTCTGAGTTATTGCAACATAGGAGCGTTTCACTGCTTTCAAGGCTTCTCGGGAAGAATTCCGGAATGTTGCTGCCGGCAGTCCTACTACTGTTCCGGGTGAACATCTCCTTGTAAATCCCCCGTGGTTTCTTGTACACCCCTGAAATTTGGCCAGGTTATGCAGTTTGCATTGCTGCACAATTGCGCCTACCTAGCTCGGCCGCGGTTGCAAACATTCAGGCGTGGCAGCCAGATAGGCTGGTCCCCGTAGGACCCTGCCAGCGGACTGGGTATATCTGCTTCCCGTTCTTCTCACCTGAGTGCTACTGATTCCAGCTTTGACGGCTACACTCTACTCAACCGGAGCAGTAAGTTGAACCTCAACTCATATGACTTTGTGAAACTGTTGAGAACTAGAGCTCAGTTGTTTGGCACGCCACCACTGTGCATCCAGCACTATGGACGGCACTGCCTACATCTGGCTCTAATTAGTCCACGGTTGTGTTCAGCCGAATGACCTCTGCCGGGAACACTCAGAATGAGGTTCTGAGTTATTGCAACATAGGAGCGTTTCACCGCTTTCAAGGCTTCTCAGGAAGAATTCCGGAATCTTGCTGCCGGCAGGCCTCCGGCTGTTCCGGATGAACATCTCTTTGTAAATCCCCCGTGGTTTCTTGTACACCAGTGAAATTTGGCCAGGTTATGCAGTTTGCATTGCTGCACAATTGCGCCTGCCTAGCTCGGCCGTGGTTGCAAACAT
This sequence comes from Dipodomys merriami, assembly GCF_024711535.1. Taxonomy (NCBI): domain Eukaryota; kingdom Metazoa; phylum Chordata; class Mammalia; order Rodentia; family Heteromyidae; genus Dipodomys; species Dipodomys merriami. Next base: position 527,351 of record NW_027206105.1, read on the forward strand.
TCAGGCGTGGCAGCCAGATAGGCTGGTCCCCGTAGGACACTGCCAGCGGACTGGGTATATCTGCTTCCCGTTCTTCTCACCTGAGTGCTACTGATTCCAGCTTTGACGGCTACACTCTACTCAACCGGAGCAGTAAGTTGAACCTCAACTCATGGCACTTTGTGAAACTGTTGAGAACTAGAGCTCAGTTGTTTGGCACGCCACCACTGTCCATCCAGCACTATGGACGGCACTGCCTACATCTGGCTCTAATTAGTCCACGGTTGTGTTCAGCCGAATGACCTCTGCCGGGAAAACTCAGAATGAGTTTCTGAATTATTGCAACATAGGAGCGTTTCACTGCTTTCAAGGCTTCTCGGGAAGAATTCCGGAATCTTGCTGCCGGCAGGCCTCCGGCTGTTCCGGATGAACATCTCCTTGTAAATCCCCCGTGGTTTCTTGCACACCCGTGAAATTTGGCCAGGTTATGCAGTTTGCATTGCTGCACAATTGCGCCTGCCTAGCTCGGCCGCGGTTGCAAACATTCAGGCGTGGCAGCCAGATAGGCTGGTCCCCGTAGGACACTGCCAGCGGACTGGGTATATCTGCTTCCCGTTCTTCTCACCTGAGTGCTACTGATTCCAGCTTTGACGGCTACACTCTACTCAACCGGAGCAGTAAGTTGAACCTCAACTCATATGACTTTGTGAAACTGTTGAGAACTAGAGCTCAGTTGTTTGGCACGCCACCACTGTGCATCCAGCACTATGGACGGCACTGCCTACATCTGGCTCTAATTAGTCCACGGTTGTGTTCAGCCGAATGACCTCTGCCGGGAACACTCAGAATGAGGTTCTGAGTTATTGCAACATAGGAGCGTTTCACCGCTTTCAAGGCTTCTCAGGAAGAATTCCGGAATCTTGCTGCCGGCAGGCCTCCGGCTGTTCCGGATGAACATCTCTTTGTAAATCCCCCGTGGTTTCTTGTACACCCGTGAAATTTGGCCAGGTTATGCAGTTTGCATTACAGCACAATTGCGACTGCCTAGCTCGGCCGCGGTTGCAAACATTCAGGCGTGGCAGCCAGATAGGCTGGTCCCCGTAGGACACTGCCAGCGGACTGGGTATATCTGCTTCCCGTTCTTCTCACCTGAGTGCTACTGATTCCAGCTTTGATGGCTACACTCTACTCAACCGGAGCAGTAAGTTGAACCACAACTCATATGACTTTGTGAAAGTGTTGAGAACTAGAGCTCAGTTGTTTGGCACGCCACCACTGTCCATCCAGCACTATAAACGGCACTGCCTACATCTGGCTCTAATTAGTGCACGGTTGTGTTCAGCCGAATGACCTCTGCCGGGAACACTCAGAATGAGGTTCTGAGTTATTGCAACATAGGAGCGTTTCACTGCTTTCAAGGCTTCTCGGGAAGAATTCCGGAATATTGCTGCCGGCAGGCCTCCGACTGTTACGGGTGAACATCTCCTTGTAAATCTCCCGTGGTTTCTTGTACACCCGTGAAATTTGGCCAGGTTATGCAGTTTGCATTGCTGCACAATTGCGCCTGCCTAGCTCGGCCGCGGTTGCAAACATTCAGGCATGGCAGCCAGATAGGCTGGTCCCCGTAGGACACTGCCAGCGGACTGAGTATATCTGCTTCCCGTTCTTCGCACCTGAGTGCTACTGATTCCAGCTTTGACGGCAACACTCTACTCAACCGGAGCAGTAAGTTGAACCTCAACTCATATGACTTTGTGAAACTGTTGAGAACTAGAGCTCAGTTGTTTGGCACGCCACCACTGTCCATCCAGCACTATGGACGGCACTGCCTACATCTGGCTCTAATTAGTCCACGGTTGTGTTCAGCCGAATGACCTCTGCCGGGAACACTCAGAATGAGGTTCTGAGTTATTGCAACATAGGAGCGTTTCACTGCTTTCAAGGCTTCTCAGGAAGAATTCCGGAATCTTGCTGCCGGCAGGCCTCCGGCTGTTCCGGGTGAACATCTCCTTGTAAATACCCCGTGGTTTCATGTACACCAGTGAAATTTGGCCAGGTTATGCAGTTTGCATTGCTGCACAATTGCGCCTGCCTAGCTCGGCCGTGGTTGCAAACATTCAGGCGTGGCAGCCAGATAGGCTGGTCCCCGTAGGACACTGCCAGCGGACTGGGTATATCTGCTTCCCGTTCTTCTCACCTGAGTGCTACTGATTCCAGCTTTGACGGCTACACTCTACTCAACCGGAGCAGTAAGTTGAACCTCAACTCATGGCACTTTGTGAAACTGTTGAGAACTAGAGCTCAGTTGTTTGGCACGCCACCACTGTCCATCCAGCACTATGGACGGCACTGCCTACATCTGGCTCTAATTAGTCCACGGTTGTGTTCAGCCGAATGACCTCTGCCGGGAAAACTCAGAATGAGTTTCTGAATTATTGCAACATAGGAGCGTTTCACTGCTTTCAAGGCTTCTCGGGAAGAATTCCGGAATCTTGCTGCCGGCAGGCCTCCGGCTGTTCCGGATGAACATCTCCTTGTAAATCCCCCGTGGGTTCTTGCACACCCGTGAAATTTGGCCAGGTTATGCAGTTTGCATTGCTGCACAATTGCGCCTGCCTAGCTCGGCCGCGGTTGCAAACATTCAGGCGTGGCAGCCAGATAGGCTGGTCCCCGTAGGACACTGCCAGCGGACTGGGTATATCTGCTTCCCGTTCTTCTCACCTGAGTGCTACTGATTCCAGCTTTGACGGCTACACTCTACTCAACCGGAGCAGTAAGTTGAACCTCAACTCATATGACTTTGTGAAACTGTTGAGAACTAGAGCTCAGTTGTTTGGCACGCCACCACTGTCCATCCAGCACTATGGACGGCACTGCCTACATCTGGCTCTAATTAGTCCACGGTTGTGTTCAGCCGAATGACCTCTGCCGGGAAAACTCAGAATGAGTTTCTGAATTATTGCAACATAGGAGCGTTTCACTGCTTTCAAGGCTTCTCGGGAAGAATTCCGGAATCTTGCTGCCGGCAGGCCTCCGGCTGTTCCGGATGAACATCTCCTTGTAAATCCCCCGTGGTTTCTTGCACACCCGTGAAATTTGGCCAGGTTATGCAGTTTGCATTGCTGCACAATTGCGCCTGCCTAGCTCGGCCGCGGTTGCAAACATTCAGGCGTGGCAGCCAGATAGGCTGGTCCCCGTAGGACACTGCCAGCGGACTGGGTATATCTGCTTCCCGTTCTTCTCACCTGAGTGCTACTGATTCCAGCTTTGACGGCTACACTCTACTCAACCGGAGCAGTAAGTTGAACCTCAACTCATATGACTTTGTGAAACTGTTGAGAACTAGAGCTCAGTTGTTTGGCACGCCACCACTGTCCATCCAGCACTATGGACGGCACTGCCTACATCTGGCTCTAATTAGTCCACGGTTGTGTTCAGCCGAATGACCTCTGCCGGGAACACTCAGAATGAGGTTCTGAGTTATTGCAACATAGGAGCGTTTCACTGCTTTCAAGGCTTCTCGGGAAGAATTCCGGAATCTTGCTGCCGGCAGGCCTCCGGCTGTTCCGGATGAACATCTCCTTGTAAATCCCTCGTGGTTTCTTGTACACCCGTGAAATTTTGCAAGGTTATGCAGTTAGCATTGCTGCACAATTGCGCCTGCCTAGCTCGGCCGCGGTTGCAAACATTCAGGCGTGGCAGCCAGATAGGCTGGTCCCCGTAGGACACTGCCAGCGGACTGGGTATATCTGCTTCCCGTTCTTCTCACCTGAGTTCTACTGATTCCAGCTTTGACAGCTACACTCTACTCAACCGGAGCAGTAAGTTGAACCTCAACTCATATGACTTTGTGAAAGTGTTGAGAACTAGAGCTCAGTTGTTTGGCACGCCACCACTGTCCATCCAGCACTATGGACGGCACTGCCTACATCTGGCTCTAATTAGTCCACGGTTGTGTTCAGCCGAATGACCTCTGCCGGGAACACTCAGAATGTGGTTCTGAGTTATTGCAACATAGGAGCGTTTCACTGCTTTCAAGGCTTCTCGGGAAGAATTCCGGAATCTTGCTGCCGGCAGGCCTCCGTCTCTTCGGGATGAACATCTCCTTGTAAATCCCCCGTGGTTTCTTGCACACCCGTGAAATTTGGCCAGGTTATGCAGTTTGCATTGCTGCACAATTGCGCCTGCCTAGCTCGGTCGTGGTTGGTAACATTCAGGCGTGGCAGCCAGGGAGGCTGGTCCCCGTAGGACACTGCCAGCGGACTGGGTATATCTGCTTCCCGATCTTCTCACCTGAGTGCTACTGATTCCAGCTTTGACGGCTACACTCTACTCAACCGGAGCACTAAGTTGATCCTCAACTCATATGACTTTGTGAAACTGTTGAGAACTAGAGCTCTGTTGTTTGGCACGCCACCACTGTCCATCCAGCAGTCGGCACTGCCTACATTTGGCTCTAATTAGTCCACGGTTGTGTTCAGCCGAATGACCTCTGCCGGCAACACTCAGAATGAGGTTCTGAGTTATTGCAACATAGGAGCGTTTCACTGCTTTCAAGGCTTCTCGGGAAGAATTCCGGAATCTTGCTGCAGGCAGGCCTCCGGCTGTACCGGATGAACATCTCCTTGTAAATCCCCCGTGTTTTCTTGTACACCCGTGATATTTGGCCAGGTTATGCAGTTTGCATTGCTGTACAATTGCGCCTGCCTAGCTCGGCCGCGGTTGCAAACATTCAGGCGTGGCAGCCAGATATGCTGGTCCCCGTAGGACACTGCCAGCGGACTGGGTATATCTGCGTCCCGTTCTTCTCACCTGAGTGCTACTGATTCCAGCTTTGACGGCTACACTCTACTCAACCGGAGCAGTAAGTTGAACCTCAACTCATGGCACTTTGTGAAACTGTTGAGAACTAGAGCTCAGTTGTTTGGCACGCCACCACTGTCCATCCAGCACTATGGACGGCAGTGCCTACATCTGGCTCTAATTAGGCCACGGTTGTGTTCAGCCGAATGACCTCTGCCGGGAACACTCAGAATGAGGTTCTGAGTTATTGCAACATAGGAGCGTTTCACTGCTTTCAAGGCTTCTCGGGAAGAATTCCGGAATCTTGCTGCCGGCAGGCCTCTGGCTGTTCCGGATGAACATCTCCTTGTAAATCCCCCGTGGTTTCTTGTACACCCGTGAAATTTGGCAAGGTTATGCAGTCAGCATTGCTGCACAATTGCGCCTGCCTAGCTCGGCCGCGGTTGCAAACATTCAGGCGTGGCAGCCAGATAGGCTGGTCCCCGTAGGACACTGCCAGCGGACTGGGTATATCTTCTTCCCGTTCTTCTCACCTGATTTCTACTGATTCCAGCTTTGACAGCTACACTCTACTCAACCGGAGCAGTAAGTTGAACCTCAATTCATATGACTTTGTGAAAGTGTTGAGAACTAGAGCTCAGTTGTTTGGCACGCCACCACTTTGCATCCAGCACTATGGACGGCACTGCCTACATCTGGCTCTAATTAGTCCACGGTTGTGTTCAGCGGAATGACCTCTGCCGGGAACACTCAGAATGAGGTTCTGAGTTATTGCAACATAGGAGCGTTTCATTGCTTTCAAGGCTTCTCAGGAAGAATTCCGGAATGTTGCTGCCGGCAGGCCTCCGGCTGTTCCGGGTGAACATCTCCTTGTAAATCCCCCGTGGTTTCTTGTACACCCGTGAAATTTGGCCAGGTTATGCAGTTTGCATTACAGCACAATTGCCCCTGACTACCTCGGCCGCGGTTGCGAACATTCAGGCGTGGCAGCCAGATAGGCTGGTCCCCGTAGGACACTGCCAGCGGACTGGGTATATCTGCTTTCCGTTCTTCTCACCTGAGTGCTACAGACTTCAGCTTTGACGGCTACACTCTACTCAACCGGCGCAGTAAGTTGAACCTCAACTCATATGACTTTGTGAAACTGTTGAGAACTACAGTTCAGTTGTTTGGCACGCCACCACTGTCCATCCAGCACTATGGACGGCACTGCCTACATTTGGCTCTAATTAGTCCACGGTTGTGTTCAGCCGAATGACCTCTGCCGGGAAGATTTAGAATGAGGTTCTGAGTTATTGCAACATAGGAGCGTTTCACTGCTTTCAAGGCTTCTCAGGAAGAATTCCGGAATGTTGCTGCCGGCAGTCCTCCTACTGTTCCGGTTGAACATCTCCTTGTAAATCCCCCGTGGTTTCTTGTACACCCCTGAAATTTGGCCAGGGTATGCAGTTTGCATTGCTGCACAATTGCGCCTGCCTAGCTCGGCCGCGGTTGCAAACATTCAGGCGTGGCAGCCAGATAGGCTGGTCCCCGTAGGACACTGCCAGCGGACTGGGTATATCTGCTTCCCGTTCTTCTCACCTGAGTGCTACTGATTCCAGCTTTGACGGCTACACTCTACTCAACCGGAGCAGTAAGTTGAACCTCAACTCATATGACTTTGTGAAACTGTTGAGAACTAGAGCTCAGTTGTTTGGCACGCCACCACTGTGCATCCAGCACTATGGACGGCACTGCCTACATCTGGCTCTAATTAGTCCACGGTTGTGTTCAGCCGAATGACCTCTGCCGGGAACACTCAGAATGAGGTTCTGAGTTATTGCAACATAGGAGCGTTTCACCGCTTTCAAGGCTTCTCAGGAAGAATTCCGGAATCTTGCTGCCGGCAGGCCTCCGGCTGTTCCGGATGAACATCTCTTTGTAAATCCCCCGTGGTTTCTTGTACACCCGTGAAATTTGGCCAGGTTATGCAGTTTGCATTACAGCACAATTGCGACTGCCTAGCTCGGCCGCGGTTGCAAACATTCAGGCGTGGCAGCCAGATAGGCTGGTCCCCGTAGGACACTGCCAGCGGACTGGGTATATCTGCTTCCCGTTCTTCTCACCTGAGTGCTACTGATTCCAGCTTTGATGGCTACACTCTACTCAACCGGAGCAGTAAGTTGAACCACAACTCATATGACTTTGTGAAAGTGTTGAGAACTAGAGCTCAGTTGTTTGGCACGCCACCACTGTCCATCCAGCACTATAAACGGCACTGCCTACATCTGGCTCTAATTAGTGCACGGTTGTGTTCAGCCGAATGACCTCTGCCGGGAACACTCAGAATGAGGTTCTGAGTTATTGCAACATAGGAGCGTTTCACTGCTTTCAAGGCTTCTCGGGAAGAATTCCGGAATATTGCTGCCGGCAGGCCTCCGACTGTTACGGGTGAACATCTCCTTGTAAATCTCCCGTGGTTTCTTGTACACCCGTGAAATTTGGCCAGGTTATGCAGTTTGCATTGCTGCACAATTGCGCCTGCCTAGCTCGGCCGCGGTTGCAAACATTCAGGCATGGCAGCCAGATAGGCTGGTCCCCGTAGGACACTGCCAGCGGACTGAGTATATCTGCTTCCCGTTCTTCGCACCTGAGTGCTACTGATTCCAGCTTTGACGGCAACACTCTACTCAACCGGAGCAGTAAGTTGAACCTCAACTCATATGACTTTGTGAAACTGTTGAGAACTAGAGCTCAGTTGTTTGGCACGCCACCACTGTCCATCCAGCACTATGGACGGCACTGCCTACATCTGGCTCTAATTAGTCCACGGTTGTGTTCAGCCGAATGACCTCTGCCGGGAACACTCAGAATGAGGTTCTGAGTTATTGCAACATAGGAGCGTTTCACTGCTTTCAAGGCTTCTCAGGAAGAATTCCGGAATCTTGCTGCCGGCAGGCCTCCGGCTGTTCCGGGTGAACATCTCCTTGTAAATACCCCGTGGTTTCATGTACACCAGTGAAATTTGGCCAGGTTATGCAGTTTGCATTGCTGCACAATTGCGCCTGCCTAGCTCGGCCGTGGTTGCAAACATTCAGGCGTGGCAGCCAGATAGGCTGGTCCCCGTAGGACACTGCCAGCGGACTGGGTATATCTGCTTCCCGTTCTTCTCACCTGAGTGCTACTGATTCCAGCTTTGACGGCTACACTCTACTCAACCGGAGCAGCAAGTTGAACCTCAACTCATGGCACTTTGTGAAACTGTTGAGAACTAGAGCTCAGTTGTTTGGCACGCCACCACTGTCCATCCAGCACTATGGACGGCACTGCCTACATCTGGCTCTAATTAGTCCACGGTTGTGTTCAGCCGAATGACCTCTGCCGGGAAAACTCAGAATGAGTTTCTGAATTATTGCAACATAGGAGCGTTTCACTGCTTTCAAGGCTTCTCGGGAAGAATTCCGGAATCTTGCTGCCGGCAGGCCTCCGGCTGTTCCGGATGAACATCTCCTTGTAAATCCCCCGTGGGTTCTTGCACACCCGTGAAATTTGGCCAGGTTATGCAGTTTGCATTGCTGCACAATTGCGCCTGCCTAGCTCGGCCGCGGTTGCAAACATTCAGGCGTGGCAGCCAGATAGGCTGGTCCCCGTAGGACACTGCCAGCGGACTGGGTATATCTGCTTCCCGTTCTTCTCACCTGAGTGCTACTGATTCCAGCTTTGACGGCTACACTCTACTCAACCGGAGCAGTAAGTTGAACCTCAACTCATATGACTTTGTGAAACTGTTGAGAACTAGAGCTCAGTTGTTTGGCACGCCACCACTGTCCATCCAGCACTATGGACGGCACTGCCTACATCTGGCTCTAATTAGTCCACGGTTGTGTTCAGCCGAATGACCTCTGCCGGGAAAACTCAGAATGAGTTTCTGAATTATTGCAACATAGGAGCGTTTCACTGCTTTCAAGGCTTCTCGGGAAGAATTCCGGAATCTTGCTGCCGGCAGGCCTCCGGCTGTTCCGGATGAACATCTCCTTGTAAATCCCCCGTGGTTTCTTGCACACCCGTGAAATTTGGCCAGGTTATGCAGTTTGCATTGCTGCACAATTGCGCCTGCCTAGCTCGGCCGCGGTTGCAAACATTCAGGCGTGGCAGCCAGATAGGCTGGTCCCCGTAGGACACTGCCAGCGGACTGGGTATATCTGCTTCCCGTTCTTCTCACCTGAGTGCTACTGATTCCAGCTTTGACGGCTACACTCTACTCAACCGGAGCAGTAAGTTGAACCTCAACTCATATGACTTTGTGAAACTGTTGAGAACTAGAGCTCAGTTGTTTGGCACGCCACCACTGTCCATCCAGCACTATGGACGGCACTGCCTACATCTGGCTCTAATTAGTCCACGGTTGTGTTCAGCCGAATGACCTCTGCCGGGAACACTCAGAATGAGGTTCTGAGTTATTGCAACATAGGAGCGTTTCACTGCTTTCAAGGCTTCTCGGGAAGAATTCCGGAATCTTGCTGCCGGCAGGCCTCCGGCTGTTCCGGATGAACATCTCCTTGTAAATCCCTCGTGGTTTCTTGTACACCCGTGAAATTTTGCAAGGTTATGCAGTTAGCATTGCTGCACAATTGCGCCTGCCTAGCTCGGCCGCGGTTGCAAACATTCAGGCGTGGCAGCCAGATAGGCTGGTCCCCGTAGGACACTGCCAGCGGACTGGGTATATCTGCTTCCCGTTCTTCTCACCTGAGTTCTACTGATTCCAGCTTTGACAGCTACACTCTACTCAACCGGAGCAGTAAGTTGAACCTCAACTCATATGACTTTGTGAAAGTGTTGAGAACTAGAGCTCAGTTGTTTGGCACGCCACCACTGTCCATCCAGCACTATGGACGGCACTGCCTACATCTGGCTCTAATTAGTCCACGGTTGTGTTCAGCCGAATGACCTCTGCCGGGAACACTCAGAATGTGGTTCTGAGTTATTGCAACATAGGAGCGTTTCACTGCTTTCAAGGCTTCTCGGGAAGAATTCCGGAATCTTGCTGCCGGCAGGCCTCCGTCTCTTCGGGATGAACATCTCCTTGTAAATCCCCCGTGGTTTCTTGCACACCCGTGAAATTTGGCCAGGTTATGCAGTTTGCATTGCTGCACAATTGCGCCTGCCTAGCTCGGTCGTGGTTGGTAACATTCAGGCGTTGCAGCCAGGGAGGCTGGTCCCCGTAGGACACTGCCAGCGGACTGGGTATATCTGCTTCCCGATCTTCTCACCTGAGTGCTACTGATTCCAGCTTTGACGGCTACACTCTACTCAACCGGAGCACTAAGTTGATCCTCAACTCATATGACTTTGTGAAACTGTTGAGAACTAGAGCTCTGTTGTTTGGCACGCCACCACTGTCCATCCAGCAGTCGGCACTGCCTACATTTGGCTCTAATTAGTCCACGGTTGTGTTCAGCCGAATGACCTCTGCCGGCAACACTCAGAATGAGGTTCTGAGTTATTGCAACATAGGAGCGTTTCACTGCTTTCAAGGCTTCTCGGGAAGAATTCCGGAATCTTGCTGCAGGCAGGCCTCCGGCTGTACCGGATGAACATCTCCTTGTAAATCCCCCGTGTTTTCTTGTACACCCGTGATATTTGGCCAGGTTATGCAGTTTGCATTGCTGTACAATTGCGCCTGCCTAGCTCGGCCGCGGTTGCAAACATTCAGGCGTGGCAGCCAGATATGCTGGTCCCCGTAGGACACTGCCAGCGGACTGGGTATATCTGCGTCCCGTTCTTCTCACCTGAGTGCTACTGATTCCAGCTTTGACGGCTACACTCTACTCAACCGGAGCAGTAAGTTGAACCTCAACTCATGGCACTTTGTGAAACTGTTGAGAACTAGAGCTCAGTTGTTTGGCACGCCACCACTGTCCATCCAGCACTATGGACGGCAGTGCCTACATCTGGCTCTAATTAGGCCACGGTTGTGTTCAGCCGAATGACCTCTGCCGGGAACACTCAGAATGAGGTTCTGAGTTATTGCAACATAGGAGCGTTTCACTGCTTTCAAGGCTTCTCGGGAAGAATTCCGGAATCTTGCTGCCGGCAGGCCTCTGGCTGTTCCGGATGAACATCTCCTTGTAAATCCCCCGTGGTTTCTTGTACACCCGTGAAATTTGGCAAGGTTATGCAGTCAGCATTGCTGCACAATTGCGCCTGCCTAGCTCGGCCGCGGTTGCAAACATTCAGGCGTGGCAGCCAGATAGGCTGGTCCCCGTAGGACACTGCCAGCGGACTGGGTATATCTTCTTCCCGTTCTTCTCACCTGATTTCTACTGATTCCAGCTTTGACAGCTACACTCTACTCAACCGGAGCAGTAAGTTGAACCTCAATTCATATGACTTTGTGAAAGTGTTGAGAACTAGAGCTCAGTTGTTTGGCACGCCACCACTTTGCATCCAGCACTATGGACGGCACTGCCTACATCTGGCTCTAATTAGTCCACGGTTGTGTTCAGCGGAATGACCTCTGCCGGGAACACTCAGAATGAGGTTCTGAGTTATTGCAACATAGGAGCGTTTCATTGCTTTCAAGGCTTCTCAGGAAGAATTCCGGAATGTTGCTGCCGGCAGGCCTCCGGCTGTTCCGGGTGAACATCTCCTTGTAAATCCCCCGTGGTTTCTTGTACACCCGTGAAATTTGGCCAGGTTATGCAGTTTGCATTACAGCACAATTGCCCCTGACTACCTCGGCCGCGGTTGCGAACATTCAGGCGTGGCAGCCAGATAGGCTGGTCCCCGTAGGACACTGCCAGCGGACTGGGTATATCTGCTTTCCGTTCTTCTCACCTGAGTGCTACAGACTTCAGCTTTGACGGCTACACTCTACTCAACCGGCGCAGTAAGTTGAACCTCAACTCATATGACTTTGTGAAACTGTTGAGAACTACAGTTCAGTTGTTTGGCACGCCACCACTGTCCATCCAGCACTATGGACGGCACTGCCTACATTTGGCTCTAATTAGTCCACGGTTGTGTTCAGCCGAATGACCTCTGCCGGGAAGATTTAGAATGAGGTTCTGAGTTATTGCAACATAGGAGCGTTTCACTGCTTTCAAGGCTTCTCAGGAAGAATTCCGGAATGTTGCTGCCGGCAGTCCTCCTACTGTTCCGGTTGAACATCTCCTTGTAAATCCCCCGTGGTTTCTTGTACACCCCTGAAATTTGGCCAGGGTATGCAGTTTGCATTGCTGCACAATTGCGCCTGCCTAGCTCGGCCGCGGTTGCAAACATTCAGGCGTGGCAGCCAGATAGGCTGGTCCCCGTAGGACACTGCCAGCGGACTGGGTATATCTGCTTCCCGTTCTTCTCACCTGAGTGCTACTGATTCCAGCTTTGACGGCTACACTCTACTCAACCGGAGCAGTAAGTTGAACCTCAACTCATATGACTTTGTGAAACTGTTGAGAACTAGAGCTCAGTTGTTTGGCACGCCACCACTGTACATCCAGCACTATGGACGGCACTGCCTACATCTGGCTCTAATTAGTCCACGGTTGTGTTCAGCCGAATGACCTCTGCCGGGAACACTCAGAATGAGGTTCTGAGTTATTGCAACATAGGAGCGTTTCACTGCTTTCAAGGCTTCTCAGGAAGAATTCCGGAATCTTGCTGCCGGCAGGCCTCCGGCTGTTCCGGGTGAACATCCTCTTGTAAATCCCCCGTGGTTTCTTGCAGACCCGTGAAATTTGGCCAGGTTATGCAGTTTGCATTGCTGCACAATTGGGCCTGCCTAGCTCAGGCGTGGTTGGTAACATTCAGGCGTGGCAGCCAGATAGGCTGGTCCCCGTAGGACACTGCCAGCGGACTGGGTATATCTGCTTCCCGTTCTTCACACCTGAGTACTACTGATTTCAGCTTTGACGGCTACACTCTACTCAACCGGAGCAGTAAGTTGAACCTCAACTCATATGACTTTGTGAAAGTGTTGAGAACTAGAGCTCAGTTGTTTGGCACGCCACCACTGTCCATCCAGCAGTATGGACGGCACTGCCTACATCTGGCTCTAATTAATCCTCGGTTGTGTTCAGCCGAATGACCTCTGCTGGGAACATTCAGAATGAGGTTCTGAGTTATTGCAACATAGGAGCGTTTCACTGCTTTCAAGGCTTCTCAGGAAGAATTCCGGAATCTTGCTGCCGGCAGGCCTCCGGCTGTTCCGGGTGAACATCTCCTTGTAAATCCCCCGTGGTTTCTTGTACACCCGTGAAATTTGGCCAGGTTATGCAGTTTGCATTACAGCACAATTGCGCCTGACTACCTCGGTCGCGGTTGCGAACATTCAGGCGTGGCAGCCAGATAGGCTGGTCCCCGTAGGACACTGCCAGCGGACTGGGTATATCTGCTTCCCGTTCTTCTCACCTGAGTGCTACTGATTCCAGCTTTGACGGCTACACTCTACTCAACCGGAGCAGTAAGTTGAACCTCAACTCATATGACTTTGTGAAAGTGTTGAGAACTAGAGCTCAGTTGTTTGGCACGCCACCACTGTCCATCCAGCACTATGGACGGCACTGCCTACATCTGGCTCTAATTAGTCCACGGTTGTGTTCAGCCGAATGACCTCTGCCGGGAAGATTTAGAATGAGGTTCTGAGTTATTGCAACATAGGAGCGTTTCACTGCTTTCAAGGATTCTCGGGAAGAATTCCGGAATGTTGCTGCCGGCAGTCCTACTACTGTTCCGGGTGAACATCTCCTTGTAAATCCCCCGTGGTTTCTTGTACACCCCTGAAATTTGGCCAGGTTATGCAGTTTGCATTGCTGCACAATTGCGCCTACCTAGCTCGGCCGCGGTTGCAAACATTCAGGCGTGGCAGCCAGATAGGCTGGTCCCCGTAGGACACTGCCAGTGGACTGGGTATATCTGCTTCCCGTTCTTCTCACCTGAGTGCTACTGATTCCAGCTTTGACGGCTACACTCTACTCAACCGGAGCAGTAAGTTGAACCTCAACTCATATGACTTTGTGAAACTGTTGAGAACTAGAGCTCAGTTGTTTGGCACGCCACCACTGTGCATCCAGCACTATGGACGGCACTGCCTACATCTGGCTCTAATTAGTCCACGGTTGTGTTCAGCCGAATGACCTCTGCCGGGAACACTCAGAATGAGGTTCTGAGTTATTGCAACATAGGAGCGTTTCACCGCTTTCAAGGCTTCTCAGGAAGAATTCCGGAATCTTGCTGCCGGCAGGCCTCCGGCTGTTCCGGATGAAGATCTCTTTGTAAATCCCCCGTGGTTTCTTGTACACCCGTGAAATTTGGCCAGGTTATGCAGTTTGCATTACAGCACAATTGCGACTGCCTAGCTCGGCCGCGCTTGCAAACATTCAGGCGTGGCAGCCAGATAGGCTGGTCCCCGTAGGACACTGCCAGCGGACTGGGTATATCTGCTTCCCGTTCTTCTCACCTGAGTGCTACTGATTCCAGCTTTGATGGCTACACTCTACTCAACCGGAGCAGTAAGTTGAACCACAACTCATATGACTTTGTGAAAGTGTTGAGAACTAGAGCTCAGTTGTTTGGCACGCCACCACTGTCCATCTAGCACTATAAACGGCACTGCCTACATCTGGCTCTAATTAGTCCACGGTTGTGTTCAGCCGAATGACCTCAGCCGGGAACACTCAGAATGAGGTTCTGAGTTATTGCAACATAGGAGCGTTTCACTGCTTTCAAGGCTTCTCGGGAAGAATTCCGGAATATTGCTGCCGGCAGGCCTCCGACTGTTACGGGTGAACATCTCCTTGTAAATCTCCCGTGGTTTCTTGTACACCCGTGAAATTTGGCCAGGTTATGCAGTTTGCATTGCTGCACAATTGCGCCTGCCTAGCTCGGCCGCGGTTGCAAACATTCAGGCATGGCAGCCAGATAGGCTGGTCCCCGTAGGACACTGCCAGCGGACTGAGTATATCTGCTTCCCGTTCTTCTCACCTGAGTGCTACTGATTCCAGCTTTGACGGCAACACTCTACTCAACCGGAGCAGTAAGTTGAACCTCAACTCATATGACTTTGTGAAACTGTTGAGAACTAGAGCTCAGTTGTTTGGCACGCCACCAGTGTCCATCCAGCACTATGGACGGCACTGCCTACATCTGGCTCTAATTAGTCCACGGTTGTGTTCAGCCGAATGACCTCTGCCGGGAACACTCAGAATGAGGTTCTGAGTTATTGCAACATAGGAGCGTTTCACTGCTTTCAAGGCTTCTCAGGAAGAATTCCGGAATCTTGCTGCCGGCAGGCCTCCGGCTGTTCCGGGTGAACATCTCCTTGTAAATACCCCGTGGTTTCATGTACACCAGTGAAATTTGGCCAGGTTATGCAGTTTGCATTGCTGCACAATTGCGCCTGCCTAGCTCGGCCGTGGTTGCAAACATTCAGGCGTGGCAGCCAGATAGGCTGGTCCCCGTAGGACACTGCCAGCGGACTGGGTATATCTGCTTCCCGTTCTTCTCACCTGAGTGCTACTGATTCCAGCTTTGGCGGCTACACTCTACTCAACCGGAGCAGTAAGTTGAACCTCAACTCATGGCACTTTGTGAAACTGTTGAGAACTAGAGCTCAGTTGTTTGGCACGCCACGACTGTCCATCCAGCACTATGGACTGCACTTCCTACATCTGGCTCTAATTAGTCCACGGTTGTGTTCAGCCGAATGACCTCTGCCGGGAACACTCAGAATGAGGTTCTGAGTTATTGCAACATAGGAGCGTTTCACTCCTTTCAAGGCTTCTCGTGAAGAATTCCGGAATCTTGCTGCCGGCAGGCCTCCGGCTGTTCCGGATGAACATCTCCTTGTAAATCCCCCGTGGTTTCTTGTACACCCGTGAAATTTGGCCAGGTTATGCAGTTTGCATTGCTGCACAATTGCGCCTGCCTAGCTCGGCCGCGGTTGCAAACATTCAGGCTTGGCAGCCAGATAGGCTGGTGCCCGTAGGACACTGCCAGCGGACTGGGTATTTCTGCTTCCCGTTCTTCTCACCTGAGTGCTACTGATTCCAGCTTTGACGGCTACACTCTACTCAACCGGAGCACTAAGTTGAACCTCAACTCATGGCACTTTGTGAAACTGTTGAGAACTAGAGCTCAGTTGTTTGGCACGCCACCACTGTCCATCCAGCACTATGGACTGCACTGCCTACATCTGGCTCTAATTAGTCCACGGTTGTGTTCAGCCGAATGACCTCTGCCGGGAACACTCAGAATGAGGTTCTGAGTTATTGCAACATAGGAGCGTTTCACTGCTTTCAAGGCTTCTCAGGAAGAATTCCGGAATGTTGCTGCCGGCAGGCTTCCGGCTGTTCCGGGTGAACATCTCCTTGTAAATCCCCCGTGGTTTCTTGTACACCCGTGAAATTTGGACAGGTTATGCAGTTTGCATTACAGCACAATTGCGCCTGACTACATCCGCCGCGGTTGCGAACATTCAGGCGTGGCAGCCAGATAGGCTGGTCCCCGTAGGACACTGCCAGCGGACTGGGTATATCTGCTTTCCGTTCTTCTCACCTGAGTGCTACTGATTCCAGCTTTGACGGCTACACTCTACTCAACCGGAGCAATAAGTTGAACCTCAACTCATATGACTTTGTGAAACTGTTGAGAACTAGAGCTCAGTTGTTTGGCACGCCACCACTGTCCATCCATCACTATGGACGGCACTGCCTACATCTGGCTCTAATTAGTCCACGGTTGTGTTCAGCCGAATGACCTCTGCCGGGAAGATTTAGAATGAGGTTCTGAGTTATTGCAACATAGGAGCGTTTCACTGCTTTCAAGGCTTCTCAGGAAGAATTCCGGAATCTTGCTTCCGGCAGGCCTCCGGCAGTTCCAGGTGAACATCTCCTTGTAAATCCCCCGTGGTTTCTTGTACACCCGTGAAATTTGGCCAGGTTATGCAGTTTGCATTGCTGCACAATTGCGCCTACCTAGCTCGGCCGCGGTTGCAAACATTCAGGCGTGGCAGCCAGATAGGCTGGTCCCCGTAGGACACTGCCAGCGGACTGGGTATATCTGCTTCCCGTTCTTCTCACCTGAGTGCTACTGATTCCAGCTTTGACGGCTACACTCTACTCAACCGGAGCAGTAAGTTGAACCTCAACTCATATGACTTTGTGAAACTGTTGAGAACTAGAGCTCAGTTGTTTGGCACGCCACCACTGTCCATCTAGCACTATGGACGGCACTGCCTACATCTGGCTCTAATTAGTCCACGGTTGTGTTCAGCCGAATGACCTCTGCCGGCAACACTAAGAATGAGGTTCTGAGTTATTGCAACATAGGAGCGTTTCACTGCTTTCAAGGCTTCTCAGGAAGAATTCCGGAATCTTGTTGCCGGCAGCCCTCCGGCTGTTCCGGGTGAACATCTCCTTGTAAATACCCCGTGGTTTCTTGTACACCCGTGAAAGTTGGCCAGGTTACGCAGTTTGCATTGCTGCACAATTGCGCCTGCCTAGCTCGGCCGCGGTTGCAAACATTCAGGCGTGGCAGCCAGATAGGCTGGTCCCCGTAGGACACTGCCAGCGGACTGGGTATATCTGCTTCCCGTTCTTCTCACCTGAGTGCTACTGATTCCAGCTTTGACGGCTACACTCTACTCAACCGGAGCAGTAAGTTGAACCTCAACTCATATGACTTTGTGAAACTGTTGAGAACTAGAGCTCAGTTGTTTGGCACGCCACCACTGTCCATCCAGCACTATGGACGGCACTGCCTACATCTGGCTCTAATTAGTCCACGGTTGTGTTCAGCCGAATGACCTCTGCCGGGAAAACTCAGAATGAGTTTCTGAATTATTGCAACATAGGAGCGTTTCACTGCTTTCAAGGCTTCTCGGGAAGAATTCCGGAATCTTGCTGCCGGCAGGCCTCCGGCTGTTCCGGATGAAAATCTCCTTGTAAATCCCCCGTGGTTTCTTGCACACCCGTGAAATTTGGCCAGGTTATGCAGTTTGCATTGCTGCACAATTGCGCCTGCCTAGCTCGGCCGCGGTTGCAAACATTCAGGCGTGGCAGCCAGATAGGCTGGTCCCCGTAGGACACTGCCAGCGGACTGGGTATATCTGCTTCCCGTTCTTCTCACCTGAGTGCTACTGATTCCAGCTTTGACGGCTACACTCTACTCAACCGGAGCAGTAAGTTGAACCTCAACTCATATGACTTTGTGAAACTGTTGAGAACTAGAGCTCAGTTGTTTGGCACGCCACCACTGTCCATCCAGCACTATGGACGGCACTGCCTACATCTGGCTCTAATTAGTCCACGGTTGTGTTCAGCCGAATGACCTCTGCCGGGAACACTCAGAATGAGGTTCTGAGTTATTGCAACATAGGAGCGTTTCACTGCTTTCAAGGCTTCTCAGGAAGAATTCCGGAATCTTGCTGCCGGCAGGCCTCCGGCTGTTCCGGGTGAACATCTCCTTGTAAATACCCCGTGGTTTCATGTACACCAGTGAAATTTGGCCAGGTTATGCAGTTTGCATTGCTGCACAATTGCGCCTGCCTAGCTCGGCCGTGGTTGCAAACATTCAGGCGTGGCAGCCAGATAGGCTGGTCCCCGTAGGACACTGCCAGCGGACTGGGTATATCTGCTTCCCGTTCTTCTCACCTGAGTGCTACTGATTCCAGCTTTGACGGCTACACTCTACTCAACCGGAGCAGTAAGTTGAACCTCAACTCATGGCACTTTGTGAAACTGTTGAGAACTAGAGCTCAGTTGTTTGACACGCCACGACTGTCCATCCAGCACTATGGACGGCACTGCCTACATCTGGCTCTAATTAGTCCACGGTTGTGTTCAGCCGAATGACCTCTGCCGGGAACACTCCGAATGAGCTTCTGAGTTATTGCAACATAGGAGCGTTTCATTGCTTTCAAGGCTTCTCAGGAAGAATTCCGGAATCTTGCTGCCGGCAGGCCTCCGGCTGTTCCGGATGAACATCTCCTTGTAAATCCCCCGTGGTTTCTTGTACACCCGTGAAATTTGGCCAGGTTATGCAGTTTGCATTGCTGCACAATTGCGCCTGCCTAGCTCGGCCGCGGTTGCAAACATTCAGGCGTGGCAGCCAGATAGGCTGGTCCCCGTAGGACACTGCCAGCGGACAGGGTATATCTGCTTCCCGTTCTTCTCACCTGAGTGCTACTGATTCCAGCTTTGACGGCTACACTCTACTCAACCGGAGCAGTAAGTTGAACCTCAACTCATATGACTTTGTGAAACTGTTGAGAACTAGAGCTCAGTTGTTTGGCACGCCACCACTGTCCATCCAGCACTATGGACGGCACTGCCTACATCTGGCTCTAATTAGTCCACGGTTGTGTTCAGCCGAATGACCTCTGCCGGGAACACTCAGAATGAGGTTCTGAGTTATTGCAACATAGGAGCGTTTCACTGCTTTCAAGGCATCTCAGGAAGAATTCCGGAATCTTGCTGCCGGCAGCCCGCCGGCTGTTCCGGATGAACATCTCCTTGTAAATCCCCCGTGGTTTCTTGTACACCCGTGAAATTTGGCCAGGTTATGCAGTTTGCATTGCTGCACAATTGCGCCTGCCTAGCTCGGCCGCGGTTGCAAACATTCAGGCGTGGCAGCCAGATACGCTGGTCCCCGTAGGACACTGCCAGCGGACTGGGTATATCTGCTTCCCGTTCTTCTCACCTGAGTGCTACTGATTCCAGCTTTGACGGCTACACTCTACTCAACCGGAGCACTAAGTTGAACCTCAACTCATATTACTTTGTGAAAGTGTTGAGAACTAGAGCTCAGTTGTTTGGCACGCCACCACTGTCCATCCAGCACTATGGACGGCACTGCCTACATCTGGCTCTAATTAGTCCACGGTTGTGTTCAGGCGAATGACCTCTGCCGGGAACACTCAGAATGAGGTTCTGAGTTATTGCAACATAGGAGCGTTTCACTGCTTTCAAGGCTTGTCAGGAAGAATTCCGGAATCTTGCTGCCGGCAGCCCTCCGGCTGTTCCGGGTGAACATCTCCTTGTAAATACCCCGTGGTTTCTTGTACACCCGTGAAATTTGGCCAGGTTATGCAGTTTGCATTGCTGCACAATTGCGCCTGCCTAGCTCGGCCGCGGTTGCAAACATTCAGGCGTGGCAGCCAGATAGGCTGGTCCCTGTAGGACACTGCCAGCGGACTGGGTATATCTGCTTCCCGTTCTTCTCAGCTGAGTGCTACTGATTCCAGCTTTGACGGCTACACTCTACTCAACCGGAGCAGTAAGTTGAACCTCAACTCATATGACTTTGTGAAACTGTTGAGAACTAGAGCTCAGGTGTTTGGCACGCCACCACTGTCCATCCAGCACTATGGACGGCACTGCCTACATCTGGCTCTAATTAGTCCACGGTTGTGTTCAGCCGAATGACCTCTGCCGGGAAAACTCAGAATGAGGTTCTGAATTATTGCAACATAGGAGCGTTTCACTGCTTTCAAGGCTTCTCGGGAAGAATTCCGGAATCTTGCTGCCGGCAGGCCTCCGGCTGTTCCGGATGAACATCTCCTTGTAAATCCCCCGTGGTTTCTTGCACACCCGTGAAATTTGGCCAGGTTATGCAGTTTGCATTGCTGCACAATTGCGCCTGCCTAGCTCGACCGCGGTTGCAAACATTCAGGCGTGGCAGCCAGATAGGCTGGTCCCTGTAGGACACTGCCAGCGGACTGGGTATATCTGCTTCCCGTTCTTCTCACCTGAGTGCTACTGATTCCAGCTTTGACGGCTACACTCTACTCAACCGGAGCAGTAAGTTGAACCTCAACTCATATGACTTTGTGAAACTGTTGAGAACTAGAGCTCAGTTGTTTGGCACGCCACCACTGTCCATCCAGCACTATGGACGGCACTGCCTACATCTGGCTCTAATTAGTCCACGGTTGTGTTCAGCCGAATGACCTCTGCCGGGAACACTCAGAATGAGGTTCTGAGTTATTGCAACATAGGAGCGTTTCACTGCTTTCAAGGCTTCTCAGGAAGAATTCCGGAATCTTGCTGCCGGCAGGCCTCCGGCTGTTCCGGGTGAACATCTCCTTGTAAATACCCCGTGGTTTCATGTACACCCGTGAAATTTGGCCAGGTTATGCAGTTTGCATTGCTGCACAATTGCGCCTGCCTAGCTCGGCCGTGGTTGCAAACATTCAGGCGTGGCAGCCAGATAGGCTGGGCCCCGTAGGACACTGCCAGCGGATTGGGTATATCTGCTTCCCGTTCTTCTCACCTGAGTGCTACTGATTCCAGCTTTGACGGCTACACTCTACTCAACCGGAGCAGTAAGTTGAACCTCAACTCATGGCACTTTGTGAAACTGTTGAGAACTAGAGCTCAGTTGTTTGGCACGCCACCACTGTCCATCCAGCACTATGGACTGCACTGCCTACATCTGGCTCTAATTAGTCCACGGTTGTGTTCAGGCGAATGACCTCTGCCGGGAACACTCAGAATGAGGTTCTGAGTTATTGCAACATAGGAGCGTTTCACTGCTTTCAAGGCTTGTCAGGAAGAATTCCGGAATCTTGCTGCCGGCAGCCCTCCGGCTGTTCCGGGTGAACATCTCCTTGTAAATACCCCGTGGTTTCTTGTACACCCGTGAAATTTGGCCAGGTTATGCAGTTTGCATTGCTGCACAATTGCGCCTGCCTAGCTCGGCCGCGGTTGCAAACATTCAGGCGTGGCAGCCAGATAGGCTGGTCCCCGTAGGACACTGCCAGCGGACTGGGTATATCTGCTTCCCGTTCTTCTCAGCTGAGTGCTACTGATTCCAGCTTTGACGGCTACACTCTACTCAACCGGAGCAGTAAGTTGAACCTCAACTCATATGACTTTGTGAAACTGTTGAGAACTAGAGCTCAGGTGTTTGGCACGCCACCACTGTCCATCCAGCACTATGGACGGCACTGCCTACATCTGGCTCTAATTAGTCCACGGTTGTGTTCAGCCGAATGACCTCTGCCGGGAAAACTCAGAATGAGGTTCTGAATTATTGCAACATAGGAGCGTTTCACTGCTTTCAAGGCTTCTCGGGAAGAATTCCGGAATCTTGCTGCCGGCAGGCCTCCGGCTGTTCCGGATGAACATCTCCTTGTAAATCCCCCGTGGTTTCTTGCACACCCGTGAAATTTGGCCAGGTTATGCAGTTTGCATTGCTGCACAATTGCGCCTGCCTAGCTCGACCGCGGTTGCAAACATTCAGGCGTGGCAGCCAGATAGGCTGGTCCCTGTAGGACACTGCCAGCGGACTGGGTATATCTGCTTCCCGTTCTTCTCACCTGAGTGCTACTGATTCCAGCTTTGACGGCTACACTCTACTCAACCGGAGCAGTAAGTTGAACCTCAACTCATATGACTTTGTGAAACTGTTGAGAACTAGAGCTCAGTTGTTTGGCACGCCACCACTGTCCATCCAGCACTATGGACGGCACTGCCTACATCTGGCTCTAATTAGTCCACGGTTGTGTTCAGCCGAATGACCTCTGCCGGGAACACTCAGAATGAGGTTCTGAGTTATTGCAACATAGGAGCGTTTCACTGCTTTCAAGGCTTCTCAGGAAGAATTCCGGAATCTTGCTGCCGGCAGGCCTCCGGCTGTTCCGGGTGAACATCTCCTTGTAAATACCCCGTGGTTTCATGTACACCCGTGAAATTTGGCCAGGTTATGCAGTTTGCATTGCTGCACAATTGCGCCTGCCTAGCTCGGCCGTGGTTGCAAACATTCAGGCGTGGCAGCCAGATAGGCTGGGCCCCGTAGGACACTGCCAGCGGATTGGGTATATCTGCTTCCCGTTCTTCTCACCTGAGTGCTACTGATTCCAGCTTTGACGGCTACACTCTACTCAACCGGAGCAGTAAGTTGAACCTCAACTCATGGCACTTTGTGAAACTGTTGAGAACTAGAGCTCAGTTGTTTGGCACGCCACCACTGTCCATCCAGCACTATGGACTGCACTGCCTACATCTGGCTCTAATTAGTCCACGGTTGTGTTCAGCCGAATGACCTCTGCCGGGAACACTCAGAATGAGGTTCTGAGTTATTGCAACATAGGAGCGTTTCACTGCTTTCAAGGCTTCTCAGGAAGAATTCCGGAATGTTGCTGCCGGCAGGCCTCCGGCTGTTCCGGGTGAACATCTCCGTGTAAATCCCCCGTGGTTTCTTGTACACCCGTGAAATTTGGCCAGGTTATGCAGTTTGCATTACAGCACAATTGCGCCTGACTACCTCGGCCGGGGTTGCAAACATTCAGGCGTGGCAGCCAGATAGGCTGGTCCCCGTAGGACACTGCCAGCGGACTGGGTATATCTGCTTTCCGTTCTTCTCACCTGAGTGCTACTGATTCCAGCTTTGACGGCTACACTCTACTCAACCGGAGCACTAAGTTGAACCTCAACTCATATGACTTTGTGAAAGTGTTGAGAACTAGAGCTCAGTTGTTTGGCACGCCACCACTGTCCATCCAGCACTATGGACGGCACTGCCTACATCTGGCTCTAATTAGTCCACGGTTGTGTTCAGCCGAATGACCTCTGCCGGGAACACTCAGAATGAGGTTCTGAGTTATTGCAACATAGGAGCGTTTCACTGCTTTCAAGGCTTCTCAGGAAGAATTCCGGAATCTTGCTGCCGGCAGCCCTCCGGCTGTTCCGGGTGAACATCTCCTTGTAAATCCCCCGTGGTTTCTTGTACACCCGTGAAATTTGGCCAGGTTATGCAGTTTGCATTGCTGCACAATTGCGCCTGCCTAGCTCGGCCGCGGTTGCAAACATTCAGGCGTGGCAGCCAGATACGCTGGTCCCCGTAGGACACTGCCAGCGGACTGGGTATATCTGCTTCCCGTTCTTCTCACCTGAGTGCTACTGATTCCAGCTTTGACGGCTACACTCTACTCAACCGGAGCAGTAAGTTGAACCTCAACTCATATGACTTTGTGAAACTGTTGAGAACTAGAGCTCAGTTGTTTGGCACGCCACCACTGTGCAACCAGCACTATGGACGGCACTGCCTACATCTGGCTCTAATTAGTCCACGGTTGTGTTCAGCCGAATGACCTCTGCCGGCAACACTAAGAATGAGGTTCTGAGTTATTGCAACATAGGAGCGTTTCACTGCTTTCAAGGCTTCTCAGGAAGAATTCCGGAATCTTGCTGCCGGCAGAACTCCGGCTGTTCCGGATGAACATCTCCTTGTAAATCCCCCGTGGTTTCTTGTACACCCGTGAAATTTGGCCAGGTTATGCAGTTTGCATTGCTGCACAATTGCGCCTGCCTAGCTCGGCCGCGGTTGCAAACATTCAGGCGTGGCAGCCAGATACGCTGGTCCCCGTAGGACACTGCCAGCGGACTGGGTATATCTGCTTCCCGTTCTTCTCCCTGAGTGCTACTGATTCCAGCTTTGACGGCTACACTCTACTCAACCGGAGCACTAAGTTGAACCTCAACTCATATTACTTTGTGAAAGTGTTGAGAACTAGAGCTCAGTTGTTTGGCACGCCACCACTGTCCATCCAGCACTATGGACGGCACTGCCTACCTCTGGCTCTAATTAGTCCAAGGTTGTGTTCAGCCGAATGACCTCTGCCGGAAACACTCAGAATGAGGTTCTGAGTTATTGCAACATAGGAGCGTTTCACTGCTTTCAAGGCTTGTCAGGAAGAATTCCGGAATCTTGTTGCTGGCAGCCCTCCGGCTGTTCCGGGTGAACATCTCCTTGTAAATACCCCGTGGTTTCTTGTACACCCGTGAAAGTTGGCCAGGTTACGCAGTTTGCATTGCTGCACAATTGCGCCTGCCTAGCTCGGCCGCGGTTGCAAACATTCAGGCGTGGCAGCCAGATAGGCTGGTCCCCGTAGGACACTGCCAGCGGACTTTGTATATCTGCTTCCCGTTCTTCTCACCTGAGTGCTACTGATTCCAGCTTTGACGGCTACACTCTACTCAACCGGAGCAGTAAGTTGAACCTCAACTCATATGACTTTGTGAAACTGTTGAGAACTAGAGCTCAGTTGTTTGGCACGCCACCACTGTCCATCCAGCACTATGGACGGCACTGCCTACATCTGGCTCTAATTAGTCCACGGTTGTGTTCAGCCGAATGACCTCTGCCGGGAAAACTCAGAATGAGTTTCTGAATTATTGCAACATAGGAGCGTTTCACTGCTTTCAAGGCTTCTCGGGAAGAATTCCGGAATCTTGCTGCCGGCAGGCCTCCGGCTGTTCCGGATGAAAATCTCCTTGTAAATCCCCCGTGGTTTCTTGCACACCCGTGAAATTTGGCCAGGTTATGCAGTTTGCATTGCTGCACAATTGCGCCTGCCTAGCTCGGCCGCGGTTGCAAACATTCAGGCGTGGCAGCCAGATAGGCTGGTCCCCGTAGGACACTGCCAGCGGACTGGGTATATCTGCTTCCCGTTCTTCTCACCTGAGTGCTACTGATTCCAGCTTTGACGGCTACACTCTACTCAACCGGAGCAGTAAGTTGAACCTCAACTCATATGACTTTGTGAAACTGTTGAGAACTAGAGCTCAGTTGTTTGGCACGCCACCACTGTCCATCCAGCACTATGGACGGCACTGCCTACATCTGGCTCTAATTAGTCCACGGTTGTGTTCAGCCGAATGACCTCTGCCGGGAACACTCAGAATGAGGTTCTGAGTTATTGCAACATAGGAGCGTTTCACTGCTTTCAAGGCTTCTCAGGAAGAATTCCGGAATCTTGCTGCCGGCAGGCCTCCGGCTGTTCCGGGTGAACATCTCCTTGTAAATACCCCGTGGTTTCATGTACACCAGTGAAATTTGGCCAGGTTATGCAGTTTGCATTGCTGCACAATTGCGCCTGCCTAGCTCGGCCGTGGTTGCAAACATTCAGGCGTGGCAGCCAGATAGGCTGGTCCCCGTAGGACACTGCCAGCGGACTGGGTATATCTGCTTCCCGTTCTTCTCACCTGAGTGCTACTGATTCCAGCTTTGACGGCTACACTCTACTCAACCGGAGCAGTAAGTTGAACCTCAACTCATATGACTTTGTGAAACTGTTGAGAACTAGAGCTCAGTTGTTTGGCACGCCACCACTGTCCATCCAGCACTATGGACGGCACTGCCTACATCTGGCTCTAATTAGTCCACGGTTGTGTTCAGCCGAATGACCTCTGCCGGGAACACTCAGAATGAGGTTCTGAGTTATTGCAACATAGGAGCGTTTCACTGCTTTCAAGGCTTCTCAGGAAGAATTCCGGAATCTTGCTGCCGGCAGCCCTCCGGCTGTTCCGGATGAACATCTCCTTGTAAATCCCCCGTGGTTTCTTGTACACCCGTGAAATTTGGCCAGGTTATGCAGTTTGCATTGCTGCACAATTGCGCCTGCCTAGCTCGGCCGCGGTTGCAAACATTCAGGCGTGGCAGCCAGATACGCTGGTCCCCGTAGGACACTGCCAGCGGACTGGGTATATCTGCTTCCCGTTCTTCTCACCTGAGTGCTACTGATTCCAGCTTTGACGGCTACACTCTACTCAACCGGAGCACTAAGTTGAACCTCAACTCATATTACTTTGTGAAAGTGTTGAGAACTAGAGCTCAGTTGTTTGGCACGCCACCACTGTCCATCCAGCACTATGGACGGCACTGCCTACATCTGGCTCTAATTAGTCCACGGTTGTGTTCAGGCGAATGACCTCTGCCGGGAACACTCAGAATGAGGTTCTGAGTTATTGCAACATAGGAGCGTTTCACTGCTTTCAAGGCTTGTCAGGAAGAATTCCGGAATCTTGCTGCCGGCAGCCCTCCGGCTGTTCCGGGTGAACATCTCCTTGTAAATACCCCGTGGTTTCTTGTACACCCGTGAAATTTGGCCAGGTTATGCAGTTTGCATTGCTGCACAATTGCGCCTGCCTAGCTCGGCCGCGGTTGCAAACATTCAGGCGTGGCAGCCAGATAGGCTGGTCCCCGTAGGACACTGCCAGCGGACTGGGTATATCTGCTTCCCGTTCTTCTCAGCTGAGTGCTACTGATTCCAGCTTTGACGGCTACACTCTACTCAACCGGAGCAGTAAGTTGAACCTCAACTCATATGACTTTGTGAAACTGTTGAGAACTAGAGCTCAGGTGTTTGGCACGCCACCACTGTCCATCCAGCACTATGGACGGCACTGCCTACATCTGGCTCTAATTAGTCCACGGTTGTGTTCAGCCGAATGACCTCTGCCGGGAAAACTCAGAATGAGGTTCTGAATTATTGCAACATAGGAGCGTTTCACTGCTTTCAAGGCTTCTCGGGAAGAATTCCGGAATCTTGCTGCCGGCAGGCCTCCGGCTGTTCCGGATGAACATCTCCGTGTAAATCCCCCGTGGTTTCTTGCACACCCGTGAAATTTGGCCAGGTTATGCAGTTTGCATTGCTGCACAATTGCGCCTGCCTAGCTCGACCGCGGTTGCAAACATTCAGGCGTGGCAGCCAGATAGGCTGGTCCCCGTAGGACACTGCCAGCGGACTGGGTATATCTACTTCCCGTTCTTCTCACCTGAGTGCTACTGATTCCAGCTTTGACGGCTACACTCTACTCAACCGGAGCAGTAAGTTGAACCTCAACTCATATGACTTTGTGAAACTGTTGAGAACTAGAGCTCAGTTGTTTGGCACGCCACCACTGTCCATCCAGCACTATGGACGGCACTGCCTACATCTGGCTCTAATTAGTCCACGGTTGTGTTCAGCCGAATACCTCTGCCGGGAACACTCAGAATGAGGTTCTGAGTTATTGCAACATAGGAGCGTTTCACTGCTTTCAAGGCTTCTCAGGAAGAATTCCGGAATCTTGCTGCCGGCAGGCCTCCGGCTGTTCCGGGTGAACATCTCCTTGTAAATACCCCGTGGTTTCATGTACACCCGTGAAATTTGGCCAGGTTATGCAGTTTGCATTGCTGCACAATTGCGCCTGCCTAGCTCGGCCGCGGTTGCAAACATTCAGGCGTGGCAGCCAGATAGGCTGGGCCCCGTAGGACACTGCCAGCGGACTGGGTATATCTGCTTCCCGTTCTTCTCACCTGAGTGCTACTGATTCCAGCTTTGACGGCTACACTCTACTCAACCGAAGCAGTAAGTTGAACCTCAACTCATGGCACTTTGTGAAACTGTTGAGAACTAGAGCTCAGTTGTTTGGCACGCCACCACTGTCCATCCAGCACTATGGACGGCACTGCCTACATCTGGCTCTAATTAGTCCACGGTTGTGTTCAGCCGAATGACCTCTGCCGGGAACACTCAGAATGAGGTTCTGAGTTATTGCAACATAGGAGCGTTTCACTGCTTTCAAGGCTTCTCGGGAAGAATTCCGGAATCTTGCTGCCGGCAGGCCTCCGGCTGTTCCGGATGAACATCTCCTTGTAAATCCCCTGTGGTTTCTTGTACACCCGTGAAATTTGGCCAGGTTATGCAGTTTGCATTGCTGCACAATTGCGCCTGCCTAGCTCGGCCGCGGTTGCAAACATTCAGGCGTGGCAGCCAGATAGGCTGGTCCCCGTAGGACACTTCCATCGGACTGGGTATATCTGCTTCCCGTTCTTCTCAGCTGAGTGCTACTGATTCCAGCTTTGACGGCTACACTCTACTCAACCGGAGCAGTAAGTTGAACCTCAACTCATATGACTTTGTGAAACTGTTGAGAACTAGAGCTCAGTTGTTTCGCACGCCACCACTGTCCATCCAGCACTATGGACGGCACTGCCTACATCTGGCTCTAATTAGTCCATGGTTGTGTTCAGCCGAATGACCTCTGCCGGGAACACTCAGAATGAGGTTCTGAGTTATTGCAACATAGGAGCGTTTCACTGCTTTCAAGGCTTCTCGGGAAGAATTCCGGAATCTTGCTGCCGGCAGGCCTCCGGCTGTTCCGGATGAACATCTCCTTGTAAATCCCCTGTGGTTTCTTGTACACCCGTGAAATTTGGCAAGGTTATGCAGTTAGCATTGCTGCACAATTGCGCCTGCCTAGCTCGGCCGCGGTTGCAAACATTCAGGCGTGGCAGCCAGATAGGCTGGTCCCCGTAGGACACTGCCAGCGGACTGGGTATATCTGCTTCCCGTTCTTCTCACCTTAGTTCTACTGATTCCAGCTTTGACAGCTACACTCTACTCAACCGGAGCAGTAAGTTGAACCTCAATTCATATGACTTTGTGAAAGTGTTGAGAACTAGAGCTCAGTTGTTTGGCACGCCACCACTGTCCATCCAGCACTATGGACGGCACTGCCTACATTTGGCTCTAATTAGTCCACG
Organism: Dipodomys merriami; assembly: GCF_024711535.1. Classification (NCBI taxonomy): domain Eukaryota; kingdom Metazoa; phylum Chordata; class Mammalia; order Rodentia; family Heteromyidae; genus Dipodomys; species Dipodomys merriami. Next base: position 556,421 of record NW_027206105.1, read on the forward strand.
GTTGTGTTCAGCCGAATGACCTCTGCCGGGAAGATTTAGAATTAGGTTCTGAGTTATTGCAACATAGGAGCGTTTCACTGCGTTCATGGCTTCTCAGGAAGAATTCCGGAATCTTGCTGCCGGCAGGCCTCCGGCTGTTCCGGGTGAACATCTCCTTGTAAATCCCCCGTGGTTTCTTTTACACCCGTGAAATTTGGCCAGGTTATGCAGTTTGCATTGCTGCACAATTGCGCCTGCCTAGCTCGGCCGCGGTTGCAAACATTCAGGCATGGCAGCCAGATAGGCGAGTCCCCGTAGGACACTGCCAGCGGACTGGGTATATCTGCTTCCCGTTCTTCTCACCTGAGTGCTACTGATTCCAGCTTTGACGGCTACACTCTACTCAACCGGAGCAGTAAGTTGAACCTTAACTCATATGACTTTGTGAAAGTGTTGAGAACTAGAGCTCAGTTGTTTGGCACGCCACCACTGTCCATCCAGCACTATGGACGGCACTGCCTACATCTAGCTCTAATTAGTCCACGGTTGTGTTCAGCCGAATGACCTCTTCCAGGAACACTCAGAATGAGGTTCTGAGTTATTGCAACATAGGAGCGTTTCACTGCTTTCAAGGCTTCTCGGGAAGAATTCCGGAATCTTGCTGCCGGCAGGCCTCCGGCTCTTCCGGGTGAACATCTCCTTGTAAATCCCCCGTGGTTTCGTGTACACCCGTGAAATTTGGCCAGGTTATGCAGTTTGCATTGCTGCACATTGCGCCTGCCTAGCTCCGCCGCGGTTGCAAACATTCAGGCGTGGCAGCCAGATAGGCTGGTCCCCGTAGGATACTGCCAGCGGACTGGGTATATCTGCTTCCCGTTCTTCTCACCTGAGTGCTACTGATTCCAGCTTTGACGGCTACACTCTACTCAACCGGAGCAGTAAGTTGAACCTCAACTCATATGACTTTGTGAAAGTGTTGAGAACTAGAGCTCAGTTGTTTGGCACGCCACCACTGTCCATCCAGCACTATGGACGGCACTGCCTACATCTGGCTCTAATTAGTCCACGGTTGTGTTCAGCCGAATGACCTCTGCCGGGAATATTTAGAATGAGGTTCTGAGTTATTGCAACATAGGAGCGTTTCACTGCTTTCAAGGCTTCTCTGGAAGAATTCCGGAAGCTTGCTGCCGGCAGGCCTCCGCCTGTTCCGGGTGAACATCTCCTTGTAAAGCCCCCGTGGTTTCTTATACACCCGTGAAATTTGGCCAGGTTATACAGTTTGCATTGCTGCACAATTGCGCCTGCCTAGCTCGGCCGCGGTTGCAAACATTCAGGCGTGGCAGCCAGATAGGCTGGTCCCCGTAAGACACTGCCAGCAGAGTGGGTATATCTGCTTCCCGTTCTTCGCACCTGAGTGCTACTGATTCCAGCTTTGACGGCTACACTCTACTCAACCGGAGCAGTAAGTTGAACCTCAACTCATGGCACTTTGTGAAACTGTTGAGAACTAGAGCTCAGTTGTTTGGCACGCCACCACTGTCCATCCAGCACTATGGACGGCACTGCCTACATCTGGCTCTAATTAGTCCACGGTTGTGTTCAGCCGAATGACCTCTGCCGGGAACACTCTGAATGGGGTTCTGAGTTATTGCAACATAGGAGCGTTTCACTGCTTTCAAGGCTTCTCGGGAAGAATTCCGGAATGTTGGTGCCGGCAGGCCTCCGGCTGTTCCAGGTGAACATCTCCTTGCAAATCCCCCGTGGTTTCTTGTACACCCGTGAAATTTGGCCAGGTTATACAGTCTGCATTGCTGCACAATTGCGCCTGCCTAGCTCGGACGCGGTTGCAAATATTCAGGCGGGGCAGCCAGATAGGCTGGTCCCCGTAGGACACTGCCAGCGGAGTGGGTATATCTGCTTCCCGTTTTTCGCACCTGAGTGCTACTGATTCCAGCTTTGACGGCTACACTCTACTCAACCGGAGCAGTAAGTTGAACCTCAACTCATGGCACTTTGTGAAACTGTTGAGAACTAGAGCTCAGTTGTTTTGCACGCCACCACTGTCCATCCAGCACTATGGACGGCACTGCCTACATCTGGCTCTAATTAGTCCACGGTTGTGTTCAGCCGAATGACCTCTGCCGGGAACACTTAGAATGAGGTTCTGAGTTATTGCAACATAGGAGCGTTTCACTGCTTTCAAGGCTTCTCAGGAAGAATTCCGGAATCTTGCTGCCGGCAGGCCTCCGGCTGTTCCGGATGAACATCTCCTTGTAAATCCCCCGTGGTTTCATGTACACCAGTGAAATTTGGCCAGGTTATGCAGTTTGCATTGCTGCACAATTGCCCATGCCTCGCTCGGCCGCGGTTGCAAGCATTCTGGCATGGCAGCCAGATAGGCTAGTCCCCTTAGGACACTGCCAGCGGACTGGGTATATCTGCTTCCCGTTCTTCTCAGCTGAGTGCTACTGATTCCAGCTTTGACGGCTACACTCTACTCAACCGGAGCAGTAAGTTGAACCTAAACTCATGGCACTTTGTGAAACTGTTGAGAACTAGAGCTCAGTTGTTTGGCACGCCACCACTGTCCATCCAGCACTATGGACGGCACTGCCTACATCTGGCTCTAATTAGTCCACGGTTGTGTTCAGCCGAATGACCTCTGCCGGGAACACTCAGAATGAGGTTCTGAGTTATTGCAACATCGGAGCGTTTCATTGCTTTCAAGGCTTCTCAGGAAGAATTCCGGAATGTTGCTGCCGGCAGGCCTCCTTCTGTTCCGGGTGAACATCTCCTTGTAAATCCGGTGGTTTCTTGTACACCCGTGAAATTTGGCCAGGTTATGCAGTTTGCATTACAGCACAATTGCCCCTGACTACCTCGGCCGCGGTTGCGAACATTCAGGCGTGGCAGCCAGATAGGCTGGTCCCCGTAGGACACTGCCAGCGGATTGGGTGTATCGGCTTTCCGTTCTTCTCACCTGAGTGCTACTGATTCCAGCTTTGACGGCTACACTCTACTCAACCGGAGCAGTAAGTTGAACCTCAACTCATATGACTTTGTGAAACTGTTGAGAACTAGAGCTCAGTTGTTTGGCACGCCACCACTGTCCATCCAGCACTATGGACGGCACTGCCTGCATCTGGCTCTAATTAGTCCACGGTTGTGTTCAGCCGAATGACCTCTGCCGGGAAGATTTAGAATGAGGTTCTGAGTTATTGCAACATAGGAGCGTTTCACTGCTTTCAAGGCTTCTCAGGAAGAATTCCGGAATCTTGCTGCCGGCAGGCCTCCGGCTGTTCCGGTTGAACATCTCCTTGTAAATCCCCCGTGGTTTCTTGTACACCCCTGAAATTTGGCCAGGTTATGCAGTTTGCATTGCTGCACAATTGCGCCTGCCTAGCACGGCCACGGTTGCAAACATTCAGGCGTGGCAGCCAGATAGGCTGGTCCCCGTAGGACACTGCCATCGGACTGGGTATATCTGCTTCCCGTTCTTCTCACCTGAGTGCTACTGATTCCAGCTTTGACGGCTACACTCTACTCAACCGGAGCAGTAAGTTGAACCTCAATTCATATGACTTTGTGAAAGTGTTGAGAACTAGAGCTCAGTTGTTTGGCACGCCACCACTGTCCATCCAGCACTATGGACGTCACTGCCTACATCTGTCTCTAATTAGTCCACGGTTGTGTTCAGCCGAATGACCTCTGCCTGGAACATTCAGAATGAGGTCCTGAGTTATTGCAACATAGGAGCGTTTCACTGCTTTCAAGGCTTCTCGGGAAGAATTCCAGAATCTTGCTGCCGGCAGGCCTCCGGCTGTTCCGGATGAACATCTCCTTGTAAATCCCCCGTGGTTTCTTGTACACCCGTGAAATTTGGCCAGGTTATGCAGTTTGCATTGCTGCACAATTGCGCCTGCCTAGCTCGGCCGCGGTTGCAAACATTCAGGCGTGGCAGCCAGATAGGCTGGTCCCCGTAGGACACTGCCAGCGGACTGGGTATATCTGCTTCCCGTTCTTCGCACCTGAGTGCTACTGATTCCAGCTTTGACGGCTACACTCTACTCAACCGGAGCAGTAAGTTGAACCTCAACTCATATGACTTTGTGAAACTGTTGAGAACTAGAGGTCAGTTGTTTGGCACGCCACCACTGTCCATCCAGCACTATGGACGGCACTGCCTACATCTGGCTCTAATTAGTCCATGGTTGTGTTCAGCCGAATGACCTCTGCCGGGAACACTCAGAATGAGGTTCTGAGTTATTGCAACATAGGAGCGTTTCACTGCTTTCAAGGCTTCTCGGGAAGAATTCCGGAATCTTGCTGCCGGCAGGACTCCGGCTGTTCCGGATGAACATCTCCTTGTAAATCCCCCTAGGTTACTTGTACACCCGTGAAATTTGGCAAGGTTATGCAGTTAGCATTGCTGCACAATTGCGCCTGCCTAGCTCGGCCGCGGTTGCAAACATTCAGGCGTGGCAGCCAGATAGGCTGGTCCCCGTAGGACACTGCCAGCGGACTGGGTATATCTGCTTCCCGTTCTTCTCACCTTAGTTCTACTGATTCCAGCTTTGACAGCTACACTCTACTCAACCGGAGCAGTAAGTTGAACCTCAATTCATATGACTTTGTGAAAGTGTTGAGAACTAGAGCTCAGTTGTTTGGCACGACACCACTGTCCATCCGGCACTATGTACGGCACTGCCTACATCTGGCTCTAATTAGTCCACGGTTGTGTTCAGCCGAATGACCTCTGCCGGGAACACTCAGAATCAGGTTCTGAGTTATTGCAACATAGGAGCGTTTCACTGCTTTCAAGGCTTCTCAGGAAGAATTCCGGAATCTTGCTGCCGGCAGGCCTCCGGCTGTTCCGGGTGAACATCTCCTTGTAAATCCCCCGTGGTTTCTTGTACACCCGTGATATTTGGCCAGGTTATGCAGTTTGCATTACAGCACAATTGCTCCTGACTAGCTCGGCCGCGGTTGCGAACATTCAGGCGTGGCAGCCAGATAGGCTGGTCCCCGTAGGACACTGCCAGCGGACTGGGTATATCTGCTTCCCGTTCTTCCCCCCTGAGTGCTACCGATTCCAGCTTTGACGGCTACACTCTAGTCAACCGGAGCAGTAAGTTGAACCTCAACTCATGGCACTTTGTGAAACTGTTGAGAACTAGAGCTCAGTTGTTTGGCACGCCACCACTGTCCATCCAGCACTATGGACGGCACTGCCTACATCTGGCTCTAATTAGTCCACGGTTGTGTTCAGCTGAATGACCTCTGCCGGGAAGACTTAGAATGAGGTTCTGAGTTATTGCAACATAGGAGCGTTTCAGTGCTTTCAAGGCTTCTCGGGAATTCCGGAATCTTGCTACCGGCAGGCCTCCGTCTGTTCTGGGTGAACATCTCCTTGTAAATCCCCCGTGGTTTCTTGCTTACCCGTGAAATTTGGCCAGGTTATGCAGTTTGCATTGCTGCACAATTGCGCCTGCCTAGCTCGGCCGCGGTTGCAAACATTCATGCGTGGCAGCCAGATAGGCTGGTCCCCGTAGGACACTTCCAGCGGAGTGGGTATATCTGCTACCCGTTCTTCTCACCTGAGTGCTACTGATTCCAGCTTTGACGGCTACACTCTACTCAACCGGAGCACTAAGTTGAACCTCAACTCATATGACTTTGTGAAACTGTTGAGAACTAGAGCTCAGTTGTTTGGCTGGCCACCACTGTCCATCCAGCACTATGGACGGCACTGCCTACATCTGGCTCTAATTAGTCCACGGTTGTGTTCAGCCGAATGACCTCTGCCGGGAACACTCAGAATGAGGTTCTGACTTATTGCAACATAGGAGCGTTTCACTGCTTTCAAGGCTTCTCAGGAAGAATTCCGGAATGTTGCTGCCGGCAGTCCTCCTGCTGTTCTGGGTGAACATCTCCTTGTAAATCCAACGTGGTTTCTTGTACACCCCTGAAATTTGGCCAGGACATGCAGTTTGCATTGCTGCACAATTGCGCCTGCCTAGCTCGGCCGCGGTTGCAAACATTCAGTCATGGCAGCCAGATAGGCTAGTCCCCGTAGGACACTGCCAGCGGACTGGGTATATCTGCTTCCCGTTCTTCTCACCTGAGTGCTACTGATTCCAGCTTTGACGGCTACACTCTACTCAACCGGAGCAGTAAGTTGAACCTCAACTCATGGCACTTTGTGAAACTGTTGAGAACTAGAGCTCAGTTGTTTGGCACGCCACCACTGTCCATCCAGCACTATGGACGGCACTGCCTACATCTGGCTCTAATTAGTCCACGGTTGTGTTCAGCCGAATGACCTCTGCCGGGAACACTCAGAATGAGGTTCTGAGTTATTGCAACATAGGAGCGTTTCACTGCTTTCAAGGCTTCTCGGGAAGAATTCCGGAATCTTCCTGCAGGTAGGCCTCCGGCTGTTCCGGGTGAACATCTCCTTGTAAATCCCCCGTGGTTTCTTGTACACCCCTGAAATTTGGCCAGGTTATGCAGTTTGCATTGCTGCACAATTGCGCCTGCAAAGCTCGACCTCGGGTGCGAACATTCATGCGTGGCAGCCAGATAGGCTGGTCCCCGTAGGACACTGCCAGCGGACTGGATATGTCTGCTTCCCGTTCTTCTCACCTGAGTGCTACTGATTCCAGCTTTGACGGCTACACTCTACTCAACCGGAGCAGTAAGTTGAACCACAACTCATGGCAGTTTGTGAAACTGTTGAGAACTATAGCTCAGTTGTTTGGCACGCTACCACTGTCCATCCAGCACTATGGACGGCACTGCCTACATCTGGCTCTAATTAGTCCACGGTTGTGTTCAGCCGAATGACCTCTGCCGGGAACACTCAGAATGAGGTTCTGACTTATTGCAACATAGGAGCGTTTCACTGCTTTCAAGGCTTCTCGGGAAGAATTCCGGAATCTTGCTGCCGGCAGGCCTCCGGCTGTTCCAGGTGAACATCTCCTTGCAAATCCCCCGTGGTTTCTTGAACACCCGTGAAATTTGGCCAGGTTATACAGTCTGCATTGCTGCACAATTGCGCCTGCCTAGCTCGGACGCGGTTGCAAATATTCAGGCGGGGCAGCCAGATAGGCTGGTCCCCGTAGGACACTGCCAGCGGAGTGGGTATATCTGCTTCCCGTTTTTCGCACCTGAGTGCTACTGATTCCAGCTTTGACGGCTACACTCTACTCAACCGGAGCAGTAAGTTGAACCTCAACTCATGGCACTTTGTGAAACTGTTGAGAACTAGAGCTCAGTTGTTTTGCACGCCACCACTGTCCATCCAGCACTATGGACGGCACTGCCTACATCTGGCTCTAATTAGTCCACGGTTGTGTTCAGCCGAATGACCTCTGCCGGGAACACTTAGAATGAGGTTCTGAGTTATTGCAACATAGGAGCGTTTCACTGCTTTCAAGGCTTCTAAGGAAGAATTCCGGAATCTTGCTGCCGGCAGGCCTCCGGCTGTTCCGGATGAACATCTCCTTGTAAATCCCCCGTGGTTTCATGTACACCAGTGAAATTTGGCCAGGTTATGCAGTTTGCATTGCTGCACAATTGCCCATGCCTCGCTCGGCCGCGGTTGCAAGCATTCTGGCGTGGCAGCCAGATAGGCTAGTCCCCTTAGGACACTGCCAGCGGACTGGGTATATCTGCTTCCCGTTCTTCTCAGCTGAGTGCTACTGATTCCAGCTTTGACGGTTACACTCTACTCAACCGGAGCAGTAAGTTGAACCTAAACTCATGGCACTTTGTGAAACTGTTGAGAACTAGAGCTCAGTTGTTTGGCACGCCACCACTGTCCATCCAGCACTATGGACGGCACTGCATACATCTGGCTCTAATTAGTCCACGGTTGTGTTCAGCCGAATGACCTCTGCCGGGAACACTCAGAATGAGGTTCTGAGTTATTGCAACATCGGAGCGTTTCATTGCTTTCAAGGCTTCTCAGGAAGAATTCCGGAATGTTGCTGCCGGCAGGCCTCCTTCTGTTCCGGGTGAACATCTCCTTGTAAATCCCCCGTGGTTTCTTGTACACCCGTGAAATTTGGCCAGGTTATGCAGTTTGCATTACAGCACAATTGCCCCTGACTACCTCGGCCGCGGTTGCGAACATTCAGGCGTGGCAGCCAGATAGGCTGGTCCCTGTAGGACACTGCCAGCGGACTGGGTGTATCGGCTTTCCGTTCTTCTCACCTGAGTGCTACTGATTCCAGCTTTGACGGCTACACTCTACTCAACCGGAGCAGTAAGTTGAACCTCAACTCATATGACTTTGTGAAACTGTTGAGAACTAGAGCTCAGTTGTTTGGCACGCCACCACTGTCCATCCAGCACTATGGACGGCACTGCCTGCATCTGGCTCTAATTAGTCCACGGTTGTGTTCAGCCGAATGACCTCTGCCGGGAAGATTTAGAATGAGGTTCTGAGTTATTGCAACATAGGAGCGTTTCACTGCTTTCAAGGCTCCTCAGGAAGAATTCCGGAATCTTGCTGCCGGCAGGCCTCCGGCTGTTCCGGTTGAACATCTCCTTGTAAATCCCCCGTGGTTTCTTGTACACCCCTGAAATTTGGCCAGGTTATGCAGTTTGCATTGCTGCACAATTGCGCCTGCCTAGCACGGCCACGGTTGCAAACATTCAGGCGTGGCAGCCAGATAGGCTGGTCCCCGTAGGACACTGCCATCGGACTGGGTATATCTGCTTCCCGTTCTTCTCACCTGAGTGCTACTGATTCCAGCTTTGACGGCTACACTCTACTCAACCGGAGCAGTAAGTTGAACCTCAATTCATATGACTTTGTGAAAGTGTTGAGAACTAGAGCTCAGTTGTTTGGCACGCCACCACTGTCCATCCAGCACTATGGACGTCACTGCCTACATCTGTCTCTAATTAGTCCACGGTTGTGTTCAGCCGAATGACCTCTGCCTGGAACATTCAGAATGAGGTCCTGAGTTATTGCAACATAGGAGCGTTTCACTGCTTTCAAGGCTTCTCGGGAAGAATTCCAGAATCTTGCTGCCGGCAGGCCTCCGGCTGTTCCGGATGAACATCTCCTTGTAAATCCCCCGTGGTTTCTTGTACACCCGTGAAATTTGGCCAGGTTATGCAGTTTGCATTGCTGCACAATTGCGCCTGCCTAGCTCGGCCGCGGTTGCAAACATTCAGGCGTGGCAGCCAGATAGGCTGGTCCCCGTAGGACACTGCCAGCGGACTGGGTATATCTGCTTCCCGTTCTTCGCACCTGAGTGCTACTGATTCCAGCTTTGACGGCTACACTCTACTCAACCGGAGCAGTAAGTTGAACCTCAACTCATATGACTTTGTGAAACTGTTGAGAACTAGAGGTCAGTTGTTTGGCACGCCACCACTGTCCATCCAGCACTATGGACGGCACTGCCTACATCTGGCTCTAATTAGTCCATGGTTGTGTTCAGCCGAATGACCTCTGCCGGGAACACTCAGAATGAGGTTCTGAGTTATTGCAACATAGGAGCGTTTCACTGCTTTCAAGGCTTCTCGGGAAGAATTCCGGAATCTTGCTGCCGGCAGGACTCCGGCTGTTCCGGATGAACATCTCCTTGTAAATCCCCCTTGGTTACTTGTACACCCGTGAAATTTGGCAAGGTTATGCAGTTAGCATTGCTGCACAATTGCGCCTGCCTAGCTCGGCCGCGGTTGCAAACATTCAGGCGTGGCAGCCAGATAGGCTGGTCCCCGTAGGACACTGCCAGCGGACTGGGTATATCTGCTTCCCGTTCTTCTCACCTTAGTTCTACTGATTCCAGCTTTGACAGCTACACTCTACTCAACCGGAGCAGTAAGTTGAACCTCAATTCATATGACTTTGTGAAAGTGTTGAGAACTAGAGCTCAGTTGTTTGGCACGACACCACTGTCCATCCGGCACTATGTACGGCACTGCCTACATCTGGCTCTAATTAGTCCACGGTTGTGTTCAGCCGAATGACCTCTGCCGGGAACACTCAGAATCAGGTTCTGAGTTATTGCAACATAGGAGCGTTTCACTGCTTTCAAGGCTTCTCAGGAAGAATTCCGGAATCTTGCTGCCGGCAGGCCTCCGGCTGTTCCGGGTGAACATCTCCTTGTAAATCCCCCGTGGTTTCTTGTACACCCGTGATATTTGGCCAGGTTATGCAGTTTGCATTACAGCACAATTGCTCCTGACTAGCTCGGCCGCGGTTGCGAACATTCAGGCGTGGCAGCCAGATAGGCTGGTCCCCGTAGGACACTGCCAGCGGACTGGATATGTCTGCTTCCCGTTCTTCTCACCTGAGTGCTACTGATTCCAGCTTTGACGGCTACACTCTACTCAACCGGAGCAGTAAGTTGAACCACAACTCATGGCAGTTTGTGAAACTGTTGAGAACTATAGCTCAGTTGTTTGGCACGCTACCACTGTCCATCCAGCACTATGGACGGCACTGCCTACATCTGGCTCTAATTAGTCCACGGTTGTGTTCAGCCGAATGACCTCTGCCGGGAACACTCAGAATGAGGTTCTGACTTATTGCAACATAGGAGCGTTTCACTGCTTTCAAGGCTTCTCGGGAAGAATTCTGGAATCTTGCTGCCGGCAGGCCTCCGGCTGTTCCGGATGAACATCTCCTTGTAAATGCCCCGTGGTTTCTTGTACACCCCTGAAATTTGGCCAGGTTATGCAGTTTGCATTGCTGCACAATTGCGCCTGGCTATCTCGGCCGCGGTTGCAAACATTCAGGCGTGGCAGCCAGATAGGCTATTCCCCGTAGGACACTGCCAGCGGACTGGGTATATCTGCTTCCCGTTCTTCTCACCTGAGTGCTACTAATTCCAGCTTTGACGGCTACACTCTACTCAACCAGAGCAGTAAGTTGAACCTCAACTCATGGCACTTTGTGAAACTGTTGAGAACTAGAGCTCAGTTGTTTGGCACGCCACCACTGTCCATCCAGCACTATGGACGGCACTGCCTACATCTGGCTCTAATTAGTCCACGGTTGTGTTCAGCCGAATGACCTCTGCCGGGTAGATTTAGAATGAGGTTCTGAGTTATTGCAACATAGGAGCGTTTCACTGCTTTCAAGGCTTCTCGGGAAGAATTCCGGAATCTTGCTGCCGACAGGCCTGCGGCTTTTCCGGGTGAACATCTCCTTGTAAATCCCCCGTGGTTTCTTGTACACCCCTGAAATTTGGCCAGGTTATGCAGTTAGCATTGCTGCACAATTGCGCCTGCCTAGCTCGGCCGCGGTTGCAAGCATTCAGGCGTGGCAGCCAGATAGGCTGGTCCCCGTAGGACACTGCCAGCGGACTGGGTATATCTGCTTCCCGTTCTTCTCACCTGAGTGCTACTGATTCCAGCTTTGACGGCTACACTCTACTCAACCGGAGCAGTAAGTTGAACCTCAACTCATATGACTTTGTGAAACTGTTGAGAACTAGAGCTCAGTTGTTTGGCACGCCACCACTGTCCATCCAGCACTATGGACGGCACTGCCTACATCTGGCTCTATTAGACCACGATTGTGTTCAGCCGAATGACCTCTGCCGGGAACACTCGGAATGAGGTTCTGAGTTATTGCAACATAGGAGCGTTTCACTGCTTTCAAGGCTTCTCGGGAAGAATTCCGGAATCTTGCTGCCGGTAGGCCTCCGGGTGTTCCGCGTGAACATCTCCTTGTAAATGCCCCGTGGTTTCTTGTACACCCCTGAAATTTGGCCAGGTTATGCAGTTTGCATTGCTGCACAAATGCGCCTGCCTAGCTCGGCCGCGGTTGCAAACATTCAGGCGTGGCAGCCAGATAGGCTGGTCCCCGTAGGACACTGCCAGCGGATTGGGTATATCTGCTTCCCGTTCTTCTCACTTGAGTGCTACTGATTCCAGCTTTGACGGCTACACTCTACTCATCCGGAGCAGTAAGATGAACCACAACTCATGGCACTTTGTGAAAGTGTTGAGAACTAGAGCTCAGTTGTTTGGCATGCCAACACTGTCCATCCAGCACTATGGAAGGCACTGCCTACATCTGGCTCTAATTAGTCCACGGTTGTGTTCAGCCGAATGACCTCTGCCGGGAACACTCAGAATGAGGTTCTGAGTTATTGCAACATAGGAGCGTTTCACTGCTTTCAAGGCTTCTCAGGAAGAATTCCGGAATCTTGCTGCCGGCAGTCCTCCGGCTGTTCCGCATGAACATCTCCTTGTAAATCCGGTGGTTTCTTGTACACCCCTGAAATTTGGCCAGGTTATGCAGTTTGCATTGCTGCACAATTGCGCCTGCCTAGCTCGGCCGCGGTTGCAAACATTCAGTCGTGGCAGCCAGATAGCCTGGTCCCCGTAGGACACTGCCAGCGGACTGGGTATATCTGCTTCCCGTTTTTCTCACCTGAGTGCTACTGATTCCAGCTTTGACGGCTACACTCTCCTCAACCGGAGCAGTAAGTTGAACCTCAACTCATATGACTTTGTGAAACTGTTGAGAACTAGAGCTCAGTTGTTTGGCACGCCACCACTGTCCATCCAGCACTATGGACGGAACTGCCTACATCTGGCTCTAATTAGTCCACGGTTGTGTTCAGCCGAATGACCTCTACCGGGAACATTCAGAATGAGGTTCTGAGTTATGGCAACATAGGAGCGTTTCACTGCTTTCAAGGCTTCTCGGGAAGAATTCCGGAATCTTGCTGCCGGCAGGCCTCCAGCTGTTCCGGATGAACATCTCCTTGTAAATCCCCCGTGGTTTCTTGTACACCCGAGAAATTTGGCCAGGTTATGCAGTTTGCATTGTTGCACAATTACGCCTGGCTAGCTCGGCCGTGGTTGTTAACATTCAGGCGTGGCAGCCAGATAGGCTGGTCCCCGTAGGACACTGCCAGCGGACTGTGTATATCTGCTTCCCGTTCTTCTCACCTGAGTGCTACTGATTCCAGCTTTGACGGCTACACTCTACTCAACCGGAGCAGTAAGTTGAACCTCAACTCATATGACTTTGTGAAACTGTTGAGAACTAGAGCTCAGTTGTTTGGCACGCCACCACTGTCCATCCAGCACTATGGATGGCACTGCCTACATCTGGCTCTAATTAGTCCACGGTTGTGTTCAGTCGAATGACCTCTGCCGGGAAGACTCAGAATGACGTTCTGAGTTATTGCAACATAGGAGCGTTTCACTGCTTTCAAGGCTTCTAAGGAAGAATTCCAGAATCTTCCTGCCGGCAGGCCTCCCGCTGTTCCGGGCGAACATCTCCTTGTAAATCCCCCGTGGTTTCTTGCACACCCGTGAAATTTGGCCAGGTTATGCAGTTTGCATTGCTGCACAATTGCGCCTGCCTAGCTCGGCCGCGGTTGCAAACATTCAGGTGTGGCAGCCAGATAGGCTGGTCCCCGTAGGACACTGCCATTGGACTCGGTATATCTGCTTCCCGTTCTTGCCACCTGAGTGCTACTGATTCCAGCTTTGACGGCTAGACTCTACTCAACCGGAGCACTAAGTTGAACCTCAACTCATATGACTTTGTGAAACTGTTGAGAACTAGAGCTCAGTTGTTTGGCATGCCACCACTGTCCATCCAGCACTATGGACGGCACTGCCTACATCTTGCTCTAATTAGTCCACGGTTGTGTTCAGCCGAATGACCTCTGCCGGGAACACTCAGAATGAGGTTCTGACTTATTGCAACATAGGAGCGTTTCACTGCTTTCAAGGCTTCTCAGGAAGAATTCCGGAATCTTGCTGCCGGCAAGCCTCCGGCTGTTCCGGGTGAACATCTCCTTGTAAATCCCCCGTGGTTTCTTGTACACCCGTGAAATTTGGCCAGGTTATGCAGTTAGCATTGCTGCACAATTGCGCCTGCCTAGCTCGGGCGCGGTTGCAAACATTCAGGCGTGGCAGCCAGATAGGCTGGTCCCCGTAGGACACTGCCAGCGGACTGGGTATATCTGCTTCCCGTTCTTCTCACCTGAGTGCTACTGATTCCAGCTTTGACGGCTACACTCTACTCAACCGGAGCAGTAAGTTGAACCTCAACTCATATGACTTTGTGAAACTGTTGAGAACTAGAGCTCAGTTGTTTGGCACGCCACCACTGTCCATCCAGCACTATGGACGGCACTGCCTACATCTGGCTCTAATTAGACCACGGTTGTGTTCAGCCGAATGACCTCTGCCGGGAACACTCTGAATGAGGTTCTGAGTTATTGCAACATAGGAGCGTTTCACTACTTTCAAGGCTTCTCGGGAAGAATTCCGGAATCTTGCTGCCGGTAGGCCTCCGACTGTTCCGGGTGAACATCTCCTTGTAAATGCCCCGTGTTTTCTTGTACACCCCTGAAATTTGGCCAGGTTATGCAGTTTGCATTGCTGCACAAAGGCGCCTGCCTAGCTCGGGCGCGGTTGCAAACATTCAGGCGTGGCAGCCACATAGGCTGGTCCCCGTAGGACACTGCCAGCGGACTGGGTATATCTGCTTCCCGTTTTTCTCACCTGAGTGCTACTGATTCCAGCTTTGACGGCTACACTCTCCTCAACCGGAGCAGTAAGTTGAACCTCAACTCATATGACTTTGTGAAACTGTTGAGAACTAGAGCTCAGTTGTTTGGCACGCCACCACTGTCCATCCAGCACTATGGACGGAACTGCCTACATCTGGCTCTAATTAGTCCACGGTTGTGTTCAGCCGAATGACCTCTACCGGGAACATTCAGAATGAGGTTCTGAGTTATGGCAACATAGGAGCGTTTCACTGCTTTCAAGGCTTCTCGGGAAGAATTCCGGAATCTTGCTGCCGGCAGGCCTCCAGCTGTTCCGGATGAACATCTCCTTGTAAATCCCCCGTGGTTTCTTGTACACCCGAGAAATTTGGCCAGGTTATGCAGTTTGCATTGTTGCACAATTACGCCTGGCTAGCTCGGCCGTGGTTGTTAACATTCAGGCGTGGCAGCCAGATAGGCTGGTCCCCGTAGGACACTGCCAGCGGACTGTGTATATCTGCTTCCCGTTCTTCTCACCTGAGTGCTACTGATTCCAGCTTTGACGGCTACACTCTACTCAACCGGAGCAGTAAGTTGAACCTCAACTCATATGACTTTGTGAAACTGTTGAGAACTAGAGCTCAGTTGTTTGGCACGCCACCACTGTCCATCCAGCACTATGGATGGCACTGCCTACATCTGGCTCTAATTAGTCCACGGTTGTGTTCAGCCGAATGACCTCTGCCGGGAAGACTCAGAATGACGTTCTGAGTTATTGCAACATAGGAGCGTTTCACTGCTTTCAAGGCTTCTAAGGAAGAATTCCAGAATCTTCCTGCCGGCAGGCCTCCCGCTGTTCCGGGTGAACATCTCCTTGTAAATCCCCCGTGGTTTCTTGCACACCCGTGAAATTTGGCCAGGTTATGCAGTTTGCATTGCTGCACAATTGCGCCTGCCTAGCTCGGCCGCGGTTGCAAACATTCAGGTGTGGCAGCCAGATAGGCTGGTCCCCGTAGGACACTGCCATTGGACTCGGTATATCTGCTTCCCGTTCTTGCCACCTGAGTGCTACTGATTCCAGCTTTGACGGCTAGACTCTACTCAACCGGAGCACTAAGTTGAACCTCAACTCATATGACTTTGTGAAACTGTTGAGAACTAGAGCTCAGTTGTTTGGCATGCCACCACTGTCCATCCAGCACTATGGACGGCACTGCCTACATCTTGCTCTAATTAGTCCACGGTTGTGTTCAGCCGAATGACCTCTGCCGGGAACACTCAGAATGAGGTTCTGACTTATTGCAACATAGGAGCGTTTCACTGCTTTCAAGGCTTCTCAGGAAGAATTCCGGAATCTTGCTGCCGGCAAGCCTCCGGCTGTTCCGGGTGAACATCTCCTTGTAAATCCCCCGTGGTTTCTTGTACACCCGTGAAATTTGGCCAGGTTATGCAGTTAGCATTGCTGCACAATTGCGCCTGCCTAGCTCGGGCGCGGTTGCAAACATTCAGGCGTGGCAGCCAGATAGGCTGGTCCCCGTAGGACACTGCCAGCGGACTGGGTATATCTGCTTCCCGTTCTTCTCACCTGAGTGCTACTGATTCCAGCTTTGACGGCTACACTCTACTCAACCGGAGCAGTAAGTTGAACCTCAACTCATGGCACTTTGTGAAACTGTTGAGAACTAGAGCTCAGTTGTTTGGCACGCCACCACTGTCCATCCAGCACTATGGACGGCACTGCCTACATCTGGCTCTAATTAGACCACGGTTGTGTTCAGCCGAATGACCTCTGCCGGGAACACTCTGAATGAGGTTCTGAGTTATTGCAACATAGGAGCGTTTCACTACTTTCAAGGCTTCTCGGGAAGAATTCCGGAATCTTGCTGCCGGTAGGCCTCCGACTGTTCCGGGTGAACATCTCCTTGTAAATGCCCCGTGGTTTCTTGTACACCCCTGAAATTTGGCCAGGTTATGCAGTTTGCATTGCTGCACAAAGGCGCCTGCCTAGCTCGGGCGCGGTTGCAAACATTCAGGCGTGGCAGCCAGATAGGCTGGTCCCCGTAGGACACTGCCAGCGGATTGGGTATATCTGCTTCCCGTTCTTCTCACCTGAGTGCTACTGATTCCAGCTTTGACGGCTACACTCTACTCATCCGGAGCAGTAGGATGAACCACAACTCATGGCACTTTGTTAAAGTGTTGAGAACTAGAGCTCAGTTGTTTGGCACGCCACCACTGTCCATCCAGCACTATGGACGGCACTGCCTACATCTGGCTCTAATTAGTCCACGGTTGTGTTCAGCCGAATGACCTCTGTCGGGAACACTCAGAATGAGGTTCTGACATTGCAACATAGGAGCGTTTCACTGCTTTCAAGGCTTCTCGGGAAGAATTCCGGAATCTTGCTTCCGGCAGGCCTCCGGCTGTTCCGAGTGAACATCTCCTTGTAAATCCCCCGTGGTTTCTTGTACACCCGTGAAATTTGGCCAGGTTATGCAGTTTGCATGGCTGCACAAATGCGCCTGCCTAGCTCGGCCGCGTTTGCAAACATTCAGGCGTGGCAGCCAGATAGGCTGGTCCCCGTAGGACACTGCCAGCGGACTGGGTATATCTGCTTCTCGTTCTTCTCACCTGAGTGCTACTGATTCCAGCTTTGACGGCTACACTCTACTCAACCGGAGCACTAAGTTGAACCTCAACTCATATGACTTTGTGAAACTGTTGAGAACTAGAGCTCAGTTGTTTGGCACGCCACCACTGTCCATCCACCACTATGGACGGCACTGCCTACATCTGGCTCTAATTAGTCCACGGTTGTGTTCAGCCGAATGACCTCCGCCGGGAACACTCAGAATGAGGTTCTGAGTTATTGCAACATAGGAGCGTTTCACTGCTTTCAAGGCTTCTCGGGAAGAATTCCGGAATCTTGCTGCCGGCAGGCCTCCGGCTGTTCCGGGTGAACATCTCCTTGGAAATCCCCCGTGGTTTCTTGTACACCCGTGAAATTTGGGCAGGTTATGCAGTTTGCAGTGCTGCACAATTTCGCTTGCCTAGCTCGGCCGCGGTTGCAAACATTCAGGCGTGGCAGCCAGATAGGCTGGTCCCCGTAGGACACTGCCAGCGGACTGGGTATATCTGCTTCCCGTTCTTCTCACCTGAGCGCTACTGATTCCATCTTTGACGGCTACACTCTACTCCACCGGAGCAGTAAGTTGAACCTCAAGTCATATGACTTTGTGAAAATGTTGAGAACTAGAGCTCAGTTGTTTGGCACGCCACCACTGTCCATCCAGCACTATGGACGGCACTGCCTACATCTGGCTCTAATTAGTCCACGGTTGTGTTCAGCCGAATGACCTCTGCCGGGAACACTCAGAATGAGGTTCTGAGTTATTGCAACATAGGAGCGTTTCACTACTTTCCTTGCTTCTCGGGAAGAATTCCGGAATCTTGCGGCCGGTAGGCCTCCGGCTGTTCCGGGTGAACATCTCCTTGTAAATCCCCCGTGGTTTCTTGTACACCCGTGAAATTTGGCCAGGTTATGCAGTTTGCATTGCTGCACAATTGCGCCTGCCTAGCTCGGCCGCGGTTGCAAACATTCAGGCGTGGCAGCCAGATAGGCTGGTCCCCGTAGGACACTGCCAGCGGACTGGGTATATCTGCTTCCCGTTCTTCTCACCTGAGTGCTACTGATTCCAGCTTTGACGGCTACACTCTACTCAACCGGAGCAGTAAGTTGAACCTCAACTCATATGACTTTGTGAAACTGTTGAGAACTAGATGTCAGTTGTTTGGCACGCCACCATTTTCCATCCAGCACTATGTACGGCACTGCCTACATCTGGCTCTAATGTGGCCACGGTTGTGTTCAGCCGAATGACCTCTGCCGGGAACACTCAGAATGAGGTTCTGAGTTATTGCAACATAGGAGCGTTTCACTACTTTCCCTGCTTCTCGGGAAGAATTCCGGAATCTTTCAGCCGGCAGGCCTCCGGCTGTTCCGGATGAACATCTCCTTGTAAATCCCCCGTGGTTTCTTGTACACCCGTGAAATTTGGCCAGGTTATGCAGTTTGCAGTGCTGCACAATTGCGCCTGCCTAGCTCGGCCGCGGTTGCAAACATTCAGGCGTGGCAGCCAGATAGGCTTGTCCCCGTAGGACACTGCCAGCGGACTGGGTATATCTGCTTCCCGTTCTTCGCACCTGAGCGCTACTGATTCCAGCTTTGACGGCTACACTCTACTCAACCAGAGCAGTAAGTTGAACCTCAACTCATATGACTTTGTGAAACTTATGAGAACTAGAGCTCAGTTGTTTGGCACGCCACCACTGTCCATCCAGCACTATGGACGGCACTGCCTACATCTGGCTCTAATTAGTCCACGGTTGTGTTCAGCCGAATGACCTCTGTCGGGAACACTCAGAATGAGGTTCTGACTTATTGCAACATAGGAGCGTTTCACTGCTTTCAAGGCTTCTCGGGAAGAATTCCGGAATCTTGCTTCCGGCAGGCCTCCGGCTGTTCCGGGTGAACATCTCCTTGTAAATCCCCCGTGGTTTCTTGTACACCCGTGAAATTTGGCCAGGTTATGCAGTTTGCATGGCTGCACAAATGCGCCTGCCTAGCTCGGCCGCGTTTGCAAACATTCAGGCGTGGCAGCCAGATAGGCTGGTCCCCGTAGGACACTGCCAGCGGACTGGGTATATCTGCTTCTCGTTCTTCTCACCTGAGTGCTACTGATTCCAGCTTTGACGGCTACACTCTACTCAACCGGAGCACTAAGTTGAACCTCAACTCATATGACTTTGTGAAACTGTTGAGAACTAGAGTTCAGTTGTTTGGCACGCCACCACTGTCCATCCACCACTATGGACGGCACTGCCTACATCTGGCTCTAATTAGTCCACGGTTGTGTTCAGCCGAATGACCTCTGCCGGGAACACTCAGAATGAGGTTCTGAGTTATTGCAACATAGGAGCGTTTCACTGCTTTCAAGGCTTCTCGGGAAGAATTCCGGAATCTTGCTGCCGGCAGGCCTCCGGCTGTTCCGGGTGAACATCTCCTTGGAAATCCCCCGTGGTTTCTTGTACACCCGTGAAATTTGGGCAGGTTATGCAGTTTGCAGTGCTGCACAATTTCGCTTGCCTAGCTCGGCCGCGGTTGCAAACATTCAGGCGTGGCAGCCAGATAGGCTGGTCCCCGTAGGACACTGCCAGCGGACTGGGTATATCTGCTTCCCGTTCTTCTCACCTGAGTGCTACTGATTCCAGCTTTGACGGCTACACTCTACTCAACCGGAGCAGTAAGTTGAACCTCAACTCATATGACTTTGTGAAACTGTTGAGAACTAGAGGTCAGTTGTTTGGCACGCCACCATTGTCCATCCAGCACTATGGACGGCACTGCCTACATCTGGCTCTAATTAGTCCACGGTTGTTTTCAGCCGAATGACCTCTGCCGGGAACACTCAGAATGAGGTTCTGAGTTATTGCAACATAGGAGCGTTTCACTACTTTCCTTACTTCTCGGGAAGAATTCCGGAATCTATCAGCCGGCAGGCCTCCGGCTGTTCCGCATGAACATCTCCTTGTAAATCCCCCGTGGTTTCTTGTACACCCGTGAAATTTGGCCAGGTTATGCAGTTTGCAGTGCTGCACAATTGCGCCTGCCTAGCTCGGCCGCAGTTGCAAACATTCAGGCGTGGCAGCCAGATAGGCTTGTCCCCGTAGGACACTGCCAGCGGACTGGGTATATCTGCTTCCCGTTCTTCTCACCTGAGTGCTACTGATTCCAGCTTTGACGGCTACACTCTACTCAACCGGAGCAGTAAGTTGAACCTCAACTCATATGACTTTGTGAAACTGTTGAGAACTAGAGCTCAGTTGTTTGGCACGCCACCACTGTCCATCCAGCACTATGGACGGCACTGCCTACATCTGGCTCTAATTAGTCCACGGTTGTGTTCAGCCGAATGACCTCCGCCGGGAACACTCAGAATGAGGTTCTGAGTTATTGCAAAATAGGAGCGTTTCACTGCTTTCAAGGCTTCTCGGGAAGAATTCCGGAATCTTGCTGCCGGTAGTCCTCCGGCTGTTCCGGGTGAACATCTCCTTGTAAATCCCCCGTGGTTTCTTGTACACCCGTGAAATTTGGCCAGGTTATGCAGTTTGCATTGCTGCACAATTGCACCTGCCTAGCTCGGCCGCGGATGCAAACATTCAGGCGTGGCAGCCAGATAGGCTGGTCCCCTTAGGACACTGCCAGCGGACTGGGTATATCTGCTTCCCGTTCTTCTCACCTGCGTGCTACTGATTCCAGCTTTGACGGCTACACTCTACTCAACCGGAGCAGTAAGTTGAACCTCAACTCATATGACTTTGTGAAACTGTTGAGAACTAGAGCTCAGTTGTTTGGCACGCCAACATTGTCCAACAGCACTATGGACGGCACTGCCTACATCTGGCTCTAATTAGTCCACGGTTGTGTTCAGCCGAATGACCTCTGCCGGGAACACTCAGAATGAGGTTCTGAGTTATTGCAACATAGGAGCGTTTCACTACTTTCCTTGCTTATCGCGAAGAATTCCCGAATCTTTCTGCCGGCAGGCCTCCGGATGTTCCAGATGAACATCTCCTTGTAAATCCCCCGTGGTTTCTTGTACACCCGTGAAATTTGGCCAGGTTATGCAGTTTGCATTGCTGCACAATTGCACCTGCCTAGCTCGGCCGCGGTTGCAAACATTCAGGCGTGGCAGCCAGATAGGCTGGTCCCCGTAGGACACTGCCAGCGGACTGGGTATATCTGCTTCCCGTTCTTCTCACCTGAGTGCTACTGATTCCAGCTTTGACGGCTACACTCTACTCAACCGGAGCAGTAAGTTGAACCTCAACTCATATGACTTTGTGAAACTGTTGAGAACTAGAGGTCAGTTGTTTGGCACGCCACCATTGTCCATCCAGCACTATGGACGGCACTGCCTACATCTGGCTCTAATTAGTCCACGGTTGTGTTCAGCCGAATGACCTCTGCCGGGAACACTCAGAATGAGGTTCTGAGTTATTGCAACATAGGAGCGTTTCACTACTTTCCTTGCTTCTCGGGAAGAATTCCGGAATCTATCAGCCGGCAGGCCTCCGGCTGTTCCGGATGAACATCTCCTTGTAAATCCCCCGTGGTTTCTTGTACACCCGTGAAATTTGGCCAGGTTATGCAGTTTGCATTGCTGCACAATTGCGCCTGCCTAGCTCGGCCGCGGTTGCAAACATTCAGGCGTGGCAGCCAGATAGGCTTGTCCCCGTAGGACACTGCCAGCGGACTGGGTATATCTGCTTCCCGTTCTTCTCACCTGAGTGCTACTGATTCCAGCTTTGACGGCTACACTCTACTCAACCGGACCAGTAAGTTGAACCTCAACTCATATGACTTTGTGAAACTGTTGAGAACTAGAGCTCAGTTGTTTGGCACGCCACCACTGTCCATCCAGCACTATGGACGGCACTGCCTACATCTGGCTCTAATTAGTCCAGGGTTGTGTTCAGCCGAATGACCTCCGCCGGGAACACTCAGAATGAGGTTCTGAGTTATTGCAAAATAGGAGCGTTTCACTGCTTTCAAGGCTTCTCGGGAAGAATTCCCGAATCTTTCTGCCGGCAGGCCTCCGGATGTTCCGGATGAACATCTCCTTGTAAATCCCCCGTGGTTTCTTGTACACCCGTGAAATTTGGCCAGGTTATGCAGTTTGCATTGCTGCACAATTACACCTGCCTAGCTCGGCCGCGGTGGCAAACATTCAGGCGTGGCAGCCAGATAGGCTGGTCCCCGTAGGACACTGCCAGCGGACTGGGTATATCTGCTTCCCGTTCTTCTCACCTGAGTGCTACTGATTCCAGCTTTGACGGCTACACTCTACTCAACCGGAGCAGTAAGTTGAACCTCAACTCATATGACTTTGTGAAACTGTTGAGAACTAGAGCTCAGTTGTTTGGCACGCCACCATTGTCCATCCAGCACTATGGACGGCACTGCCTACATCTGGCTCTAATTAGTCCACGGTTGTGTTCAGCCGAATAACCTCTGCCCGGAACACTCAGAATGAGGTTCTGAGTTATTGCAACATAGGAGCGTTTCACTGCTTTCAAGGCTTCTCCGAAAGAATTCCGGAATCTTGCTGCCGGTAGTCCTCCGGCTCTTCCGGATGAACATCTCCTTGTAAATCCCCCGTGGTTTCTTGTACACCCGTGAAATTTGGCCAAGTTATGCAGTTTGCATTGTTGCACAAATGCGCCTGCCTAGCTCGGCGGCGGTTGCAAACATTCAGGCGTGACAGCCAGATAGGCTGGTCCCCTTAGGACACTGCCAGCGGACTGGGTATATCTGCTTCCCGTTCTTCTCACCTGAGTGCTACTGATTCCAGCTTTGACGGCTACACTCTACTCAACCGGAGCAGTAAGTTGAACCTCAACTCATATGACTTTGTGAAACTGTTGAGAACTAGAGGTCAGTTGTTTGGCACGCCACCATTGCCCATCCAGCACTATGGACGGCACTGCCTACATCTGGCTCTAATTAGTCCACGGTTGTTTTCAGCCGAATGACCTCTGCCGGGAACACTCAGAATGAGGTTCTGAGTTATTGCAACATAGGAGCGTTTCACTACTTTCCTTGCTTCTCGGGAAGAATTCCGGAATCTATCAGCCGGCAGGCCTCCGGCTGTTCCGCATGAACATCTCCTTGTAAATCCCCCGTGGTTTCTTGTACACCCGTGAAATTTGGCCAGGTTATGCAGTTTGCAGTGCTGCACAATTGCGCTTGCTTAGCTCGGCCGCGGTTGCAAACATTCAGGCGTGGCAGCCAGATAGGCTTGTCCCCGTAGGACACTGCCAGCGGACTGGGTATATCTGCTTCCCGTTCTTCTCACCTGAGTGCTACTGATTCCAGCTTTGACGGCTACACTCTACTCAACCGGAGCAGTAAGTTGAACCTCAACTCATATGACTTTGTGAAACTGTTGAGAACTAGAGCTCAGTTGTTTGGCACGCCACCACTGTCCATCCAGCACTATGGACGGCACTGCCTACATCTGGCTCTAATTAGTCCACGGTTGTGTTCAGCCGAATGACCTCCGCCGGGAACACTCAGAATGAGGTTCTGAGTTATTGCAAAATAGGAGCGTTTCACTGCTTTCAAGGCTTCTCGGGAAGAATTCCGGAATCTTGCTGCCGGTAGTCCTCCGGCTGTTCCGGGTGAACATCTCCTTGTAAATCCCCCGTGGTTTCTTGTACACCCGTGAAATTTGGCCAGGTTATGCAGTTTGCATTGCTGCACAATTGCACCTGCCTAGCTCGGCCGCGGATGCAAACATTCAGGCGTGGCAGCCAGATAGGCTGGTCCCCTTAGGACACTGCCAGCGGACTGGGTATATCTGCTTCCCGTTCTTCTCACTTGCGTGCTACTGATTCCAGCTTTGACGGCTACACTCTACTCAACCGGAGCAGTAAGTTGAACCTCAACTCATATGACTTTGTGAAACTGTTGAGAACTAGAGATCAGTTGTTTGGCACGCCAACATTGTCCAACAGCACTATGGACGGCACTGCCTACATCTGGCTCTAATTAGTCCACGGTTGTGTTCAGCCGAATGACCTCTGCCGGGAACACTCAGAATGAGGTTCTGAGTTATTGCAACATAGGAGCGTTTCACTACTTTCCTTGCTTATCGCGAAGAATTCCCGAATCTTTCTGCCGGCAGGCCTCCGGATGTTCCAGATGAACATCTCCTTGTAAATCCCCCGTGGTTTCTTGTACACCCGTGAAATTTGGCCAGGTTATGCAGTTTGCATTGCTGCACAATTGCACCTGCCTAGCTCGGCCGCGGTTGCAAACATTCAGGCGTGGCAGCCAGATAGGCTGGTCCCCGTAGGACACTGCCAGCGGACTGGGTATATCTGCTTCCCGTTCTTCTCACCTGAGTGCTACTGATTCCAGCTTTGACGGCTACACTCTACTCAACCGGAGCAGTAAGTTGAACCTCAACTCATATGACTTTGTGAAACTGTTGAGAACTAGAGGTCAGTTGTTTGGCACGCCACCATTGTCCATCCAGCACTATGGACGGCACTGCCTACATCTGGCTCTAATTAGTCCACGGTTGTGTTCAGCCGAATGACCTCTGCCGGGAACACTCAGAATGAGGTTCTGAGTTATTGCAACATAGGAGCGTTTCACTACTTTCCTTGCTTCTCGGGAAGAATTCCGGAATCTATCAGCCGGCAGGCCTCCGGCTGTTCCGGATGAACATCTCCTTGTAAATCCCCCGTGGTTTCTTGTACACCCGTGAAATTTGGCCAGGTTATGCAGGTTGCAGTGCTGCACAATTGCGCCTGCCTAGCTCGGCCGCGGTTGCAAACATTCAGGCGTGGCAGCCAGATAGGCTTGTCCCCGTAGGACACTGCCAGCGGACTGGGTATATCTGCTTCCCGTTCTTCTCACCTGAGTGCTACTGATTCCAGCTTTGACGGCTACACTCTACTCAACCGGAGCAGTAAGTTGAACCTCAACTCATATGACTTTGTGAAACTGTTGAGAACTAGAGCTCAGTTGTTTGGCACGCCACCACTGTCCATCCAGCACTATGGAAGGCACTGCCTACATCTGGCTCTAATTAGTCCACGGTTGTGTTCAGCCGAATGACCTCCGCCGGGAACACTCAGAATGAGGTTCTGAGTTATTGCAAAATAGGAGCGTTTCACTGCTTTCAAGGCTTCTCGGGAAGAATTCCGGAATCTTGCTGCCGGTAGTCCTCCGGCTGTTCGGGTTTAACATCTCCTTGTAAATCCCCCGTGGTTTCTTGTACACCCGTGAAATTTGGCCAGGTTATGCAGTTTGCATTGCTGCACAATTGCTTCTGCCTAGCTCGGCCGCGGTTGCAAACATTCAGGCGTGGCAGCCAGATAGGCTGGTCCCCGTAGGACACTGCCAGCGGACTGGGTATATCTGCTTCCCGTTCTTCTCACCTGAGTGCTACTGATTCCAGCTTTGACGGCTACACTCTACTCAACCGGAGCAGTAAGTTGAACCTCAAATCATATGACTTTGTGAAACTGTTGAGAACTAGAGCTCAGTTGTTTGGCACACCAACATTGTCCATCCAGCACTATGGACGGCACTGCCTACATCTGGCTCTAATTAGTCCACGGTTGTGTTCAGCCGAATGACCTCTGCCGGGAACACTCAGAATGAGGTTCTGAGTTATTGCAATATAGGAGCGTTTCACTACTTTCCTTGCTTATCGCGAAGAATTCCCGAATCTTTCTGCCGGCAGGCCTCCGGATGTTCCGGATGAACATCTTGTAAATCCCCCGATGTTTCTTGTACACCCGTGAAATTTGGCCAGGTTATGCAGTTTGCATTGCTGCACAATTGCGCCTGCCTAGCTCGGCCGCGGTTGCAAACATTCAGGCGTGGCAGCCAGATAGGCTGGTCCCCGTAGGACACTGCCAGCGGACTGGGTATATCTGCTTCCCGTTCTTCTCACCTGAGTGCTACTGATTCCAGCTTTGACGGCTACACTCTACTCAACCGGAGCAGTAAGTTGAACCTCAACTCATGGCACTTTGTGAAACTGTTGAGATCTAGAGTTCAGTTGTTTGGCACGCCACCACTGTCCATCCACCACTATGGACGGGACTGCCTACATCTGGCTCTAATTAGTCCACGGTTGTGTTCAGCCGAATGACCTGTGCCGGGAACACTCAGAATGAGGTTCTGAGTTATTGCAACATAGGAGCGTTTCACTGCTTTCAAGGCTTCTCGGGAAGAATTCCGGAATCTTGCTGCCGGCAGGCCTCCGGCTGTTCCGGGTGAACATCTCCTTGGAAATCCCCCGTGGTTTCTTGTACACCCGTGAAATTTGGGCAGGTTATGCAGTTTGCAGTGCTGCACAATTTCGCTTGCCTAGCTCGGCCGCGGTTGCAAACATTCAGACGTGGCAGCCAGATAGGCTGGTCCCCGTAGGACACTGCCAGCGGACTGGGTATATCTGCTTCCCGTTCTTCTCACCTGAGCGCTACTGATTCCATCTTTGACGGCTACACTCTACTCCACCGGAGCAGTAAGTTGAACCTCAAGTCATATGACTTTGTGAAAATGTTGAGAACTAGAGCTCAGTTGTTTGGCACGCCACCACTGTCCATCCAGCACTATGGACGGCACTGCCTACATCTGGCTCTAATTAGTCCACGGTTGTGTTCAGCCGAATGACCTCTGCCGGGAACACTCAGAATGAGGTTCTGAGTTATTGCAACATAGGAGCGTTTCACTACTTTCCTTGCTTCTCGGGAAGAATTCCGGAATCTTTCAGCCGGCAGGCCTCCGCCTGTTCCGGATGAACATCTCCTTGTAAATCCCCCGTGGTTTCTTGTACACCCGTGAAATTTGGCCAGGTTATGCAGTTTCCAGTGCTGCACAATTGCGCCTGCCTAGCTCGGCCGCGGTTGCAAATATTCAGGCGTGGCAGCCAGATAGGCTTGTCCCCGTAGTACACTGCCAGCGGACTGGGTATATCTGCTTCCCGTTCTTCTCACCTGAGTGCTACTGATTCCAGCTTTGACGGCTACACTCTACTCAACCGGAGCAGTAAGTTGAACCTCAACTCATATGACTTTGTGAAACTGTTGAGAACTAGAGCTCAGTTGTTTGGCACGCCACCACTGTCCATCTAGCACTATGGACGGCACTGCCTACATCTGGCTCTAATTAGTCCCCGGTTGTGTTCAGCCGAATGACCTCCGCCGGGAACACTCAGAATGAGGTTCTGAGTTATTGCAACATAGGAGCGTTTCACTGCTTTCAAGGCTTCTCGGAAAGAATTCCAGAATCTTGCTGCCGGTAGTCCTCCGGCTGTTCCGGGTGAACATCTCCTTGTAAATCCCCCGTTGTTTCTTGTACACCC
The DNA here is from genome assembly GCF_024711535.1 of Dipodomys merriami. Classification (NCBI taxonomy): domain Eukaryota; kingdom Metazoa; phylum Chordata; class Mammalia; order Rodentia; family Heteromyidae; genus Dipodomys; species Dipodomys merriami. Next base: position 583,839 of record NW_027206105.1, read on the forward strand.
GTGAAATTTGGCCAGGTTATGCAGTTTGCATTGCTGCACAAATGCGCCTGCCTAGCTCGGCCGCGGTTGCAAACATTCAGGCGTGGCAGGCAGATAGGCTGGTCCCCTTAGGACACTGCCAGCGGACTGGGTATATCTGCTTCCCGTTCTTCTCACCTGAGTGCTACTGATTCCAGCTTTGACGTCTACACTCTACTCAACCGGAGCAGTAAGTTGAACCTCAACTCATATGACTTTGTGAAACTGTTGAGAACTAGAGCTCAGTTGTTTGGCACGCCAACATTGTCCATCCAGGACTATGGACGGCACTGCCTACATCTGGCTCTAATTAGTCCACGGTTGTGTTCAGCCGAATGATCTGCCGGGAACACTCAGAATGAGGTTCTGAGTTATTGCAACATAGGAGCGTTTCTCTACTTTCCTTGCTTATCGTGAAGAATTCCCGAATCTTTCTGCCGGCAGGCCTCCGGATGTTCCGGATGAACATCTCCTTGTAAATCCCCCGTGGTTTCTTGTACACCCGTGAAATTTGGCCAGGTTATGCAGTTTGCATTGCTGCACAATTGCACCTGCCTAGCTCGGCCGCGGTTGCAAACATTCAGGCGTGGCAGCCAGATAGGCTGGTCCCCGTGGGACACTGCCAGCGGACAGGGTATATCTGCTTCCCGTTCTTCTCACCTGAGTGCTACTGATTCCAGCTTTGACGGCTACACTCTACTCAACCGGAGCAGTAAGTTGAACCTCAACTCATATGACTTTGTGAAACTGTTGAGAACTAGAGGTCAGTTGTTTGGTACGCCACCATTGTCCATCCAGCACTATGGACGGCACTGCCTACATCTGGCTCTAATTAGTCCACGGTTGTGTTCAGCCGAATGACCTCTGCCGGGAACACTCAGAATGAGGTTCTGAGTTATTGCAAAATAGGAGCGTTTCACTGCTTTCAAGGCTTCTCGGGAAGAATTCCCGAATCTTTCTGCCGGCAGGCCTCCGGATGTTCCGGGTGAACATCTCCTTGTAAATCCCCCGTGGTTTCTTGTACACCCGTGAAATTTGGCCAGGTTATGCAGTTTGCATTGTTGCACAAATGCGCCTGCCTAGCTCGGCGGCGGTTGCAAACATTCAGGCGTGACAGCCAGATAGGCTGGTCCCCTTAGGACACTGCCAGCGGACTGGGTATATCTGCTTCCCGTTCTTCTCACCTGAGTGCTACTGATTCCAGCTTTGACGGCTACACTCTACTCAACCGGAGCAGTAAGTTGAACCTCAACTCATATGACTTTGTGAAACTGTTGAGAACTAGAGGTCAGTTGTTTGGCACGCCACCATTGTCCATCCAGCACTATGGACGGCACTGCCTACATCTGGCTCTAATTAGTCCACGGTTGTTTTCAGCCGAATGACCTCTGCCGGGAACACTCAGAATGAGGTTCTGAGTTATTGCAACATAGGAGCGTTTCACTACTTTCCTTGCTTCTCGGGAAGAATTCCGGAATCTATCAGCCGGCAGGCCTCCGGCTGTTCCGCATGAACATCTCCTTGTAAATCCCCCGTGGTTTCTTGTACACCCGTGAAATTTGGCCAGGTTATGCAGTTTGCAGTGCTGCACAATTGCGCCTGCCTAGCTCGGCCGCGGTTGCAAACATTCAGGCGTGGCAGCCAGATAGGCTTGTCCCCGTAGGACACTGCCAGCGGACTGGGTATATCTGCTTCCCGTTCTTCTCACCTGAGTGCTACTGATTCCAGCTTTGACGGCTACACTCTACTCAACCGGAGCAGTAAGTTGAACCTCAACTCATATGACTTTGTGAAACTGTTGAGAACTAGAGCTCAGTTGTTTGGCACGCCACCACTGTCCATTCAGCACTATGGACGGTACTGCCTACATCTGGCTCTAATTAGTCCACGGTTGTGTTCAGCCGAATGACCTCCGCCGGGAACACTCAGAATGAAGTTTTGAGTTATTGCAATATAGGAGCGTTTCACTGCTTTCAAGGCTTCTCGGGAAGAATTCCGGAATCTTGCTGCCGGTAGTCCTCCGGCTGTTCCGGGTGAACATCTCCTTGTAAATCCCCCGTGGTTTCTTGTACACCCGTGAAATTTGGCCAGGTTATGCAGTTTGCATTGCTGCACAATTGCTTCTGCCTAGCTCGGCCGCGGTTGCAAACATTCAGGCGTGGCAGCCAGATAGGCTGGTCCCCGTAGGACACTGCCAGCGGACTGGGTATATCTGCTTCCCGTTCTTCTCACCTGAGTGCTACTGATTCCAGCTTTGACGGCTACACTCTACTCAACCGGAGCAGTAACTTGAACCTCAAATCATATGACTTTGTGAAACTGTTGAGAACTAGAGCTCAGTTGTTTGGCACGCCAACATTGTCCATCCAGCACTATGGACGGCACTGCCTACATCTGGCTCTAATTAGTCCACGGTTGTGTTCAGCCGAATGACCTCTGCCGGGAACACTCAGAATGAGGTTCTGAGTTATTGCAATATAGGAGCGTTTCACTACTTTCCTTGCTTATCGCGAAGAATTCCCGAATCTTTCTGCCGGCAGGCCTCCGGATGTTCCGGATGAACATCTCCTTGTAAATCCCCCGATGTTTCTTCTACACCCGTGAAATTTGGCCAGGTTATGCAGTTTGCATTGCTGCACAATTGCGCCTGCCTAGCTCGGCCGCGGTTGCAAACATTCAGGCGTGGCAGCCAGATAGGCTGGTCCCCGTAGGACACTGCCAGCGGACTGGGTATATCTGCTTCCCGTTCTTCTCACCTGAGTGCTACTGATTCCAGCTTTGACGGCTACACTCTACTCAACCGGAGCAGTAAGTTGAACCTCAACTCATGGCACTTTGTGAAACTGTTGAGATCTAGAGTTCAGTTGTTTGGCACGCCACCACTGTCCATCCTCCACTATGGACGGGACTGCCTACATCTGGCTCTAATTAGTCCACGGTTGTGTTCAGCCGAATGACCTGTGCCGGGAACACTCAGAATGAGGTTCTGAGTTATTGCAACATAGGAGCGTTTCACTGCTTTCAAGGCTTCTCGGGAAGAATTCCGGAATCTTGTTGCCGGCAGGCCTCCGGCTGTTCCGGGTGAACATCTCCTTGGAAATCCCCCGTGGTTTCTTGTACACCCGTGAAATTTGGGCAGGTTATGCAGTTTGCAGTGCTGCACAATTTCGCTTGCCTAGGTCGGCCGCGGTTGCAAACATTCAGGCGTGGCAGCCAGATAGGCTGGTCCCCGTAGGACACTGCCAGCGGACTGGGTATATCTGCTTCCCGTTCTTCTCACCTGAGCGCTACTGATTCCATCTTTGACGGCTACACTCTACTCCACCGGAGCAGTAAGTTGAACCTCAAGTCATATGACTTTGTGAAAATGTTGAGAACTAGAGCTCAGTTGTTTGGCACGCCACCACTGTCCATCCAGCACTATGGACGGCACTGCCTACATCTGGCTCTAATTAGTCCACGGTTGTGTTCAGCCGAATGACCTCTGCCGGGAACACTCAGAATGAGGTTCTGAGTTATTGCAACATAGGAGCGTTTCACTACTTTCCTTGCTTCTCGGGAAGAATTCCGGAATCTTTCAGCCGGCAGGCCTCCGGCTGTTCCGGATGAACATCTCCTTGTAAATCCCCCGTGGTTTCTTGTACACCCGTGAAATTTGGCCAGGTTATGCAGTTTCCAGTGCTGCACAATTGCGCCTGCCTAGCTCGGCCGCGGTTGCAAACATTCAGGCGTGGCAGCCAGATAGGCTTGTCCCCGTAGGACACTGCCAGCGGACTGGGTATATCTGCTTCCCGTTCTTCTCACCTGAGTGCTACTGATTCCAGCTTTGACGGCTACACTCTACTCAACCGGAGCAGTAAGTTGAACCTCAACTCATATGACTTTGTGAAACTGTTGAGAACTAGAGCTCAGTTGTTTGGCACGCCACCACTGTCCATCTAGCACTATGGACGGCACTGCCTACATCTGGCTCTAATTAGTCCCCGGTTGTGTTCAGCCGAATGACCTCCGCCGGGAACACTCAGAATGAGGTTCTGAGTTATTGCAACATAGGAGCGTTTCACTGCTTTCAAGGCTTCTCGGAAAGAATTCCGGAATCTTGCTGCCGGTAGTCCTCCGGCTGTTCCGGGTGAACATCTCCTTGTAAATCCCCCGTTGTTTCTTGTACACCCGTGAAATTTGGCCAGGTTATGCAGTTTGCATTGCTGCACAAATGCGCCAGCCTAGCTCGGCCGCGGTTGCAAACATTCAGGCGTGGCAGGCAGATAGGCTGGTCCCCTTAGGACACTGCCAGCGGACTGGGTATATCTGCTTCCCGTTCTTCTCACCTGAGTGCTACTGATTCCAGCTTTGACGGCTACACTCTACTCAACCGGAGCAGTAAGTTGAACCTCAACTCATATGACTTTGTGAAACTGTTGAGAACTAGAGCTCAGTTGTTTGGCACGCCAACATTGTCCATCCAGGACTATGGACGGCACTGCCTACATCTGGCTCTAATTAGTCCACGGTTGTGTTCAGCCGAATGACCTCTGCCGGGAACACTCAGAATGAGGTTCTGAGTTATTGCAACATAGGAGCGTTTCACTACTTTCCTTGCTTATCGCGAAGAATTCCCGAATCTTTCTGCCGGCAGGCCTCCGGATGTTCCGGATGAACATCTCCTTGTAAATCCCCCGATGTTTCTTGTACACCCGTGAAATTTGGCCAGGTTATGCAGTTTGCATTGCTGCACAATTGCGCCTGCCTAGCTCGGCCGCGGTTGCAAACATTCAGGCGTGGCAGCCAGATAGGCTGGTCCCCGTAGGACACTGCCAGCGGACTGGGTATATCTGCTTCCCGTTCTTCTCACCTGAGTGCTACTGATTCCAGCTTTGACGGCTACACTCTACTCAACCGGAGCAGTAAGTTGAACCTCAACTCATGGCACTTTGTGAAACTGTTGAGATCTAGAGTTCAGTTGTTTGGCACGCCACCACTGTCCATCCACCACTATGGACGGGACTGCCTATATCTGGCTCTAATTAGTCCACGGTTGTGTTCAGCCGAATGACCTGTGCCGGGAACACGCAGAATGAGGTTCTGAGTTATTGCAACATAGGAGCGTTTCACTGATTTCAAGGCTTCTCGGGAAGAATTCCGGAATCTTGCTGCCGGCAGGCCTCCGGCTGTTCCGGGTGAACATCTCCTTGGAAATCCCCCGTGGTTTCTTGTACACCCGTGAAATTTGGGCAGGTTATGCAGTTTGCAGTGCTGCACAATTTCGCTTGCCTAGCTCGGCCGCGGTTGCAAACATTCAGGCGTGGCAGCCAGATAGGCTGGTCCCCGTAGGACACTGCCAGCGGACTGGGTATATCTGCTTCCCGTTCTTCTCACCTGAGCGCTACTGATTCCATCTTTGACGGCTACACTCTACTCCACCGGAGCAGTAAGTTGAACCTCAAGTCATATGACTTTGTGAAAATGTTGAGAACTAGAGCTCAGTTGTTTGGCACGCCACCACTGTCCATCCAGCACTATGGACGGCACTGCCTACATCTGGCTCTAATTAGTCCACGGTTGTGTTCAGCCGAATGACCTCTGCCGGGAACACTCAGAATGAGGTTCTGAGTTATTGCAACATAGGAGCGTTTCACTACTTTCCTTGCTTCTCGGGAAGAATTCCGGAATCTTTCAGCCGGCAGGCCTCCGGCTGTTCCGGATGAACATCTCCTTGTAAATCCCCCGTGGTTTCTTGTACACCCGTGAAATTTGGCCAGGTTATGCAGTTTCCAGTGCTGCACAATTGCGCCTGCCTAGCTCGGCCGCGGTTGCAAACATTCAGGCGTGGCAGCCAGATAGGCTTGTCCCCGTAGGACACTGCCAGCGGACTGGGTATATCTGCTTCCCGTTCTTCTCACCTGAGTGCTACTGATTCCAGCTTTGACGGCTACACTCTACTCAACCGGAGCAGTAAGTTGAACCTCAACTCATGGCACTTTGTGAAACTGTTGAGAACTAGAGCTCAGTTGTTTGGCACGCCACCACTGTCCATCTAGCACTATGGACGGCACTGCCTACATCTGGCTCTAATTTGTCCCCGGTTGTGTTCAGCCGAATGACCTCCGCCGGGAACACTCAGAATGAGGTTCTGAGTTATTGCAACATAGGAGCGTTTCACTGCTTTCAAGGCTTCTCGGAAAGAATTCCGGAATCTTGCTGCCGGTAGTCCTCCGGCTGTTCCGGGTGAACATCTCCTTGTAAATCCCCAGTTGTTTCTTGTACACCCGTGAAATTTGGCGAGGTTATGCAGTTTGCATTGCTGCACAAATGCTCCTGCCTAGCTCGGCCGCGGTTGCAAACATTCAGGCGTGGCAGCCAGATAGGCTGGTCCCCTTAGGACACTGCCAGCGGACTGGGTATATCTGCTTCCCGTTCTTCTCACCTGAGTGCTACTGATTCCAGCTTTGACGGCTACACTCTACTCAACCGGAGCAGTAAGTTGAACCTCAACTCATATGACTTTGTGAAACTGTTGAGAACTAGAGCTCAGTTGTTTGGCACGCCAACATTGTCCATCCAGGACTATGGACGGCACTGCCTACATCTGGCTCTAATTAGTCCACGGTTGTGTTCAGCCGAATGACCTCTGCCGGGAACACTCAGAATGAGGTTCTGAGTTATTGCAACATAGGAGCGTTTCACTACTTTCCTTGCTTATCGCGAAGAATTCCGGAATCTTGCTGCCGGTAGGCCTCCGGCTGTTCCGGGTGAACATCTCCTTGTAAATCCCCCGTGGTTTCTTGTACACCCGTGAAATTTTGCCAGGTTATGCAGTTTGCATTGCTGCACAAATGCGCCTGCCTAGCTCGGCCGCGGTTGCAAACATTCAGGCGTGGCAGCCAGATAGGCTTGTCCCCGTAGGACACTGCCAGCGGACAGGGTATATCTGCTTCCCGTTCTTCTCACCTGAGTGCTACTGATTCCAGCTTTGACGGCTACACTCAACTCAACCGGAGCAGTAAGTTGAACCTCAACTCATATGACTTTGTGAAACTGTTGAGAACTAGAGCTCAGTTGTTTGGCACGCCACCATTGTCCATCCAGCACTATGGACGGCACTGCCTACATCTGGCTCTAATTAGTCCACGGTTGTGTTCAGCCGAATGACCTCTGCCCGGAACACTCAGAATGAGATTCTGAGTTATTGCAACATAGGAGCGTTTCACTGCTTTCAAGGATTCTCGGAAAGAATTCCGAATCTTGCTGCCGGTAGTCCTCCGGCTGTTCCGGGTGAACATCTCCTTGTAAATCCCCCGTTGTTTCTTGTACACCCGTGAAATTTGGCCAGGTTATGCAGTTTGCATTGCTGCACAAATGCGCCTGCCTAGCTCGGCCGCGGTTGCAAACATTCAGGCGTGGCAGGCAGATAGGCTGGTCCCCTTAGGACACTGCCAGCGGACTGGGTATATCTGCTTCCCGTTCTTCTCACCTGAGTGCTACTGATTCCAGCTTTGACGGCTACACTCTACTCAACCGGAGCAGTAAGTTGAACCTCAACTCATATGACTTTGTGAAACTGTTGAGAACTAGAGCTCAGTTGTTTGGCACGCCAACATTGTCCATCCAGGACTATGGACGGCACTGCCTACATCTGGCTCTAATTAGTCCACGGTTGTGTTCAGCCGAATGACCTCTGCCGGGAACACTCAGAATGAGGTTCTGAGTTATTGCAACATAGTAGCGTTTCACTACTTTCCTTGCTTATCGCGAAGAATTCCGGAATCTTTCTGCCGGCAGGCCTCCGGATGTTCCGGATGAACATCTCCTTGTAAATCCCCCGTGGTTTCTTGTACACCCGTGAAATTTGGCCAGGTTATGCAGTTTGCATTGCTGCACAATTGCACCTGCCTAGCTCGGCCGCGGTTGCAAACATTCAGGCGTGGCAGCCAGATAGGCTGGTCCCCGTAGGACACTGCCAGCGGACTGGGTATATCTGCCTCCCGTTCTTCTCACCTGAGTGCTACTGATTCCAGCTTTGACGGCTACACTCTACTCAACCGGAGCAGTAAGTTGAACCTCAACTCATATGACTTTGTGAAACTGTTGAGAACTAGAGGTCAGTTGGTTGGCACGCCACCATTGTCCATCCAGCACTATGGACGGCACTGCCTACATCTGGCTCTAATTAGTCCACGGTTGTGTTCAGCCGAATGACCTCTGCCGGGAACAGTCAGAATGAGGTTCTGAGTTATTGCAACATAGGAGCGTTTCACTACTTTCCTTGCTTCTCGGGAAGAATTCCGGAATCTATCAGCCGGCAGGCCTCCGGCTGTTCCGGATGAACATCTCCTTGTAAATCCCCCGTGGTTTCTTGTACACCCGTGAAATTTGGCCAGCTTATGCAGTTTGCATTGCTGCACAATTGCGCCTGCCTAGCTCGGCCGCGGTTGCAAACATTCAGGCGTGGCAGCCAGATAAGCTTGTCCCCGTAGGACACTGCCAGCGGACTGGGTATATCTGCTTCCCGTTCTTCTCACCTGAGTGCTACTGATTCCAGCTTTGACGGCTACACTCTACTCAACCGGAGCAGTAAGTTGAACCTCAACTCATATGACTTTGTGAAACTGTTGAGAACTAGAGCTCAGTTGTTTGGCACGCCACCACTGTCCATCCAGCACTATGGACGGCACTGCCTACATCTGGCTCTAATTAGTCCACGGTTGTGTTCAGCCGAATGACCTCCGCCGGGAACACTCAGAATGAGGTTCTGAGTTATTGCAAAATAGGAGCGTTTCACTGCTTTCAAGGCTTCTCGGGAAGAATTCCGGAATCTTGCTGCCGGTAGTCCTCCGGCTGTTCCGGGTGAACATCTCCTTGTAAATCCCCCGTGGTTTCTTGTACACCCGTGAAATTTGGCCAGGTTATGCAGTTTGCATTGCTGCACAATTGCACCTGCCTAGCTCGGCCGCGGTTGCAAACATTCAGGAGTGGCAGCCAGATAGGCTAGTCCCCATAGGACACTGCCAGCGGACTGGGTATATCTGCTTCCCGTTCTTCTCACCTGAGCGCTACTGATTCCATCTTTGACGGCTACACTCTACTCCACCGGAGCTGTAAGTTGAACCTCAAGTCATATGACTTTGTGAAAATGTTGAGAACTAGAGCTCAGTTGTTTGGCACGCCACCACTGTCCATCCAGGACTATGGGCACTGCCTACATCTGGCTCTAATTAGTCCACGGTTGTGTTCAGCCGAATGACTGCCGGGAACACTCAGAATGAGGTTCTGAGTTATTGCAACAGAGTAGCGTTTCACTACTTTCCTTGCTTCTCGGGAAGAATTCCGGAATCTTGCTGCCGGCAGGCCTCCGGCTGTTCCGGATGAACATCTCCTTGTAAATCCCCCGTGGTTTCTTGTACACCCGTGAAATTTGGCCCGGTTATGCAGTTTGCATTGCTGCACAATTGCGCCTGCCTAGCTCGGCCGCGGTTGCAAACATTCAGGCGTGGCAGCCAGATAGGCTGGTCCCCGTAGGACACTGCCAGCGGACTGGGTATATCTGCTTCCCGTTCTTCTCACCTGAGTGCTGCTGATTCCAGCTTTGACGGCTACACTCTACTCAACCGGAGCAGTAAGTTGAACCTCAACTCATATGACTTTGTGAAACTGTTGAGAAATAGAGCTCAGTTGTTTGGCACGCCACCACTGTCCATCCAGCACTATGGACGGCCTTGCCTACATCTAGCTCTAATTAGTCCACGGTTGTCTTCAGCCGAATGACCTCTGCCTAGAGGACGTAGAATGACGTTCTGAGTTATTGCAACATAGGAGCGTTTCACTGCTTTCAAGGCTTCTCAAGAAAGCACGGGGGATTTACAAGGAGATGTTCACCGGGAACAGCCGGAAGTCTGCCGGCAGCAAGATTCCGGAATTCTTCCCGAGAAGCAAGGAAAGTAGAGAAACGCTCCTATGTTGCAATAACTCAGAACCTGATTCTGAGTGTTCCCGGCAGAGGTCATTCGGCTGAACACAACCGTGGACTAATTAGAGCCAGATGTAGGCAGTGCCGTCCATAGTGCTGGATGGACAATGGTGCGTGCCAAACAACATACCTCTAGTTCTCAACAGTTTCACAAACAACTGAGCTCCAGTTCTCAACATTTTCACAAAGTGCCATGAGTTGAGGTTCAACTTACTGCTCCGGTTGAGTAGAGTGTACCCCTCAAAGCTGGAATCAGTAGCACTCAGGTGAGAAGAACGGGAAGCAAATATACCCAGTCCGCTGGCAGTGTCCTACGGGGACCAGCCTAAGTGGCTGCCACGCCTGAATGTTTGCAACCGCGGACGAGCTAGGCAGGCGCAATTGTGCAGCAATGCAAACTGCATAACCTGCCCAAATTTCACGGGTGTACAAGAAACCACGGGGGATTTACAAGGAGATGTTCATCCCGAACAGCCGGAGGCCTGCCGGCAGCAAGATTCCGGAATTCTTCCCGAGAAGCCTTGAAAGCAGTGAAACGCTCCTATGTTGCAATAACTCAGAATCTCATTCTGAGTGTTGTCGGCAGAGGTCATTCGGCTGAACACAACCGTGGACTAATTAGAGCCAGATGTAGGCAGTGCCGTCCATAGTGCTGGATGGACAGTGGTGGCGTGCCAAACAACTGAGCTCTAGTTCTCAACAGTTTCACAAAGTCATATGAGTTGAGGTTCAACTTACTGCTCCGGTTGAGTAGAGTGTAGCCGTCAAAGCTGGAATCAGTAGCACTCAGCTGAGAAGAACGGGAAGCAGATATACCCAGTCCGCTGGCAGTGTCCTACGGGGACGAGCCTATCTGGCTGCCACGCCTGAATGTTTGCAACCGCGGTAGAGCTAGGCAGGCGCAATTGTGCAGCAATGCAAACTGCATAACCTGGCCAAATTTCACGGGTGTACAAGAAATCACGGGGGATTTACAAGGAGCTGTTCTTCCCGAACAGCCGGAGGACTTCCGGCAGCAAGATTCCGGAATTCTTCCCGAGAAGCCTTGAAAGCAGTGAAACCCTCCAATGTTTCAATAACTCAGAATCTCATTCTGAGTGTTGTCGCCAGAGGTCATTCGGCTGAACACAACCGTGGACTAATTAGAGCCAGATGTAGGCAGTGCCGTCCATAGTGCTGGATGGACAGTGGTGGCGTGCCAAACAACTGAGCTCTAGTTCTCAACAGTTTCACAAAGTCATATGAGTTGAGGTTCAACTTACTGCTCCGGTTGAGTAGAGTGTAGCCGTGAAGGCTGGAATCAGTAGCACTCAGGTGAGAAGAACGGGAAGCAGATATACCCAGTCCGCTGGCAGTGTCCTACGGGGACCAGCCTATCTGGCTGCCACGCCTGAATGTTTGCAACCGAGAACGAGCTAGGCAGTCGCAATTGTGCAGCACTGCAAACTGCATAACCTGGCCAAATTTCACGGGTGTACAAGAAACCACGGGGGATTTACAAGGAGATGTTCATCCGGAACAGCCGGAGGCCTGACGGCAGAAAGATTCCGGAATTCTTCCCGAGAAGTAAGGAAAGTAGTGAAACGCTCCTATGTTGCAATAACTCAGAACCTCATTCTGAGTGTTCCCATCAGAGGTCATTCGGCTGAACACAACCGTGGACTAATTAGAGCCAGATGTAGGCAGTGCCGTCCATAGTGCTGGATGGACAATGGTGGCGTGCCAAACAACTGAGCTCTAGGTCTCAACAGTTTCACAAACAACTGAGCTCTAGTTCTCAACAGTTTCACAAAGTCATATGAGTTGAGGTCAACTTACTGCTCCTTTTGAGTAGACTGTAGCCGTCAAAGCTGGAATCAGTAGCACTCAGGTGAGAAGAACGGGAAGCAGATATACCCAGTCCGCTGGCAGTGTCCTACGGGGCCAGCCTATCTGGCTGCCACGCCTGAATGTTTGCAACCGCGGCCGAGCTAGGCAGGCCCAATTGTGCAGCAATGCAAACTGCATAACCTGGCCAAATTTCACGGGTGTACAAGAAACCACGGGGATTTACAAGGAGATTTCACCCGGAACAGCCGGAGGACTGCCGGAAGCAAGATTCCGGAATTCTTCCTGAGAAGCCTTGAAAGCAGTGAAACGCTCCTATGTTGCAATAACTCAGAACATCATTCTGAGTGTTCCCGGCAGAGGTCATTCGACTGAACACAACCGTGGACTAATTAGAGCCAGATGTAGGCAGTGCCGTCCATAGTGCTGGATGGACAGTGGTGGCGTGCCAAACAACTGAGCTCTAGTTCTCAACATTTTCACAAAGTCTTATGAGTTGAGGTTCAACTTACTGCTCCGGTTGAGTAGAGTGTAGCCGTCAAAGCTGGAATCAGTAGCACTCAGGTAAGAAGAACGGGAAGCAGATATATCCAGTCCGCTGGCAGTGTCCTACGGGGACCAGCCTATCTGGCTGCCACGCCTGAATGTTTGCAACCGCGGCCGAGCTAGGCAGGCGCAATTGTGCAGCAATGCAAACTGCATAACCTGGCCAAATTTCACGGGTGTACAAGAAACCACGGGGGATTTACAAGGAGATGTTCATCCGGAACAGCCGGAGGCCTGCCGGCAGAAAGATTCCGGAATTCTTCCCGAGAAGTAAGGAAAGTAGTGAAACGCTCCTATGTTGCAATAACTCAGAACCTCATTCTGAGTGTTCCCGGCAGAGGTCATCCGGCTGAACACAACCGTGGACTAATTAGAGCCAGATGTAGGCAGTGCCGCCCATATTGCTGGATGGACAGTGGTGGCGTGCCAAACAACTGAGCTCTAGTTCTCAACACTTTCACAAAATCATATGAGTTTAGGTTAAACTTACTGCTCCGGTTGTGTAGAGTGTAGCCCTCAAAGCTGGAATCAGTAGCACTCAGCTGAGAAGAACGAGAAGCAGATATACCCAGTCCGCTGGCAGTGTCCTACGGGGACCAGCCTATCTGGCTGCCACGCCTCAATGTTTGCAACCGCGGCCGAGCTAGGCAGGCGCAATTGTGCAGCAATGTAAACTGCATAACCTGGCCAAATTTCACGGGTGTACAAGAAACCCCGGGGGATTTACAAGGAGATGTTCACCCGGAACAGCCGGAGGCCTGCCGGCAACAAGATTCCAGAATTCTTCCTGAGAAGCCTTGAAAGCAGTGATACGCTCCTATGTTGCAATAACTCAGAACATCATTCTGAGTGTTCCCGGCAGAGGTCATTCGACTGAACACAACCGTGGACTAATTAGAGCCAGATGTAGGCAGTGCCGTCCATAGTGCTGGATGGACAGTGGTGGCGTGCCAAACAACTGAGCTCTATTTCTCAACAGTTTCACAAAATCACATGAGTTGAGGTTCAACATAGTGCTCCGGTTGAGTAGAGTGTAGCCGTCAAAGCTGGAATCAGTAGCACTCAGGTGAGAAGAACGGGAAGCAGATATACCCAGTCCGCTGGCAGTGTCCAACGGGGACCAGCCTATCTGGCTGCCACGCCTGAATGTTTGCACCCACGGCCGAGCTAGGTAGGCGCCATTGTGCAACAATGCAAACTGCATAACCTGGCCAAATTTCACGTTTGTACAAGAAACCACGGGGGATTTACAAGGAGATGTTCACCCGGAACAGCCGGAGGCCTGCCGGCAGCAAGATTCCGGAATTCTTCCTGAGAAGCCTTGAAAGCAGTGAAACGCTCCTATGTTGCAATAACTCAGAACGTCATTCTAGGTCTTCCCGGCAGAGGTCATTCGGCTGAACACAACCGTGGACTAATTAGAGCCAGACGTAGGCAGTGCCGTCCATATTGCTGGATGGACAGTGGTGGCGTGCCAAACAACTGAGCTCTAGTTCTCAACACTTTCACAAAGTGCCATGAGTTGAGGGTAAACTTACTGCTCCGGTTGAGTAGAGTGTAGCCGTCAAAGCTGGAATCAGTAGCACTCAGGTGAGAAGAACGGGAAGCAGATATACCCAGTCCGCTGGCAGTGTCTAACGGGGACCAGCTTATCTGGCTGCCACGCCTGAATGTTTGCAACCGGGGCCGAGCTAGGCAGGTGCAATTGTGCAGCAATGCAAACTACATAACCTGGCCAAATTTCTCGGGTATACAAGAATCCACGGGGGATTTACAAGGAGATGTTCACCCGGAACAATCGGAGGCCTACCGGCAGCAAGATTCCGGAATTCTTCCCGAGAAGCCTTTAAAACAGTGAAACGCTCCTATGTTGCAATAACTCAGAACCTCATTCTGAGTGTTCCCGGCAGAGGTCATTCGGCTGAACACAACCGTGGACTAATTAGAGCCAGATGTAGGCAGTGCCGTCCATAGTGCTGGATGGACAGTGGTGGCGTGCCAAACAACTGAGCTCTAGTTCTCCACAGTTTCACAAACTGCCATGAGTTGAGGTTCAACTTACTGCTCCGGTTGAGTAGAGTGTAGCCGTCAAAGCTGGAATCAGTAGCACTCAGGTGAGAAGAACGGGAAGCAGATATACCCAGTCCGCTGGCAGTGTCCTTCGGGGACCAGCCTATCTGGCTGCCACGCCTGAATGTTTGCAACCGCGGCCGAGCTAGAAGGCGCAATTGTGCAGCAATGCAAACTGCATAACCTGGCCAAATTTCACGGGTGTACACGAAGCCCCGGGGGATTTACAAGGAGATGTTTACGCGGAACAGCCGGAGGCCTGCCGGCAGCAAGATTCCGGAATTCTTCCTGAGAAGCCTTGAAAGCAGTGAAACGCTCCTATGTTGCAACAACTCAGAACATCATTCTGAGTGTTCCCGGCAGAGGTCATTCGACTGAAAACAACCGTGGACTAATTAGAGCCAGATGTAGGCAGTGCCGTCCATAGTGCTGGATGGACAGTGGTGGCGTGCCAAACAACTGAGCTCTAGTTCTCAACATTTTCACAAAGTCTTATGAGTTGAGGTTCAACTTACTGCTCCGGTTGAGTAGAGTGTAGCCGTCAAAGCTGGAATCAGTAGCACTCAGGTAAGAAGAACGGGAAGCAGATATACCCAGTCCGCTGGCAGTGTCCTACGGGGACCAGCCTATCTGGCTGCCACGCCTGAATGTTTGCAACCGCGGCCGAGCTAGGCAGGCGCAATTGTGCAGCAATGCAAACTGCATAACCTGGCCAAATTTCACGGGTGTACAAGAAACCACGGGGGATTTACAAGGAGATGTTCATCCGGAACAGCCGGAGGCCTGCCGGCAGAAAGATTCTGGAATTCTTCCCGAGAAGTAAGGAAAGTAGTGAAACGCTCCTATGTTGCAATAACTCAGAACCTCATTCTGAGTGTTCCCGGCAGAGGTCATCCGGCTGAACACAACCGTGGACTAATTAGAGCCAGATGTAGGCAGTGCCGTCCATATTGCTGGATGGACAGTGGTGGCGTGCCAAACAACTGAGCTCTAGTTCTCAACAGTTTCACAAAGTCATATGAGTTGAGGTTCAACTTACTGCTCCGGTTGAGGAGAGTGTAGCCGTCAAAGCTGGAATCAGTAGCACTCAGCTGAGAAGAACGGGAAGCAGATATACCCAATCCGCTGGCAGTGTCCTACGGGGACCAGCCTATCTGGCTTCCACGCCTGAATGTTTGCAACCGCGGCCGAGCTAGGCAGGCGCATTTGTGCAGCAATGCAAACTGCATAACCTGGTCAAATTTCACGGGTGTACAAGAAACCACGGGGGATTTACAAGGAGATGTTCATCCGGAACAGCCGGAGGCCTGCCGGCAGCAAGATTCCGGAATTCTTCCGGAGAAGCCTTGAAAGCAGTGAAACGCTCCTATGTTGCAATAATTCAGAACCTCATTCCTAGTGTTCCCGGCAGAGGTCTTTCGGCTGAACACAACCGTGGACTAATTAGAGCCAGATGTAGGCAGTGCCGTCCATAGTGCTGGATGGACAGTGGTGGCGTGCCAAACAACTGAGCTCTAGTTCTCAACACTTTCACAAAGTGCCATGAGTTGAGGTTAAACTTACTGCTCCGGTTGAGTAGAGTGTAGCCGTCAAAGCTGGAATCAGTAACACTCAGGTGAGAAGAACGGGAAGCAGATATACCGGGTCCGCTGGCAGTGTCCTACGGGGACCAGCCTATCTGGTTGCCACGGCTGAATGTTTGCAACCGCGCCCGAGCTAGTCAGGCGCAATTGTGCAGCAATGTAAACTGCATAACCTGGCCAAATGCCAGGGATGTACAAGAAACCACGGGGGATTTACAAGGAGATGTTCACCCGGAACAGCCGGAGGCCTGCCGGCAGCAAGATTCCGGAATTCTTCCCGAGAAGCCTTGAAAGCAGTGAAACGCTCCTATGTTGCAATAACTCAGAACCTCATTCTGAGTGTTCCCGGCAGAGGTCATTCGGCTGAACACAACCGTGGACTAATTAGAGCCAGATGTAGGCAGTGCCGTCCATAGTGCTGGAGGGACAGTGGTGGCGTGCCAAACAACTGAGCTCTAGTTCTCCACAGTTTCACAAACTGCCATGAGTTGAGGTTCAACTTAGTGCTCCGGTTGAGTAGAGTGTAGCCGTCAAAGCTGGAATCAGTAGCACTCAGGTGAGAAGAACGGGAAGCAGATATACCCAGTCCGCTGGCAGTGTCCTTCGGGGACCAGCCTATCTGGCTGCCACGCCTCAATGTTTGAAACCGCGGCCGAGCTAGGCAGGCGCAATTGTGCAGCAATGCAAACTGCATAACCTGGCCAAATTTCACGGGTGTACACTAAACCCCGGGGGATTTACAAGGAGATGTTTACCCGGAACAGCCGGAGGCCTGCCGGCAGCAAGATTCCAGAATTCTTCCTGAGAAGCTTTGAAAGCAGTGAAACGCTCCTATGTTGCAATAACTCAGAACGTCATTCTAAGTCTTCCCGGCAGAGGTCATTCGGCTGAACACAACCGTGAACTAATTAGAGCCAGATGTAGGCAGTGCCGTCCATAGTGCTGGATGGACAGTGGTGGCGTGCCAAACAACTGAGCTCCAGTTCTCAACACTTTCACAAAGTGCCATGAGTTGAGGTTAAACTTACTGCTCCGGTTGAGTAGAGTGTAGCCGTCAAAGCTGGAATCAGTAACACTCAGGTGAGAAGAACGGGAAGCAGATATACCCATTCCGCTGGCAGTGTCCTACGGGGACCAGCCTATCTGGTTGCCACGCCTGAATGTTTGCAACCGCGCCCGAGCTAGGGAGGCGCAATTGTACAGCAATGCAAACTGCATAACCTGGCCAAATTCCAGGGGTGTACAAGAAACCACGGGGGATTTACAAGGAGATGTTCACCCGGAACAGCCGGAGGCCTGCCGGCAGCAAGATTCCGGAATTCTTCCCGAGAAGCCTTGAAAGCAGTGAAACGCTCCTATGTTGCAATAACTCAGAACCACATTCTGAGTGTTCCCGGCAGAGGTCATTCGGCTGAACACAACCGTGGACTAATTAGAGCCAGATGTAGGCAGTGCCGTCCATAGTGCTGGAGGAACAGTGGTGGCGAGCCAAACAACTGAGCTCTAGTTCTCCACAGTTTCACAAACTGCCATGAGTTGAGGTTCAACTTACTGCTCCGGTTGAGTAGAGTGTAGCCGTCAAAGCTGGAATCAGTAGCACTCAGGTGAGAAGAACGGGAAGCAGATATACCCAGTCGGCTGGCAGTGTCCTTCGGTGACCAGCCTATCTGGCTGCCAGGCCTGAATGTTTGAAACCGCGGCCGAGCTAGGCAGGCGCAATTGTGCAGCAATGCAAACTGCATAACCTGGCCAAATTTCACGGGTGTACACGAAACCCCGGGGGATTTACAAGGAGATGTTAACCCGGAAAAGCCGGAGGCCTACCGGCAGCAAGATTCCGGAATTCTTCCCGAGAAGCCTTTAAAACAGTGAAACGCTCCTATGTTGCAATAACTCAGAACCTCATTCTAAGTCTTCCCGGCAGAGGTCATTCGGCTGAACACAACCGTGGACTGATTAGAGCCAGATGTAGGCAGTGCCGTCCATAGTCCTGGATGGACAGTGGTGGCGTGCCAAACAACTGAGCTCTAGTTCTCAACACTTTCACAAAGTGCCATGAATTGAGGGTTATCTTACTGCTCCGGTTGAGTAGAGTGTAGCCGTCAAAGCTGGAATCAGTAGCACTCAGGTGAGAAGAACGGGAAGCAGATATACCCAGTCCGCTGGCAGTGTCCTTCGGGGACCAGCCTATCTGGCTGCCACGCCTGAATATTTGCAACCGTGGCCGAGCTAGGCAGGCGCAATTGTGCAGCAATGCAAACTGCATAACCTGGCCAAATTTCACGGGTGTACACGAAGCCCCGGGGGATTTACAAGGAAATGTTTACGCGGAACAGCCGGAGGCCTGCCGGCAGCAAGATTCCGGAATTCTTCCTGAGAAGCCTTGAAAGCAGTGAAACGCTCCTATGTTGCAATAACTCAGAACGTCATTCTAAGTCTTCCCGGCAGAGGTCATTCGGCTGAACACAACCGTGGACTAATTAGAGCCAGATGTAGGCAGTGCCGTCCATAGTGCTGGATGGACAGTGGTGGCGTGCCAAACAACTGAGCTCTAGTTCTCAACAGTTTCACAAAGTGCCATGAGTTGAGGTTCAACTTAATGCTCCGATTGAGTAGAGTGTAGCCGTCAAAGCTGGAATCAGTAGCACTCAGGT